>NW_026262690.1:13975000-15175000 GCF_021869535.1 Mytilus californianus
ACTACCACTGGAACGAGAGTTCTTGCATGTGCTACTGAAAGACACCCCCCCCCCCCCCCACGTCTCCCCTGAAACCGGAAGCTCGTTAGATCTCACTGAAAGCAATGGACCGGGAATACTTGCCTGTGCTGCTGGAAGGTCATTTGTTTCCCCACAATGAATTGGCTTCACTACCACTTTACCTGGAGTACTTGCTTGTGCTATTGGAAGGTCGTTTGTTCCCCCGCAATGAAATTTGCTTCACTACCAATGGACCGGAAGTACTTGCTTGTGCTGTTTGTTCCCCAAATTTGAAATTGGTTTCACTACCACTTGACCGTAAATACTTGCCTGTGCTGCTGAAAGGTCGTTTGTTCTGCCACAATGAAATTTGTTTCACTTCTGCTGGATCGGAAGTACTTGCTTGTGCTGCTGGAAGGTCGTTTGTTCCACCACAATCACATTGGTTTTACTATAATTTATAGGCAGTACTTGCTTGGGCTGCTGGAAGATCGTCAGTACCTCATCTATCATAATCAATATATTAATTTCCCCAACAATAAAATTGGTTTCAATATCAATGGGTATATAGTACTTGATGTTGTTGCCGGAAGAACGTTAGCTCTCTCACAAAGAAATTGGTTTCACTACCACTGGAACGGGAGTACTTGCTTGTGCTGCTGGAAGGTCGTGTAATCCTCCACAATGAAATTGGTTTCACTACCAATGGACTGGGAGTACTTGCTTGTGCTGTTTGAGAGGTCGTTTGTTCCCCCACAATGAAATGTGTTTCCCTACCATTGATCGACAGTACTTGATAGTGCTGCTGGAAGATCATTACCTCTCCCACAAAGAAACTGGTTCAACTACCAATTAATCGGAATACTTGCTAGTGCTCTGGAAAAAAAAAAAACTGTGGTAGCATGCTGATAGTTACGCTCATGATTAATGTAATAACATATTTTGAGATGGGAGTATTCTACAGTAGAATACTAGTATAATAGTTTATGATCGAACGTACTTAAAATGATCAAAATTTGAATTTTCTGATCAAACTGACTTCAAATCATCAAGAATTAAATTGAAAATGCTATTTTGAAAATAAAAAAGTAACATTGAATTGTCTTGAACTCTTTTGCAATACAATTTAATATACCCAGTTGAATTGAAATAAAATGACATCGTCAAGATTTCAATCATTTATTTAGCTTAAACGTTCAGTAATGTTTCGAATAATTCTACGTTTCTTAAGTTAATTTATAGAAAAAAAATGCTAGGCTGGTGATATACTCTGGACGAAATGTCCACCGACAGTGGCTTCGACCCACTGGTTGTAAACAATCACCAAGGATACCAGGCTTCTAATTGTGTACGCTAGACGCGCGTTTCGTCTACATAAGATTCATCAGTGTCACTCTAATCAAAACAGTTGGAAAGCAAAATCAAACACGAAATTGATTAAACCCAAGACTTCCGAAAGCTGTGCCAAAATACGTCTGAGGCAATCTATGACTGGGGGTAGAAAACCTTCGTGTTTTGAATATTTCAACATTTTATAACAGTACATTGACAGAAAATGGACATATCAAATATATTTCATCTCAGGACAAAATTGCTGACCACTGGGCTGGTGACACCCTCGAGGACTAAATGTCCACCATCAGTGGCATCGACTCAGTGGTAAAAAAATCTCACCAAAGAAACCAAGCTTATAATTTGGTACGCCAGACGCGCATTTCGTCTACACAAGGCTCATCAGTGGAAGCCAAATCAAAATATACGCAGTTGAAAATTTTTGTGAGCGCTAAATCCCAGTGCCCTTACCTTACCTTTAACAACATATCCAACGAAAAGCAGGAAAGGTCTTGATTCTTCAGATCGGTACTAAGCATAAAACAAATAACACCCCATCTACCTCCCCCCTCCCCAAAAAAAAAGACGCAACAACAAAACAAAAAACAAAACAAACATTCTTCTGGATATTGCAGTGTTTACATCCCATACAATAGTACAGTGGGAAATCTAGTGAAAGAAAACAAAAGAAATTCACTCATATGATAGAGTCGAGAAAGTCAATAATAAAACAATGCCGGTGACGATACTGATCAAAAATTATTTCTAAATAATAATTGTATATATTAAAGAAATTATTTGTTAAACTGTGTTATAAGAATTATACATGAAAATACACGATGTTTCATGTTCAGTATCTATCGAGATAATTGCTTTAGAAGCTTGTGAAATTGAAATTTAAAAATGCCAATCTTTGCTGCATATTGATAGAAAAAATTGGAAAATATCATGTACATACAAAATCTAAAAATTGGAAAATATCATGCACATACAAAATCTAAAAATCTTTCATGTCAACAATTTTCGGAGTGTTCCACAAAGTCCTTAGCATATTACAATTTCCCAAAGTATACTTATTTTTTCACACCTAAGTTATCGAGCACACTGGTCTGTTATTGTCACATGTACATTCAATAGAGAATAATGGCTTTTCGTGAATATAGAAATTTAAAAGTCTGTCTGTGAAGGTTAAGAAATTAAAGATAACTATTCTTATAGAGTAGGTATCTTTCCACTATTTTAATACAATTTTAAGAAAAGGTCGTCTCGATTTTTGTACATGTATTTGTGGTTTTCTCGATCTATTCATATTCAATGTTTACATCGAGATAAGGTCCGTTTGAATTTGCTTAGTAACTTAATTTCAAAAGCGCCAATCTTTGCTGCATATCAATCGATTCCTTTGGAATTTTTTCCCTGACTTTCTCTGATCTAGCTGTATATGGATACAGATAATTAGCATGTTCCAGAGAGGTATACAGCCAGTAGAAAAATAAATTGAAGTTGGTACTCCAGGAATTTATTCGCATAGCAACATTTTAAACCAATTTTACATCAAGCTTCTATAGCCTGCTGTACTCGTCGTTTGCTACTTAAGGAGGTAAATGATAACATTAAATGGAAGTTGTGTTTCTATTTCAACTTATTTCTATTTTTACTATTTATCAGAACATTTTCCCGTGAATCCATAATTGATAGCGTCCTTGCTAAAATGGGACAATTATTGAGAGGATTGAGAAAAATTCCAAAAGGAATCGATTGATATGCAGCAAAGATTGGCACTTTTGAAATTAAGTTACTAAGCAAATTCAATCGGACCTTATCCCGATCTTAACATTGAATGTGAATAGATCGAGAAGACCGCAAATACATGTACAAAAATCGAGACGACCTTTTCTTAAAATTGTATCAAAAATAGAAAAAAAGATGCCTACTTTATAAGAATATTTATCTTTAATTTTTTAAACCTGCACACACAGACTTTTATATTGTTATATTCATGAAAAGAAAATATTTCTAATTGAATTGTCATGTGACAAGAGCAGACCGGTGTACTCGAAAAATAAGTATATTTTGGGAAATTGTTACATGCTTGGAAGTTTGTGGAACACTCCAAAAAATGATGACCCGAAAGATCTTTAGATTTGCTATGTACATGATTTTTTCCATTTTTTTTTATCAATATGCAGCAAAGATTGGCATTTTTTAGATTTCAGTTTCACAAGCTTCTTATGCAATTATCTCGATAAATTCTGAACATAAAACATCGTGTATTTGCAGGTATATTTCTTATAACACTGTTTAATAAATAATTTCTTTAAAATGTACAATTGTTATTTAGAAATAACTTTTGATCAGTGTCGTCACCGGCATTGTTTTATTATTGATCTTCTTGACTCTATCATAAGAAGAGGTAATTTTCTTTTGTTCTTTTTCACTAGATTTCCCACTGAATGAACATAGATAACAATACTTGTATGCACTCAAAATGTCAACAGCCTTAATCATGCAGAGACTCTTACAACAACAATATGACAAATCAGAATTCAAAAATCATTGGAGGACTTTAAGAATGAGATGAACTTCAGTTTTATCATAGATGTGTAAACTCATGGTTTTATCAAAAGTCTAGAAACTTATATCAGAAGTTCCTAGACTAAAAAAAATACAAAAACATACGGTAAGAATGAAGTTACCTTTAATGTTTGTATTACCCACTCTGCGACCGATGATGTAATTTTATAATATTCACTTTGATCAAAACTATTATGAAGATATCGTTTCCGTGTTAACGCCCCTGGTGAGGCAGTTTCATATGTTAAATCTGAACACTGGAGATAATTACACAGTGATTTTGTTAGAAATAAAGGAATATACATATTGATGAAGTAATTATTCAGTGGAAAATCTTTTGTGAAGTGTAAAACATTGCTGACAGATTGTCATTTATCGTTTAATATAAAATCTCTTACGTGTTAAACAAATGCCTATAATAAGGCGATTTCGCTTATCTTTGACGTTAAATGGCGACTCCTAGAGGCGCGCCGGAACTCATGGATGAAATACGAACTGCCTCACGCGGCGAGAGTAAAACCAAATAGAACACGATGTGATAATTTTGTATTTATGGATTATGAATAATTAACACCTATAAAATTTGTGATCTTCGAGAATGATTATTTCAGATAAATTGAAAAATCAAAGTGAAATATAAATGTATGGCAGACATAGGCAAGTTTAATGTGATTATCTAAATCGTAAATCTATATTTGATCCTCAATACTTAATGTATAATTAAGTTCGGATGAGTTTCAGAAAGTTTAAAAAGGGGGAGGGTTAAGGTATTGAAGCTTATTTTCGTCTATTTGTACGTCCCTTTTTATCCACATTTTCCCCCCTTCTGACTCCGAATAGAAATAGATTTGAGGACAAACTATGTGCAAAATGTTATAAATTATCACCATTAACTTCACTCATTACATTTTGACAAGATTTACTTATGAATCAAACTTGATGTCCATTGTATCAATAGTTTATGACCGCTCCCAAATTACTATTTTAAGAAAATTGTACTTTTTAAAAAAAATGAAAATAACTATATTTTTTATTCGTCGGAGCGCCTTTATGGATTTACCTTCATCAGGAACGTTGCAAGAAACATATTTTAAATCCAAGGGTTATTAAGTACCTTTGATATCTAAAGATATACTTAACCCTAACACAGTTGTACGTTCAGTTTCTTGTGTGGATATTTGATAGTCTTTGTTGAATGTTTGTTAGCATTGAATTTTGTATGTTTGTATGTATTGTCATTTGTATGTCTCGGTAACAATATTTGGATTTTAAACAAAAACATATTTGATTTTATTTGATCTACTTTTCATCTTAGTTGCATGATTCTATTTAACGTTAGAATGTCATTATTTTTTTATTTAAATTGTGTTGGTTGCTTTTTTATAATTTCATTTCAGTAAATTTTTGTTTTCCTAATATCAATTCTTATCTGTATTTTGTACTCCGACAGATAAGTTTATCAACAATGAGACATCCCAATTTAAAGATGCTGAATAAATAAAGTCTTCGGATAAGCAGTAAAAGGTATTCAAGGATAATGCGAAATTTCGCTTACTTGACAAAACTTTAAAAGTCAATTTTGCCACTAGCATTCATAAAATTGAACCGAAAATTTATGGCAACAATTCCCTCTATTGTATTTCAGTCGTATAAACCTTGCTACAGAGAGATTCGCACCGGAGAAAGTTTGCTTTAAAATATTACCACTAAATCTGGCAAAGTTGACCTTTATTGGTATTGGCTGTTCTGTTGAGGATTATTCCGGAGTTGACTTTTGGTAGTAATAACTGTTCTGTTCAGGCTATTTCGCAGTAAACTTTTGATGGTATAGACAGTTCTGTTGACGCTTTTTTGGAGTTGACTTTTGATGGTATAGGCTGTTCTGTTGATGCTATTTCTAAATGGATTTTTGTCGGTATTCGCTGTTCTGTTGAGGCTATTTCGGAGTTGACTTTTGATTGTATTAGATGTTCTGATGAGTCCATTTTGGAGTTGACTTTTGTCGGTATTGGCGGTTCTATTGAGGCTATTTCGGAGTTGACTTTTGATGGTATTGGCTGTTCTGAATAGTCCATTTTGGAGTTGACTTTTGTCGGTATTGGCTGTTCTGTTGATGCTATTTTGGAGTTGACTTTTGATAGTATTGGCTGTTCTAATGAGGCTACTAAGTTGACTTTTGATAGTTTTGGCTGTTCTGATGAGGCTATTTAGGAGTTGACTTTTGATAGTATTGCTGTTCTGATGAGGCTATTTAGGAGTTGGCTTTTGATAATATTGGCATGTTCTGATGAGGCTATTTAGGAATTGACTTTTGATGGTATTTGCTGTTCTGATGAGTCCATTTTGGAGTTGACTTTTGTCGGTATTGGCTGTTCTGTTGAGGCTATTTCGGAGTTGACTTTTGATGATATTGGCTCTTCTGCTGAGGCTATTTAGGTGTTGACTTTTGATAGTATTGGCTGTTCTGATGAGGCTATTTAGGAGTTGACTTTTGATAGTATTGGCTGTTCTGATGAGGCTATTTAGGAGTTGACTTTTGATAGTATTGGCTGTTCTGATGAGGCTATTTAGGAGTTGAGTTTTCGTAGTATTGGCTGTTCTGGTGAGGATACCCTATATAGGAGATGACTCTTTATAGTATTGGCTGTTCTAATGAGGCTATATAGGAGTTGACTTTTGATGGTATTGACTGTTCTGATAAGTCCATTTTGGAGTTGACTTTTGTCGGTATTGGCTGTTCTGTTGAGGCTATTTCGAAGTTGACTTTTGTCGGTATTAGCTGTTCTGTTGATACTTTTTCGGAGTTGACTTTTGATTGTATTGGCTGTTCTGTTGAGGCTATTTAGGAGTTGACTTTTGATGGTATTGGCAGTTCTGATGAGTACATTTTGGAGTTAACTTTTGTCGGTATTGGCTGTTCTGTTGAAACTATTTCGGAGTTGACTTTTGTCGGTATTAGCTGTTCTGTTGATGCTATTTCGGAGTTGACTTTTGATAGTATTGGCTGTTCTGATGAGGCTCATTATGAGTTGACTTTTGATAGTATTGGCTGTTCTGATGAGGCTATTTAGGAGTTGACTTTTTGTAGTAGTCAAACTTTGATTCAAATACCAAAGGACAAGGATGTCAACAACTACCGATCATCCTTAGGTCTCAATGATGATCAAAGACCTATATCGTACAGCTATAAAAGACTAAGAAATAACAAAGTCTCAATGATGATCAAAGACCTATATCGTACAGCTATAAAAGACTAAGAAATAACAAAGTCTCAATGATGATCAAAGACCTATATCGTACAGCTATAAAAGACTAAGAAATAACAAAGTCTCAATGATGATCAAAGACCTATATCGTACAGCTATAAAAGATTAAGAAATAACAAAGTCTCAATGATGATCAAAGACCTATATCGTACAGCTATAAAAGACTAAGAAATAACAAAGTCTCAATGATGATCAAAGACCTATATCGTACAGCTATAAAAGGCTAAGAAATAACAAAGTCTCAATGATGATCAAAGACCTATATCGTACAGCTATAAAAGGCTAAGAAATAACAAAATGTCAAACAATTCAAACAATTCAAAACATAAAAAAAAATTTCAATATTTTTTTTAAATGAACAATATAATGAATTTTCTTTTTGAATTTCAGTTATTTTAAAGATGGTAATGAACGAACTGTACGTGCTCAGAAACCTGATCACAATCCAAAGTGCCACTGTTAAAATATAATTTATTGGTTTAATTAAACCTAATGACTATTAAATAAAGGCGTGACAACATCGCGTACGTCGATTGTTCTGTTACATAATACTGCACAATATCCGTAACAACTACACTCTTGTGAAATATAACTGTTCATTTATTTGATCGACATTCACAGGTCGTGTGGATTAAAATAATAATGATTCATTGTTCAGAAAATGATGTTTTATTTAAAAAAAAAGAGATCAAGCTCTACGTGGCCGTCCATTTTGTAGTGCAGTGAAATTGCATCTGAGAATATCCGAATTGGTTGAACGATCAACAAAGGAGTCTGCTGTTACATTTACTACACCATTTGATCATTTTCTTATCATAATTTAAATCTATCTGATATCTTTTATTATGTGTAAGAGACGAATTTTTATATTTTGTCATTAAATCAAAAGCACGCGGACGATTAAAATTCCAAATAAAACTAAAGCTTAGGCATAACGAACTTGACCAAACCCATGGGGGTATCCAGTATAGCAAGAAAGGATTCGGAATAAAAAATAGAAGACAATGATATCCTTTACGTCAAGTTCAATGGGATAGATGCGCTCAACAAGGTCTACAAACTTAGAATTATTGATCAAGTAGAATATATCCATGTGCTCATCTGTCAAGCAGTTTTTCCATATTTGTCATCCAAATCATAATGTCGTCCATAAAACATTCAAAGTAAATGACTTAAAATTTATAATAAAGAACACATTTTCCAATACACTCATTCTTTTTCAACTTGTATTTTGCGGATAATTTTAAGCAATAATTCTCTATAATAAGAGTAGATACTTTGAAATTTACGTATATTTTATATCGAATAATTATTTAAAAAATCGTGCGAGAAAATAAGTTGGAACAGATAACTTAAGTATAGCAAAGAAAGATATCAAAGAACAATCGAAGAAAAGGTATGTTAGACAACGCCAAGGCCAAATGAACAACTCAGTCTGGAGTCAGCTTTATATACCTTCCTTACAGTTAAAAACGAATACAATCAGCTTTTACTTAGGGTGTTACAACCTTATTTTTAGTACGGCCACAAGTACAGGATTCATAAAACGACAATATGTAAAATGGTATTGTCCATTATATTTGAATTTGCTTTATTCAAATAGTCAAAATAAAAAGCTTGAAACGCCTAGTGTAAGTTGGTAATTTAGACATGTCTAAATTATATACTTCAAAGATTTTTCACAAATTCTACATTTAATAATTGAATGCTTCTTTTATTGGTGAATAAAAGTGTTGACCGAAGCAAATGTGTGAAAAAGTGGGTTTCAAAACACAAGTTCTATTTGTAATTTTGAAATAACCGTCATGCTACTTATAGCGGAAGCACCTCATACTAAAAATTTGCACATTATCAATGTGTTTGCAACCCTTTATAATTACAATAAGAAGCATTCAATTCCTATAATTACATTTTATGTTACAACTATGAAAAAACACATTATATGTAAGATTTTCGTTTATTATTCTATGCATTGTAGTGACGTTGTCATTGGAAGCGCGCGCAGTCCTGGATGTTGAATTTCATTGAGAAATACTTTGATTTCGGAATGCCTCGCGACTACATTCAGTCAATCAAAAGTACGGATTTTTATGAAACATATATGTAATTACATATTCATGAATTAAAAATGTTATTCAACGTTACGCATAACTGTTAAGTTTTAATACATTATTGCAAATTTTACATTTTCGGTTGGAAAATTTTGCATTGAAGAACCCTATTGTTGACTGAATGGCGATCATCAAAGTTCCACGTTGATGCTGATTACAGTTTTATCTTATATTGTCACGCTGTTACACCACCGTCCCAGGTTAAGGGAGTATGGAGCGATCACAAACAGGTTTAACCCCGCCAAATTCTATATGTGCCTGTCCCAAGCCAGTAGCACGCAATTCAGTGGTTGTTGTTTGCTGTCTGTCATATTTGTGTTTCTTTTCATATTATGTTATAAATGAGGCCGTTGTTTTTTTTTTCGTATGAATTTTTTCACCCTTTATCATAATCTGAATGAAATAAAGATCCTATATTCAAGCTTTACTATTTGTCAGGAAAGCTTGGATACATGATCTGTATTCTAATCATACGGAATGGGTTTTGTTCATTGTTGAAGGCTGTACGGTGACCTAAAGTTACTAAAGTCTCTGATGGATAGATGTCTCATTGGCAATCATACCACATCTCTTTATATTTTCATACTATAGGTTGATCATTGCTAAAGCCTCTGATGGATAGATGTCTCATTGGCAATCATACCACATCTCTTTATATTCATACTATAGGTTGATCATTGCTAAAGTCTCTGATGGATAGATGTCTCATTGGCAATCATACCACATCTCTTTATATTTATACTATAGGTTGATCATTGCTAAAGTCTCTGATGGATAGATGTCTGATTGGCAATCATACCACATCTCTTTATTTTTTCATACTATAGGTTGATCACTGATAAAGTCTCTGATGGATAGATGTCTCATTGGCAATCATACCACATCTCTTTATATTTTCATACTATAGGTTGATCACTGATAAAGTCTCTGATGGATAGATGTCTCATTGGCAATCATACCACATCTCTTTATTTTCATACTATAGGTTGATCATTGCTAAAGCCTCTGATGGATTGATGTCTTATTGGCAATCATACCACATCTCTTTATTTTCATACTATAGGTTGATCACTACTAAAGTCTCTGATGGATAGATGTCTCATTGGCAATCATACCACATCTCTTTATATTTTCATACTATTATAGGTTGATCACTGATAAAAAGGGAAATAAACAAAACTTAATTACAACAAGAATTCTCTGCAAAGCCTTATTTTCTCATTTGGTTTTATAAGTGCAGTATTAATAGGTTAAATTTGATACTTTATCAAGATTGATGACATTGATACCCAAATTACAAATAGAACTTGTATTTTGAAACCCACTTGAATTTCGTTTTAATAGTTGAGCCATAGAGTTAGTCGGTAAACTATTTATTACCATTCTTTATCGAGTATTTCATAATTATGATGAAATGCGTAGAGTTAAATTTACTCGCTCCTATCCGATTTTATTACTTAAATGCCCATAAAAGTGTCGTGTCAATCCGATACTCCAACAAAATTGTCCAAAAGTTCTTTCTTCTGCTGAGATCGTAAAACAGTCATAAAATTACCAAGAAAGGACGTTTTGTCAATAATCATATTAATTTTATATACATTTTAGTCGTTGTTAATATGAAATAATGAGTAACTTTATATTTTAATACAAAATAGCTTCTATTAAGGTGGAAATGATTTTATCTGTGGTACTGACACGATCTTATCTCCAGGACTGCATTTCAAGCCGTCCGCCCTACAAAGGGCTATGTTATTCCATGACTTAATAAAACATAAAATTACTCTTCAGTATGAAATGATGAACAGTTGACAAACGACAGAAAGGTTATATTTTGAATGAAGCAACTGTTCAGAAATAAATTGACATTGATATAATCAAAATTTTGTTTTGTTTTGTATCATATTGCATAGTTTAATACTTTAAATTCAATATCTATGTTTTGAACTATTTACAGAAGAAATGGCTATTTATATCTGATATGATATTTTTTTGTATCAAAAACAAACTATTTATTTTCTCCAATTGTACCCGAGAATAAAAACATTATTTTTGAATCAATGTGTGTGCTTTCTTTTATTCATATTTCAACAAAACAGTTTATTTACCCCCTTTAATATGTGATGTATCGTGATTCTCTTTCCCACTGAAGAAACATGGAATTTTAGTGCCATCGTTCCAGAGACTATTCGACAATTCAAGTCTCCACATGCAGGCAAACATTAAATGTCTGTTAAAAACAGGACAATCATGAATACACAAGCCTTAAATGTTACAAGTCTAGTCAACATAATGCGGTTGTATTCTCTATCATTGCTTTTGCAAATCGATCCAACCAAAATTTATAGAAATCTGCAATAAAAATTATGATTAACAACAACGTTTTTTAAAATATTTATTGTCAACCACATTAAAGAAAACATTTTTAAGAATCGGTTATCTGGAATAATTGGAACTCTATTATATTTGCTCTAGTTCCATAAGTACAATATAGTTACATTCTAAATGACTATTACTAATAATCCGGATGAAGATAACTAGAGAGCGATGATAAAAGAAGAAAATTATATCCTTTCAATCCTCTCTTCAGTATTAAAATAATTCGCTTTGAGAATTATTTGATGATTTCGACTTAACCATCAAATCTAAACAAATAAATCAAGTTCGGAATGTTAAAATAGACCGCACTTTATCTTATTACTGTAATTGACTAAGCCGGATTTCTTATAACAATTATTTTGATGTTACATATAGGAGTTAAGTGTATTAAATCTAGATATGTGTTATTGTCCAGAGTCTGTTTTCCGAGAATAATACAATAGGACAAGTACAGTGATCAACAAGGCATAGAAACGTATTGATTTAACCCGATTAATGAGTGGATGATTTTCCGTTTAATATCATCAAATGCTATTAGATGGCTGTTCACCAACATTAGGAAGAATTATCAAAACAAAAACCACAATGAGACTTCAAGGCAATCTTTGACTAATAAATTATGAAGGGGTCATAGTCATAATTCATCATTACGGGGATGTTTCATCCAACAATCATCTGGTTTTATAAGCGCTTATCATCTTTATTTTGTTATTCGTATAGTTTGGATAGGAAAGGAAATACGCATACTGGCGAAAAAAGGATTATACCACCAAATATAAAAATATAAATTCTCCTTTTTTCATATGTAAATGATTTAACATTTATAATATATGAACACTTGTTTCAAGACACGTGTGCTTTACGTGTAATTACAATCCCCATATAAATGTATAGCTGTATAAATACACTTATTTCAAGACACGTGTGCTTAACATGTATTTAATATCCCCATATAAATGTATAGTCGTATATAAACACTTAATTTTGTTTCAAGACAAACGTTCTTTACATGTAATTACAATCCCCATATAAATGTATAGCCGTATATATACACTTATTTCAAGACACGTGTGCTTAACATGTATTTAATATTCCCATATAAATGTATATCCGTATATAAACACTTGTTTCAAGACACATGTGCTTAACGTGTAATTACAACCCCGTTATAAATGTATAGCCGTATATATACACTTATTTCAAGACACGTGTGCTTAACATGTATTTAATATCCCCATATAAATGTATAGCCGTATATAAACACTTGTTTCAAGACACGTGTGCTTTACATGTAATTACAATCCCCATATAAATGTATAGCCGTATATAAACACTTGTTTCAAGACACGTGTGTTTAACATGTATTTAATATCCCCATATCAATGTATAGTCGTATATAAACACTTGTTTCAAGACAAACGTTCTTTACATGTAATAACAATCCCCATATAAATGTATAGCCGTATATGTACACTTATTTCAAGACACGTGTGCTTAACATGTATTTAATATCCCCATATTAATGTATAGTCGCATATAAACACTTGTTTCAAGACAAACGTCCTTTACATGTAATTGAAATCCCCAAATAAATGTATAGCCGTATATATACACTTATTTCAAGACCCGTGTGGTTAACATGTATTTCCATACCACATACCACATCTTCTTATGTCTATTTAATATCCACATATAAATGTTTAGCCGTATATAAACACTTGTTTCAAGACACTTGTCCTTTAAATGTAATAACTATCCCCATATAAATGTATAGCCGTACTAGATAAACGCTTGTTTCAAGACACATACTGCATGATGACCATTTCCTAAATTGAACAATAATCAACTACGTATTTATAAATTGATTTTCCTGTACCAAAACTAATGGTCAAGCCAAGAATCCTGTATAACTTACCTTGCAAATATGCACATTACTTATTGTGTCTGGGGAAAATGTGGTTGACACAGCAACAAAACTTCTTCTTACTTTTATATACACTACTAGAATGTATATTCTCCAAAAGACAATATGAAAAGCGCTGAATCAATCCAAATTTACCTTGATCGATGGCTGTTTAACATCATGCATATTCATGACAAAAAGATGAGATTTTGATGTACCTTACGGAAATAAGGAGGTGTGGTATGATTGTTAATGAGGACAACTACCCAATAAAGACCAAATCATTGTTCTTGATTAAGCTATTTTTTGTTGAAAAGTTTAATGGAATAGATATTGTTTAATCAAAATTTACTTCTGGAAAAAAAAAAAAACGGTAGACCAATTCTATCCGTGTAACTTGGAAAGGTCTCATCCTAATAACATCATAATAAACCAAGAGATTTCCAGGGAAATTTTGTAAAACATTCCAAGTTTTGTCAAACTTCGTAGTAATTTACAGGTTCACATCCCGGGAACATATATACACTGTTTTACTGTTGTAGAAACCACATGTTGACCTCCAAATGCATTATCTGTATAGTTCTGTTTTGCTGTCTTTTTATATACATATATTTACTGAATGATTTCTTGTATTCACATTTTGGTGGAAAGCAATGAATTTTTATCTAGCCAGCAAATTTCTCACCAAAAAAGGAAAGCTTCCTTTTACTTGTTTGGGTTCCAATTCATCTTTATTTTATGATCAAATCAATTTAAAAACTTTTTAAGGGTTTTTTTTTTTTATATAAAAGGTGGCTATTGATTTTGATGGTGGTTTTTGTCGACCGGATTTTGTAAAAGAGGTAAAATATATATTAGTTCCCCTTAGTTTTGAAGCATATTGTCCTTTTCAGTATTTTCAGGATTTTTCATTGATTTTCTGTCAAACCATCAGTTATGGAGAAACCATGACATCATTTGATTTTACGTCTGGCTTTCGAAAGTGTTGGCGTTGCTCAGTATCAAGTTTTCTATGTAGTGCTTTGTAATTTGTTTTCTGTGTCTATCAATTTATTAATATGACTGCTCCTTGGTATCTTTTTACTCGTTTTGGTCACCAACTCAATATCGGAAAAGGGATTAAATGATCAATACATATATGTAAGGAATAATTCGCTGCTGTTTGTTTAACCATTAGGTTTTAATTGCGTATATTACATTGGTTGCAATGACATATCGTAATTTTCCAGTAAAATAACAACGTGAAAATAAACCCGATTAAATAGTCCACGATCAATGTAATAAAAAAGTTAACTAATCCAAGAATTCAAATATCGAAAAATATTCACCCTGTTACCTGGGACATATAATTTATTGAGTTAGTTACTATTCCCAGTCGTATTCGAACAGCATTGATAATTAACGCATGTGAAACGCGCAATCGTGAATCATATGTTATTTGGTCACTCGCATTTGAATCTTGTATTCGTTTTTCTGTAAAAAAAAAAAGAATAATGATATGACAGTTTCTTAAAATTTACCTTCTCGTGAGAAGCTTTCCATCGTTTCCTCGTATTTAAAGTATTGTTAGCCTTCAAGAAAGATGAAGAAAGACAAAAGGAACTAAAATAGATTTATTCCTTAAAACTTAATTGTAAAAAAAAAACAAAAAAAAAACTTGAACGGAACATACGGTGGCCAGTACTTGTACAAACTTTAGTCTTTTGGTCTATATAAACTTTGGCAAACATATCACATCTCATCGTTTTCGTATGACCACTTGTTTGCTGTTAAATTTACTAAGAATTTAAACAATTCAAGACAAATTATAAACATTGTTTAGGTAAATACAGGAGGGAAAAACGTATATACGTCGAAATTACCATTGGATTATGATGTAATACAAATATAGATAAGTGTTAAAAACAAACAGGTTTTTATTCTTTTAATATCATATTTTTAAATTAATTTGTTAAACAAGTTTATACTGAATCAATGTTTTCAAATAACTTTACAGGTGTTCATGATATTTATATTAGGGAAGAAAGAGATATCGAAATCTAGAATTACGGTTGTAAAAATTTGATAACAATGTTTTGTAAAATCATCTATGAAAACTATTCGTTGACCTCTCCTTTGCGATTCACATCAATTCCGGCATTGTTCTGTGGCTTACTCTTGCTTGTGTTACAGATGCTGTTCTGGATTAATTTACCTGCCAAACATCAATTCAATGGAGTACGATGAATTACACAGAGTGCGTTGCTATTAATTTATACTTTAATATCGGATTAAATTGGGTATCACAAAACATTATTTAATTGATAAATATCAGCAAACACGAAAGGTCTCCTCCGATGCATGCATTTACGTTCCATGCAATGTATGTTATAGCCGGGAAACATTTTACGCTTGCGGTTAACACATATTATATAGCCATGTCACATTGTCATTCATTCCTCATACATTTTATTATGGACAGCGAGAGGGAATCATCCTCAGGTGGTTTGAAACACTTCTAATAAATAACTAACATTTAGCTTCAGACAAAACTTACCTCTGGGAATTTTTTTTTTTAATTCCGTAACCTTTTGGTTTATGCTGCCAAGTTTTGGGGTATATTTGGTTTCTTAAAAATTTCGTTATTAAGCGTATGTAATAGAGACAGTTATATATATATACAAACGTCCTGACATAAACTTAGCTGGCGACAGTAGCTACACGGTGCTTGAGTTTAGTACACCAGATTTTAGTACACATTTTTCTTCTTCTCGGTACACCAACAAGCCTACATGTAAAGTTCTTAACGGTTCCGAATGTCAAGACCTGGACTTATGAATTGCTACAAACCGACCCAGCTGTACGGGCGTGTTCCTGAAGTGGAAGACTACCACATCTGTAAAATCGCTGTGTAGCTGTATACAGATTTTCTTTATCTATTTTATTATGAAATGCCCCCTCAACTAGATCTTCAATTCTGTCAGTGAAATAATCCAAAAATTCTCCTGGATCAAAGTGAAAATACCCAGCTTTTCATAAACAGAAATTGAACAGCCAACTGAATCGAACCGCTCTGTAAACAGTTTGCATGCTGCATCCTAATCATGGCCTCTTCTTATAGAACGTCAGTGCTCTTCTTATAGAACGTCAGTGTGCTTCCACCAGTATACACTCTAGCTGTAAAATCAATATTTACTTTGAAAAAGGACCATGCTAGTGGCGATGTTCCAACAACAATGCCAATAGTATTCATACTTTTCTGGATAAGATAAGCAGTAAGTTGACAAGGATTATATGTATAATATATCTCAAGAAAAATGTACCACATGCAAAATATATACAAAACACACCCTTAAATAAACAGAACTTTCAGTAAAACCCGTAAAAACAAATTCACGACACCCTTAAGCATGACATATCTTCATCTTGCATTTGTTTTGTAATCAAATATATAACCACATTCGACGCATGTTTTCTAAAGAAACTGTTATATCAACTCTAATTAAAACGATTTTAAAAACAACTGACAATTATGTACATTGTCGGAAAATATAAAATTTTGTTGTACCAGCTTTAGAAACAGGACTTCCTATTTAGTAGCGAGTAAAAATCAATTTTCCGACTGTGTATACAAATGTTTTTAATGTTTAGTTTGTTTAATCTTTGTTTTGTATAGATATCGACATGGCTTAAACGTGGACTGCGAACAGGACCCCAAAATAAACTGTGACGTAAATTAGATCTTTAGACGAAAATGTAATTTTAACATTCATTCCCGTTTGCTTATCATGGAAGCTTGATAGCAAAAAAATATTTGTATGCCTGTCATTTGTACAGTTTAGTTGGTTGATTTTATTCTTATATTTTATTTGTTATTCAGAGTAGTTTTACATAAACAATAAATCTTTCTTAGCGTAAGATTCAACTTATCATGTCAAAATGAAGATACATGTGTTTAACCTTACCCCACACCTAGTATCACAACAGTGTTTTGATTAATTAGACGAATTGAGATAAAAGGACCAACAGGCTGACTGTTAGGTTGATTGAACCACAGAGAAGTGCTAGGCTGGGACTATTATACTAACGGGACTGGAAGCCGTTACACCAATCAGCGTAATTATACTCAACATCACGGTCAGACTTTACCTGCGCGAGATTTGTCGATTCGCCATATTGTTTTGACAGTGTCAGCGTGCCTTCATTGCGTAATTTTTGTAAGTTGTTTTTATAGCTATTTGAAATGATAATCCTGCATAACTCTTTTTAGAGTGGCTCTTATTCTATATGTGAAGTTGTAATATTATGCAAATGTTTTATAAGAGGTGAGACTCAAATAAAATATTGTCTTGTCTTGTCTTGTAAACATGATTATTATTATGATAAATGATGTCTCGATCATTGACAGTTGTAAGTAATCACCAGACCCCGCCTTTGATGTAAAAATGACATCTAAAGGTTGCAAAATTTTTAGGATGTTGAAAGCATGGAGACGCTGTGAAAAAGGGACGCTTTAGCCTTCATAAAATTTCTAAAAACTTTTGTTTGTAAAGAGATACGCAAGTTCTGTTTTTTGTTAAATCATACTTATAAGTTAAAGGTTGTACTGGCCTTATTTTTATTGTAATTTTTAGAATGAAAAGCGGAATATAAATCTCTTTTGCATTGCCACAGGAAGCCACATGCAGGGCTTAAAGAAATTATAGTGTTCCTATAAAATTGCTTACTCCTATTTCATTGCGCAATATTTGTAGTTAAATCATGTTTTTTCTTGCACAATAATGATCATCAGGTGTCATAAGCATCTTACTTCATGAAAATATGAACAATAGGTTCCAAAATCAGAACTACCAAAGAAGGCCCTTTTCACGGTTATTGCGGTCATATTGAATAGGGGCAGAATTTCATATTTTGTATGCCATCATTTTTTCCCTGTATATACTTCAAAGAGAGGGGATGCATCTCCTCGATCAGCAAATGTCCAATTATTTATATGTTCTTAGTATAGACATTAATTATGCCCTTCAATGTATCATTGTAATTTTTTTTTTCATTACAGAACCTTTCTGGAGGCTTCCCTAGTTAGATATTCAAGATGATACTGAATGCAAACAGAGGGAGAAAACTGATGAAGTAGCAGATAGTGATCAGATTTGTGGTCACAAGTTAGTATAATAGTCCCAGTGCTAGGTTACCTCAAAGTGGCATCAACTTATATCACGTGATCATATTCAAAATATCATTTGGCGGTAACAATGAAATATATGTTCATTGTTAAACATGTGGACTTTCAGACAAAGGTTGATGTTATGATCATGAATTTAGTAACTGCATGTATGTCATAAGAACATAATGAAAATTGGATAAATACCCAGTTTGATAATTTCCGTTGTCGTCAATTTAATGTATCACAAATATAAGTTGACACCTTTAATATTTAAGATAATTACCAATTATTCTATAGTTATATAAATTTTGTCATCAAACGTTTACCAAATGACTCGGAACAATAGAAACCGTATCCGATTTAACCCTTAGATTTTGGATAGCAATGACGTTAATTAGTAGCTCAATTATTATTGGATATCGTAAATCGCTGCACTGACGGGAACATGATGCATAAACACATCCGCAACCATTTAAATTATTATGAAACGCGGTTATGAATTCTTTGATTAAAGGAAGTGTATGGAAACGTGTATGCATACAAATTCTTCTGTCATGGAGATACAAAAGGCTTACAAGTACAAAATATTTAGCACTGTCGATTTGTCATCAATTGTTGATGAGTTGAAAGAATATAAAAATGAGAATCATACAAATTATGAATTTATCATTAATGTAACATCAAAGTTCATTATTCAAAATACAACGTTAATGACAATTGTATTGCATTTAAATTGACTAAAATGACCGTGACAATGAAGTTATATTTAACAAGTATTTCCGTTCTGCGGACGCCACTTTCTTATTCTTAATACAACGCGACTGCTGGCTTTACTTGTTTTCTGTAATGTTGCGGAAAATTAGAAGAAATCAAAAGAACTGTTAGTACCAGCATGCCGAAATTAAGTCAAGCAAATAATTTTCTTTTTCTATAGGAAAGAATGTACATATGAAAACATTAGATTTCATGTTTGTTGTGTGGGCATGCCGTGTCAATTAAAATTAAATTAATATTACCAAAGACAAATGCTCAACTCTACAAGTAAACGTTAGCTATTTAGACATAAAAAATACATATTATTGCCAATGCTTTCCGACAGAAGAAAATAATGTATGTATGGTAAGACGAGAGATGATGCGAAAACCTGCATAATATTCTTTAGAATTAAACAACACCTTTGATCACTAACCGCCTAATTTGGGTATAAAAGAGGGAATGTGGAGATGGAATAGTTATGTTGATCCAAGATGTGAGAATGAAGAAAAACGGTTTGATAATTTAATTTGTCATGATCAGAAAATTATTAAACTGGCACAACCTGAAAGTATAAGCGAAGGCGAATAAACATGTTTGAAAAAGGTCAGGAATAGAGCAATAATATAAAGCTCATACTCATTAACATATGTACAGTTTTCAGGTGTTAATCTGCTTTAGGAAAGTATTGATTTTGATAAATGTATTTTAGATATTTAAAGAATTGGCAAGATTATATCAATAAAAAAATCTTTGAAATTCGTTTTTTTTGCTTATAACTATGACACCTCTGTATTGGATTGTAATGAATAATATATTTTCTTAGGTTATTCTATGTAGAACGACTGTCATAAAGTTGTCACATATCTAATATTAAATTAATGTTGATGTGACTGTATTGTTATTATTCATCTTTTTCGACAGACAAAAACCAGTTGTTCTGCAAGGTATACCATATACATGCCACGAAACATCATGTACTGTGTTATAACCATATAGATAAGTTGACGAGGAAAGACATTACTCGACTAACGAAATATTAATTTTTATATAGCCTTGTTTGTCAAGTTGTCTCATTGTCGATCATAACACATCTTGTTATTTTCATATTGTTGGTCGAGTGTTCTAGTGCGCTGAGTACAATGCGGGCGGTGTTGTGAAGACGTAACAGAAGCATGCTTCTATTGCATCGTGATAACTCCACCTGCATCGTCGATACTGTGTCATGCGACTTTTGCTACTTGACACTGTAGGTTATATAAACATAATTTTTTATAGCATTCGCTAGTCGAGTCTTGCCTTTATATATAAAAAACCTTAATTCGTGAACTTTTTTTCATATTTCTTAATACACTGAACACTTACATATATAAAAAGAAACATAAATAATATAAAATTACCTACGCGGTTATGATAATTTATGCAAAACTTTTAGGCATAAGTTTCGCTAATTGCTTTTAAAAGAAACCAGAAATGACCTTTCGTAAAATCTCTAAAAGGTTGATCAGTTTTCTACTTGTTCTTATTTTTCTTCCCTTTAAAAATATCAAGATAAAATGGGAGCATACAATATGAAGGCAATAACACATCACAAGTCGGACAGGAAAACAAAAAATACAATAGTAAAAAGAAAAACAGTGTAAAAACCGACCACAGTCCACAGAACACTACACAGTAAACTAAAGACTAAAAAACTCCAGGGAAAAAAACCGTACCGCTAGGTTTCTCCTTGAATTGTTTTTTTTTTGTTTTTTTTTTATCCTGTGATCTTTTTTAACTTACGCTATGGTATGGATTTTACTAATTATCCATCGTATTCCTAGTATTTTTTTTATATAATTGTCTTATTTGCAATCATACCGCATCTCTTAAAATTCATCAGACATAATAATTATGTTGTTGACTTGTTTAAATTTTTTTGTAAATATAATAATGTTCGGCCTCCTAGCAAGAACTGTCATCGGACAGCTTCAATATGCACTGTTGGACATGTCTTGATCACCCATAACACGTATTTTAGGACGCTTCTGTTAAATAGGACCACTGACACAAAAATATTATCTGGTAACAGAGCTGTAAATGAAAACAAGAAAACACAAAGGCGTTTAAATATTACATATTTTGTTTAGATATTACATATTTTGTTTAAATATTACATATTTTGTTTAGATATTAGATATTTTGTTTAGATATTAGATATTTTGTTTAGATATTACATATTTTGTTTAAATATTACATATTTTGTTTAGATATTACATATTTTGTTTAGATATTACATATTTTGTTTAGATATTACATATTTTTTGTTTAGATATTACATATTTTTTGTTTAGATTTTACATATTTGTTTTGTTTAAATATTACATATTTTTGTTTAGATATTATTTATGTTTTTTGTTTATATATCACATATTTTTTGTTTGTTTAGATATTACGTCTTTTGTTTCCCTCTTCTATTGAACTACCTCTGTATTAACATATATTTAGTTCCAAAAGTTTTCTGGTTTCTACTGAATAGCGATTCAAACACCGCAAGAATAAATACGACGCCGTCTGATCTTTTGAGAGTTTACTAAACAAAACGGTTGATTTCAAAGATAAGTCATTTTAAGTAACAGTTTCGTGGCTGAAAAGTCTTTTATTCGGAATTTCGAACTTACATGCTGACTTCAGAATTTGGAAGCCCCAAATTTAAAAAAAGTAGATATTTGAATTTCCAAATTGATTTTTATATTTATATTCTGACATTCTTTATTTGCATCATAAATCCGCGTTTTCAATTTACCGAAGTTTCATCCTAACAGAAAAGTATTATGACGATGATGATGATGAAAACAAATAGAAAAAAGCAACGATGCGATGACCAGCTGCAAATACAAAGGCACTAAAGTCTTGTCTCAGAATTTGTTTACCTATATACATTAGTGTTATATAAAGGTATATAGGTGAACAAAATTCTGACAAAAGTGCCTGTGTGCAAAAAAGGAAGAAAAAAGAAACAACTAAAATTGACTATAGACTTTTTACTTCACCACAAATTGTTTTAGTATGTACTTAAAAAGAGTAAGAAAAACAAACTTATATCATCCTTTATCGTGACAAAGCATATTTATTTTTCATTACCATTAAAAAGACTTCAATCAGAAGAGATAACCAGACACATAGTAACCTTATTATACAGCCATGAAACAAATACACCATTTTACAGCTTTCTTGACGTTTGGACTCGAATAACAAAAACTCTATCTTTTAATCCAACCTTAAATTGATTGTTAGTTCATTAATAACTTACAACTATATGAGAGAAATTCAACTCCTAATTTAAATATACGATTTGATACTTTGTGACGAGTAAATAAACCATAGGATGTCGTAAACAACGCATAAAAGCAGGTGTTTATTACAGTCATGTGTTTGAGGATAAAACTGTTGTGCCAATAATTACAGAAATTTAATTTCATAACACTTGGGTATATATATGTATTAACACGAAAGTATTAAGGGCCACCTGCGCCTGAAGCAACTATCCTGACTATTTAATTTGGTGTAAATTTTACATGTTTCGAATGAAGAAAAACTGTATCAAATACGAGGCCATATTGTTCATATTTCAGTCAAAGTTTTATTAATTGCACAAATGGATGTGTTATTTTATCCTCTCAAAGAAAAGAAATTTTCATTTCCACGCGATATTGAAATCTGATATCTTAATATAACAAAATTATTTTAATCGATATAAATTATAACATTTAGCAGTTTTTAAACGGAAACTCAAATTAATATCAAAATCTTGTTCGAAAATGGGAATAACATAGATTTTAACATTTTTTTTTGTACTTTATGTTTTTATATAGTCTTACTAAAAAGCTTTATTTTTTCGCATTTCTACATATATTCTTTCGTGGCAAAAGATGGGAGTTGAAGTTTGTTAGTTAAAAACAGATCTATAAATTCTAATTTATTCATTTTACCATTTGAAGGATTTCTTACGTCAGCAATTACAAATAGTCATATCTATGAGGTCTTTGATCTTGTTTACTCGAATACGCCCAACCACAATAAAGAATAGAAAAACACAACATTACGTAAATATTTTTTTGAAATACTCCAGTAATCTAGATTATATTGGAATCCTCTTACTTCAGTTCTAATGTCTGCTTTAAACACGATGAAAATTGATGTTTCACATTTTATATTTCTTTTTTATTAGAAATACTCTTAAGATAATCATCGGGTATATATACATGTACATGTGAACTATTGCATCTGGAAAATTGTCTAGTCTATAATGGCCCAACCGATCATCGTCTAATTATTCCCCATTAACAGGATTATTGTTCTTTTCTGTCTTCGGAGAACTTGGTATAGTCTCTTTCGAGTACATTTAAATATATGAATGAACATAAGCAAAATTTTATAAACGTATTGAAAAATTCAATTCCTTTTATCGATAAGGACAATAATATGTACTTTTTAAGTATATTTGTGAAGGGCCACATATAGAAAATATCGATTATAGAGACCTAGGCCATAATTAACAACCAACAATTTATAGACTTTTCTGAAATAAATTACTTTATTGAGTCTTCATCTAAATCTTAACTTAACACTTGATATTGGTTACTTTCCTTTTTGGAGAGGAATGCAAATAGAAGAGTAGAGCCCTCCAGATGTCTTTTGGCTATTTTCGTAGTTGTGTTGCTGTCTCTTTTTGACGTGCATCCCACATCACTATTTTATTCATCATAAAAATAGTGACATAATTTCTATAATATAAAAGGCTCTTCTGCGAAACTAATCTCACTGCCACTTCATAAGAATTCCTATATACTAGTTAATAGTTTACAAATTAAATATTACAATGAATAGCAAAATGTTGTTGAAAAGTGCTAAGCACATCTCTTGTGGAAACAGGCACTATTTTACGCTATATACAACGTGAAACACGATGACTTACCGACTGTCACAGTGATCGTGTGATATCTAAATACTTATAAGGTAAATCAGGCATATTTTATTACTTATAGTATCGTCGCGTTTGTTGTCAATTGAACATTGCTATGAAACCCTGTAATTTCAAGACACTGTTAACAAAACATTGTAGTTCGATTCCTATAATTATCTTAAATATTCCGAATGGTCAGTGCAATAACAATTTCGAATGACCACAGATGCAAACATAATTATTACCTAGATTTTCCATCAGACGCTTCATCTGACATTGTAGGACCTCTTTGGGTGGCAAGATTGAAGGAAGGGTCTTGTAACCGGACATTTTATTGCATATTTATCGTTAGCATTTATTTCATCTTGATTATCATCCTATCGTGAAGTATTCCTCTTATGGACAAAAATTTCTCACGAAGACAGTTATGGTTGTTTAATGGCAAAGTAATTTTGCATTGTGAACTGTCCGTACTACCGATACACTGAAGTCTGTTATTGAGTACTTTGTGTCTTAAATAGTTATTTTATTGCACATCTTGTCCTATTATTTAGAATTAAACCAATAATTAGAGTTTAAGGTTGATTTCTATCGTCAAGAGAAAATTACGAAAATATTACTCATTGACCAATTACAAAATTTTATGGTAAAGGTGTTTTTATTTTGCTGCCAGGTAACCAACACCTGTATAACATCAATGGTATCATTTTGTCGTACAGTATTGTCAGATTTAACATTTGGCAAAATAAGATGTTACAAACATATTATTTGTAATTAAATGTAAACTGTAGATGATTGAGAGAAAAAAAAATATTACAATGGGAGGTATCAACCAATTGTACACAAAAAATGTCACGTATGTACAGCCATAGATGCATCGAAGGACTAAATAATATCAACAATCATATAAATGAAGATACTGAAATAAATAAACATATAAAATATATTACAAAAACTGTCAGAAGTAGGAATATATTATAATTGTTATAATTTGTTATATTATTTAAATGGATTTTATTGTTTTGAGAAAACGCAGAAATATGAATGTTTGATGATAAAAACCATAAAATAAGAGTATAATTAATAGCTATCCGTTCATTGTATAACTTATGTAACTCATTTATTAACAGTTATAGCAGAGACATATAGTTAACAATTTGAACTAAGTCTCAAATAAGTAATAAGAATATGCTTGTTAATCAATATTTGTTACCTAGCGTAATTATGATATTATTTTAAGTTAATTATGTGACACATTCTTCCAGTCAGCTATGAGGTAGTTTTGAAATAAACAATTTTATGTTGTCATTATGTTGTGTAAGTGTGTATGTGTTGTTTTATTAATGTTAGATATTGTACCTTGTTGTGTGGAGAGGGGTTACATAGGCTTGGTCTGTCGTCCAATTCAATCCAATATTCAATTTATTTTGAATAAAATATTGTTTAAAAAATAGTTAAAGAAAGGTTAGTCACCCTTGTGGTAAAACGTTCGGGACGGCATCAACTCGATAGAGGGTCTATGAATATGCAGCCAATACCTCGATCAGTATAAGGACGCGTTATGTTTTACTTTATTTTAATTGATTTACATTTTATTGCATATTATGTACATTTATCTGATGTCTCCCATAATGCATAAAAGCTATCTGATGTCTCCCATATTGCATAAAAGGATCCGAACAGAGAGAAACGAGGTCTTACCAGGAATGCTAAAATCCTTATTGCGTAATCAACTGGTATTTGATACAAAAAAAATAAACCATAGATCATAAAACAAACCAAAAAAATCAATTATAAATTATCAACTATAATAGATATTACAATTGAAATGTGCAATAAAAAATCATTCACAAAACAAATCACATAAAAGTACAAAAATCATTGAAACAGATATTAACAATTACTGGTCAATTTTAAAGTAAACATAGTAACTATTGCTGGTCAATTAAATAAACATATTAAGTAATAGTTTCTATCATAAAAGTAATAATATATACTGATGAAGTTGACCGTCGTCTTTTGAAATACAACAGTCCAAATCTTTATTTTCTGTTGCTGATAAATCTCAACTTAAACTGTTTCTGATAATGTCTTTTTATTTGAATTGTAAAAATAAGAAATTACCCTGTAAAAGTCTTCCAATCATAGTAAAATAAAATAAAATAGATGTATAGATGTATAGATAATAATATAAATTGAATTAAAATGAAATAAAATAAAATAAAATAGAAATGAAAAGAACGAAAATGAAAGAGGATACAAAAATATCGAAAATGAATCAAAATACAGAGTATGGAAGACATTAATAAGATAAAATGTCTCAAAAAATTTGACAAAGTTTCATAATATTCAATTGTGTAATTCATCTGAAAGGTTTTTCCGAAAAAGTAAAATTACGTATAATTTCCGTAAAAACCGACATTATTCGTATTTTTCACGTCGCCACGAGTACCCTTTTAACCACAATAATTTGGCTTTCCTGCAAGATCAATTAAATGATTTGATTGAAATGAAATTTGTTGCTCCACGCTGTGTCTTAGTTGTTCAGAATAACTAGACACTTGAATACATTAGAAATAGCACAAATACTTTGGATAGAACAATCGCTGAATGATGAATAGTCAACTGATGATACTAAAAGAAACACAATATTTAAATTTAACCTATCAACGAAGATCAATTAACTTCATTTAAGACGTTTAAAAGATGCTGTCAAGTAGTAAAAATACTAGGGGAACAATATTTGAATAAATTGACAGTAAATGAAATTCTACACCATGTGAAAATTTCTATAATTATTACTGATGCTTAGCCGGCATGACTCAGTTTCGATAACTGTTCAATGTTATTCAATAAAAATGTGCATGGATAAAGTTATTGGTGACACCCCTGAATGAAATTAGACAAAAATAAAAGCATTTGTATGATTTGTGGAAAAAATATAATAAAAAAGTCAATACATATACATACTATTAAAACAATTTTTTTTTTTTTGAGAACGTGATTTATGGTCAATTTGATCAATACAGAAGTGATCTCAGTGCATAGGTATATTTATCTCCTTTTTAATATCTAGGAGTAAAATGGTCAGAATTCAAACCTTGTGAATCAACTTCAAATCTTTGCATTTTCCCCTTCCCATTGTTGATACACAGTAGTGCTTTACTATTGTCCTAGCCCTTGTAATATCAAAAGTGCGTTAATTCTGTAGGACCAATGTAATGAATCGCTTATTTGAATTTTTATACTGATAGTTTTTATTTGCGCCATAATATCTTCTCTCCCCTTTTTGGTATTTGTCAACCCAATCTAGATCTTTATGTTGAAACATTATGCATAAGCAGTGAAAAGATAAGACAGGAGAGTAATGATATCTATTTCAAATTTAAGCTTTAAATTTTTGACGGTTAGGAAAGAATATAGAAGTACGCTAGTTTGTTTTTAACACAGAAATTCACATTTACATCATTTATTTCTGAAAAAGAGTAACGAAAATGTAACCTAGCAACCAACCTATTATTATTCCCACGGTCGCATTTAAAAGTTCTCAATCCTCGAAGCTAATTTCAGCCAACTTGAATTTGAAATTGTCGAGTCTAACTCATTTATTAACCACGAAACATATCACCCACCAGTTATCTTACGAACCAGAAAAGTATACAGTGAGAGTAATTAGAAAATGAAACATACTTAATAAACCAGTTGCTTATACTAATTCAATACGTTCTTTGACACAATACATTTTCCGACGAGGATAAAAAATACGGTTTGCGCAAAATTGACACGGAAAAGTGATGAAGTAAGCCAATAAATTTAGCAAGAAATATTTTATGGGGTGTGATTATGCAAAGAGATGCAATATATTATTTATAGAGCCGTTTTATAGCATACCATATCACCGTTACGATTAGCCAATGATATTCCTGGAAAAAAATATTACTTTGTTATAATAGATCATCAAATATTGAAATGTTTGTATCTCAATTTTCAAGTCTATATTGATTTTGACGCAAATGATTTTCTGTCTGAAAAATAAGAAAAACTTAAACTGTTTGTGAATAAGGTTTGAAGCTATGTTTTACCAGCCATATTTTCTTTAATATACAAATTACATATCAAACAAATACATTTCCTCCAAAACTGTTGATATTCAACATGAATATTCACATCTTCTATTACAACGTGTTTTCCCAACCATTGAAATTCAGCATGTATAAAAGACGATATATCCAAAGTGGTTGTAGATCGTTGTAATCATAAATTATACTTCGACCATGCAACTACAAATAGTAACATATCATTCTGATACTAAACGTCTGTATGTACAATACTAATACCACACGATCAACTTTTCAAAATCCTACAATACTTATACCCTACGACCGACTTTCCCATACACTAAAATACTAATACAAAATGTTCCTCTTTTCCATGCGCAACACCAATAATAACTACATAAATGTTTTTCCACGTTCTGCGCCACTACTACCCAAATTGTCGTCTTTTATCAGTACTCTACACAATACGAAAATGTTCGTCTTTTTTACACTCTACTCTATTAATACCATATTGTTCATCTTTTCCACTCTCTACACAATACCAAAATGATAGTCTTTCTTTTTCAATTTACACCGTTTATAACATATTAGTCATCTTTTCAACACTCTACACAATACCAAAATGATACTTTTTTACATTCTACACTATAATATCAAAATATCAGAGGTATGGGCTCAATTCAAAGACTACTCCAGCCATGAGGAAGAACGAGTGATTTTATTACACGACAACTGTCGCCAACATGTTAGAAGATAGTTACGATATAGTACTTTTATACTGCCAAAATCTGCAATGACATTTTACTGAAAAGAAGATGTATTTCATATTGCTAATTTTAGTGTAAATAATGTATATACATTTTAGATAGTCTCTCATAACTTTTTTTAGAGTGGCTCTTGTATGTTTTATGATGTTGTTTTATTACCTATTTGTATGTTTTATAAAATGAAGAGGTGAGACTTAAATAAAGTATTGTCTTGTCTTGTCTACGATATAGTCTCATAATCTCAACTCACTACCGTCACAGTTTTCCACAATATGAACCGAAATTAAATACGTCTGACACTTTCTGCTGAAAATTGTTTTGGAATAGCGCGACGGATGCATAGTGCTTATCCTGTCGATCCAACATGTCGCCTGGGTTAACCACACCGCTTCGATTTTTCAAATTCCTTTACTTCGGTACACGGATTTCGAGAATTTTAATGAAAGTTGAAATTCTGAATTTGTCAACAACCCTTTTATAAAATAAAAAGTTGAAATATACTATTTGAAAATTTTGACATTGCGGTAAATTATGACAAAATACTAGCCATATTAGTACAGTGCCTTGAAGGACATCTGGTTGAAATTATTCATGTCGTACAGGTTATGCACAAAAAAGTAGTACATGTAACTAAAACGGGAACATACACAGGTGTCGGGGGAATTTAATACTAAAACCCAATACACACATATCAACAAAAGCGAGGCAAAAATTTAAAAGCTGAAAATAAATCTGGTAGAATATACCTATAAATAATCGTAAAGTCAAAGGTTATCATTTCAAACCGCCTCGATTGACCTTTGTGAGTAATATTTCCTGATAAGATCTCGTGATAACAAAAAGATAGATCGCTATCTTAATTTGGGTGGAGGGAAAAGAATACAGTTTGTATTGAATTTCCAAAAGAAGTTCAAATTGTCACATATTTGAATAATTACCTGCTTATGTTTATACATCTCTGATGATACCTATAGGTAAACAATGAACAGGTGTGATCAGGTAAAGGGTATAATTTACCTACTCAGCCAAATAATTCTAAACAAAGTAATTTTCAATCAGGGTGGTTTCAGCTTTACGCAATTTTAGATATTTAAATTGCAAATTACTTCAGACTTGACATTAATCAATTCTGATTTTAATTTATGTTTTCAAAAATTCAATTAAAAGGATAATAATTTATGTAGTAATGTCTTTGGTAAAAAAGTTTTGCAATTATCATACCCTTCGAAGAATAAGAACAGAGGAAAGATGTATTAGGAAATAAACGACGAATAGATAAGTAAATGTCTAACCATAGAAATCTCTTTAAGATTGACATTATAAACAGTCAAATATTCATCCATGGCATATTATATTATACGACGTGGAAAATAAGCAACAACTCAAAATTACAAGAAAAATCTAGCAAAAAAAAAGGTGAATATTACATCTACAACAGTATTGAGGAAGTTTGCCTTGTCTACTACATATGTAATACAAACATTAACTATACACATTACGTAAAAGGTTCCGCGGAACCCTGTGTCTCGCCTGCTGTCAGTGTAAAAGTGTGATGTTGACTTAAATATTTAGTCCATTTATCATTAAAATATGGATTTTTTTTTTAAAATCAAACTGTTTTCTTCCAATGTTATTTCTTGATCTTAAAAAAAAACTTTTATCCAGGTTTTATAACATTCCATGAAGGTTAGACACAGTTATTGATGTCTAAATTTGATTAATCCCAACCTATATGTAAATGTTCCAATCCAAAAAAAGTCTATTTATGTAAGTAAAATACGAAAAAATGTAATAAAAAATATTTGCAAATTTTGCTTCACACATATATTGAAATCATGAAAAAGTTTCTGCCAAAATTTCATAAAATTCTTTGAAGGTTTGACTAAGTTATTGATGTTTAAAAACTTTAACTCCAGAATGAATCTTAATACAGAGAGCTAAATAACTTATTCCTTTTATCAATAAAATATGGAAAAATTGAAATAAAAATTTGCAAAATTTAGCTCTGGATTCTGTCTTTTTATCACCAAAAAGCTTCTGTCCAAGTTTCATAAAATTCAAAGAGGGTTTGGCAAAATTATTAATGTCTAAAAAAGACTTTTTCCTCATACTGAACCTAATGTTGACGAACAACGACGCCACCCCACCGCCAAAGACGGAATGTCGGATCTCTACATCACGCTTACTTGACAAAATACGTAGGCTCGACAAAAATGACGCAAATTCTCATAGCCGAAACATAATATAAAAATAAGGAGATTTGGACCAATTACACAACAATCCACCAGAGTCCAAATGATGATTATACTGATTGTGTGAAGGGTGGAAAATTCTTGAATATACTGATTGTATAAAGGGTTAAAACGGATATTTTCGTGCATGAAAACTATTTATTTAATCAAAATATCACTTTTATATCCCGAACCTTCATGAGGGTATAGACTGTTAATACACATATCAGATTAACAGGATTTGGTCAAATTCTTCAAATGTTTTACAGAGTATAAATCTCGTATTCGGATTGTATACTCGTTCTACAGATAATTAATTCGGGAAACCAAAATAAATTCATAGAACACCTACACATCGAACAGTGCATTCTAGATAAAATGCATTAGTAAGTCAATATGCCATTTACTCTGTAACACTAATTGTATTATATGATGTCATTTCTACCCACAGGTATCGCACAGGTGTTCAGCAAGGTGAAATTATATCTCCCATATCATTTAATAATTGTCGTTTAGGATAGTCTTTTTACGATTTGATATCATGTTTTATATCATTCGATGTAACAGCTCGTACAAAATATATCCTATGTTTAAGAAATTTGTTTTGAACAAATCTTTTCATCACGACAACATAAGATTGACATAATCTTTAATTATGTTTCACGGTATACAAATGTTTGTATTTGGTTTCTTACCCCAAAATACCTCAGCTGCTCATAACAGTTGGTAAATGATGAAGTCACGTAATAACGTGTATAGATGGCAATAAACGCTTACATTGTTAAAGCTTGTAATGCTAGAATGTAATAAGAATTACAATGCACTAGTTGAGGCCATGACTTTATATAAAATTGATATACTTTGAGTATTAAGAGATCAACTTAGCATTACATTATATGACACGATGGCACTAAAAGTTAATGCAATTTATTTAACACTTGTATTGACACCGACTGAAAAATGTTTCGTCTATTTTTACTACTCTGCTTTTTGTCAGATAAATGTTCTTTACTGTACAAATATGAATACAGGAAATTTCGAGTATATAGAAAAGGAACAGCAATCCAAGGAGAGCAAGACAAAAAAATAAAATAAAAAAAAACAAAACATAGAAAAACACTTCTAGTATAAAACATTTCATTGTTCAATAGAATCATTAAACTACGAACTGTCACGTGATTATGCTTAATTATTTGTAAATGAGTAGGAATAGGTCTAAAATGATGGTTCCAGTTATACAACAAGAACAAATACCAAAAACAGTACAATGAGCCAATAACAACTTCCTACTATTTTTAGCAAAAGTTTGTTATAATTGTACTGATGTTGTGTTGTAAATATTCCTTCATGGTGGCCTTAACAAGTTTCAAATGCCATATGTATACACAGTATATCTAGTTTTTCACTATGAAATAAGGTCATGTGGTATGATTGCCAAGTTTCAAATGCCATATGTATACATATTATAATTAGTTTCTTAATATAAAATAAGGTCATGTGGTATGATTGCCAATGAGACATTTATCCATAAAGACCAAAGAACAAGGATGTGAACAACTACCGTTCACCGCATGACCATCAACAATGAAGAAAACTGATGACACAAAGGGAAGACAAGCCGGTCTGATTTGTACTAAACTAATAACGCCGAAAAACCATTATAACAGACAGCAACATACAACAAACACTGGATTACAGGTTCCTGGCTTGGGACTGGCACATACATAATGTGACGGGATTAAACATCTTTGTTAGCTTTCAATACTTAGCTTTCCAATTAAAGCAGTTCCATATTAGGCATCTCTCTTTCTACTTTGATGGATTGATTTCCCTTTTTCATATTTGTTCTCTCATTATTTTACAAGTGCACTATTTCACTATATAAACTAGTTTCGTATCTCCTCGCTTTCTGATATTCTCATTACCCATTATCTAAGCATGAATGAAAGGCAAACGTCAATGAGACAGTAACCCATTTTCACACGAAACCAAAAGATATTTATCTACATGTGTATGCAAACTTTAGTTTCCTCGGAATTATATTATTTTTTTCATTCATACATAAAACACTCTTCAAAGGCACCAGGTTTATAATTTGGTACGCCAGACAGACGCGCAATTCGTCTCTAAAGACTAATCAATGACGCCCGAATCCAAAAAGTTAAAAGGCCAAAAAAGTACGAAGTTGGAGAGCATTGACAACCAGAAATTCCAAAAATCCATATTTGAAATTTTTTCAAAAGCCATGAATTATGGTCCGTATTATTGGCATTACAAAAAGTTTTACATTTGTTTATAAAAAATACCCAATATTTATTTATTTGTAAGTTCAAAAAAAAGTCCAACAATTGTACCAATAAAGTTTGAAGAAATATAAAATCTCTGTAAACTAAATGTTCTAAAAAGAGGTAGGGGATACAGAGGAGGCAATCAAAACCGTAAGTCAAAGAAAAAACAGACAACACCATGGTCAAAAGGAAAAACAACATAAAGACAAACAAGTGTCAACAAAACACTACACAGAAGGCTAAAGAATAAACAACACTCACCCAACCATGGCACACAGGTTCCCCAGAAGGCTAAAGAATAAGCAACACTCACCCAACCAAGACACACAGGTTCCCCAGAAGGCTAAAGAATAAGCAACAATCACCCAACCAAGACACACAGGTTCCCCAGAAGGCTAAAGAATAAGCAACACTCACCCAACCATGACACACAGGTTCCCCAGAAGGCTAAAGAATAAGCAACACTTACCCAAGAATGACACACAGGTTCCCCAGAAGGCTAACGAATAAACAACACTCACCCAACCATGGCACACAGGTTCCCCAGAAGGCTAAAGAATAAGCAACACTCATCCAACCAAGACACACAGGTTCCCCAGAAGGCTAAAGAATAAGCAACACTCACCCAACCAAGACACACAGGTTCCCCAGAAGGCTAAAGAATAAGCAACACTTACCCAAGAATGACACACAGGTTCCCCAGAAGGCTAAAGAATAAGCAACACTCACCCAACCATGACACACAGGTTCCCCAGAAGGCTAATCAGTTCATGCTTTACAAGGGACTTCAGTAATGTTGATAACAGAAAGAAAAAAAATCGGTTATAAGCCTCATTTGGCGATGTCACAATTGAGGAAAAGATAACGAAATTGTAGCTACGATAAGAAACACATATCTGTTGTCATCGTTAACATGAGCCTTTTATACATTTTGGCATAAAAGGAAATACTAGGGACTCTTGTTCAACATGCCACCTGTTTCTCCGGACAATAGCTTAACGTATTTTATATCTAGTGTACAATTTTGAACATGAAAATAGTTGCAGACAATTAATCCATTATCCAAGAACCGAATTTGTATGAGCTCTTACCGGAAATATTAACACCTGTCTAAACAACTAAAACTTAGAAATAGACAACGAAAATTCGCACGTTTATAAGAACTGAAAGTATTTACTAGAAATTCTTTGAATAATGAGTAATGTCCCACTTGTAAAGCATTGTGATCAGTGTGCTTCACAGATAAACCAAGCACGCATTTATTTACTTATTCAGCTCTTTGTAAAGGCTTAGTGATCATAATGTGATCATAATGTTTAATCCGACCCTAGTAATTTGACCTGATTTTTTCAAGCCTGATATAGGTAAGCTATTACAAAAACCTTTTTGTTTTACAATGAAACTCACGCAAATAGAATACGAATAATCTATTAGTAGTATCAGATTTTATTTTATATTATAGTATCAGCTTGTCGACACGGTAGAAAGTTTTTTTTGGCTCGTTTGGTGCGCTCACTTGACAAAAAGCCTCCTATTCTGTCATGTAGTAGACCAATGTGCTAAAAATCAGATAATTTGTACGTCATATTATTTTAATAATCATAAGATCATCAATACTACGAATCGTTTTAACATTATTTTTTCCAATTTTTCACTTTATAAACTTAATGAAACTAACTACTATACAGGCTACAGGAATTGGAGATTGTATTTTATTGTAAAAATAATATGCCGTCATTTCTCTCTTTGACTGACCATCAGCCACAGAAAAAACAAATTTGGAAACGAATGTTACAGAAAATAATCAAATAATTATATAGAAGGTGTTTAAGACAGGCAGAAGATACCAAAAGTACTATATTCAAACTCATAAATCAATGACAAACTGACTATACGCCATGCAAAAAAAAAAAAATGACCAAAAGACGAACAGTCCTAACACAACGTAGAAAACTAAAGACTGAGCTTTATACTAATGTATTATGAATTGAATGACTATACAGTAATTTGCTACATTTTATTTTACAAAGTGATTTGCTAGTCTTTTAAAACGACGTAGTGTCTCTAAAGTGTTCAAAATGCCACTCGAAGTCCTAAATACTTTGAATTATTAACAATTTTACAACTATTTAGATTTATAATGGAACAATTTAAAAAGATATCAACGATCGAACGACTGTCTTATTTCTTTGTATTATGACTGAAAACTCAAACGCCTTCTATTAATGCTTTCAACCTAGATAAACCATGGATGTTTTCAAACCACAAATCCTATTAAAAAGTTAAACCATTTGAATTGATGTAAACAGCCCTCTACATTATTCCACGACAATCTAACAGTTAATGATATCCATGGAATAATATCTTCAAAATGATTTCATTTAGTCATTTAAAAGATGACCCAACAGGTAGCATTGTTGATGCGTTGTTAAAGTTTAAAATTCCCATGCACGGTTCATTAGATTATGTGAATGAAATTGAAAAGCGACAGAAACATTGAATAGAGAACTGCTTCATTTCATTTGATGCAATGTCTCTGTTTATTGCAGTAGGATTAAAAGGTAAAATGATTTCGTCAAAGAGTATTGTACGTTAACGTCTCTGTAATCAAGTCAAAGAATTTTTATCACCGAGATAAGATATTTGTAACAATTTAATTCGCGGATCTCTCATATTATTTTCTTGAGATAGCTCTATATAAATACTGCATCTTCAGCGAAAAAAAAAATTATACACAATTACATAAATAAATAAAATATTCAAATGGCTATGCTTTCAAGTTCACATTGGTTTGTTTAAGATTAAAGTATATAAATGAAAAATATTGCTAGGTATAAACATAAATAAATGTGAATCTAAAATTAACCTTAAAGTTGTATGTATTTTCACCAAAAAAACCATACAAATGTTTTACTTATTAATTGTAATCACACATATGTCCTTTGCTTGCCTCTCTTTGTCATAATTTAAGGCTACATTAACAACATTTTTATTTGTGTTACTTTTATCTAGAAGTATTTTAAGCAATTTAAGCGAAAAATTAATTCAAAACACGTTTAACAAACACAATTTTATAAAGAAAAGAAGAATTGATGAAATATAACTATCAAAGATGATTAATATAACTGTTGTCCTGAAGTAAAACATTGAAAGTGCTAACAAAGTAACCAGTGTTATGCAATATCTAAAACAAATGAAAGTTACTTGACAATCACGTGCATAAACAATGGCTCAGAGATATACCACTGAATTGTTTTATCATTTTATTCGAAGTATAAGATTATATCAGATCGCATCAATCATACTTGCATGCATTAACTGTCATAAATTTTAATTCTCATATTTAATTTTACACCTGATGCTATGCTAGGGCGTACGAATTTAGATTATCCTTGCACAGTAGAAAATTCTTCTCATTAGCAACTTTCCTTTTCAATTATAGTCAATTTATGAGGTAATTATATTTCTATTAAAGGTAATTAACCACCAAATTGTGTAGATATCCATGGGTTAAATACCCACGTGTTGATCATATCACTGATTCAAAACCATTCTGAACAGTGTTGATCGTTTATCGAAAATCAGAAAAATAAAATGGTCGCTCCCGGAGGCACATGAGCATTAAATCAGTGAAAAATGATTCGAAAAAGAATGAAAAGTGAGCCTTCGTTGTGATGTGAATATTTTGATTAATAGGACATCAGCATATGAAGACACGCAACCTTTTTCCAGACAGCTTCCTGTAACTGATGCAGAACCAAAAGTGCAAGTTAGAGTTAATTGAAATTGAAAACTCGAATTCAATATATTCTCTAAAACGAGAAACGTGTACTTAATATACAATAAAACTTTACCATAACTTTCCATGGAATTGTTTCACGATCTTTATTTTCATGTACGGTTTGGTTAACTTTAACCATTTTATGAAAAAAGTAAAATAAAAATAAAAATACCTAACTACAAGGGAAATTCAAAACGGAAAGTCCTTTATAAGATGGCAAAATCGAAAGCTTAAACACATCAAATGAATGAAAAACAACTGTCATATTCCTGACTTGGTACAGGCATTTCCTTATGAAGAACATGTTGGATTAAACATGGTTTTATAGCTAGCTAAACCTCTAACTAATTGTATGACAGTCGCATATAATTCCATTATTGACAACAATGTATGAGCATTTAGACACTCTATAGACAAAGTACATAAGCAAAAATTAAAGACAAGAATGCAAAATTGACCATAGTACAATAAAACAATGGCGGGATGTATAAGTACCTAGCCACGCCAAAAGTATATTACAAAAAATGGACTAAATAGTAAAGGTTAAAAATGTACAAGGACAAATAAAAAGACCAATGTAACACGTAAGTAAGATAACAATCAACGTCAGTACCTAGAATCTATACTTCAAGACCATCATGTATTATTTGTGAAGTTGACATGGAATATTTATCGACAAGGTCTTTGTATCTTCCAATGAACTTTTTAGAAAAAGGACGCGACGTTCTTTGACATAACCTGGGCTTATCAACTTTCTGCTTATACTCTGGTGACGTTTTGTAAAGTCTGAGTAGCAGCTGCAAGCGCTTGAATACCGAATGAGTTGGGAAATGTATATCCTATATGCAGAGGAAGTTGGTATATTTCTGCTAAGGTGGGGGGAATTTATAATTTCAAAATTAAAATCGTCTCGTTTGTCATAGATTCTGGTACTCAGATGACTGCTTATTTCAAATTCGAGGTATAAGTCTAAAAATGAGACAGAGGAAGCCGTGTCTGTTGTTTCTTTCATTTCTAGTTCTGGGGGATATATTAATGCAACCTAATCAGAAATGTTTGGATTTGAATGGACATTCAAAACGAAACCCAGAACACAACCGGAGTATTATCAATCGATGTATATTGTTTGTCTTTTACAGAATATCAGTAACATGTAGGACTGATTTACAGATTTACACGGATTTATAGACATTTCTAAAAATGGATTAGAAGACGAATCATATTATGTCGACGGTTATTTTTCGGAAGGGAATCAATAATCATTGTTCGATATTGACGAAGGGAATCAGCTTTTTGATATTGAACCTGTGAGGTAAAGGGGATTTTCCAGAAGGTAATAAACTGTTCGATATTGCCACATAAGGGAATCGCCTGTCCGATATTGACCAAGAAGGGAATCAACTCTTCGATATTAACCAAGAGGGGAATCAATTGTTCGTTATTGCCTCTATCAATGTAAATGGGATTTTCCATAAGGGAATCAACTGTTTCGATATTGACCCAGAAGAGAATCAACTGTTCGATATTGACACAGAAGGTGATCAACTGTTCAATATTGACCAATTAGGGAATCAACTGTTCGATATTGACCCTGAAGGGAATCAACTGTCCGATAATGACCATGTGAGTTAAGGGGGAATGAGGCCATACCGCACCTTTAAACTATGTATCATTCTAAGATCAATTGTCTCTGCTTTCATTTGTTCTTTTTCTTCTGTTTATAAGTTATTTGAAATGACTGTAAATCTTAAATCTGTAGTATATTATAGTTTTGGTCCACACATAATTTTTTATTGCAGTGTTTTACATTGTAGAATATCTTATATCATGTGCAACAAACATTTTATTGAATGTAATAATTTTATTTATTGATCTTTGAGATTTATTGAATTACAATGTTTAGTTGAAAGCTGCAATTTGTGGAATATATTTCCTGTTAAATTTGTTATACATATGTGCAATTGAATAATCTTTCAAACTCAGAAACATTACACATATATCCCTAAAGTGAAAAAGAAGGTTTCCGTTCATTTTAGTTTTTCATCGATCTTAATATCACGTTACCCTGCGTATTAATTGTTCGAAAAACATTATAAACAAATTCCAATTACCATATTTGAAACGTTAAAGTGCAATTAATTAGAAGCATGGAATCAGAGCAACCAATTCATACGTTATCAAATGAAACATTCATCAGACATTTGAATGAACAAAAGCTATGACAGTAATAACAGGTATGATGTCACTCTGCGATAAACAGTTTTTTACACACTCAATTGGATTCTTCGTAGGGATACCTCAGAAAAAGGCACAAAGGTAATTTGGATGAATGAAACAAAATCAACAACACTGTGTCAAGTATCTATCTGCATACTTTCGATAGTTTTGTCGTAGAAATCTAAAGCCACTACATCGGGAAGCTCAAGCTGTGTTGTTAATTAGAAGAGAATCGAAAATTAATGATGTAGACAAACGGAAAATAGTAATCAATTCTAATGCCTAAAGTGCAAAAATCTTTTTTTTTTGCCTTTGATTCTACTAAAAGAAATTTATTTTGGAATTTCTTGCCTGAAATAGTTTTAAGTAAAATATTAATCATCTGATTTGATTATAAAAATATTATAACGTTTCTTGTCACTTTGAACTCTCTCTTAACTTGAAGGGTAATTTTCAATTATTTTAATATTTCTTTTAATTTAATTTGATGTTTAAAGCTTGTATTAGTGGTCCAAAATGCTTATCAAGTTGCTTCAAATTAACCTTTTTTCAATGAATATAACAATTTTGTCTTAATTGTGTTTGTCTAATTATCAGATGTTAAAAGATTAAAATGTGAATATAAATCTCATGTTCCGTATTGCATTCTTAGACATTGTTTGCTTCATCCCCTGCTAAGAATTTACTGTATACGTAAGAATTACATTAATTTCTCTTTAGGAAATTTGATATTAAGATTTAAGTATTTTTTAGAAGAATATTGAACTTCGAACGGGACTTGAATTGTCGATTTTGTCTAACATGTTTGCTAGATGGTTGTTGTTAAAACATCTCATATTTTTCAATTGCAGGTGTTGTTCACTTTTTTATATTTTACATTTGTTTGTCATGTTTCATTTGTGTCCGATTTTTTTTTATTTCATTTGGTTCCATGTGAAGGTTTGTAACACAGTTTATATCAAAAAAGTAAAATCACAAAAATACTGAACTCCGAGGAAAATTCAAAGGAGAAAGTGTATGAAAACATGTATTTCTTTTTTGTAGTTGTAACAATAAAGTGACACAAGTATAAATAACCAAGCCTTCAAGGAACTTTCTGCATCCTAAATCGTTAATAGGGTCGGTTTAAAACTTAACTTTACGTAAATAAAACCCTCATATACATTTATTGTGAACTTTCCATATTTATGAATTAATATTCAAACAACAGCTAATTACTACTAAGTATGTTGATCTCATTGAACTTGAATTAAAGGATAGTATCTCTACAGCTGAATTAAAGAATATTATTTATACAGTTGAATTAAAGGATATCATCTATACAGTTGAATTAAATAATATTATTTATACAGTTCAATTAATGATATTATCTATACAGCTGAATTAAAGAATATTATTTATACAGTTGAATTAAAGGATATCATCTATACAGTTGAATTAAAGGATATAATCTATACAGTTGAATTAAAGGATATTATCTATATATTGAATTAAAGAATATTATTTATACAGTTCAATTAAAGGATATTATCTATACAGCTGAATTAAATAATATTATTTATACAGTTGAATTAAAGGATATTATCTATACAGTTGAATTAAAGGATATTATCTATATAGTTGAATCAAAGAATATTATTTATACAGTTGAATTAAAGGATATTATTTATACAGTTGAGTTACAGGATATTATTTATACAGTTGAATTAAAGGATATCATCTATACAGTTGAATTAAAGAATATTATTTATACAGTTCAATTAAAGGATATTATCTATACAGTTGAATTAAAGAATGTTATCTATACAGTTGAACGAAAGGATATTATCTATACAGTTGAATTAAAGGATATTATTTATACAGTTTAGTCTGCAACAAACCTTACTTACAGACAGTGAGGGTCAGTTGAGATTTTATCTTGACGACAAAAGACATTATTTTAATTGTTCCATTGTCTCTTTGTTGATATGTTATTTTAAGGCTCCAGTTTTCCATCATATTCTCCTTGATAGAAGGTTGCTGCTTAAAAGAAAGGCATTGTAAAGTTTAAGTTGGAAGTCATCCATTCAAAGGCGGGCATGACATCACCATGATTGGTTGACCAGTAACATAATAACTGTCGCCGATGACCACAGATTTGTTTTACTTGTTATTTTTTAAGACATGAAGTACATTTATTAAAAAAAACTCTGAATATAATTTCCCTGAACCAAAGGAAGTATACACAAGGGGTCCTGTGTTGACAATGTTCCATCGTCATCCTTTGTCTAGAAAACCAACTGTTTCGATTGCAGACTTTCATATTCGTTGATGTGTAAGTGGCTTACGGAATTTCTATATAACGACGGTTTATAAATTTTGAAATGTATTAAAGAAAGAAAAGAAACATTGAACGATCTATTTTAGTGTGATTACCAGAAAGAATTAAGGAGCCCGCGAGTTCACCCACGTGTTTATCTATTTTATGGACTGCTGTTTATCATTTCGTTTGTCCAGGGAGTTGTCTGCTTTACTTCGACTTATGGGTTCTGTTTATCATTTCGTTGATTTTCGTTTGTCGAGGGAGTTGTCTGCTTTACTTCGACTTATGGGTTCTGTTTATCATTTCGTTGATTTTCGTTTGTCCAGGGAGTTGTCTGCTTTACTTCGACTTATGGGTTCTGTTTATCATTTCGTTGATTTTCATTTGTCCAGGGAGTTGTCTGCTTTACATCTACTTATGATTTTTGTTTATCATGTCGTTGATTTTCGTTTGTCCAGGGAGTTGTCTGCATTACTTTGAACCATGGTTTCTGCTTATCATGTCGTTGTTTTTCGTTTGTTTAGGGAGTTGTCTGCTTTATATCTACTTATGATTTTTGTTTATGATTTCGTTGTTTTTCGTTTATCCAGGAAATTGTCAGTTTTACTTCGACTTATGATTTTAGTTTGTCTTTTGTTTTTTTGTTTTTGTTTGTCTTGTTTTTTGTTTTTTTTGTATTTTTTTTTATCCAGGGAGTTGTCTGTTTTACTTTGACATATGGTTTTTATCTTAAATTTATTTTTCTCCCCTTTTTTATTGATTGAAACTGCTCTTCATAACACTTTGATATTTTCTATTGTTTTTTCTCCCTTTATAGAACATCCGAAACTTGACAGCACTTCAAACATTCTCAACAGTACAAAACTGTTTTTAATGAAAATCGCTGTGTTATATTTATTCTACATTGACCAGATATTATCAGTTCGACTTCGCACCAATATAGTACTTTGAAACATTATATTACAAAAATACCTATATAAGGCACTTTACCGCCATGTGTCTTATGTAAATCAAATTTGCAGAATTTTATGAGTCGACAAATTGTTTCCAGTGCTCATAGCGTTAAGAAAATTGAATAAAAATAAGGGATATGGTAACAACAGACTACTATTATACCCATTTTACTGACCATCGTTAATTCTTCATTTAGTATCAAGTTTTATGTATATTATTAATCAATATTGTACGAACAATACCTTATTCAGTATTTGTAAATGTATAATGGCAGATGATGTCTAGAATTTTTTTCATTCATTGTTTATAGGTAATCAATTTTTGGTATTTAGATGAGCAATCAGAAATGCAGCAATTTATGGCAAACAAACTCGAACACAATATCCCGTTGAGCATGAATATATTAATTCCCTTAAGATATAGAACTAATTTTAACACGATATCCCGTTGAGTATGAATATATTCATTTTCTGTGGAAAGTTAAAATATTCAACTTTTAAATCCGAGGCAATTTTCAAATTTGATAATTTATTTATCTAAAATAGACAATTAATGGTATAAAGTTTTAAACTCTGAATCTCAAAAGATTAAAAAAAAAATTCCGAGTATGATATTTCAAACGGATTTGGTGGCAAATCACACATTTTTAAAGCACGAAAAAAAAGAAGAAAAAAAAAACGCAAACAAAACTAAATGTATTATTTACATGTTTTCCTAAAGACATGGACGGACATTTCATAATTTATGAGTTTTTGATTTGAATCAAGTGATACTTTTTTTTTTAATTACACTTCACTAAGAATCATTGTTTTTGTGATCTCAGTACTTAAAACGAAACACCACAATTAACTTAAAATGTCTTTTACTGCTTAGTAAAATATACACTGATGATTATAGGATGGACATTACTTAGTTAGTCAACATATTATCTATTATCTTTTTCTACTTTGAATTTCTATTCAAAATAAAATAAGACTTTATATAAATTAAGTGTATCTGAAACCTTTAATGCTCAAAACTAAATATTTGAAAGCCAGTGGTGTATAAATATTTGAGGAGCTATAGGACTGAAAGGGACATTAACTGAATACCCAATATAGAAATAAGAACTAATTCCATAGGTCAAAGGCCAAGGATGTAAACAACTATGGGTCACCGTACGACCTTCAACAATGAGCAAAACCCATGCGTAAAGAAAGCTATAAAAGGTCCCGTAGTGACTAAACGTGAAATAACGATTAAATAGAAAACCAACGGTCTGATTCATGCTAGAAGTAATAAAGGAAAAAAAAACATTGCAGACAGAAATACAGAGAAAAACCACGGAATTACATGCTCCTGCCCAAGGACAGGCAAACCATCTTAGGTCAACTTTGCCAGAAAGGGTTCACGCTCGAACAACTAAATCGGATTTGAATATTTTCAAAGTACTCAAAATACATTCTTGAATAGTTCTGCAAGTAGAAAAATACACAATAAATCAAGATAGAAATAACAATCTATGAATGTATCTCCGATGACTAAACATTTGCTTCATGGTTGAAATCTTTGACTTTTCACTATATTATTCTAGAAAAGAGTACAAGTGAATATACAACAAGTCAGTTATTTTATCAAATAGATTTATTTTACAATAACAAATATGTAAATAAATACAATAATGCACCATAAACATGCCTCAAATTTCTTATACTATCACAATACCAACAAATTAAAACCAGAAAGACGTTCAGAAAGAAACATATCAGTCTGTGTGGACGTTTATTTCTTCATCACTATCGGAACAGACAGACAGTTCTTCATTGCTTTCCGGATCAGATTCTTTATCACCGACATTTTTGGATTCACAATCGTCAAAGCTAGGTTTATGATCCGGATCACAACTTACGTCACTTCTACCATCATCATGCCTGGCATGAACCCGTCTGTGACGCTCTAAATTACTTTTATGGCTCGTTGCATAATCGCAAATAGTGCAAACAAAATCCTTTTGTCCATTATGTACAGATAGATGTCGCTTTAGTAATGCCTTTCTGCAAAATCTACGACCACAATAAAAGCAGGTGTATCCATGGTAATGAAAAATCATAGCATGTTCTCGCAAGGACGCCTTTGTGTTGAAAAGAATCCCGCAACATTCCAGCAGCTTAGAACAAGTTTGATGCATTGTTAACATGTGTCGTTTTAAATTGTTTCTTCGATCGGTTGTATATCGACACTGAGGACACGGAAACAGTTTTCTTCCAAGTGATATTTGTTGTGAAATGTGCTCTCCATAACTCCCAGAGTTTCCGGGAATCTGTGTGTTGATTTCTGCCGCATTGAATTTCGGTGTATATGACTGAATGGATAAATTCAACGGGGTACTATTAATGGACATAGAAGGTCTGGATATAGGAAAATGGCCCGTTGACAGTTGTGGTGACTGAGCCAAAGTGTGTGCTTGCTGATCCAATAGTTTTACACTATTTTCCTGGCGCAATCTTTTAATATGTTCACTGACTGCCAGACTATACGGAGACAGATGAATTGGAGACTGAAAAGTTGAATCCCGCGGTGCATTGTCACAGAGTTTCAAGGGTGATGGTCTTATACACCCATTTAAAGATGCACAATGTGAAGCAAGTCGATGGAGATCAAAGGCAGAAGCTTGGCCATAAACTGGTATGGGTCTGGAAAGGAAAATAATTATATTAAACATAATTTACATTTATTGACAATGTCAGTTGAAAGCACGATATTCTATGGCCTGTTATGTCCTAAGCCGTATCCGATACACTGTGTAAACTCGCTTTATGTGACTTCCATACCAGTACTTGTCTAAAGTAATGTTTGCATATTTATGATAAAAAAAAATAATTGTACAAATAAAAAGTGCATTCGTCAATTTTTCAGAAGACTGGATCTTTGAAGATAACAACAGAGCTCTCAGACTTCACAAACTAAATGAAGAGAGGAAAAGATCATGTTAAAAAAACAAATCAAAGAATAGCAGTTATGCTACAAATATATAAAATAAAAGTAACCGCCGTGCTAAAATAGCTATATACTGTATTAACCGATTTTAATTTTTTCGTGGTTACTCTTCCCTTAATTGTTCTTTGGCAGATACACTCAAGATCAAATAAGATGAAAAAAATAATGTCAAGTCGTTAACTCTTCAACTGTTTCGGTTCTTATGTATCCTTGGCTTTTGAATATTCGGCTTTGAGCGTTCCTTATGAAGGTAAATCCAGAAGCGCTTCAGACGCATGAAACTTTTAACATTTTTTAAATAGGATTTGTACACAAGAATAAAATGATAATAAATGAGAGTTGTATTTTACATATATTTTGGTTAGCTTTGTCGTTGGAAGTCTTTCTGATTTACGTACCTAAACCCTTTTTATTCATACAATAAACGTGAAAGTTAATCTGTAATTTCCAAAGTGAAGTTACGTAACAACATGAATCAATACTAAACTTTGTAATATTTTATCATATTGAAACCTTACAATTAAAGTGAGACAGGTGATTATTATATATTAACATTATAAACCATCCCCGCCAACATTTTATCATCAAGATTTTATATTTTACAAGAAAACAATATTGTCTCGAATTACATTGAATTAGTTTGAGCCATTATCTTTTAAAGCAACATGCATAATTTATAAAGAGTAAGGATCTGTTTTGACTAGATATCACTTTAATGAAGTCGATATTGCGAGTTTTAGTACAGCCAATGAGTCTTGATAGGAGTTTCAGAAAGGATATGCCGGTAAATGTCATCAATTTTGCATAAATCTAGTTACACTGGTATATTTTTGCCATTTTATGTGCTGATATTACTCCAAAACAATTATCAAATAGTTATTGAATTCATATCGAGTGTCTTAGGTGGATGATGTTTTTTTCTTACTGCGAACAAAAATGATTAGAGATACAAAGTGAAATCAAAGTGAGGATGAAACATTAAGAAATGTATCCTTTTAAACATAAAAAAAAAGAAAGAAGATTAGTTTGAATTGCTGTATGAGAAGTTGGATTCGATAATGAAATAAAATTAAATGACTAAATGACTAATACTCTATATTTCAAGCAAAATATCCTCAAATATACACTTATTAATAAGTTTTACGGTAAACCAATGTCTAATTAGTTTATTTGAGGTTGTGGTTGTATATGTATACTTTACTGTATTATTTATTTTAAAATTATGTGACAAATTATTTTACTCTTGTAAAATGTATCAATGGACCTCCCATTATGTTTTTTTTTTATGTATGCATAGGTATTGATTGCTTTAAAGTTGAAAATGAAAATATTCTAAAGGAATATGCTGCTCCATTATCAATTCAGGGTCCAAATAAAAAAGTTTCACCTCAAACCTATTTATTAAAGCTACCATTTATGAGAGTTGTTTTCTAGTCGTTCCGTTGATTGATGTAGTTGAGTGTTGGTTTTGTCAGGTTTTATGGACTTTCCCCTTTTTGAATTTACCTTGGAGTTCGTCTTTTTTTTTCTAATATATTTTTGTTGTTATCATTATTCTTCTCCCACAATTATCTTGACTTGGAAGATGACATAACAGTGTTATTTCTTTTTGCCAAGTCGTTTAATTGAGAAATCATTGGGTCAGTTTAATAATGATGTATTAAATATTGTGGTAAAATATATCTATCTTGAACTGCACATTGAAAGCTTTTTTCAAACTCATACAACTTGAACTTGTTTCCTTTGTTTTAGGTTATACCGAATCATGATATTTTATTTGCATAATAGTTACGATTTATTCCCGATGAATCTCCGTCAGTATTCATTAAAATGTTGCAAGAATTTATTTCATCATATTTGTTAAGATAATCTTGGACTCTCTTTTTTTAATGTTGTTTAGGCAAATGTTAGAATATATTGAAACAATCATCTGAGTTCCCGCCATTTGAAAATATCTTCAAGTTTGACCTTAACGAATGTGCTTTTCACGTTTAGTATGCCTATGCATTTTATAACTTAAAATATGATTTAAATTCTTTAAGATATTATCAACATTTTAAGTAAGGCTTTAACATATAGACTGGCTATTGACATTTATCTATACATATCAAATTAAAGTATTTACCTGAAATGACTACATGGAATTAATAGTAGAACAAAACGTACAGCTAATGCAAAGATGCAAAAGTTACAACAAAAAATAAATTTGAAAACTCACTCTGCACAATACAAAAATTCAAAGTAAATTCACTTTGATTATTTATTCAAATAACCAATGGAGAGAATGGCTCTTATCTACTTCAAAAATGCAAACAACACGTTATAAACTTCATGCGTCCGAAGCGCTTTTCGGGATTTACCTTCATCTGGAACAATCAAAGCCGGACATTTGTAAGCCAATGATGTATAGGAACCGAAACAGTTGAAGAGGTGCCATAAGTCTAAGATAACAGGTGGGCAAACATTTAGTGTTAAGTGTTATTAGTAGGTCTAATTACCAGAGTCTGACATGACGAGCGTAAAGAAAGGAGAGTTTTACTTTTTAACATAAAATTGACCAAATGTTAAAATTCAGACCTCATTGTAGAGTAGAAAAATCCATCAGGAAGGCACAGACTCCTTGAAGTCTTATTGGTATCGAATATAAACAGAAGGGTAAGTTAAATAAGCATCAAAGTGTTTGAATGAAATTTAAAGTTATTAAGAACGAAATTTGTAATTGTTTTTTTTCTATATTTTGTACTTGTCAGGTATATTACCCCGACTTATGAGGTACAGAGGATATCAGCATATTCAACATATATCGTTCTTAATCTTACTATTACCTTAAATTTTATACTTTTGATAAACTTTAACCAAATAATGAAATCTATCCGAATAATTTAGACGTGAAAAATTATAGTCTAACTTGAATAAATAAAGAAGCATATAGCCAAACTTGTCACGGGTGTGACAATTTAATTTTTTTCATAACAAATATGCTTCATTTGTAAAGAAGTAAGTGTGCCGTCTGGTGCTTTTTAAATAATGCTACATCCAGTATTTTTACGAGAGAAATTTCATATGTACCAATGCAATTATGCATTCGGTACTTTTTGAATTAGGTAACTTTACGAATAATATAGAAAACATGTAAACTCAAGTGAAATATTATCGAATTGCGTAAATCATGTTTTCAGGTAAAATTCTATATTATTAAAACCCAAAGGCACTTAAAAAAATATTTCAAAAAAGAGAAAAAATATTGATGCAAAGGACTTCGATTTATTCATTTCTATTTACGATCGAGATTAACTATTTACTTTTCGATAAAAATCCTTTTCAGGAACGAACAGTTATTTGAGGGTTTACATTCTTATCGCTAACTATATTGTACTTATACGGACTGATGTGTATAATTAAACCTCCTTTAATACCTACATAAAAAAGAAAATATACAATAATGGTTTTATAATACACACAATCAATGTAGATGTAAGCAAATAAGATGTCGATATATATTTTACAGTAATTCAAAGTTATAATCATTTTTGTTTTCTATTGTTTACTATATTACAGCATTAAAAATCTGATGTCATGGAATGATTGCTTCAAAGGCGAAAAGTACGAATCATCATGACGCAGGCTTCTACCGAAGAATAATAATTGTAAATATATGGAAATCTTAATACTATTAATTTTCATTCTTTTCAGACACCATAACATAAAATAACATAACATGGAAATTTTCATTATTTATATATTCAAACATAAATTCCTATAAATAGAGTTCTATAAACAAATAATGAAACATTAACTTTTTTTGTTTATTTGAGTATATAACTAGATAAAACAAACCATAATAGAAAATAGAAAAGTTCATAACTTATTACACATGCTAGTATTTCAACTTTATCAAATAATTCCTCTTGAGAAATTTTCAATTAGGGTAAACAAAAATTGTTTTAAAAACCAAAAAGATGTTAAAACAAATTAAACTTTGTTATTTTTTTACCTTTGTTAGATAATTGAAACGTCATATGCATATATTATTCCAAGAAATATAATCGCTTTCTCTAGAAAGATAAACCCTATACCTAAATGCAAATTAGTCTTCTTCTTGCCAATATCATCTGTATTCAAATTATTCTATTTCCTTTCCTACATATTTATAATTTATAACATATTGTTTCTGGTGCTTATAACATATCGAATAGTATGCAGTCACATCGTTTTCTTTTAAAAGACTACCAAACTTAATTTCAAATTTGTATGACAAATTAGGTGATTTAAAAAGTTTAAAATGTTCAATGACAGTCAGCAAAGTTTTGTTACTTGTTGTTGAAATTTCATTAAACGTATTCATCATTGTATATTTTCTTTTTATCTAAGATATTTTTTTTAATCAAGTCTGATTATTTCTAGCAAATCTGTTTTTGTCCAGCAAACATCGTGACAATATTAATATAAATACTTCTTGCTAGCACACATTTCCTCATATATCAGTAACTTAGCAAGTTATATTCTTACACACATTTATATGACGAGTTTATTTGTATATAAAACATGGCTAAATTATCATTGTTTTAATAATAGTACCGTTTTGTTTTATTGATATCTAAAATTCAATTTCAATTGAGGTTTCAAATGAGATGTAACGGCCTCAAAGACTTGTGATGCAAACATTGAATAATTTCATTCGGGGAACAGAAATTATCATTTATACATCCTTAAATCGATGTTAAAATCATAATAAAAATATAACACCACTTCAGATGTCATCAACACAATTTGAGTTATTCCAAAATATTGAACAGTACTGAAAAGCATAATTATATAGTTCATGATCATGAATAAGAATTAAAAAAAGAGAAATGCATGTAGATATCCGAAAAAAATAATAAAATTAAAAGATAAAAATGAAAGTTGTCCTTTTTTCGAAAATGGAAATAGACCCAATAAAGATATAAATGAATTACCAAGACCTGAAGATAAAGGTAACTGTATGAGTAGTTTATATGAATATCAATTGTTATTAAAAATATGTTACTTTTCTGATAATTATTTTAATAATAATATAGATAACAAGTGTATTCTAAAAAAATGTCGAAAATACAAATTGTAAAGATGAGTAAATTTTAAGCCACATAAACAATGATCTCCCTAACATTTGGCAATTCATGACCTTTTGACAATATGTTGAACAAACCATAAATTAAAATGATAATAATAAAAAAAATAATAATAATAAAACATTAGGCGAATATAAAATTATGAGAATGAGTTAACCTGGTCTTGATTATTTAATTTTACGGTTATGATAGTTTTAAGTCCTTATGATTCTTCCTCAAAAATATATTTTAACTCACTGCTTAAATGTTTATTGAATATTATTACCTAAATATATAAAATAGTTTGATATAAGATGCAATATTGTAAAATAGAAAAAATTCTGAATTAGTACCTGAATGGTGTTGGATAAACAAACAGGGAACCGGCATCCATTATCTTCCTAGTTCTCAAGTTCGTTAAAAATGACACAACATTTGGGTTTTAACACTTGAAACAGATTGATCACCACAAACTAATTAATTTCTCCAGCAAGACAGTTTTTGTCAAAGGAAGTGCCACAAAACTTTAGTTCTTTGGCTAATATACAAACCACAGTTGTTGAAAAAGTCAACCATTGTGATTTGTCCTAGGTTAATCTACCCAATCAAAACACCATAATTATCACGTGACGTATCGTCTGCTTATATGAGTAATGGCGCATAAAATAACCATAAACGATATCATTTGATACAGTGAAAAATAGGCGGAGTTATAGTAACTCTATGTTCTGTATTCTAAATGTAGTTAAATAGGCATATTGACCATTTGTTTCGGCATTTTTCCTCATTTTAGAAATTTTTCATTGAACATTTCATTGAATAAAAATATTCCCTATCTGAAGCCTTTTTAAATATTTTTTTTAATATATTATGGACAAAAACATTGCCATGCATAGATGGAAACTTCTAAAATGTGTGTTCCGTCGGAAAAATGCCCATACAACAAAATCAACACATAAAAGAAGCGTTTGGTACATTACAAGTTAACCATGAAGCAGTTTACCGCCATAATTTTAAGTATAGTTTCATTTTGATGATGATGTTGATGATGATGAGAGAAATTGAAGGCAACATTAGCTTACAGAGTTCTGAATGTGTATTATAATCAACAATAACAATGTTAAAAATAAAAGAATAGTGATAACAAAAAATTGATGGATAACAAAAAATAAATAGATTTAAACTAATGTGAAATATGAAAATTAACCATAGACTTACTAATTCAAAAGTTCAAATATCGGAAAATATTCGACAAGTGACAGAACAACACAATAATTGACCAAACGTGTTGTGCATAGATTAATTATCACTGCTTCAAGGTCATGAGTTCATATATTTATAATTTTCGATATTTGTTTTTTTTTATTAGATATTTTTTAAATCATATTGACTTTGCAATGTGTTTTTTTTCTTCAGATATTTGGTAAATATTATAAAAAAAATAACCACATTGAGAAATTTTAATACATTTTCTAAAAAAAATATTTTTCCATCATTAATTCCGAAACACTTTCCATTTTCCTGATCTCCTTGAAAACTGACATGAAAAGAAACTCTTTTTTCGTTTGAACGTTTTGTATTATTGAGTTGCAAATTAGCTCGAATCAAAACAGAGCTCAAACTGGGCTCTTATTGACACTTCAATATCTGAAACATTACACTAATAATTTTTACATTTTTCTATCGCATTTCGTAGTGGAAATAACTCTTAAATTATTTCAAAATGGGTAAAAATCTTACATATAACCATGATTGCCCAGACAATCGTCGCCGTTTACAAGCTGGATAGTTTACAAAAATGAATTTTTCAATTTTGTTTTATGTTTACATAAACGACCTGCCGGATCTAAGTTGTCCTTAGGGGACAATTCAACTTTATTGTGAATAAATAAAGTCAGGATTCTCAAATCAACATCATCGCAATAGGTATCGTATCTTAACTCGTGTCGGTTACACCAAAATGGCGCAAACAATTTATTGAAATTCATAAACGCCGTATGAGGTCTTAAATTATGTGTAAGTAAAGTGTTATAAATGCGTTTTGAAGAAGGGTGCTTCTTTGTTAGGAATTAATGAATATAAACGACAAAGGCGCCGGAGTCATACATACTTCCTTTTTATGTTTGTACTATTAATGTAACTGGATGATATATTTGTTTTGATATCAAAAGTCATATATGTATCAGTGGTATATATCTCCATTATTTACATTAAATGCTTAAGATACTGATTTTCTTTGCAGTAAATAACTGCTTATGATCGAACAATTCAAACCAGATATATCAGTATGTAGGGATCAATAATAAAATTTTAAATTTCTGGCACCTTAAAATAAAATGCAAATCCTATAGAATACACACATAACTACATGCATCCTGTAAAAAGTGATGTTAATTGGTAAATCAGGACAAGAAGGAAAAATGATAGTTGTGTTGCGCTTAAATATAACACTCAAGCCAATACAGCTCTTTGACTTCAGCGATATTTATTATACGTTAATAAAAAAAAAAAGGTTTACGCCAATACCATAGAAAAAATACCCCAATCACTCACAAAACCAAATGACAGATAGATGTTAACAATACGATCTTTAAAAAAATGTGTCTATACAATATGTCAAGCTCTAAAAAAAGTTGTGAATAAATTAAACATAAACACCAATGACCTACCCTAAATTCAAAGTGAGGTATACTCAAGGACTGGTGTTCATAAAATGTTGACTCTTAAAATTACTAAACATCTGTTCTTTTTCAGGCAACGATAGTTTCACAATATATATAAATCTCATTAACCAATTCAGAAGAGGCAAATTAAGGTAATAAACAAAGAATGAGAATTGAGTTTAGACTCATACACATCGTATCGATCAACCAATTCGTGAAGGTGACCGTAATACTTATGCAGTGTCGATTTCAGTCGATCTTCATCGTAACTCTGTTCGAGCAGTTTTTGTGAAAGGAGCAAACCACTATCAATGAAGTCAGTAGAGTAAAGTGTGAACATACACTAGCGTAACGTAATAACTGAATTACGTTAACGCCATACGATGGGGCAGAGGGTATGTGTCTCCGAGGGTATCACCAGCTTAAAAGTCAGTACTGTGATTTCGGTACTGGCATAAAATACGGATATTGCTTGATTGAAATTTGCTGTTTTAAACATTTTGGAAATCATTTAAATTAAGGAATATGTCTCCCTCATGCAAAGCTCTTTCTTTCCACAGTTGGCTATACTTCAACGTTTGTATATGTTTGGTTCTTCCAATAGTTTGGCAACGAGCATCACTGAAGAGACATTTATTGTCGAAATTCGCATCTGGTGAAGTTAAATTGATACCGTTAATGTTATCACTGCTGCGAAATGGAAAGTTGACAATTGGAATCGTGTTTGTCATAGATTCTAGTTTGAAGTCATCTATCTGTGTCAATATCGAGGAAAAGAAAAAAAATAAATTAAGCTTCTAGTAGTTTCGGTAATAAACTTGATCTCAATATTACAAGGATTTATATAAGATGTGAGCACTCATGAAATGTTGGTTTTTGAGTGACCGGACATCATCGATATATCTCAACTTCCTATAAATCAACAGACACTTACATACCATCAGTCATATTCGGAGACCTGTCGATGTTCATGGGTTCGCTCCTTTTAGATTTCATGTGTTTCCCTCAAATTTTGTTTATTGAATCTAGATTTGTATATTCTTAATGGACGAACGAGATAAGTCTCTTGTGAGTTGAGTCACAGTTAAATCGTATCGGTCAACTAATTCTTTTTGGTGACCTGAAAACTCGTTTAGTGTCGATTCCAGTTGTCCTTCCTGCTGGAGCATTTCTTTTCTCTGTAGCGTACGTATAATGAGAACTGTACGCGCGTAAAAGAGGGGCGGAAGATACCAAAGGGATATGCAAACTTATAACTCGAAGACACACTGACATGTCCATGACATTGTTAACTCGAAGACACACTGACATGTCCATGACATTGTTAACTCGAAGACACACTGACATGTCCATGACATTGTTAACTCGAAGACACACTGACATGTCCATGACATTGTTAACTCGAAGACACACTGACATGTCCATGACATTGTTAACTCGAAGACACACTGACATGTCTATGACATTGTTAACATATCAATTGAGATATATGAAGACCAAATTTTGGGGACAGAGGGTATGTTACAGATGAGAAATTAACTATGGGGAACTAAAATCTTCAGGTTTGTCATAGATTCTAGTTTGGAATCGTCTATCTTTGTCAATATTTGGAGTTCGGTATTTTTGTTATTTTACTTTTTAAGAACACATATCCAAATATAAACAAACCTTCTGTTTTTTAGTATCCTTAAAGTTTACTCGGATATATGAGAAGTAAACACATTCTAAAATGTGGTTTAATAGTTGACTAAGCATCATGGATATATCTGAAAGTTAAATTTAAGAAATTTGCAAGATATTTTTTCTCTTTCTCCTTGAGAAGGTTTTGTATGAACTCTGCAACACTAGAAACACAAGTTAGCCAGTAGAGGTGCAAAATTAGTATCAATATGAGTACCGACTATTTGCTAAAATATAAAAATATAAAACATAAAATATCACAAGCTCAACAAATATGTTGTCGATCAAATCAATTTGATAACCTATGGTGTATTTGTTGTAGGTATCAGTTTGGTTCTTCGATCTTTCGTGACTTACATCTAGAACTTGTATCTACAAGGCAAAGACAACTGATTAATAGATAAGATGTAGTCTATGTGTCAATTTAGAAATATTAGTTTGAAATGTACAAAATAGGTTTTGATAACATTGCAAATTTGTAATATTTGTGAATAAATTTTTTCGAGAAGATCTTAAGAATTTGTAAGAATCCACATCTGATTGACACCACTGTTTGGGTATACTTCATGAAAATCCCATCTTTAATTGTCAAAGAACGGTAGTAACATTTAAAACAAAAGATGTTTTGTTGAACAACTAGATGAGTCGGTTATATGTGTCAGATCACCAACTCACTCACTCCAATATAGAACATATATAAAATGTAGCCCTACTCTGACAAAATAGTGCTTTTGATGTTATCGTTTACTTACTCTGACAAACAAACTTGCAGAAATGAAACTTTTGATGAAAGAGAAATATATTTAGACAATTTTGAGCCAAAAGTTACTTTGCTATGAGCTTGCTTTAAAAATTGAGGATTAATGCGCTCCATAGTATACTTATTTAAGATTTCCAGAAAACAAGGGGACAATTTTAGTAGTACTTGGCTTTCGAACGGTCATGTTTCATTACAAGACTTTAAACATTGGTTGAAAATTAGCATGTAGAAAGTTGATTCTTGTACAATTCAGGATATAACTGGTTTCTATGAAGTTAAGCTTAAGTAAAATATTGAGAAAGCTGTGGAAATTGAAAAAATGGTTGAATAGATAGGGATTTTGAATTGGTAGTCTGGCACCTTTAAGGTAGTTCTTTTGAAGGATTTTTATGATGATATGACATATAGTATAAAAAATATGTGGTGTTAGACAGGTTCATTAAAACTGATCAATTGAAGAAAAATATGTAATATAGATAAGCAAGTATGATGGCTTCACAAAAAAAAAAAAAAAAAAAAAAAAAAATGAAAATAACACTTTATGAATTTTATGCGTCCGAAGCGCTTTTCTGGATTTGCACAAAGCAAATAATTGAAAGGCAAAGATGTATAATGAATTGGAACCTTAGTCTCTTGATAAGTATAAACTTTTTTAGCGGACAAAATAAAAAAAACATTTGTCGAAAACATGATAGTTTACACCGAAAAATAAATCTTATTAAGCAAACATAATAATATAAATTTATTTTGATAAAATAAAAAAAAAAACAGCACACTAACAGAAAAGACCTAATATGTGTATAAATAATTTACTGTGCACTAATTTAAGTTAGCATTTATTTCAAATAAACATGTATCATTCACTTCTAATATGCAAAAGACCCGAAAGGTTCCAAACTTTTCAACACATTGTTTGCCCTAAATATGCATTGTGTCATGTATTGTTTTCATCCAAATGCATTTTACACAAAAGTGATAAAATTTGAGGTTAATTATAAAATGGATCTGACTTCATAACAAGCATAATACAATAAAAATATTAAATAAATTAATAAAATAAAAATAAAAGAATTACAAAAATAGACAAGCATTATATCGGGTTTATATATTCCTTGATTTTATTACGAACAATGAAGGATTGCTGTTCTTCATAACTCAATCATAGAACCAAAAAAGTCTTTATTGATTTTATAATTTTGTCTATATATTATACGCCTTTCAGGGAAAGTAGTACGTTTCTAGTTAGCTGTTTGTTTTCAAACCAATACATATATAAGACAAACTGAATGGTAATTAAAAATTATAAAAATGATCAATGTTTTTTTTTATGAATCTTAATTAATAAAAGGTTGATCATGCACATGTAAAATAAGACGATCACGAAGCGGACATCCGGTTAAAGGAATATTGCATTAACATATGCATTTCAATAGCATGATAAAATTTGATCATCACAAACACACTCATGTATTGTATAATTTATTACGGACTGTAACCATACCACAGCAAAATAGCATCAGAAAATCTCACAGGTGCTACATTTTATTGGATGAGTAAATTGTACATGTCACATGGTTCGTATTAATCTACTGGAGTTGAGCGTATCACGCAACCATGATTGCACACAGATGTCCATTATGTTTAACGAAAACTTATCTAAGCTAGGAGTCAAAGTGCCCTTTAAAACAAATGTTCATCAAACGTTTAAAACTCTGTAGCATGATCCAATGTTTTGTAATTTTTCGGAATTTTCGACTTTAACGTATGAGAGTATTGCTAATAGTATATTAAAACAACCTGAAAGAATCTCTGATTTTTTTGCTGTTGGGTTGCTTTTTGTCTTTCTTAAAATGGAAAGATCTTTGTTAATTACTATCTTATTTCATGAATGAAATGATGCATTTTGTTTTTAAATTTCTAATCCATAAAATTATATGATTGTGCTGAAACAAAAGTTAAAGAAAGGGGATACCAAGGTGGGAATATAAAATGTAGGTTGAAGGAATACAGACAACACGATTATCATAAAAAAAGATAAAATTAGACAGAAAACATTACACAAAACGCCACACACAGCTCTCTCAGACATATATGACCGTAGAGGATTTAAGCTTTTGTTTTTAAGCTCTTAGATTTTTATGTTCTGGGGTTGCCTTTCCCTTTCCGACACTATGTATCATGACAAATTACTGATGAGGATTATTCTTCAGTCGCGTGTTTTGAGCATATTATTTATTTCTTTAAAAAGAGGGTCAGTATATATTCTCTTCTTACCTTCCTAGGTAAAATTTATACTTGTTGTTCATTCAATCATTAAAAACATCAAAATATTTTGTGAGAATCTACAATATGTATGTAACAGTCAAATCTATGTCCAACATCAAATCTATGTCCAGCATCAAATCTGTGTCCTGTCCATACATCTGTGTCAAGTGACGTCAGGAAACTCAAATCTGTGGTCCTTTCTTTTTCAAATTTGCGTCCTTTCTATAAGGTAGACTTTTAATGTGAGGTCACAGAACTCAAATTTGTGCTTCTGGTTTCATCTCAAAACTATTCGACCATTTGACATTTGGCCATCAACTTTCACTAGCTTCTTAACTTATTTATATAACATAAAAATACATGGGCAGGGACAGTGCTGAAATCTCACAAATCAAATTTATCTTTGTTTAGATCTGACTCCTTTCCTCGGGACATTTTACATCTTACCTAATGGTTTCAATAAAAATGTATCGTATCATTGATTGATTAATTGTTGGTGTATAACGTCACTTTCAGCATTATTTCTCAGAAAAGAATATAATGTTAATTTACGTATTGTTTCTTCTATATGTTAATTTACGTATTGTTTCTTTTACATGTTAATTTACGTATTGTTTCTTCTACATGTTAATTTAAGTATTGTTTCTTCTACATGTTAATTTACGTATTGTTTCTTCAACTTGTTAAAATTTACGTATTGTTTCTTCAACATGTTTATTTAAGTATTGTTTCTTCCTTTAACCATATTGAGATATAAAGGCAACGGTGCATTATATCTCATGCTAACGTCATCTGTTAGTTCCTAGGTGTCTCAAATATTTCTATATATGATTAATATGTATACGTCTATTAAAAAAAATGTTTCAATTCTACTTAAACTGTTGCCACTGAGCCTTACATATTTCTTCTTATGTATAAAATGCATCGGTCCATTAAAAATTGATAATTAACTATTGTCGCACATATTCATTTAAAACAGGACCAATAAACATTAATTGGAATTAAAAAAGGAATGACGTACAATAAATGTTCTATTTCAAGCTTAGTTTTGTTCATTGCCTCTGGCCCCTAAGATGAAATTTTGATCTTGTAAAAAACTATGTTTTTCTTTTAAAGTAGATTTTTGCATTTTTATCTTCATACACCATTAAAAATCTCTCTCGTTACAAACAACTAAAAGATCGCCATTTGGTGAAAGCGTGAAGAATTAACCGAGCAATGGTTTGGGTTAACCGCTAATATTCTGCTAATCAAAGAAATGACAAATATATTCATATTGACATCGGGTTAGCTGAATGCATTTACCCATTTGGTGTGAAAAAATAACATCTTTTCCGTTTTAACGTCAATGCGACTGATTTACGGCAGATATCGTGCAGCGTTAGAAATTGACATGGCAATGAGCAAGTATCAGTTTCATCGTTTTTATTTTCTATGAGTGTAATATTTTAAAAATAATTATATGGGATTTAATTATTTGACAAATAGGGAATTTGCGGTGCTTTTAAAAAGAAATGTATCATCTTCTACTGTATTAAATAAAACAATGTTTGTCGCATACAATCCACAATTGATTCATTTTAAGATGAAAACAATGATACTAGTAGTTAAGAATCAAAATAATTGCATGTTAAAAACGAAGCAATGTGATGTTAAAATACAAAATGCACTCCAAACTATTGAGAAGACTTTGTACAAAGAGCACATAGGTATTCTGTCAAAATACGTATACAGTTTAAAAAAATATTCTGAGATGTTAAAAAGTAAACAAAAAACTGAAAGCACTGAAATAATAATTTCTAGTATGTTTCTGATATTTTAGTCATTGCCCATTAACTTTTCTTTTCTATACTGTGAATCTTGGCATTTCTTTTCTGAAATTGAATTAACAAATTAGTTGGATATAATGAATGGTTAAGAATTGTATATTGCAATACTTACATTAAGTTTTAATCGTCCTATATAGCTTTAACGTAACTTACTTTTCCCTCATTGAAATGTGAAAGGTGTTGGATACTATACGAAGCAAAATACGTCAGGAGGGTCTAAAATACTTATTATAAAAATACTGGAAAGTTTGCTTTCTAATTATAATGATTTTTTGTCTTTATCAATTTTTTTTTTTAATTTTGATATTATTGGTGTATGGTATATCGGTTATTAAAATAGAAATAAATTAGATGTTGTACGATTGCCAATGAGACTAATGGACACAAATGAGAACAATTGCAGGTCACAGAACGACCTTTTATTAAATGCAATATTGAGAAACATCTATATTAATACTATCAGTACGTACTTCTAACATCATCATAATCATTATTATGTCATCATATGATTGGTATCTTTATTGGTCCTCTTTTTTCCTAATATGAATGCAAATACATGAATGCTAAGAAGATTCCCTTTTCTTTAAATAAACAAGATAGCAACATTTAATCAATGGTCATTTTATTAGAGAACGGCATTTCCGACGTTCAACAATAAACCATAGAAACATTATTAATGATGGAGAATTTAACGTGTCCATTTGATTAACTGACTCTTTTAACTAGCAATAACCTTTTGTACCGATCAAGTATTGTTTGGCAATGTTTGTGAAAACATCCCGCTATGAAATTTTGTCAGTTTATTTTGTTTGACTAAATTGTTTAATCTGCTCAGGAACAAGCAAAATACTCCCTACTGAGACTAATCGACTCAAAGAGGATTTCTTCACTCTTGAAACAGAAAAGGTTTTATGTTTGTTGAGTTGAAAGGTCAGCTTAACATTGCAGCTACCCATCTGCGGTTTTGAAATTGCTATGATTCTTTATTTGAATGAAATTTATTGGTTTATTTAAATTCATCTAAGTGTGTCCAGTATTCTGAAAGGTTCAAGAAAGAAAACCCCATCGCATAAAGTAAATCAAATCCAAACAATTTCAAATCAAATTAAACACAAGGTATTAAAAAAACAATTAAAACAACCTTAAACGTTTGTCGACAATGTAGTTATGTTCTACTTACTAGTAATTGAAAACACAATGTTTGCTCCAAATGCAACAACCAGGCCGAGATTTAACTAAAAACCTTAACTTAATTTAGATATTTTTAATTTTTGTATGATTTCATTATTTCAAAAAATAAAGCTCTAATTGTCTAGGAATGTGACAAAATTTATCCTCATTTGTTTATACTTCATAGTCATCAACTGTATAAAAATGATGCAGAAGATAACAAAAGGACATTAAAAACCTACAAGTCGAAGAGTAACTGACGACGCTATTTTATCTCTGATGGAAAGTTGCCTCGTTTGCAATCATACCGCATCTTCTTGTTTTCCGGAATTTTTACATTGTCCACTTCAAATTCATATGAGTTAATTTTTACATTAATTGTTATTTTAATTTTAAAGCAGCAGATTCCGATTTCGTAATACTTCATTCTAATTTAAGGCAGCACGTTCTATATTCATTTCAATTCAAGGCAGCACGCTCGGTATTTGTTTAATTGAACAGCACGTTCGGTATTCATTTTAATTAAAAATTGCTTCAATTTGATTTAAGGCAGCAAATTCGGTATGCTTAAATGTCGATATGCTTCATTTTAATTTAAGGCAGTTTACTCGGTATAATTCACTTTTATTTAAGGTAGCACATTCGAACTGCTTTATTTTTTATATGCTTCATTTTAATTAAAGATCTAACATTCGGTAGGCTTCACTTTGATTTTAAGCAGCACATTCGGTATTTACATTTAAGACAGCTATTAGGTATGCTATATTTTAATTTAAGACAGCACAATCGGTATGCTTCATTTTCATTTAAGATAGCACATTCGGTATGCTTCATTTTAATTAAAGACAGCACACTCGGTGTGCTTCATTTTTATTTATGGCAGCACATTCAGTATGTTTCATTTTAATCTATGGCAGCATATTCGATATGCTTCATATTAATTTAAGACAGCACATTCAGTATGCTTTCTTTACATTTAAAACTAGACCGAATTTTTCTGTCTCCTGTGTCCATATTTTACCCTTCCCATATTTTATTTTCCTCATTTTGACCTTTTTTATTTTATTTTTTTTTTATATTAGCACTTTCTGTCTCCGTGTTAAAAAAATAAATCCAAATGATAAATAGGAAATATGAAATGTCAAAAATAAACACGAAGATACAGATTATTCGGTCTAATTTAAGACAGCATATTAGGTACTAGTATGCTTCGTTTTAATTTAAGACAGCACATTCGGCATGCTTCATTTTCATCAAGATAGCATATAAGGTATGCTTCACATTGATTTATGACAGCACATTCAGTATCCTTCAACTTCAATTAAGGCAGCACATTCGGTATGCTTTATTTTTATTTAAGGCAGCTCATTTGGTATGGTTAATTTTAATTTATGACAGCATATTAGGTATGCTTCATTTCCATTTATGACAGCACAATCGGTATGCCTCCTCTTCAATTAAGTCAGCACCTTCGGAATGCTCTATTTAAATTCAAGACAGCACATGCGGAATGGCTCATTTTAATTTAGACAGCACATTAGGTCTGGTTCGTGTCATTTATGACAGCACATTCGGTATGCTTCACTTTCATTTAAGGCAGCACATTCCGAATGTTTATTTTTGATATGCTTCATTTTAATTTAAGACAGCACATTCAGGATGCTTCATTTTCATTTAAGGCATCACATTCATTATGCTTCATTTCTACTTAATGCATCACAATATGTATGCTCTATTCTAATTCAAGGCAGCACATTCTGTAATCTTCATTTTCATTTATTACAGCACTCTCAGTATGTTTCATCTTCATGTAAGGTAACTTGTTAGGTATGCTGCATTTTAATTCAATATAAAACAAAATTTTAACTTCTATATCAAAAGCATAAGTAAGAGCTATGCTGATTTTAATTCAAACTTAAAGTTTTTCCCTTGATAACATCCTAGCCTCTGGGGATACACTAAAGGCAGCTAAGTATGGTGAAAAGCAAATGTTATAGATTTCAATATAGAAAGTCGAAAAATATTAAACGAGTGGCCAAACAACAAGGTAGTTTTGATGTAGTCTTGTCTGTTATTTAAGGAAAACGTTTAATATTGTATGTTCCGAAAACTGAATATTTACGACATGATTAATTGACTTGGTTGACAGGTTCTTGGCAACACATATTGTTCACTGACTTGAGTGGACTAAAATTAAAGAAATTATTTCACATGTAAAATATCCGCTTTTAATTGATAGGGAAATCACGGTATTTTATTGAAACCATGGTAACGATTTTTTTTTTTACTTTTTAAAGTATTATTTATTCATAAATAACCATTTGATATTAAAAAAGTCTTCCTTAATCCAAATAACGTAGAGCCTCACTTATTTATTGAGCATTTTATGATAAAAACATGTAAATTTAACCCAGTCACATTCTTGATGTGCCTGTCCCAAGTCAGGAGCCTGTAGTTCAGTGGTTGTCGTTGGCTCATGTCATTCATATTTGTATTTGAATTGTTATAACTAAGGCCGTAAGTATTCACGTTTGAATTGTTTCACATTTTTCATGCCTTGGCCTCTCATAGCTGACTATGCGATATAGATATTTCTCATTGATATTTTCATATAATGATTTAAGTTACATTCAGAGCTGAAAAAAATCTAGAGCTCTCAATTAAGAAAATAAAATAAATAATAAAAACATATTCCACGTTTATCAGAATTGTTTTGGAAAGGCTTGAGAACATGTGCGACTATATTTGTACACTTTGATGATCGTCCTTCGTATTATGCTAACAATGATTTTAGATGGAATTTTGATATTTTTGTATTTGTGCATTTGAAAAGCAAATGTTATAGATTTCAATATAGAAAGTCGAAAAATATTAAACGAGTGGCCAAACAACAAGGTAGTTTTGATGTAGTCTTGTCTGTTATTTAAGGAAAACGTTTAATATTGTATGTTCCGAAAACTGAATATTTACGAAAGAATTAATTAACTTGGTTGACAGGTTCTTGGCAACACATATTGTTCACTGACTTGAGTGGACTAAAATTAAAGAAATTATTTCACATGTAAAATATCCGCTTTTAATTGATAGGGAAATCACGGTATTTTATTGAAACCATGGTAACGATTTTTTTTTTTTACTTTTTAAAGTATTATTTATTCATAAATAACCATTTGATATTAAAAAAGTCTTCCTTAATCCAAATAACGTAGAGCCTCACTTATTTATTGAGCATTTTATGATAAAAAACATGTAAATTTAACCCAGTCACATTCTTGATGTGCCTGTCCCAAGTCAGGAGCCTGTAGTTCAGTGGTTGTCGTTGGCTCATGTCATTCATATTTGTATTTGAATTGTTATAACTAAGGCCGTAAGTATTCACGTTTGAATTGTTTCACATTTTTCATGCCTTGGCCTCTCATAGCTGACTATGCGATATAGATATTTCTCATTGATATTTTCATATAATGATTTAAGTTACATTCAGAGCTGGAAAAAATCTAGAGCTCTCAATTAAGAAAATAAAATAAATAATAAAAACATATTCCACGTTTATCAGAATTGTTTTGGAAAGGCTTGAGAACATGTGCGACTATATTTGTACACTTTGATGATTGTCCTTCGTATTATGCTAACAATGATGTTAGATGGAATTTTGATATTTTTGCATTTGTGCATTTATTTAAACAGCTATTAGAATAGAGTTTCAAATTAAACAAATATTCTTTCTTAAGTATCTATCTATTATTTGCAAAAAAGAAATTATGTCGTTTCGGTCCCGTTTGTTTTTCGTTGCTTTCTAGCAAGATTGCTTTCAAGATCATTATATAAGGCTGCATGATTAAAATCTCACCACATACAAGCATATTATAAGATTCAAAGAATAACATATGAAACAGTTAAAACATTTGTTATGCATGCACCAATCTTAAAAAGACTTCAGAAACAAAATGTTTATATATATATATAACTACTCTAAATATCAGCACAACAATGTTAAATCTGCGGAAGCAAATTTTCGAACTCATGCTATTGGGATATTGAGACAACACCGCCTGCACTGTGTCCATCGCTCTAGACCACTCGGCCACCTAGACTGAACTAATAATTCAGCTTTCGGTGGCCTAGTGTTACCTTTCCTCGTCAGTAGAATCTAGAGTTGTAATATAGTACATGATATATTAGGTATAATGATGGAATTGATTGCATATTAGCTAAATATCTATCGTATATATATATAAGTACGTCTAAACAAGTGACAACTCTAGGACAGATCCATCCATTGGATCACCAGTGAAGGTGATATACGGCAGAAAACACATATCATTATTACTCTAAATATCAGCACAACAATGTTAAATCTGCAAAGTTGCCGAAGCTTCCGCAAATTTGCAGATTTAACATTGTTGTGCTGATATTTAGAGTATATACATATATAAACATGTTCACACATTAATATTTAAAATTTACAATGTTTATATATAATACATGTATGTACAACATTTTGTTTCTTTTAAAACTATTGAAATAAAATACTGTTTCTCTTCAATAAAATGTTGTTGAAGATGAACTTCATGTCTTTTTAAAATGTCAACTTCAGTAGCAACATTTTCATTATTAAATAAAAATATGAATTTTTCACCATCTGATAGTTCATTAAAACGTTTAGCTTCATGTATCATGATTTGTCTTAAATCTACATATAATGGGCATTTTAAAATGACATGAAGTTCATCTTTAATAATAGAGTTATAGTTAAAACATGTGCTCTCATGAAGTTCTTTTCTTTCATACCTTCCTGAGTTTCTATTTTAATGGGAGCAACCCCACATCTAAATCGTACAAAAGCACTTCTGTGTTCAATTGACAGAATATTTTTCAAATAAATTTCATTATTTCAGTCAATTTGTAAGTCCTCAATTTACTCCTATCTGCATAAGCAGCAATTCTTGTACACTAATCTGACTTAAACTGATTAAATACATCTTCCTTAATTTGTTTTATAACTATCTCTGTAAAACAAACACAGGGTAAAATTGATGTCTTTTCAAATTTCAATTGAGGAAGTTACATGAATTAAAAACCTTTAAACACAACAGCTCATAATCACTTTCATCTAAAATGGATGATCAATTCACTGTCAAAATAGAATGATGTCATGTAAGATGACTATAATTGACAATATCAACCTTCTCGTAAATTCTGTTTCAATACATAAACATATTTCTCAAAATAATAATACTACAAATAACACCAATTTGAATTTTGATGAGTTTCTCGAAGTTTGAGGAAAGTAATCTATCTGAAATATGACTGGTTTGTTTTTATTTTACTCCAGAGATTCTGGAAGTGTCAGTCAGTTGTTTCATATTCATTGCTTTTCACGTGACTTGTAAAAATAAAGCACATTCTTAACTCTAAATCGCGGCTTGGACATCTGTTATATGTGAAAATATTAAAGTCATATCATTGGTCGATTTTTAAATGAAACTATTCAAGTCGTGAATACCATGAAGTAAAACTTACATATTTGTTGAGGCCAATTAGTTTATAAGAAACTGTCCATGTCTTTCCAAATGACTTTTTTCATTGAGTATTTATTTTGAAGATCAACCTAGAAAAGCGCGCCAAAAACAGCAAATTCAGCAACTGAAGCATTTATTCAATGTAACAGGGACATGAATATATTACACTGATCTTCTCTTTATAAATTGGACAAATAACTCATTTTCTTAGCTTAAAAAAATGAATTTAAATTATGAAGATAATAAATAAAAATATAAGTATGAAAATTCCATCAAATTCAGATAAGGAATCATGTTTACATCTCAATGCTTAAAAAAATAATTCATTGATCATTTTCAAATATTTTCTACACAATTAGAAAACAAACAAAAACAATATAAAATTCCTACTTTAACTTTCGGATTTTTAAAACTTAAACTGTAGCGTAAGAATATAAAGAGCAGATATATAGAAAAAAAAGAGTTAACTCAAACTTTCGATGTTAATTTCCAACTGATCAAGACCAAGAATGTAGATATATCTCTGTTAGCAGTTTGATTTTTTTACATTATCAACATTTCTCTGATCATTTTGGTTTGTTACAGTAATTCCGGTGTAGACAGCTTTCTGATCAGTTTGGTTTGTTACAGTATCTCCGGTGTAGACATCTCTCTGATCAGTTTGATTTTTTACACTATCGACGGTGTAGACATCTCTCTGATCAGTTTGAGTTTTACACTATCAACGATGTAGACATATCTCTGATCAGTTTGATTTTTACACTATCAACGATGTAGACATTTCTCTGATCAGTTTGAATTTTTACATTATGAACGGTGTAGACATTTCTCTGATCAGTTTGGTTTGTTACAGTATCTCCGATGTAGGCATCTCAATGATCACATTTTTTGCTACAGTATCGTCGACGATGTAGACATCCCAGACCAGTTTAGTTTGTTCACTTATCTACTGTGAAGACATCTCACTGATCAGTTGGGTTTTATTTCAGTATCTGCGGTAAAGGCATATCTCTGATATACTGATATTTCTGATCTTGTCATGTACATCATTTTGCAGTACACAACCTTTATAAAAGCACTGTAATTCGGTAAGATTTCGTAAGTTGTGTTTGTGCTTTGTATCGATCAGTATATGTTGTTCTTATGGTGTGCTGTTTAACTTATGTGCCTAGTTAGTTGGAATTGGAGGGGGTGTTAAAATCCTCCGCATATTGTATGTGCCTGTCCGAAGTCAGGAGTAGTTATTCATTGGTTGTCGTTTGTTGCTGTATATCATATTTGTTTTTGTTTATTTTTTTTTCATAAATCATGCCGTTAGTTTTCTCGTTTGCATTGATTTACATTTGTAATTCGCGGCCTTTAATAGCTTGCTATTTGGTAACGGATTTGCTCATTGTTGAAGGTCGTACGGTGATCTATAGTTGATAACTTCTACGTCGTTTAGTAACTGGTGTAAAGTTGTCTCATTGGCAATCATATCAAATTTTATCTTTATATTTACCCTTCATTTTTGTTGCATTCGTTGGCATTTATCCCGATTTCAAAAAAAAACCATGCCAAGGTGAATTTACACGACTTTGTGTCATATATTTCTGCAGTCGTAAAATTTTACCTTCTAACATTCTTTGAATTGAACTACACAGATGTGTCTTATGTAGACGAAACGCGCGTCTGCTGTACCAAATTATAAGCCTAGTACCGTTGATGAGTTTTTTTAAAACAAATTACAGAGTTCATTCGTAACTCTATCCAAACGTGCAGAAACATGGTTTCATTTTGATTTTTGAAAAACAACTCGATAAGACTGCAAATAATAGCATACGTTCTTAACACAGTGAATCCTCTTTTAAAGAGTAAACAGCAAACTGTTTTAAATACCTAAAGTAAAATTCAAGGTTTCAAGTTTGAAGTAAATTTGTATTCAATGAATTCAATTGCTTTTTAATGTAATATGTAAAATATACCAAAACTAAATTTCTAATACGAAACATCTCGCCTTTGATGTAGACCGGAATACAATAGGGGGAGTAATTTGATATTTTGTAATCATTTGTTATCCGTTCTGATAAATCACGATTGACGAACTTGTATCCGTGCATCCAAAGACCTTTGACCTATCAAAATGATACCCTTATTGAAATTTAGGATATCATGAACAAATTTTATGGATGTTTAAATTCCCAGATGTGAATTTGTGAACATTGAAAAACACAGGTTTTGTTTTGCAATGAAAATAAATTAAAGGAATGCAAATTTATCCTACCATAACACAGGTGCAAACTCTTCTAATAAATTATTTTGCGATATCATTGTATGTATATGTAACACATATCGTAAAGGTTTTATAGAAATTGAAAAGTTAAGCATGCTATGAAATACAAATTAACGATTCAAATTCGGCGAGGAACTTTTGTTTAAGACTTGTTTGGACTAATATTGACATATCTTTAATCATTTTGCGTATCATTTTCTACCGCTTCGTACTTCATACAATAGGTCTCTGTGACTTTTTCTTCATTAAGATGACAAAAAGATTCTCACAACTGACACAATTAAACCAGAGAAAAGACATATTAAAATCGCTAAGGTGTAGCAACATAAAAATACATTTGGTTTATTTTTAAACCATACAATTATATATTTATTAATATCAATGCTTTACATGCATATGAGATTTATATTTAATACTTAAAAATTCTTAAGGTCTGTTGGAGTACATACAATCTAAGTCTCTTTCAGGTTCAATCCACCATTTTCTACATAAGGAAATGTCTGTAATAATTCAGGAATATGACATTTGTTTTCCATTCGTTTCATGTGTTTGAGCTTTTGATTTTGCCGGGTGAGAAGGACTTTCCGATTTGATTTTTCCTTAAAGTTCGGTATTTTTGTTATTATACTTTTTTTTTCATCTTGCAATAGTTTTAAAACATTTGACTTTTCTACCGTTTACAAAATTATTCCTCATTCCAAACTAAAGACAAGTTGAAAGAATTGATCCTGCTATGTTTTACAAACAATAATGGCCAACGTAGATACAAGTATCTTGTCTGAGGGAGGGATAAATCTTATTTTGTATAAAATTACTCTGATTCTAACTTAAAATTCTCTGAAAATGACATTATCAAGATGCTTGATTTCTTAATTTACAAGAGAGGCGAAAGATACCAAAGGGACTTTCAAACTTATAAGTAGAAGATAAACTGACACCGCCATGGCTAAAAAAAGAAAAAGACCCAACAGACCACAAAACACAACATAGAAAACTAAAGACTAAGCAACACGAACCCCAACACAAACTGGGGTGATCTCAGGTTCTCTGGAAGGGTAAGCAGATCCTGATCCACATGAGGCAACCGTTGTGGTGTTGCTCATGTAAGTACAAACCTGGTAATAAGTCTAATTCGGTAGGTCACGTTCGGGGAAAAGGGGGCGGGATTGTAGTTAAGACAATTGGAACCTATCCACACTCATCTGTGAAACGTAAATTTCATAACGGTCAACCAACTCGTGATGGCGTCCGTAAAATTACGAAGGGCTGACTTCAACTTCACCACTTGGAACTCTTGGTTCAACAGCTTCCTTTTGAGCAGCAACCATCTATCAAGGAAATCATGATAGGAAAGAACAAACAATCGGAATTTCAATGGGAACCAACTGTGGTCCTCTTCTTGCTGACCTGTTCCTTTATTCATATGAGGCTGACTTCATACAGGAGCTTCTTATGAAGGATGAACAAAGCTAGCATTATCCTTTAACTTCACTTTCCACTATATAGATGATGTCATATCACTAAATAATTCAAAGTTTGTTGACTATGTTGAACGCATCTATTCCATTGAATTTGAAATAAAGGACACAACAGATACAATTAAGTCTGCCTCATATCCTGACTTACATCTAGAAATTTTCAATAAAGATCGGTTGAGAACAAAAAATTTCGACAAAAGAGATGAATTCAGCTTCCCAATTTTTAACTTTTCATTTCTATGTAGCAACATTCCAGCACCGCCTGCATATGGTGTATATATCTCCCAGTTGATACGATATTCCACAGATGCATTTACTATCATGATTTACTTGATAAAAGGTTGCTGCTTACAACAAAGCTATCAAACTAAGAGTTCTAAGTGGGGAATTTAAATCTTCCTTTCTAAAATTTTACGGACTCCATCACGAGTTAACTGACTGCTACGGAATATCTGTTTCACATATGACGAAGGATATGTTCTCGCCCTCTTTCACTCGAATGTGACCTATCAAATTAGACTTAACATCGAGTTTTTACTTACAAAAGCAACACGACGGATGCCACATGTGGAGCAGGATCTGCTTAATCTTCCGGAGCATCTGAGATCATCCCGGCTTTGGTGCGGTTCGTGTTGCTCAGTCTTTATTTTTCTATTGTGTTTTCTATGCTGTTCGTCTTTTTGTCGTTTGTTGTTTTTTGCCATGGCTTTGTCATTTTTCGATTTATGAGTTTGAATATCCCTTTGGTATCTTTACCTTCTCTGTTATAGCTTACACGAGTGAAAAATTAAATCACGAAAAGTACCAATCCAATAATTCCATAACCTTTAATCGTGACGACTCAAAACAATGAAATATTTTTCAGCAAAAGGCTCGACAAAAAGAAGTTCTATCTAATACTAAACTTATATCACGAATTGTACATTTAAGGTTCAAACTCAAGGAAATCTGGACCTTACATGATTTTGACTATTTTTAGGGCTTTTATCTGATTTTTCTTTGCAACAATTTACATTTTTGGTTGACTATCAGTCCCTGAGGTTGGCTTCCGATCAGTTACCAGTGCTTTGGAACTGACATTAAATAAGTTTTGATTTTTATCTGTAAATGTCCAGTTCATAAAATTATGTCATTATGCAAAAAAAACGTTGTTCTTTTAAAACTGTTTTAATTTTTATGCTTTCTGACATTATAAAACTTGTCATTTAACTTCATGTTTTGTTATATAATCAATTTTCTCTTTCTTTGAAATAAAAAATCTAAAAAAATACAATTTGTTCAATATTATATTTTGATATGTTTTGTAGCAATTGATTTTTTTAATGACAGTGTAGCATCTTTGAAATTTGTGATTACGCATCAAAAACTATACTTTCAAATATCATACATTTAATACTTGTCATGAATATACTTCAGGTCAGCTTTAAACCCTTCGCCTTTGATGATTATTTGGATATAATAAATCACATAATCCTGGTATCTATGATGAGTTTATATACTACCCATTTAACTGAATCGTAAATTTCACAATGAAAGGGACGTAATTCATATTGTGAAAGGCGAAAACGGTTTAAAAAAAAATCGAGTTACGTATCTTTAAATAGAAGCTAGAACATTTAAACCTTTCCAATAAAGCTACTGGAATATTGCAAAATTGCAGGTGAAAGGAAACACAAATTTTTATTTTCTGTTCTTTGAGATCAGTATTCTATCGGAAGTAACCTGATTATGGTTTCAAGATTGCTATAATGATTCACAAAATATACCAGCATTTTCTTTTACCTTGTTTTCATTATTTGTGGAATAACTGTAGCAAAATTGAACATTGACCGTTTAATTCCCTGATATTACCTTCTTCAGTACATCCTCTATCTATTACGTCTATTGTCTAATATTGTCTACCATTTTACGTTATGTCCATTGTCTGATATTGTCTACCATTTTACGTTATGTCCATTGTCTGGTATTGTCTACCATCTTACGCTATGTCCATTGTCTGGTATTGTCTATCATTTTACGCTATGTCCAAAGTCTGGTATTGTCTACCATTTTACGCTATGTCCATTGTCTGGTATTGTCTACCATTTTATGCTATGTCCATTGTCTGGTATTGTCTACCATTTTACGCTATGTCCATTGTCTGGTATTGTCTACCATTGTACGCTGTGTCCATTGTCTGGTATTGTCTACCATTTTACGCTATGTCCATTGTCTGGTATTGTCTACCATTTTACGCTATATCCATTGTCTGGTATTGTCTACCATTTTACGTTTTGTCCATTGTCTGGTATTGTCTACCATTTTACGGTTTGTCCATTGTCTGGTATTGTCTACCATTTTTCGTTATGCCCATTGTCTGGTATTGTCTTCAATTTTCCGTTATGCCCATTGTCTGGTATTGTCTACCATTTTACGTTTTGTCCATTGTCTAGAATTGTCCGCCTATCTACGTTTTGTCCATTGTCTGGTATTGTCCATGAATATATAGAGAAAGCATCTGATGTATCCTATTTTTCAAGTTCAATGGGATAAATGCGATCAACATAGTCACCAAACTTTGAACTATGTAGTGAAAAGACATCGTCTATACAGTGGAACATGAATGTTAAGGTTAATGCTAGCTTTTTTTCTTTTTATTGATTAGTTCTTGTATGAATTCTGCCTCAATCGCAGAAAGGAACAGGTTGGCAAAAATGAGGAGCACAGTTGGTTACCAGTAAATGTAATTTGAATATCTAGTAAGATGAAGGATGATCCAGTTATTGCTAAGAAACATAAAACAAACCTATGATTGTTCAAGATTTCCTCTGTAATATGTGTCGTTGAAGTATTTGTTGGATTTCCAATGATTTGTAAATAAGTTGTTTATATTACATCTTTCTCTTGATAAATTTGTCAAAACAAATGTTTTATAATTCTGGATATCGTTTCGTAAGACGTCGGTGCAATACTTATACAAAACAATATAACATCTATCATATAATGCTTTAATTCAGCTTTAATTTAACCTTGCTCTAAAGGAAGAGAGCTTTTGATTTTACTTTATACGTTTAACAATGTTTATTTCTTAATGTTTTAAAGTGTGTTCATCAGCTTTTTGTTGCGTGTACTTCTTGATAAAAAAAATCCCGATAGAGTCAAAAATGTTATTACAAGAGTTCCAATTGATTTTAAATAGAAGCTATCAAGTTAGTCACGGAACAATGTTCTCCAGACATATGTTATAAAGATGATTTTAAAAGTATTTCATATATATATAAAGTTGTCTTTCTGTGTCCGGAAAGCTTATTTGACGAATGTAGATTGTAGTGTCATTACAAAACTGTAATTTTGATTAGGTATTGCTTTACTTGTGTATGTGGTTTTGCAGTCGGAAATGCTAATATAACAGAGATAATAGATTTCTTGGAACTGCCTGTTATATCATTTCTTTTACATATTAATACCTTGGAATTAAGATAACAAATCCGTTAATAAATTTGTTGTTGGTGACGAGATCTTAACTGTCGCTGACAAACGAGTTCATAACTTGTCTAGTTTAAAGACGATTAATCTCCCGAATTCTAAACAGTTGTCTATTTTTGGAGACTAAATATCAGAGTCTATACGTTTTTCTTGTACTTGGTTTGCTGCAAACAAATACAAGAAAAGTGTATAGAAGCTAATATATTTCTTGATCTTTCTACTTTATTTAACCCTGATAGACGAATAAAACCTATTATGTAAACAAGGCGTGTAATGCACTTTTCCTAGTGGAAATTTCCGATTTCTTCAGAATTGTAACATCCAGCCAAGTATAGGCTGCTAACAGTTATCATAAGTTATTTAGACTTTCTAACATGTGTATACAACTCTTAACTCATGACTCAAACTACTCCAGCTGTTATCAGGAAGGAAGGCTGATATTTACTTATTAAATTCTATGCTCCATTATTTGATCTTTAAAGTTTTTTGATTTATCAACTTACATTCTACCAACATTTGCATACTTAAGTATCCCCAATTCGCTTGCGTTACCTGTCATAGATTTCCTGTTATGTGGCTGCTTCATACATGGATGTTATGGAACCAAGAGTTCTTAATACTAAAAATAAAGTTTGTCTTCGAAAGATCCCGAAGGCAAGTCCTCAGAGACACTTTTAGTTTGTTCAGACAAAATAAGTATGTGGATCGTGGAAAACAAATCTTGAAATTCATTTCAAAGTGAATTTGACATTTGAAATACTACCAAAGTTAGGAGATCTGCTTTATACCTAACTCTTTATCTTAAAATTAACACAGTTGAAAGACTTTAAACAACAAACGTAACAAATCAGTGTTTCCATTGTTCACTTCCCAATTCTCAGCAGAAACATATCTTCTATCCATCATATGGCGTTGACATATCTCAGTAGAAACATATCCTCTACCTCTCGTTTGGCGTTGACATATCTCAATAGCAACATATCCTTCATCCATCATATGGCGTTGACATAACTCAGTAGACACATATATCCTCTTCCCATCGTATGGCGTTGACATATCTCAGTAGAAACACATCCATTACCCATCGTATAGCGTTGATATTTCTCAGCAGAAACGTATCCTCTACCTATCGTATGACGTCGACATATCTCAGTATCTCAGTAGAAACATATCCTCTACCTATCGTATTGCGTTAACATATCTCACTAGAAACACATCCTCTTTCCATCGTATGGCGTTGACATATCTCAGTAGAAACATATCCTTAACCAACCCATCATATGGCGTTGACAATTCTTAGTAGAAACATATCCTTTCACGATCGTATGGCGTTGAAATATCTCAGTAGAAACATATCCTCTTTCCATCGTATGACGTTGATATATCTCAAAAGAAACATATCCTCCCTCCATCTTATGACGTTGACATATCTCAAAAGAAACATATCCTCTCTCCATCGGATGACGTTGAAATATCTCAAAAGAAACATATCCTCTCCCTAACATGACATTGACATATCTCAGTAGATACGCTGATACTTTACAAGCTTGCTTGTTAACATAATACGGACTATATCAACAGTGGTGTGAGGCACATGAACTTCTCCATCAATATATGAAGGAAGAACGACTGAAATTGACATTTTACATGTTTTACGATAACCGTAAATTTGTTGACCGACACGAGATGTCGTTTTCTCAGCTCATGCGTCTCTTACATCGGTCCTATGTGTTTTTATTCTTTGTGCATATCTGATGCTTCAAGACCTCCAACTGATTTTTACTGGATAGTATTCAGCGCTGACAAAAATTTTTAATCACTCAACATTCTTTGTCTTCCTTTCCCAAATCAAGAGCCTTTTATGATGTGGTTGTCGGTACCTTTAATAGCTTAGTATAGGTTTAGGTTTTTCTAATTTTTGAAGGTAAAACAGTGACTTGTGGTTGTATACATACTCGTCCTGTTGTTCCTGGTAGAATGTAATCTCATTAGCAATCAAATCACATTTCCTTACTGTTATAATGAGACATGTTTTCGCAGCCTTTGATATAAAGTTATTATTAACATAAGAAGATATGGTATGATTGCCAATGAGACAACTCTTCACCAGAGACCAAATGACATATAATCTAAGTAAGATGTTCTGAAACAGGAATAGTCGTCTGATTAAAAACAAAACGGCGGGGTTTTGTTCTCTATCGTTGGTTGTTATCCTTGGTTCGCATGATGGGTGATACGTGACAAGATGGAGATGTTTACCCTGTAAACATATTTCGTTCCATTTTGTGTTTCATTCGATTTCCTGGACTTTTCCTTATATCTTAGCTTGTAGATTCCAAATGGATTAACGACCATTGGGAGTTCATGCGATTTCCTTGTTTTCTCTCTATCTAGTATATAGCTATATGATTTACGAGTGTTTTAACACTAGTAAACTACTGTTGTGTTTTATTAACGGTAGACATCACGAAATGGTCGACCGTGCAGCTGAAGACTGTAGACATACGTCTTCGTGTTCTCTTGTCGAGTGCTGTCTCTTACTGCAATATTGGCCTTAACCAATAAAAAATGAAAGAAATACGTAATCAATTTCATGCGTCTGAAGCGTTTTTCTGGATTTATCTCCACCAGGAAGCTCAAATTCGAATATGTGAAAGCCAAGGATGCATACGAACCGAAACAATTGAAAAGCTATATGACCAAAAGGAGCTTAAGAAAATAGCCAAATCCATCTAAGGTTAACTTTGCCTGCAATAACAATCAAGACGAATATCGGAGTGACAGGCCAAGGTAAGGTAAGGTATGCCGAATTTAAACATACGGCATTATAACGACATCGAAGAGGACGCTTACTTTAAACTCTAGGCATACCATATGTTACATGCAGAAAATGTTATTCTCATTTTAACCAGTGGTGTTAAAAGGTTGGCTCCGGCACAAAACTATGCTATGCATACGTTTAACTACCGGATATTTATCCGGGTCGCAGGCGGAGTCCGACCACTTCGGAATAGAATGAATATCGATGGCTGAGTATGGTATGTTTACTTCAAACACTGGGCGTTACAACGGATGTCGTAATCATAGTAAGTTATGCTTTCTTAAACTGGGCATTACAATTAATGTCACAGACAGATTATGATATGCTTATTTCAACCAGAGGGCATTACTTATAGTAAGATATACTCTCCTTAACCACTGTGATGTCGCAGTCATAGTAAAGTACTCCTTCTTATACAACTGGGAATTATAACGGGGGTCACTTATAAAGTATGCCATGGTTACTTTAATCGCTGGCATTAGAACAGATGTTAAAGGAAAGTAGAAATTCGAGTACGTACTGATAATTTTAAAAAAAATTAAAGATTCAGTATTGCTTTACTTTATATCGTGTGTTTTCGTGTAGATTTTCGGTTTTATGTCGATGTTCAGTATCTTTGATCCGTAGGGTTTCACCAGTAAGGAAGGTCATACATATATTAGTTGTATTTTGTGTGGTATATGTCTCATATGATTTTTCTGTTCTTATTGATCGACAATTAAAAAAAAGACAAAATCACAAAAAGTGCATTTTGCTATTTGTACTCTCTTAGTTTAAACAAAATATAATATTGGTTCCCTTGTTCATAGAAAGTTGAAACTAAACACAGCATGCTTCCAAGATGTCTTTGTGAACTAGGTCTACACCTACCCTTTTATCTGCCATGAATGTTTTCTTTCAGAAAATAAGGAAATAACAGATTTTTTTAAAGATAGATAAACAACCTTGAAGGTTTCTACAGCAACTGTATGTATTTAGTTTCATTTATAAGTGTGAATAGTATAGTTCACAATCCCCTGTAACAAATATTTGAGATCAAAAGCTGACATTACATACAAGTAGTATCAATTCATCAATTGATTGCATTGTGTTATTTAAATGCTTTATCCTTGCGTAGCAGTGAAAGGTAAAAAAAGTTTTCACCTATTCCAACTAACCGTTTACAGGGCTCACCACACTTAAGCACAATTAAATTATGATGGAGAATTCAGTGCACGCTTGTTCACAAACATCACATCAGTTTTCTGTATTCCCTGGTTAATATATTGATGAATAGCAACATAACCTCTTTTATCCATGTAGCCAAATATGTTGTGCAGTTCTGGCAATATATCTATAGCAAACTCCACCGTTATTACACGTATAAAAAACTTGTCATGTGCGACCGACTTTAAGATGTCCATCTCCTTGCCGCTTACATCAATATTAAGCAGATCTATTTGATGTTTGTTTAAAGCATATAAAATGGTGTCCGTCCAAAAACAAGGTATTTTCTTATTTCGTGAAAACAACATTTCTGATTCGTTTTTATTTGTCTGAAATTACAAGAAAAAATATTATATCTTGCTGTCTGTGTATTATGTTATAGCATTTGTTTGTGTATTATGAAAAAGTCTATATCATACATTTCTGGTTGATGTGGGACGATCTCGGCACTGATTTTTAAGAAGTATGTGTAATAATCTAAACTTTATCTTATTAATGCCTATCCTATCATAATTGCTAATAACAAAATAGTTAAGAATTAAAACATATATTGCTATATTTATACAGTTATAAAACTCATGATCGTACATCCTGTCAATACTCTTTACTTATATTTTGGCATTGCACAAGGTCATGCGTTTTTCAGACTGTTTATCACGTCTTTATACTAAATCCGTTGTGTACTGATTGATACTTTAGTCTGGGAGAACATGATTTATTTATTAGTTGTAATTAGCTTTAGTCTTAGATACATGATTTCTTTTATTAGTTGTTATTGGCTTTGAACTAGCTGGATGTATAAATACCCTGCCACGTCCGGTCTGTGTTTTTATTAAATGTTTTTCTCCTTTGTATCGATCTGATGAGTTAAGCCCTTTTCAACTGATTTTTATAGTTTGTTCTTATGTTGTGTTGTAATACCACAGTCTCAGGTAAGGAGAGGGATGAGCGCTCACAAACATGTTTAACCCCACCACATTCATCATGTGCATGTCCTAAGTCAGGAGCACGTAGTTCAGTGGTTGTCGTTAGTTCATGTCTGTCATTTTTTTTTTGTAAATTGTTTTTTGTTTTGCTATAAATTAGGCAGATAGTTTTCTCTATTGAATTGTTTCATATTTTTCATGTCAGGGCCTTTTATACCCGATTATACGGTATGGGTTTTTCTAATTGTTGAAGCCCCTACGATTGCCTATAATTGCTTACATCCACTTCATTTGAACTTTGGTAGATAGCTGTCTCATTGGCAATCATACAACATCTCTTTATTTTTATTTTTAACTAGCTTTGAGTAACTGCGATTACACTTATATCAGTGCTTTGTGTCTATTGTTTTTATGTTAGTTATTTTAGCGAGGCGTACCAATCTTTTGAGTGGGGCCAATTGCAACTTATTTTTACAGTTTGTTCTTATGTTGTACTTTTACACCACTGTCCCTCCCAGGTTAGTGGGGATTAGCGCTCACAAACAAATTTAACCCCGACATATTCTTTATATGCCTGTTCCAACTCAGGAGCCTGTAGTGCAGTGGTTGTCGTTGGTTCATGTCTGTCGTATTATTTTTTCGTAAATTGTTTAGTTCAAAACTAGGCCGTTAGTATTCTCGTTTGAATTGTTTCATAGTTTTTCATTTCGGGGTCTTTTATAGCTGACCATACGATATTGGTTTTTCTAATCGTTGAAGGCCGTACGTTGGCTCATTATTGCTTAAATCCACTTATTTGAACTCGAACCAGTTAACTATTTTACTTACGTTTGTGATATTGTAATCGATAAAGGTATGATCAGGTATATAACAATAGCGCGTTCATTACTTTAAAAAAAAATTAAACAGTTGTCACAAGACTTAAACCACAACACGATGGAACGCACAGTTAATATATCTGACGTGTGTGTATTCTGATTATACTTAATATAGATTATAACATGTCCTTTTCGATATCGCCCTGTTATCATCCGAAGACTCCCATATCAGCTCAATGCGCCATTTTGAGCAATATTACACATGGGTAGAGTTATTACGTCTACAGAAAGTTGACTTAGAAAGCACACCTTTTGACTGCTTTGAGTTAATTTATGTTTGTTTTCGTGGCTGCTCAGACCAGTCCAAGAACAAGATCAGAGTAAACTAGGAGAATAGACTTTTGACCATTGATAAAGGTTAACTATGAAACCTGACTCGAGGTTTTAGGGCTTGGTATGTTGTATAGACACCTGTCTGTTTTTAACTTATTTAGACCTCTAAATGTCTTTTTGTTATTCATGTAGTTTGGTTGGACACACTTTAAGCTACATTTATTTGTCTTTTATCTCTATTTTACTGAAATAGGGGAAAACGTTTAATATTTTAATAACAGCAATTGCTCTATTCTAGATTTCAGGTGAAAAGGAATAATTTTTTTTTAATTCCTTGAACCTTTGTATCATTTTTAAATCATGTAAGTGAAAAATTAAAAGTTTCTGTGTATACGTTACACAACAATACACTCATTGGTCCGCTGTCCCGACTTATTAATTACTTAGTTTAATATTTCTTATTAAAGCAATGTAGAAAAAAAATGCATTCAAATTTTATGCAATAAACTTTCAAGCACTTAATAATATATCTGCGACTTGGAGATTTTATAAGTGGAAGCTACCAAAAAATGAGAATTTTAAAAACTTTTTTAAGTTTCAAGAAAGTACAATACAGTATATAAGTATATCAATAAACCATACCTTGACACAAGCATTGACTGTTAAAGCTCGCCTGTGTTTCTGTTTAATTGTGTCATACTTGGAAGGATTAGGTTCAACTAATAAACCTGTCCAATTCCGCCATCTTTCAAAAAACAGAGTTACGGAATCTTGTTCTCCGTCATTTGCTCCTATATCTACAAATGTACCGTTGGTCTGCAAGTTAAAAAATAAATTAGTTGGCAGCCGTACAATATATTTAATTTTTGAGGACTGTTCAAGTTTATATACCTGTGTATGCTTGGTTTTAAAACCTGTTTGAATTGTTTTACACTAGTCTTTTTGGGGCCCTTTATAGCTTGCTGTTCGGTGTGAGCCAAGGCTGCGTGTTGAAGGCCGTACTTTGACCTATAATTGTTTACTTTTTACACATTGTGACTTAGATGGATAGTTGTCTCATTGGAACTAATCACATCTTCTTATTTATATTATGATCCTAAAATCAACACGTCAACAGCGATGTGTACTTTACACAGGACATACGTTTTGTTCATTTTCTAATGTAATACTTGTAACATACAATAATGTCCCTTATGAAAAATTGTCTTTCAGACAAAATTCCATACAAAATATTGTCAGCATACAATATTCAATTATACTGAAATACTTTGAAATATTGTCCTTCTTCATGAAATTTTGTCAAATTGGTCGGGACAATATTTTACTTAGAAATACTGTCCATGACAATATTTTACTGTGGAATACTGCCCATTATAAAATTTCATAATCAATTTAAATTCTCCCGGAGAACTCCTTCGCCATAAAGATTATGAATGGTTTTGGATTCTTGGAAATATTGTCCATGGAAAGTATGAGTATTACCGTGAAAGCTGCATCAAATATTGTTTGTCTGCAAAACCCAAACATTTTTTTTATTCATAACTGAAAATATTTAGTAAGACAGTTATCTTAACTATCGAACAAAACATATTTTAACAAAAAGTAATTTCAAATGGGCATTTAGAGTTAATGAATATAAACTGTATCTATTGAACTTAGGTTTGTTTGTTATAATCAATAAAACAAAACACTAAAATGATAGGAGTGTCCAAAATATTAATTTCTATAACCCCCCCTTTAATGAGACAAAATTTCATAACAATCAATTTATGATATATTTTCTCGATATCTATCAAACTATTATGATAATGAAATGTTGCCAATATACGGACAAAATATTTTGCTTTACACTTTGACGGTCGTAAATGAGTTTCACTGGAGACGCGAAATTATAAAAGGCACCAATGCAACTAAACGTAAAACGATCCAAAAGAGTAAAGTAACAGCTTGATAGAATGCGTTAACATTTAAGATAAGCAAAATAAAATATGCAAGAAGAATTTTCCGGTTGATATCTTAGGTAGTTTCACACGAGTATTTAAAAAAAAAACTATATATTAAGGTAGATGGGGTGTCTAAATTACAATCCATAGAAGTTTTTAATAATTTGTCAAAATGTAGTTTATATCATGCTTTTTTGAAAAAAATAATAAAAAGGATTGGGTCACGGGGCTTATTTTCACGCTACAGGTTGTGCAAATTTGACAGATTTTGTATAGATTATGCATGGAAAACGCAATTTTCTGCCATAAAACGAAAACTACACCATAGAATTTCGAGATAAAATATGAGAAGATAACTCTAATATTATACTTTCAGATAAGAAAAAGAAAAAAAAAGGGGTCACGGGACCCGTTTTCTTTCTACATAATAAAATAGGTAAATTCCTAACACATTTTATTGTAAAAGTAACTTTATCTGAATTATCTGCCCTTACATTTGAGTTGCCTCCCCTTATGTGGCAAAGTTGGAAAAAATTGAATCAAACAAAACTATTCTGTTTTTTGTAAAATACAACCATAAATATAATTAAAAACCAATTGTTCAGAGAACAATTAAAGGTCTTTCCACAAAAAAAAAACCACATGTATTTTGATATGAAAATAGTAAAATTCGGTTAAAAATGTCATTTCCAGCGTCAAATGATAGCTTATTGTACGTTGATTCCAAAAATATATGGTTTCTATACAATATTTTTTAAATTAGGGAGATTATTTGTTACTTCCGGTTTAAAAATGTTACTTCTGGTATTATTCAAACATTTAATTGACACTGATACCAAAAACATCTGGTTCTATAAACTTTTATATTAATTAAGTACAAAAAAAAACTACTTCCGGTTTACACAAGGTCACTTCCGGTTGGCTTTTCCAAGGTTAAATGGCTTGAAACCTAATGCAAAAAGTCCCATGGCTTTATCATGTATACATAAGAGGTAAAAGCAAAGGTCAGAATCTAGAACGTCAATTTAACCTATGACCTTGAGCTCAATTTCAAGGTCATCAACCAAGGGCCTCAAATCAAAAGACCCTATGTCTTAAATATATTTGGTTCATGAGTTATATCACCATATGCATATTCTTAAATAAAAGAGGGGAGAAAACTCTAAGATGATGTAAGCGTACCCTTTAAACCAATATGTATGTGTTACGACATGTCGCAACTAACAATTAAGTAAAAATATGTTGTCGATATCTTAAATCTTGTTTGAAAAGAGGTGAAAATAAGCCAAAATCTAAATTTAGAAATGACCTTGACCTTTGACCTTGACCCTTTTTTCTTTTTTTTGGACGAAGGACCTCAAATCAAAAGACCCTAGGTCTCTATCACTTATGGTTTACCAATTACAATTACATTTTACTTATTTTAAATACAGAAGGGGAAATAACTCTCATATGGAGTTTCCGGAAAGCTTCGGTCAAAATTATTCTTAAGATCCTGAGGATATAACGAGCAAATTGGTGACATAAATTTGTCATAATCTTTTACGGTTGCGAAGGAGATGCGTACACAAGAAAAATATTGTGTGGGGAGATAACTCTTACAATAAAAAGTGTTCGGTTAAACAGGGTCAGTTTCAAAGTCGCAATAATTGTTCGATATCATATGCAAAAAATCTAAGCGACATCTTGCGAAACGAAAAAGCACTGTCAGAAAATAAGTGGCGGAAGAAGAAAAAAATAATAATCAGAAGAAAACCAATAGGTCTTTCCACAGAAAAGTGGAAAGACCTAATAAAACATGTCATTTTCTATATTAAAATGAAAATTCTTACACATGAATTATCAACTACTCTCAAAATTTGCACATTTTATTAAAGATCTAGACCGATTATTTTCTGGTATTTCAAAATCCAAGATGGAGGAAGACACCCTATCTACCTTAATAGCTATCAGTTGTGTCCTACTGTTAAAGAGTATAATAGAGCCATTTGAGGTTCACTTTTTTATGGTGTATACTTTTAATTTGAAAATGATATTATTTTTTGTGTCTGTTGTTCTATTGAAAAACCTAGCAAGCAGTTCGTGACCTGTATTTACTTATTTGCTGATATAGTTATGAGGGGGGGGGGGGGGGGGGGGTAGGACCTTTATTGGGACTCCGGGATCGGGTGTTTTTAAGATCGGGATTTCGGGATTGATCCTTTCGAAATCCGGGAATTCTTTTTTCGAATTTCGGGATGTCGGGATTTAAATTTTTTTATATTCGGGACCTCGGGATTCCATGTTTTTAAGCCCGGGATTTCGGGATCAGGACCCCTCTTACCCCCACCCAGTTTTTCATTGAATAATTCCACCAAGTACATTTTTTAAAGTGTAAAGTATTCAATTATTTACAGTACCTGTTTATGCAAAAAATTATCAATTTGTTTACTTTGTTCCCGTGTTGGATGTTCTCTCCATGGAGTGGTCAAGTTGTAAGGAACGCTTTGAAAATGTTCAATGAAGTTTTTACGGACATAATTTATAAGCTCTGGATCAGTTGCATCTCTGTCAAATAGGTGCGACCTGGAATCATCTTGTCTCTGAAGAAAACTGTTATGGATATCTGCGATAATGGCCGCTTGATATGACATTAAGGCTGTTGGTCGCATAGCAACAAATAATTGTGATAGTATTAAAACCACCAATACCAAACAAATCCATCTACCATACGGTCCTCTTTTCTGTAGACAAAGTATTGCCATTCTAGACTAAGTCTATGGTGATATCTGCTATAATATACACAATATGGTAATAAGTCCAGTAAAGAATAATCTGTAATCTATATTATAAGTTATATGGTTTGCTACTGACCCCATACGGATCCATAGAGGGTTAGTAAAATCCATAGGGGGTGAGGCAGAAGCCCGAATCTCCTATTGATTTTACTCACCCTCTATGGGTCCGTAGGGGGTCAGTAGTGAACCGTATAACGAATTTATCGCACACGGGACTTTTCCAGCTAAGTTATGTTTAAAAATAAGCAATGAAGTGCAAAAAACATTAATCGGTGACGTCACCATTAACAGTAAACGTGACGTCATGAACCTCATATGAAATCTACTGACCCCTACGGATCCATAGGGGGTCACCACGTGACGGCGTCAAACCAATCATAACGTCATAATTTATCCGAGTTGCGATAAATAATTTTAGATGGCAAGTAAGATATTATTCGATTGGTGACTCATGATGGTTTAAAGACGTTGCTTATCTACCTGCGATTTGACATTTTATATGTATTATTACTATAATACTGAAATATGTCTCATGTTATCTCTTATTCGTTTGTTAGTAATAATTCACTGTTGAGTAATTTTACGCAATCTTAATATAATTTCTAAAAGGCGTACTTCTTATTTAATACCTTTTTAATATGTTTGTATGGTTATTATTCTGTGTATTATACTTTCGCTACTTCGAGCTAATAACTGAAACGTATATCACAGAAACACAATTGTATGTAAAAGATTTACATGTACATACATTGTTTTTATCCTGTAATTTACACCCTCCATTTTAAGGTTCAGTTGTTTAAATCCAAATAGTTGTCTCTGATTTTTCAAAAAAATCGGCATAGTTTAAACCTGGACCGCGAAGGGGACTCCAAAATGAACTGTTACGCACAAAGATTTTTTTTTTTATATTCACATTACTGTTTGCTCAATAAGGAAGCGGAGTAACAGGAGACTTTATTTTTACTATAGTTGGCTGATTGCAGGATAAAAATATATTGAAGTTCAAACAAGCACGGAGTAATTCAAAGCTCAACTTTTAAGAGATTGAAAAATAACCGAAGTAAAACAGTCACGAGATCCGAAAAGTGATGTCCATGATGTTAGTAATTTAGACAATCTACCTATGGAGTTTATTAGGAAAACTGAAGTCAGAGGAAATTTATAAATGAATAGACATTTTGATTCAATTCAGGAAAAATAAATGCATGTTCTCCTGGTGCAAAAGTCCTTTTGTAATACTTGGTATGACATCATATTACCATTAAACCCTTATCTCTTTCGATTGCCTTTTAAGTAAGTTAAAGGTAATGGTGATTACTCGTCAGAGTAAACAATATACACCAATCTCGGGCTTAGCTGAAAGTAATATAGCGTTTTCTAGCTCTTTTAAGCCGTCAGAAAATTGACGGTAGAGACCTACGGTGAATCTAATGCAAACGTCATTACGTCATTAGGTCATTCGGCGTAAACAGGAAGTCAGTCGGAGTAAAATCCCGGCACTCTAAATTTGCGTTTAAATAAAAGTTATTACACATACAAAATTACAAGATATTATACAATAATAACACGCACTATATGAGTATTCAAAAAAAAAAATTCTCGTCTGTGATGCTCGGATATACGTTGAAAAATAGTCTAATGACGTGTATGTCGTGACTGTCGACACTTCATGTAGCGTATAACATTGAGTTTTGTTGCCTTTCTGATGTAAAGATATATTCCTATCTCATCTCTACTTACCACCACAACTGACATAGTTCAATCAATGGCCAAGGGCGTGTTTTTTTGTTCTTCGGTAGTGAGCCAGAAGAGGTCCATTTCTGTTTTGTTTTGCATTGGGAAGATCTTCTGGCTCTCTTCTACCTCTTCCTTTTAAATAGGTAGTTTAGACGGCAGAGGCACATAACAAACATGGCGTCGCTTAGTCTAAATGACATTAATAAATTTATGAATGCAGATATAATAGAATGTGATCTGTGTGATTAACGTTTTTATGGTATGACATCCTTAGTAGGACATTCTTGTAAGGACGATAAGCTGGATAAATATGATAACTACACGGACAATAACAGTAAGGGGACGACTTTTTTATAGTCTGGGGAGGGGGGGGGTCAGGAGGATATTTTGCGGATTTATTATTCATTTTAATCTGTCGCTAATCGTGCTTTTTTTAGCTCTTACCTGGCCACATTTTTCATATTTAAAAACCTCTTGTCCCCCACCCCACCCCCCAAAAAAAAATATCAAATGGTTTTCCCCTTATTTAACACAAGTTTAAATTGATTGATTGTTGGTTGCTTATTTTTAACGTCCAGTGACAAATATTTCATGCATGTTAAGGAAAACACGAGTTTAAAAGTCAGGTATATATTATGAAAATAAGGAGATGTAGGCAATGAGGCAACTATCCACCCAAGTTCAAATGAAGTGGATGTAAGCAATTATAGGCAACCGTCCGGCCTTCAACAATGACATAAACCCATATCGTATAGTCGGCTATAAAAGGCCCCGACATGAAAAATATAAACCAATTCAAACAAGAAAACTAACTAATTCTATATTACAAAACCATTTACAACAAATCAAATATGAGTTGATAGACAACCACTGAACTACAGGTTCCTGACTTGGGACAGGCACAAAAAGAATATGGCAGGGTTAAACATGTTTGAACGCTCAACCCTCCCCTAAACTCGGACAGTGGTGTAACAGTACAACATAAGAACAAACTGTAAAAGTCAGTTGCAATTAGATTAACTCAAAAGATCGGTACGAGACACAAAAAACAACTAACGTTAAGACAATAGACACAAAGCACCGAAATAAGAGTATTTGCAGTTATTGAAAGTTTGTTCAAAGCTAATTACAAGTAACACTGAAATAAATCTTGTTCTCCCAGATTTAAGTATCAATCAGTACACAACCAACGGATTTAGTCATAAACAGTGTGAGAAACGCTGTGACCTTGTATACCTTGTGGTGGTCCGAAGGTTTTGACCATCAAAATTTTGCAATATAAATAATTGTTAAAAAAATTGATAGACAAGATGTTCTTTTCGATCATATACCAGACAAACATTGACAAATTCTTGTACAGTTTAAGATTATTCGTGAAAAACAAATGGTCGGGGCTTTAAGCCGGATTTGTTTAGAAAAATTGAGCTGGGAAAGCATAAAGAAAAAATGTCACGAACACAGCGATTTCTTCCAACCAATTTTCTTTGTTTTTATACTTATTGTATAATTACATCAATGCTAAAACAGAGCACACCATTACAGTCATGTTTACCGAATCGGAACTGACGTGTCTTAATTTTCTAATAAATCATCGTAAATTCCATTTATGTCATCCAACATATAAAAAAAATTCTGCTACATTCGACGGCAAATTGAATTTTTGTTTTATTGCTTCTTCAACAGAATATCTCCAGAAGAGGTCCAGATTCATTTGTTTGTACTCTTCACCAAAAGACATTCTGGAGATGTACAGAAGAGACCAATAAAACACGCCCCAACATAGATAGAGAAACTAAAATGAACTGTTGCAGGTGTGTGGTTTTTAAAAATTATCCAAAGTTTGTGAGACATTTCTCTCGCCTAAACTAACCCATAATATGGTATGCTGATCCAATAGCCTATATTTATACATTTAACATGATTAGGTATCGTCTCTTAACATGTTTAGGTTGCATATTGTATATACACAATACTAAAACGGTGCAGTACAATTAGTCATTCACCTGTTTACATGTACAATTATTCATTTCTAAGTATCATTATGGCAATGAAATATGATTTAAGAAATATATAATAAGTACGAACTTACATTTCAATGTGTCTTCACAGCTTTAAACATGAATGAACTGTATTTATAAACCCGTGAAATGTCATCTTATTCAGCTCATTTCATATTGTGGTTGATTTTGATCTGTTCCTGTCATCCGTGTAAAGAAATAGTCCTCCACATATTGCGAGTTAAATGTCTGTCGTTTATTACATTCTTGTCTTATTCATTTTTTTAAAAGGACTCGTCAAACAGGAAGAAGTTAATACATTTTTCGACATACATATAAAAAATCTCAATTATAATCACAACTAACGCGTAACACGTCTATTATGATAATTTAAATACTTTTAAAATGATTTGGTTCGAGCGCGCAATCACGTCAATGTCTGAATGTATACCAGACAAGTACATATTGTGAACTTTTCGATATTTTGATAAATTTCTGTTTTGGTTCTATGCAATTTATTATACAGGCTGATATCCAATTGAAATCAAACAAAAGAAATTAAACTCTTTATTAGAGAATTTAAAAAAGGCCAAGTTGGTATATTTGAATTGTTTACATCTGTTTCTATGGACTTAAAGGTTTAATGACTATGAAGGCGCATAATTTAGGATTTTATGCATCTTATATACGTGTTTTTACTTAAATTATAGTATGAAGCTTCGAGATATTGTAATCTTTTAAATTAAAGACAAATTTCCACAAAACAGTCGATTGTGGTAGCAGTGGGATTTCCAGTGATACTATTCTTATGAAAGAGATAGAAAAGGTAAAAAAAAATAAACACATAAAACTCGATATGCATAGGGATGAATATCTCTTTAAACACAAAACCATGAAATAACTTTTATACAAACACTATAAATAAAGTATATTTTAAAGCTGAATTTATTAATATATGATTTTTTAGTTGCCAAATATGCTGCTAATTGAACAATTTATTGCTCAACATAGGGTGTCTTAAAAACTGCCAATCTTGACTGCATATTTTTCTTACATTTTGTTATTTTACCTAATGTGATGTGTATTTAAAACATTTCAAAGAAATCATCATAATATAAATGACATATTATGTTTGAAAAACATGTGATCCAAAGTAAACACGTGTGTTAAAGAACATAGACTTTGCACTTTTATGATGTACAGGTATGCGCATCTTCCATTGAATTCAAATCTGTGGAAAAAAAATGAAAATTGAAATACGTACACACTACGAAATAGTTTGTAACATTGTGTAAAACAAATTATTTGTCTTCTGATATCATAAGTGTTTTATTTGGTATTGTAACGTGTTTGGCTTATAAACTATATGTTCGTATCCGTTTTCACAGAATCTGAGATACTCCAATATCAATTTTTTAATTAACTCAAAACCTAACTACAACTTGGAAACTTTACTAAAAACTACGAGACCAACCTTTAAACTTTGAAACTTAACAAAGAAACAACAAAATTACACACAATTAACGTTGTATCAAAAAGTAGTCTAAAACTATAACTTCAATTTATCCTTAATCCTTTAACTGAGTCCGAGGTCCCAACTTTATTTGCTAAACAATTATAACGAACCCGCATACTGTATACCAATAGCGCGGTCCTCGAAGAGAGCACCCTAGCAACAACGGGTCTCATAGCAACCCAGGATAAAGGGATGATTTTCAATGTAGTTGTCGTTAATGTATTGTTCTAACAGGTAATTTATGATGAATTACAATTACACATTGAATTACAAAATCAAACTGTCTTATGCATCAACTGCATTTTTGTCACAGTATTTTTTGGATATAAATATACACATTTCTCTAACTTTGATTTATGTTTATTGTCAGTTCATGTAATATGTTGGAGTGTGTGCAAAAGAAAATGTTATCCATAAAATTAAAAATGCATTAATTTTTCTTTGCGCAAAATTGAACAACTTTTCCGGTGTTGATTTAAAAGTCCGCATGTTAAATCTTTAACGTGCATATTAAAGTATAAACAGTGGCAAATCCAGAAATTTTCATAAGGGGGTACCCACTGACTGCCTAAGAGGAGGCCCGCTACAGTCATGCTTCAGTGATTTCCTATATAATCAACCATTTTTTTCCCACAAAAGGGGGGCGGGCACCCTGTCCCCCTTCCATAATCCGACTCTGATATTAGTTTGTAAATCAGGCGGGTAGCATGCGAGGAGCTATTTTTAGAATAACTTGGCTAGTCCGAGATTACTCTGACGTCCAACGGCTGTTTTGCCAGACAAGCACGGCCCCAGCTTGTCTGGCAAAACAGCCGTTGGACATCAGAGAAATCTCGGATTATAACTTGGCATGTCATATCAATAAACAAATTTAATCCTTATTTTGTCATAAACTTTGTGAACTTCCATGTCATGCAAATTGAAACCAAAAGCCCATCCTTGAAAAATTTGTCAAGAGTGCGACAAATGTGGAATTAAGACCGTAGACGGCAAACAGATCGTATCATAATATGAACAAGCCAGTGAGTTTTTAAGTTGGTTACAAGACATCCATAGCTTAGGATCCTTGTACTGTCTCTGTCCCAGTTGTAATATTTCTTTAGAATGCAAATATGTCATACCCCCTCTTCAAAAAAGAAAAGGTCGGACACTTGTCAAATATGTCCCAATATAGCTAAAAAATCATGAAACTTTAGGTTAAAATTTAAACTGCGGCCTTATTATAACTGTCGGTGATGCCAAAACATTTATTCTGTTAAAGTTAAAAGTTGAATATTCAGATGAACTTTCGTAAGTCTTACCTTTCCCTGGTGACTGGCATATTTTTAAAACCACCCAGCCATTTATTTTGAAAACATACTTTGATGCTGGATGGAAAGAAATTGCCAAATTAACACACAAAGAAGATATATGGCCTCATAACAGTTCTACAGCAATGCACAAACTTTAGAAAAACTCATTTATTTCATCTCGACATGTGGAAATCTTTCAACAAAGCTCAGTTGCTCAGTGTCTTTGATCATGGAAATTCAAAACATGAGCTTTCAGAATTTACATGTAAACAAACCACAAACAAAATATTGAAAGACATGGTTTTACTTACAAAATATCAAAGAACAACAATATTGATAAAATAATATAAATCTTCAAGATTTACAAAACATTACAGACAAAAGCCTTCAGTTGGGCAATCTTAAAGATGGATTTTTTGTCTTTACTAATAAATTATGCAACACTGATGACACTTTTAAGTTTTGGCATGATTTTATTCAGAGACTGTTTCTCATTGATGTACATTTCTTTGTTCTTGTCTTTTCGGAGTTCAAACTGGGAATTACGAATTGCTGCATGAAAGAGACTAGCTCCACTTTTCCATGCATATAATCGTCATATGTTCTTGAGAATCATTCCATAAAACATTCGTTTGATATCCTTTCAATGCCAGACACTGTCTATTATCCAGTTGAGAGCTAGTGGTTTTTCTGCCACAATTATAGGGAAAAACCGGCAACAACTTGCACTGGATGAAGCACATGAATCTTACATCGATCTTGATGTTAAACAGTCAGTTAAAAGGGCCCCCTCCGGAACTGTTGGATTCTAAAGCAGTCTTCCTTCCATACAGAGCATCGCTGCAAAATAATTTGAACATTGTTTCCTCTTCTGATCAATCTAATAAAAAATTTAATTACGAAATAAGTTTTTGTTATTTAAAAACCGTGGCAGAAAGCAATGTTTTCAAGAATGACTTGGGTGAAAATAGGGGTCTTTATAATTACTTACATCCACTTCATTTGAACTGTGCTGTAAAGTTGCTTCATTGGAAATCATGATCATACCACATCTCCTTATTTTTATATTCAGATATAACATAAAGAAAATTTGGGACTAATACATTGAAGGAACTTAAAACGTTTACTAAATACTAGTATTAAACTTGTTCAACAATAACTAAATTTTTTCAGTATCCTGTGGTAACTAATTAGAAATTCTAATTTACTTGTAACTTTTGAGGATGATCTATATTTTAAAAAATATTCTGTAAATTATGTCTCAAAGAAGAACAATTATGGATTAATATGATGTAATTTTTTAAAAGAGAGATGAAAAATATAGTCTTTTAAAAAAATGCAAGTAGTGTCTATTTTACATGTAAATCTGTGCTAAATTGATCAGTAAATAATCATTGAAATTGGGTCACAATTATCAGTGCTTTACCTGAGACAATAAAGAATATGTAAAAAACCATACTCCTAAGATTAAAGTATTTGAATAATTTGCTATGAAACTAAAAATTTTTCATCTTGGACAACAGACAATAGAAAACAACTTAATAATGAAATTATGGATATGAAAACTAGCTCTCCACACCCTACATTCAGTATTCTTCAATGTCATATATTTTTGTTCAATATTATTAGGCAATCCAAAGAGAACTTGAAAATATTAAACCAATGTTTGAACAGAGAAATGCCCCAAAACAGCCATTTTGCTAGACAATGAAATTGAAAAACTAGTTACATATAGTTGCATGCCCCTTTATCGTTAGTTCAGTTGCCACCTGAAAATCAAATGGTTGTTACCACAGATAAAAATAATATAAATTTTGCTAACATTTTGTACTGACCCCCTCCCCCCCATTTTTCATGGAATGATGTTTTTACCCCTTTTCGGCTTTCAGTATATCATATTATATCTGTAATGAAAATTGCATACATTAGAAGAATTTCTATTAAATTTCTACGATATTCTTTATCATTTGACAAAATACCATGCATCTGAATTAAATTGTTTACTATTTGAAAAAGCGCGCCTTCTTTTACTTTAATTTACCTCCCTTTATTTCACGTAGCAACACAAATAAAAAAGTGCCAATCTTTGCTGCATATCAATTTTTTCCCCGATAAAAATATATGTCATGCAACATAATCAACTTTACAGATTGAGAGAAAATCAAAGTGTTCCAACCATTGGTTAGTATTAAAAAAAATAATGAAAGGATGGCATGATTTATACAAGTTTGAACCATGACGACGCTGAAAATCGAAAATTCACGAATTTGCCTATCATATGAAGGTATGATAAGAGGATCAACTTAACAATTAATAATTTACCTGATTCATTATCATATTCACATTAAGTTGATACGTCTTAGTTCGTCTGTGCTACCTCATTTCAAACAAGCAAAACAATTACAGCATCATCCGTTATCTTTACCGATCGCCTCTAGTCAGAAGAGCGCACTGTTTACAGGGGAGGTAATATTTTGTCACCAGTTCGCGCACTGGTAGGTGCAAATACATGTGAATCTTTTTTTTGCATAAGCATAAATTCCGCCGAAAAAAATTCCACAGAAAGATAAAGGATTGATTTTTTTAAAGTGTTATTTTCCATCTCCGCAACGGCGACAGGTTATTTCGGAAAAAATCCTAAATATTGGCAATAATTTCTTTAAAAAGAGAAAGTCGAGTACACCTTTTTATGTTCAGGCGTGTTTGAGTTGATTATTTTGTCTTGAAAACGTATACTGCAAATATATTTGATACATCTTCTAGCTTCAGATTCTATTAATTTTATATACTTAGGCTACAGGTTGATATAATAACATTAAAAACTCACAGTACTAATAAAATGAAATAGGGTCAAACGAAATACCTTTCTAATGCGTCATAATAACAGAGTAGGTGTGTTTGAATTAATAATTTTAACTAAAAGTACTTGACAACAGACTTTTCAAGTGGATCTTAAAAATGCATAACTTCCAAAAGATGAATTTTGTGTGTATTATCTAGGGTAATTAATCTTCAACCTCTGAAAATTTTTAGTCTGCCCTTTCACGAAATATTTAATTGGAATTTTTTTTAGTGTTTTTGAACTTTCGAAAATTCCCCTTGACAACCGATTAGACAATAATTTTAAGTTGACTATAGGCCTACAAGTACATTAAATGATGCTCAATAGCTAGTAGATTCATTTGTCTTTTAAAATACATATGTCATATGTGGATCGTAATGATGCTATGTGGATAAATTTATCGATTTTCAAGAGCTAAACTGACAGCGCGTCATCCCTACAATGGCTTCCATTTTTATGTTTGAAAAAAAATCGGTGGCGTTATGGAGAGATAATTTTGACAAAGTAGAATCCGGACTGTTAAGTTGTTCATAAAACAATTCCGGGTATTATTCACTATCATGGGGTTATATCGTATTATAGGAGTAACAAGTCCTGTGATCTATTTATCAAGTTACCATGTGAAATTTTGTATAAAACATTGAATTGGTATGACTTTGCCTTCCCTAGTTTGAGATTTATACCTTATTCAATCCATATTCAGTTGTTAAAGTTTTTTCGACGCATTTAGCATCTTGCTTTTTCTGCATTTACTCGAAGTGCGAAAACAAATGAGGATTTCGAACGGATATTTTACCATTGCTTGATAATGTATTCATTTATACAAGCGAGAGGTTTAGATAGCTATAAAACCAGGTTTAATCCACCATTTTCTACAAAAGGAAATGCCTGTACCACGTCAGGAATATGACGGTTGTTTTCCATTCGTTTGATATGTTTGAGCTTTTGATTTTGCCATTTGATAAGGGACTTTCCGTCTTGAATTTTCCTTGGAGTTCGATATTTTTGTTATTTTACTTTTTAACACACGATTTCAAGTGACATAAAAAACTTTAAAAATGTTGTTGGTTTTTCTAAAGCTGTTAATACTATTTGCAGAAATCACTTGTGGCAAAAAATATTGCTCAATCATAAACATATACAGAATTTGGCGGCTTTAAACTGTCGCCTAACCCTCCCCTTAGAACAAATTATAAAAATCATTTGAAAAGGGCTTGACATTTCAGATCGACAAAAAAAAAAACCCAATTAGCAAAAAGACTTAAGACACAAAATACCGATCCTCAAGTACTTGCAGTTACTAAATGCTAGATCAAAGCAAAAAACAACTAATAAAAATTATGTATATTAAAGATGATAATATTCATTAGTACTCATCCAATGGGTTCAATGTAAAGACGTTATAAAAAAGCAGGGAAAAACATGATCTTGGGCAATGCCAATATATAAGTATAGACATCAAAATGTAGATTCAGGACCCTAAATGTTTATAGATATATAGCAATAATATTTAGTTATGTTTTAATTTATTGATACCACTTGCCGTACTAAATGTGAAAATGAATAAAAAACTATCAACGAAAAAAATATATACAAACAAAATCTAAATTCAAAATTAGGCAAGTCATTTTTATTCGTAAATTTTTGCGTAGATGATTTGAATAATAACAAATTAAAGTAAGAAGGGTATAGTTGCATTTGTATTAAAAAAAGCTACTTAACTATTACAGATATCTTAAACAAATCATTTAACCATTTCATACTTCCATGATGAGACATAGTAACAGTTCATTTGGACTATAATTGAAAGATGTCTCAAGTTTGGGTTATCTTATTTGCCCCCTGCTATGGTTTTACTAAGAATATTTTCTGTTTTTCTTGACACACACATATAGTCCCTATTGTGGGCAGTTGGTCCGAGGACACACACATATAGTCCCTATTGTGGGCAGTTGGTCCGAGGACACACACATATAGTCCCTATTGTGGGCAGTTGGTCCGAGGACACACACATATAGTCCCTATTGTGGGCAGTTGGTCCGAGGACACACACATATAATCCCTATTGTGGGCAGTTGGTCCGAGGACACACACATATAGTCCCTATTGTGGTCAGTTGGTCCGAAGATACACACATATAGTCCCTATTGTGGGCAGTAGGTCCGAGGACACACACATATTGTCCCTATTGTGGGCAGTTGGTCCGAGGACACACACATATAGTCCCTATTGTGGGCAGTTGGTCCGAGGATATAGTCCCTATTGTGGACAGTTGGTCCGTGGACACACACATATAGTCCTTATTGTGATAGTCCCTATTGTAGGCAGCATATTACTTCCAAAATTTTGTTTACATACTTTCCTTTTGATTCCTTTATATTTTATGCAGGATATATAAAGTAGGCGGATTAAATTATATGTTTTTAAATGACTTTGGGTGATTAATATTTAGGTATAGTGGTGATTTGTTTTAGTTTTATAAGGTCAATATTTAGTATGTCTAGAGCTTCTTGAGATAGAGCAGGAGCGATTTTTAAAATTTTAATTCATTATCTAATAGAAATGCACAACGAAAAAATAACTGTGTTCCCAGGCAAATTAACTACAGTTTTTATTAGAATTCTTCGACTGCACTACCTACTCCCGTAATTATGATCACAATTCAAAGCTTTGACTTTCGGCCTCTTTTACTTATTTACTTTTAAACTTTATATCATGATTTTAAGAAACGGTAAAATAACAAAACCCTCTCCACACTTCGAATATCCACGTGACAAAATGACAAACTTGCTCCAGATTATCTTCGGATAATACTGTTCGTTCATCAGTGAACGGAAGAACATTTTCTCTTTCCTTTTCATATGACATTACTTGAAAACCCCAAAGCGTCATATATCTTGTAACAAGAACAAAACCGAAATGTAGTATTCAATATGTAGGGCAAACTGGACGTGAATTTTTCAAACGAACACAAGAACAACTATACCGCTTCCGCAGACCTAAAAAATTCAAAAGTTTGATTTACCAACATTTAGAAAATCACGAACACAATATTAGATATATTAAATTCCAACCACTTCAAACCGTCTAGAAACAACCAGGAAAATCACATAAAGAGTTTGAAGATTCCCGTAAACTTTGCGAACTGTCTTGGATTAAACGACTACAGACAGCGTATCCCCTGGTCTAAATAACAATATAATGGTCCAAGGAAACATATCTAAAACTTCCTCTATTGATATCATGACTATTGAAAAGACAACGCAATCATAGGTATCATGGCAAACGCATTAACCGCAATTAACGGAATAAACATCGTTCTAATCTTAAACTTGATGATTTTTTATCTATATTTAAAAACAATGGTAGACATCAATTATTATGTAAACTGGGTCAAATACCAATTAGTAAATTACATAATATTTATAACGAGTGTGATACAGTATCGTTAAATATGAGTGTACACGAATTATTACAGCTTTTTGTCACCATTGACTGTTCCCTCAAATTGACAAACCTGACGATCATAAAAAGTATTTCATAAAAATAAAATACATTAATAGAGGTATTGATTTTATTAATTTGTCTAGTATTTTTTCATGACTCTACCGTTCAAAACTTTATACCTCCATAGTTTGATAACAAAGAGCCACCTGTAATTTCTTTTTCGTATAAAAAACCCAGTAGAAGTATTAGTTTAATTTTTTATCAGACGTCAGTTACATCAGACGTCAGTATAGAAAATAATGCTCCTTCGACATGAGACTGAAACATCAAAGTTTAGATATGATCACTATGGCCATGTAATTACAGGGGACCTCAATATCGTCCAAGACCGAGAGGTTATAAACTTTTTGAAAAAAGGACCAAAATATCGTCCACCGTCGAAAATAAATTGGGAAGAGTGTCGTCAGGTTATTAAAGATGCTCTTTCGTCATATTGTAAAAAATGGTGTAAACGGGAGAAATCTGACAATAAGTCACTTGATTTCTATTTGAATAAATGTCTCAATATTGTTGATAATCGTATATCACTTTTCGAAAATAATTTAGAAATAAATAAAAGAATAAGTAATACGCCCATTTCTAGGATTAAAAACAAAATTCAAGTACTCGCAAAGCGTTTTGTGTTCGTACTGACCGACAAAGCAGCCAACAATGTGGTGGTGACAACATTTATGTATGTTTCGGCAATAAAGTTTATCGACAGATAGTAGGTATTCCTATGGGCACCAGTTGTGTCCCTTTAATAGCAGACTTGTTCCTGTACTGTTATGAATCACAGTTTATGGTCAAACTCAGTAAAGACCCGTCTAAATTCAATTTAATTGATAAATTCAACAACACTTACCGTTATCTTGATGATATTTTTTCGTTAAACAATCAAGAATTCTCTAAATATACTGCCGAAATTTACCCATAGCAACTTACTTTAAATAAATCAAATATTAACAGCAATAAGTTTCCTTTCCTAGATTTAGATATTTCAGTTTTACACCAGAAACTCTACACAAAAATTTACTACAAAAGAAATGATTTTTCTTTCACTATTGTTAATTTTCCTTTTTTGGACGGCGATGTTCCTCTGACATCATCTTACGGTGTTTATATATCCCAACTCGTTCATTATGCCCGTGTCTGTAGTGACGTTTTGGATTTCAATGAGCATAATCTATGTATTACTGGTAAATTATTAAGTCAGGGATTTTGTTACCACAAATTACTTAAAACCTTTACTAAATTCTTCCACAGATACAAAGATTTGGTTTGCGAGTTTGGCTGTACCTTAAAACACTTATTTCAGACGGAATAGCACATCCTAAATGTTACGGTGATTTTGTTTACCGAGCCCGGAAATTTATATACGATCCGGGTAAACTCACCAATCCTTTAGATAAACTTATTCTAAAAGGTTACCATTCAACACTGTAATTAGATGTTTGAATATTGTTTTTATTGGTATAAATATTGATTTTGTTATCAGTAAATTAAAATCATGCTAATAGATTTGTTATACACATATGCGCTTTAACGGTACTACAATCTGTCGATCGTTTGGCATTTTGGCATTACACAAGGTCATGTTTTTCTCTGACTTAATGACGTCTTTACGGCACTAAATCTATTGGATGTTTGACGTGTATTGATTGATATTTTAGTCTTAGATACATTATTTTTTTATTAGTTGTTATTGGCTTTGAAATAGCTGTCAGTAACTGCGAGTACTCTCAGATCTGTACTTAGTGTCCTTTTTCTTATTAGGGATGAGGGATGGATAAAGCCCTGCCACGTCCGTTCTGTGTTTATGTTTGATGTTTTTTCTGCTTTGTATCGATCTGATGAGTAAAGCCTTTTTCAACTGATTTTTATAGTTTGTTCTTATGTTGTGCTGTTACACCACTGTCCCAGGTTAGGGGGAGGGTTGAGCGCTCGCAAACATGTTTAACCCCGCTACATTATTTATGTGGATGTCCCAAGTCAGGAGCCTGTAGTTCTGTGGTTGTCGTTGGTTCTTGTCTGTTATATTTGTTTTTCGTTAATTGTTTTGTTATAGATTAGGCCGTTAGTTTTCTCAATTGAATTGTTTCATATTTTTCATGTCGGGGCCTTTTAAAGCCGCCTATACGGTATGGGGTTTTCTTATTGTTGAAGGCCGTACGGTTGCCTATAATTGCTTACATCCACTTTATTTGAACTTTGGTGGATAGTTGTCTCACTGGCAATCATACCTCATCTCCTTATTTTTATATCATTGGCAATAATACCACATCTTCTTATTTTTAATACGCGTTTACATAAAAGTGTAAATTAGTTTTTCATCTATGTCGTAGGGTATCTCATTGTAAACAATGAGTCGATACTGCTGCTGGTTGAGTATTTTCGACTTTTGAGTTTGAATTTCCCTTTGGTATCTTTCGCCTCTCTTTAAGTTCCCGAATGTATCATCAGCTCAGTAGTCAATGCTTCGGTACCTACATGATTTATAACATATACTTATTTAAAATTCATACGTTCATGAATTAAAAAATATTTAAAACTATGGTTCAAACCCCCGCATGTAAAGTTGAACTTTAATTGGCTATTTTGTTTAGGTCCAATTTGGTCATATAGCTCCTAACGATGCAGCGTATTTCAGCAGTCATGGCTTTTAAAAGTTTTGGTTTGCGTATTCCCGATGAAGAATAATCCGGGAAAGCTCTTCGGAGGCACGAACTTTATGAAAGTATTTATTTCATTTACACGAATAAATAATTGCATTTATTATTCTTAATTTTCTTCCTAACATGAAAAACTAGAGTGATAATAATGTCAAAATATAGTCCACATTGATTAGCCTTTGAAAAAAGGATTATAGAATTAATACAAACGAACCTAATGAAGGGTCATGTTTTAACAGAGGTTTAAAGAAGTAATCTCTAATCTTCTTAAGCTGACTGGAGGTGTATGACAAACAATAACAAACACATTTTTTCATCAAGAAAACGCAAAACATTTATATATACCAGTACGTAGAGGTTATAATTAATGATTACCCGGGACACGGAAATTATCTGAACATTAAGGTAGGAACTTAACAAGATAGTACGGCCTATTTTTGTGTTTCGAATTGTTATTGAATAAATTGTATGCACTGGTTACAGTAAGGCTAAATATATGTGAAAATAAATCTGAATTAGTAGTACACATGTTTTGGTTATATATTTAAAGTTTTTACACACAGCATGACACATTTGTAATTTTTGACTGGCGTTAATATAAAGAACAATTTATTTTTTGAAACTTTTGTTAGTAAAACTAATGGATAAAAAAAGTTAATCCTTTGTGAATAGGAATTGTCTAGATTAGTTACTACACAAGTTTAACTTTTCTACAAAGGTACAAAGTGCTTATCATTAATTACGTCAACGTGAAGCAATAATATGGTATTATTACGTGAGTATTTCTGTATTGGCCTTGTTATTGGTCCGAGGCTTGCTGTATTGGCCTGAGGCGAAAGCCGAAGGCCAATACAGCTGGCCAAGGACCAATAACAAGGCCAATACAGAAATACACGTAATGATACCTTTATTAATTAACTACAGTGTTAACATTGTTTTATATACCACAAGAGATATACATTTTTTACCTTGAAGTGGAACTATCCAAATCTGAGTTCCCATTTATCATGTTTATAAGCTGCAATATCAAATGATCTGGTGCTGTTTCCAGGCGTCTTCTACATTTTCTCATCTGATGAATTTTTCTACCCTTACCAGTCACTATAAAGTGTTACAGTTCAGATTTAGACGCAACACATAAATAGTAATTGGAAAGGTACTGCCATTGCATGTGTAATGCAGAAAAAAATTATTTAAAAAAAAATGTAGGAGTTGAATATGATTGAAAATTATACAACTTTCCATAAGGCAACTGACCCAAGATTTGTCACCCTTCCACAATGCATATGCCTGGTTCGGGTTGAAAAATAAATGACAGTTTACAAAACATGAGAAGCGAAAGTAAACAGTAAAATTATCGGTTGTACCTGAGGTCGACAAGAAATGAACTTTGTGATAAACTACTCGTTGCCCAAACCTGAAATAATTCAATTGCCTGCTTACAAAATGCTTTTCAAATGAATGTGACCGTCTTCAGCCTGAAATATATGCCACACTGAACGTTTCGGCATGTTTATGGTGAGTAAATGAAAACTGCGTCTTCCTAACGACTGTTTACTTTAAGTTTGTGTTTATCATGACTTTCGATCTAAAAACTAGAGACGTTCCGAAATCCTGTATTGGCCGGATCAGAACTCGGCCAATACAGAAAAAAATCAATATTGGCCGAGTTATTCTGTATTGGCCGAGTTGACACTTTTATATTGCATAGGCAGTTTTCATCATATTAAGTCTAATAACAGAGTAGTTAATTAATAATTGTTTATATGGTCTTGAATACCCATATTGTTATCTTATTCCTTATCTTCCGTATTGTATATGTTCTCCTGTCCAGGGCATGTTACACATTATATATCCGGTTCTAGCCAATAGAACCTTAGCAACATCATAAATCAATCAATTAGAACTGAGAAAATATCATAATAACCAAATTATTGCTAAAATGCCGATTTTTAACTAAAATCGAAACAGTGCCATTAACAGCCAACAGAGCATTATAACGGGACCATTATTTACGAAACCAGCATTTATGAAATAAATTGTTAACTAACATTGAATATTAAAGCACCTTTTATATCAATTGAAGTGAAATTCAAATATTAACATTAAAATATATTTGCAATAGATCTGTTAATTTTCTGTGACCGATGATTTTTTATTCAAGTAGTCGAAAACCCTGAAAACAATCAGCCATCTTGAATTTTATGTCTTTTCGTAATGACTGTTTTCGCCCATAATGGTCTCGTAATTAATTTACCTGAGTAATGCTGCAGATAATAGCCCAATATTATTTTAGCATTCGAACCCGGAAAAAAACTTGGAAAGGAACCCCAACGAGTAAGTGATGACAGAATATGTCTGCATTTAAACAAAATATTTGGTTTAAAACGGAGACCATATAATTCCATCACAAAACTGTAAAATACGTAATGTATAAAAGGCAATTTCACTAAGGTCAAACAAAGATTGCATAAATATTCAACAGTATCTAGTGGATACATTTTCTTTATACCACCTAAAGCAACAGTATTTAACATTTTATTATAATGCTATTAAAAATTTGGAACTTGAGTTAAAGTAAAATATTGAATCTTTTAATTTAAATCTGACGTCATAGATTTTTTGTCAGAAAAGGAAAGCAACGATTCATCCCCTCAGCTATGTATTGGTGAGTTTTGCTAGCTTCTTAGCCTGGGATCCTGGCTCACTGCTCGACAGTCGACGAAGTATTAGAGTGGGTCAGGATGCCAGGCTAGTAGCTTCTATGGGCCATTCGGATATCTTTGGAAACAAGTTTCTCGGAACCTCTCGGTAATTTTCGATCATTTATACAGGTAGTTTTCTATGTCTTTGATACGGTCCCTCTATGGATAGGCTACCACGTGACATTATATATGTCAAACGCAGTTCATTTGTAGATCGGAAAATAAAAATATAAAGACTAGATTGCAGTCAAAAAATCATTTATATTTTAGAACCTATTTGCCTTTTGACAAAACATATGTGTTTTTAATAATGCCCATATTAAATATTATCAAATATCAAGTATAATGATAACGCAATTATATTATTCATGTTTTGAGACGGCCCCTGTAGGCGTTGTATGTGTAGACCATATGAGTATTTAGACCATATAGGTATTTTACAAATAAATTTTTAACTTCCTTCCCAGGAGAACACAGCTCATTCTCCGAACCGAAACTGGCACGAGTTTCTAACTGATTCCTTTATCTTTACATATTGTCTGAATTTTGGTGTATCTATTATCTTGCTTTCGCTAGAATGAATTTAGAGCGTTTTATCTTGTAGACTTTTGCGTCCCTAAGTGAAACCATATGCGTTTTTGGCATGGACCTTTTTCTTTTTTGTTAATGTTTTTATTATTATGTCAGAAACAAAATTCCTTCTAATCTCAACTTATTTTCATTTAATTGTTGTGTTCTTTCTCCTTTTCATACTATTTTCTGTTATTGTAAGATCGTGTAAATAGGATCAAGAACACATTAACTAAAAACATCTGTTATTGTAAGATCGTGTAAATAGGATCAAGAACACATTAGATAACAAAAAATAATTTGAAATATTTAAGAAATTTTAATTCAATAAAAACACCAAAATAAATTAAAAAGAAAGAAAGAAAGAAAGAGGGTTCAATGAAAAAAAAATTCCTGTGAGTTAAGCAATGGACTTTTTGTTTAACAACTCATTTAGATATTTCTTGAAGTTATTTTTATAAGTCGACATGTTGCGTTTCGTACAAATGTAAGAACAAATCAATAATGACCACGTAAAATGATTTCACTATAATTCTTACTAATTCACTAAGTAAAATTCACTTTATTTCATTAATCATGTAACAATGATTACAATATGATTGAATAAGTAAAAAAAAAATTTTAGAAACTTTTAATTTATGGGACACCTTTTCAATGTTCTTTAAAAGGGTTCCAATAACCGGACCATACGTGCACGGTCGGAATGCTCATATGGTTCGGAACATATTTACTGATATTCACTTATTGTATGTTTATTTAATCTCATTTATGAGGAATTAAAAATATGAATGAATGAATGAACGGTCGAATAGATTTGAACAGTGAATATATTCATGAAAACTATATGCAACATATGAGCACCAATGAGCAGAGATGGGTACACATAAGTTAGTATCTAAATTTTAAACGGTAGTGAATGAAAAAAAATACTTCCATAGTTTCAATTCACAAGTAATCTAAATCCTTGTTTCTCACAAAAAACGTAATTAATATTTTACAATAATCATAAGAAAAATTAATTACTACGTTAATTACTTTATACTGTTTTAGTATGGTTTCATAAGTCTTATATTTTGTATATCAATATATTCATATAATGGAAAGCTAGACTTTAAGAAGAGATTGATTTGATAGATAAAATGTCCATCAGAAAATACATGACGTTTGTGTTTATTGATATCATATTTCAAATTTTCGGAAAAGATTCATTATCAGGAATATATGTTAATTAAATTTCAATTCTTTTTTTGTTGTTAATAGTTCAACCTTATAGATCTAAATCTTTGCATTATGGTACGATTTTGAAAGCTGTATTCATTGTGTTGAACAGCTATCCTACACACGTGTTAGTTCATTTACATCATAATTATACAACCCTTTGCGTTCACACAAATTCCGAATTAAATGGCAATGAATCCGGAGTCAAAACACTTGAGGAAGGTAGTTTGACATACGAATTCAACTATTACACATTAGATTTGAGCCTAGATTAATATATGTGATGACGCAAATGGGTATTCTTATCTAGAGTATCAGTGCCTATGTTTTCCATTTACTATTTCTTGAGCAAGAAAACCACGTGCATGCATAAATATTAATTTCACTTGCGAATGTGAACTTTCGCAAATCTTTCTAAATCCAGGACACGTCAGTAAGAGATTTATATGTGACTTTCAAGCATGGTCATCATTACTTAATGTTTTCTGACCTCTAGCTGTTTCTCTTTTCTTTTTCCCTTTTGAGTGACTGTCCTATTGTAAACTTTGAATTTTCGAAATGCTAAGGATTTTCTACCCCAGGAATAGATTACCTTAGATGTATTCGAAATTTTGGGTCCGCTTTGTCTTACAACTTCGTACTTTATTTGGCCTTTTTAACTTTTTTTATTCGAGCGTCACTGATGAGTCTTTTGCAGACTAAACTCCCGTCTGGGGTACAACATTTAAATGCTGGTATCTTTATATATCTACATATCTTTTTATATAAAGTGGTTCTTTTGAGAGTATGTTCAGGTATTCATAAAACGTATGAAAATAAGATATTCTTCAAAACCAAGTTTTCCTGTGGAATATTTGGATTGATTTAAGTAACTTTAGGAAATCCTTTAGATTTGAGATTTTTTATGAGACCAACATAACTGGCAGTATATAAGAGGTCCCAAATGAAGCCTCTGTGTTACTCTCAAGAAAAATATACGAAACCTTCTTATAAGTTGCATAGCACAGGGTTTCACTTCACATGGAAATTGGACTTTAAATTTATCTAAACAACATCTTACCTTGAGTACAAACCATGAGTATAGACAGTTTCAATAACAAGTATAAGAATAATTGAATGCATCCAGGAAACAAAATAAGAAGATATGAAAGATTAAATAAATGCATCCAGATAATAAAGCAAACCGAGTGCTTAGATTTATATTGCGATTGGTTTGTGCAATTTGCATTAGACATCCGGTTTGCAGAAACTGGGATTTACAAAAGGATTAAGAAAAAATATGTACACTACCAAGTAATAAATAAAATAATCAAGCCTTAAAAGGTAAATTCAAATAGTAGCTGTATATATACACTTTTCTATTCACAACTAAAATCCAACATTGCGTTCAATTGAGTTGTGCAAGAATCTTTTTTTTTAAAAGAAAGCAACGTGTTTTTTTTTTTTTTTTTTTTTTTTTTATCTTATTGAATAGTTGAATGGTCTAAACAATGTCAATTATTTTTAACATAATTAGTATAAAACCTGCTGAAGTCTTGGTTTTATAATATTTCTAAGGATTGTAACACAATGATGGTTCCCATTTGATAAGCATTTAGGCTCTCCTGGGTAATTCATGTACTTGATATCATTTAGTTTAATATGTATACCGTAATATATGATATGTGCCTCCCTCTTGCTTCCGTATAATTTTTGTATGTCTGTACATATACATTATGTAATATTTATTGTGTGTATCTCTATACCAATGTAATTTGGTTTGTTGAGAAATAAAGATATATAAGATAAGCCGTAAGGCTTTTATGGGCAATCCAGATTAAGTATGAACACTTGTTGTAAGATTTTACGATTTTAGTATGTTTCCATCATGTTTGCTATTACTTTGTATTATTGCAAATGAAATGTTGTGTTGATATTTTATCTAATAGGTTTGTCTATTTATTAAGTTTTAATTTAGTCAATATAATCAATGACTATCGTTCTGTATCGGCCATTCAAATGATATTATCAATTTTAGTAAATGTTGCACAGGTTTTCTCAAACCCCAACAGTTCATCAATATTACACACCGTATCAACCATCAACCAACCTAATCCATCAGCAGAACTCTCGGGTTGATAATTGTGTCTCGAGTCGATACGCATGTGATGTTGAAAAAAGCAATATAACATTCCTTGTTTATTAGAAATTCCAGTTCGTAACCCGAAGGGTTTATGGCATGAGATATTGATTGCTGCAGTTTCAAAATGGCGTTTCAGTTGACTTGACTGAATTATCCTAGATCCACTTCTATTTGAGCGTAACTGTACAGACGTACCATGGGAAGAGGGGGGGGGGGGGGGGGGGGATATATATCTTCCAATACTTTTGGTTTATCCTTTCATATAGTATTTCAAAATCATAATGACATAAGCACATTTTTTATGATTCGATACCAGTAATAGCGATCTCGGGTTCATCAACCTCATTTACAAAAAAATCCTGTAGTATGAAATAAAGTGTATATGGTAAGCCCTTACAGAGCTCTGGGGATTATATTGGTTGATATGAGTATAATATTGAAAAAAAGTCATATAATATTGTCCATTTATTTTTCAGGGGCAACCAGATATGGGAACAACCGAAGCCAAACCAGTTTGCCAACATTCTTGTAGCAGTGCAGTGACCGTGTACACAGATGTTGACCAGGATGATTGGTTACGTAATGATACAACTGTGGAAAAACAAGTCTTGACAAACACAAATAACAACAAATCAAATACTCATCAACAAGTTAGCTCTTCCAAACACAATGAACAATGTCTTATTTTTAGTGATAAACAAGTCAACAGAACAACCAAAACAATATCACCAACCACCAGGAATATTACAAACGTTGTGGAATTAGAGGAATATGATTGAGTTAAAACTCGTAATCTTACAAAACAAGAATTATATCTAAAAAAAAAACGCAATTAAAAACAAAGATATAAGGATGGCTGTGTTGTGTAAACAGGATTTAATATATGTGATAAGTGGAATTGTACCATGTGCTATCATTGATACCAAATTATGAAATGAGGGGGAAATACTTAAACAATATATGAAATATAAATGTTATACTTAAGCTAACTTGTTTGTACTTGATTTTCGTTAAATATCTACAACATCACGATAAAATGTAGGATGAGAAATACCGTCTAATATTAATTATTTACGAGAAACATTATATTTTATACATTTATGTAATTTTAAAAGGGGTAAAATTTAAAAATGTTACTTTGCGACTTTGCTACCTCGCGATTTTATTAAATGAAAGTGTGAGTTAAAGGATTTGTAGCGTATATATCATGAAATTACAATGTACCATTAACCCGAGACTTTAACTTACTTTACTCTGCAAATTTCTCTGCTTCTGCAGTATTAAGAAACAGTTCTATTATTTGGAGTACGAAATTATACGGTTGAATTGCCAGTTTTTGTGTATATTTATAATTAATATTATATTGATCTTTTCCATTGAGCCATCGCTGAAATTGAAAAAAATAAGACTTATGAGATTCCTTACCTTACTCCAAAGAAAAAAAGATCGAAACCAGATAAGATTAATTTCTGGTTTTAACGTAGTTCCAGGATAAAATACATAATTTAATAAAAAAAAAAAAAGATTTCAGAAAAGAATTAAAGATTTGATAAGGCTAAATCATGAATAAATCTTTGTATTCTATGTTGTATCGAAGAAAATATTGTGCATATTATTTATTAGTATCTTCTTTTATTAGAAAAGCTTAAAATACATACATTTACATTTCTTAATGAATACTTAAGAATAACTATTTAATTTAAAGTGTCTCATAAGTAAGTTTTAGCTGGATACCAATATTTTAACCTTGATGAAAATTTATTTTTTATTTGTATTCTTATGTATTAACATTAACATTAACGGTAAGAATTTTACTGTTCCAGATGTAGATATATGATGGATGCAATTTGTAACAGGCATTTGCCTTTTTAAGACATCGTGTCAGGGCCATTTTGTTGATCCAATATATTACCTGATATAGAATGTACACGTTTTTCAATGCTATGTCATTATTTAGTTGTTTCAAGATCGAGTAAAAACATGTTTTTGCTTGATTTCACATTGAAACTTATTTAAATTCGATTTAGCATTTATCAAACGCATTATCTAATGGATTGTGATTTTAAATCAATTCCCTTTAAACTGTCCCAATAACAGTTATATCGTTTCCAGGTGCAGTCATACAGTAAATGTTGCCTTTGTCTTCAACAGTCTCTTTTCTATCCATGATTTTCAACCAAATATCGGCCCTATTCCCAATTCAAAACAGGCGGGCTTTGCCTAAATTGTAATCCAATGTTCCCATTGATATCATAAATACCCAAAACCTCTAAAATATAGTCTATCAAATCACATTAAAGCGTTATTGCAATAAAATATCTTGTGTGTTTAGAATTTTTACTATTTACGAATATGTGAAATTTGTAACTTGACAGCATATACTAAATTACGAATAAAATAAATTTACTGTTTCTTGAAATGGCTACTGGTTCAGTGAAATCAAAGAAAAGATACGTTGTTTTTTTTCAGATCCAAGCCCGTATAAACTGATCCATGTGATAGTAAATGCATGTTTTACTAAATCGTGCAGTGTACTATTTTGACATCTCGCGGCATAAGAGCAAATTTACATTACTAGTACATAAATAAATCAAGTAAGAAAGATAGTGCAAAAGAACCAGCCATTGTATTTATAAAAAGTGTTTAATCCTTACTTATTATCTGTACAATGAAACTGCTACGCAACGACCAGTCCTAGTAGAAACTTCTGAATACGAGAATCCAATTAAACTTAAGAGCTCATTTGGTAACAAAATATCATTGATGTATATTTGGCTTGCAAGTCAACAATTCAACATAATTTGACATAATTTGAATATGTATTCATGCAACATTCAATTTGACACTTAGCGGAGATATGTTGCGCATGTGTTCAGCATGTGTTACGTTCATTCATTAGAGCTAATTCCTTAATGCTTGTAGATTAAGACTTTGGTTTGCTTGCTTGCTTTCTTTGTATAAACTTTTGCTCAAGCATTGTAATTATAATTGCCATCTGCAAACAATATAAATAGGCGCATTTAAACCTGTATACATTACACTTAAATTTGATTGGATGTTATCCCGGAAGTTAGGAACACCCAATTGCACATGTAAACATTACAGGACAAATATTATTGGGTGTTCCTAACCTCCAGCATAAAGTCCAATCAAATCTAAGTATAATGTATAGAAAAGAATGTCAACATTGAAAAGTGAAATATAGGAGTTACCAGGAATAATTATTTCGTTGAATGGCCTGGTCCATAAAAAATAATTCTTATACAAGTAAAACGATGGTTTTTATGTTATACGATAGCACGTGCTTGTGTTTATATCGGTTTGTATAACCATCGGCAGTCTTCGAAGGTCATCTCGATGGATAATTAGATGGCGTCTGGTCTAAAATACACACGAATTACGGATACATTATAATGAGTTTATGCATTGTTAATTGTTTCTTTTTTTCTTTTTGTAATTTGGATATACGTTTTAGTGTATAAGAATTTGGAACAATACATGAATTTGACAGCTAATGCCGTTTTTTTTAGTAATAATTGCAACATGGCGTGAATATCGAACGTGACTAGTGATGCAAAGCAAATACAAATTTAGTATTAATTTATTCTTTTACATTCAAAATTATCAATCAATCAAAATTAAAACTGCCTGAGCCTATTTATTAATATGAATTTTGACGCGACACTTTATAACAAGATAAAACAGTAAAGACAACATTATTCATTGATCGATTATCGAAAACCCTGTGGAATACCTCTTTTTTTCGTTATATGGATAATAGTGTTTTACTTGTTTTTGTATTTTTTGAATGCATGTTTTATACCTATGATACTTTCTTAATTGTACAATATGATATTTAAAACTTACAAATATAATTTTATCTAATTATTATTATATCAATCAGAACTGAGAAAAAAGCATCAGTGAACAGACCTATTTATAAATATGATTACTATGACTGGTGATATAGAATTATAAATAAGCATACGCAAACGAGTTGTACATAATTCAAATTCATTAACACAAAGGAATGCATGTAACAGGTATTAATAATAAATGTTTCAATTTAGATTATCAGCGCTCATCCAACAGTATGTATCTTAAAGAGAATATGACGCAATTATTAATTGTTACATGTTTCAAATTTTACGTACCATTCATACCAAAAGAATCTTAGCCATATCATACGGCCACCAATGAGGACCGATATTTGTTACGTAATAATTTCAATATGGTGTGAATATCCTATGAAACTAATAGCTTCGCAACGTGATGCGAAGCAATGAGAATTTGCAATGTTGGGTCAAGTTGTCTGACTGATAATATTCTGAGTATGTTATGAATTATTTAACAGGAACAAGGACCAGGCGTCTGACTGCATATGTACTGATCTTAATAAAACTTTAGAATAATCAATATGATTATTAATTTTCGATTTGGTTTAAGTTATACAGTGAACTTTCTCAGTCCAAGGGATAACCCCTTAATCTGAAATGGGTAGATTACCACAAATGATAGTGAACAACAGCATTCAACTTGAAACTCACCGAAATAAAAAAAATAGGGAAATGTGGTATGATTGCCAATTAGACATTTACCCAGCAGAGTCCAAATAAAGCGGATTCAAGCAAAAACATATATTATATATGAAAATAAGAAGATGTAGTATGATTGCCAATGAGATAACTCTCCACAAGAGACCAAATGACACAGATCATTTTAAGGCCTTCAACAATGCGCAAAATCCATACCTTATAGTCAGCTATAAAAGGCCGACATGACACATGGTCAAACGAAAAAAAAACCATGGCCTGATTTTTGACAAAACAATAAACGAAAAACAAATATAACAGACAGCAACAAACGACAACACCTAAATAACAACCCCTGACTTGGGACAGGCACATTTAGAATGTGGCTGGATTAAACCTTTTTGTGATCTTAATCCCCCTTACCTGGTACAGTGGATTAATAGCACTGAAAAACTGGATGGCCACAACTGTCTGCGGGATAAAAAATGAAAGCAACACTGTATAAATTCCATGCGTCGGAAACGCTTTTTTGGATTGACCTTCATCAGGAACACTCAAAGCCGAATATTTGAAAGCCAAGGATGTAAACACTGCATATGAAGTCGCACTATCTAGGGCATAATAAATAGTTGACCATGTTGGGTTCTGGATAATTTTATTATGAAGCATCAAAACGAAACCCTCGTATGAGGTACAAAGGTTATGCCTCAACGTATAACTACATCATATGCAGAACTCTGTCATAATACCTGAAATAATCGTGGAATTCCTCCAATACAAATGATACGAAATATGAAACGGCAAATAAAGACTAAAGAAAATATATGAAAAGTGTGTTCGGTTTGAACATCAATCCACAATTAACTATATACTTCAATATAATTACACCCCAGTTCTATTGTTATACTTCATAGTTTCTATTTCTGAAACAAGTGTAAATTGTATAGATCTGTTGTTACGAATAACAATGGATTTTGACCACAGGGTGTGACGAGCGGTGTTTCTGGAAACCCCTGCTTCTATATCCCGAAAACAAAGTCCATTGTTATTCATTACAATAGAAATTGATTATTTTTTAAATAGCATGAACATAAGAAATTACTAATAGTGTTCACTACAAGTTGTTTCAAGATATTAAAAAAAAAACCACATTTTAGGAAATTCCAATAGCGAAAAAAATATTAAGCATCTATTTTGAATAAAAACAAATCATTTGATTGATAGCGTTGAAAAACTAAATAAAATTGTCCGCGATTTTCGAGAAAAAAAATTTTCTGACTCCGACAAAAAACCATAACCCCCCCCCCCCCCCTCCCCATTTTTGAAGTTAAAATGGTTGTTCCATTAATACTCCTTTACTTGAAGGTAAAATTTTTGATCCAAGTCATATGTCTCTATTCTAAAGCATTAATCTTAAAAAAAAAACGGGGATTCCTACTTCCGGACCCCCCCCCCCCCCAGGATTGCCCCCAAAAAGGGAGTTCCTAAATATTCTATCTGTATTTTTGTATGTTAAGCGTGTCCGGTCGTCGGGTTTCTTAATCCAGACACACCTATCCCTCAGTATATCCGAATATGAATGTTTGTTTATTCTCGGGAAGAGGGGTGGGGCTTCTTTTTTTCTTTTTTTTTTATAAAACCGTTACATAAAAAATATATTTATGATTACCTTCATTAAACTGATAAGGTAAGTACTTTCGGTTATAATATTGCCTTTATCTTAGTCTATTCTACCAAATCCAACGTTTGACTCAAAAAGTCGTCCGTCTTATACCCGTCCATATTGACAACTGCATACAAGGAGTATGATGTATTTTTTTTTGTAATAAGATTGCACGAAACGGTCAACCTTGAACTGCTGATCCATATTAGCACTAGGATTTAACGGGAATATGCAAAACAGCAACTTTGACATTTGTAAAATCTACTCACTTGTCGAAGTTTGAACGAACATAGCCAAAGTAAGGTTACTAGTGGGGTTTCATGTAAAAAAAAAATGTTTTTCTTATAAATCATGGTTTGATTTTGTCAATAAATATGCTATCCGTTCTTTTTCATTTAATAATCATTGTTAACAAATATAGGGTATAGCATTGGGTGTAAGTTAGTTATACACCTCGGGATACGGTGTGTCTGGATAAGAAACCCCTCTGGCCTCCGGCCGTCGGGGTTTCTTATCCAGACACACCTATCCTTCGGTGTATAACTATTACATAAACCGCCAAAAGATATATGAACAATGAAACAGTAGAAAGTGTGCGGTCAAATCAAGCGTAAAAACAAAGACCATCAAAATAGACGAAGTGAGTAACAATCAGGAGGAAACTAGTCAATCGTCAAAGTCTGTGAATATAAAATACAAATGGTACAACTCATAATTAAGTACAATCCGTAATTAATCTATTTAAAAACGAAGACACAAATATGAATTAGTAATTAAATCATCTTTATTTTAAAGTAAATTCAAATAAGAAATCAAATACTAATTACAAAATTATATCAATATTATTTCAATCATGAATATTTGAATATGTATTCATGCAGCATTCAATTTGACACTTAGCGGAGATGTGTTGCGCATTTGTTCAGCATGTGGTATGTTCATTCATTAGAGCTAATTCCTTAATGCTTGTAGATTAAGACTTTGGTTTGTTTGCTTGTTTTGTTTGTATAAACTTTTGCTCAAGCATTGTAATTATAATTGCCATCTGCAAACAATATAAATAGGCGCATTTAAACCTGTATACATTACACTTAAATTTGATTGGATGTTATCCCGGAGGTTAGGAACACCCGATTGCACATTTAAACATTACAAGACAAATTTCACAGAGTTCTGCACATACTCCCTGTCATTTTCTAGCTGGAGTTTTAACAATATCTTAAATCGTCTTTGATGCTTCTGTTTGTAGATTTTCGAATAAGTTGGTTCCTGCTAATGATGTAATACACTGGATTCTCTGTAACCAAACTAGCTGAATGCGATGTGTCATACTTACCTGACCGCATCCAAGCTGTTTGTCTTCTTTCTCTGGTAGACAGTCTAATAGTCGGAGAAGATGACGACGAACTGTCTTCAGGTGGATTCTCCTGCTGTTCTATGTCACTCCAACCATCGGAAGCGCTTGTCTGTTATTCTTCTGAATCTGTCTCATCAACGGTTGCAACTGAATCACCCTGAAAAATGGCGTCCCCATCAGGTTCCGAAGCTTCTGTCTCTAGTACCTCAGTCTACTCTCCTTGCTGTGATGTTGAATCTGTAACGGATGAGTCACTGTTATCATCAGCATTCGGATGTATAATAACCAGTTCCCCTGAATCCTCATCAGAAGATTCTTGAATTGATACTGGTCTATCAGGTATCGTTTCAGATGGTACTGTTGTTGGCTTTCTTTTTCTTGGTTTTTGGTACTGGTTTGTTCTCTTCAGGTGTTTCTGTGACGAATCCAACAGGTAGTAGATGGTTTCTGTGCAAATTTCCCTTCTTTCCACTACCATGTTTTTTTTGCACTGTATACACTGGAGTGTCTTTATTCGGTTGATCAAGAACACGGCAAGAATCCTTTTCACAGTTATCGGAGAGCTTATGTAGTCAATCAAATGAATTGATTCGTACCAGTTCTCTGTCTCCCTTCTGTATGGTTGCACCACGAACCTTAGTATCATAACCTCCTTTCTGTTTCAACTGGGATTTCTTAGACATCTCTTCTGCAGCCTTGTGTGATTACTCCAGTCTATCTTTAAGGTTGTTGATATAGTCTTGATTCTTTGCTTTTTTCCTTAAAACAAATGTAATATCCACAGGTAATCTTGGAATTCTCCCAAACATCAAGAAGTATGGTGAATAGCCTGTTGAATCGTGTCTGGTATTGTTTTAACAATATACCAATGGTCCAACATAAGCCTTCAAGTTTCTCTTCTTTTCAACCTCTAGGGTTCCCAGCTTACTCATTAATGTCCGGTTAAACCTCTCGCATTATCCATTCCCTTGTGGGTGGTAACTGGTGGTGTGGGATTTTACCACCACTGTTAAGGTACAGAGCTCCTTAATAAGCTTGGACTCAAACTGTGCTCCTTTGTCTGAGTGGAGTCTTTCAGGAAGTCCATAGTGAACGATGTAAAATTCACAATTATTTTCACAATACTAGTCCAAATAATTATCCTGATTATAAAGTGATAGCTGGCTAAGTCTGCTAACCAACGGTGACCTGTATCATCCAGTTTTGCTGTTATCAGAACATATGTGAGTGGGTTGTTACCTGTCCATACTGTAAACTGCTGTCCAAACAGGTATTCTTTAAACTTATCTGTAATGGCCCACTTCAATGCCAAAAACTCCAGTTTATGGGGCGGGTAATTCTTCTCTGCTTTCGTCAGACCTCTGCTTTTCATCCTGCTAAGTCTGTGTTGAAAATTCTATGTAAAAATCACCATTATAACACAAACTAGGACTGCTAATCCTATTCCCGAAGTATCTTTGCGCAACTCAAATGGTAGGGTTGAATCGGCATATCCTGATATAGGTGCTGATGTGAGAAGTCGCTTCAAGGTGACACATGCTGTCTCTTGGTCTTGTCCCCAGTTCCACTCTATCTATTTCTTGGTCTTACCTTTGCTTCATTTCTTGCCTGTTGATGATAGCATTAAATCAGTGATGGTCTACTAATGCGGCTGAAGTTCTTGATAAATCTTCTGTAGTAGCCTACAAACCCAAGAAAGCGTCTGACATCCTCTGGCGATGTTGGTTTCGGCCAAGTAGTAACTTTGTCTGTCTACTCTTGGTCAATCTCCATTCCTGCTTCTGACACTATATGGCCCACAAACTTCACACGTCTCTTAAAGAAGGAACACTTCTTTGGCGCTAGCTTCAAGTTGACTTGTCTAATCCCCTCTATCACTAGCTTGAGATTCTTCAGATGTTCTTCATACGTCTTCCGATTAATAATAACATCATCTATAAAGACACAGCTTATCCGCAGATTGCAGTCGGCTAGACAGTCCTTCATCATTCTCTGGTAAGTGGCTGGGCTGTTGGTTAGACCAAACGGTATCCTGTTGTACTCAAAGAAACACAATGGACCGACTATAAAGGCTGTTCGTTCTTTGTGTAGTTCATAGACCTCGATCTAATGATATCCTGACTTTATGTCCACAACGGTGTAATAGGTCGATCCTGAAAAACAATCCAACAGTTCCTTTATTCTGGGTAGAGCATAGCTATTTTTTCTCATGGCCTGATTAAGTTTCCTATAATCCACACATAGGCGTAGGCTTGAGTCCTTCTTCTTTATTAGTATCACATTGGAGGCAAAAGGACTATGTGACGGTCAGATAATTCCAAAATCAAATAGCTGTCTCAAAATGTGACCTGACTTCATCATATGAGTCAATATCCTTAATGCGCCTCAAATTGAGGAACACAAAAGTTGAGCGTAAACAAAAATTCTCTGTGTAGTGATATTGGACATGTTTCTATTTTTATCAAGTGACTGAGCTTAACCATTTGTGTTGATTTGGAAAGTAAAGGACAATAGAATAGATGTGTAAAAACTATGGAGTTATTAAATGTATACAAAATATTACATTTTCAAAGAACTTATTGTGTGAAAAAAGGGATTTTGTACCACAAGGAGCCGCATCACGACAGGATTTTCGGGGTGTGCTAAATTTCGGAAAAATGAATCACACTTCGTACCCCGAAAATTTAACCACATATGTGAAAATGTATCAGCTTTGAAACGAATCATCATACATATCCAAGTTTACGATAAACTCATCACATACCAGGATTGAAAAATTTTGTATTTGCGCAAGACGCGTGTTTCGTCTACAAAAGACTCATCAGGGACGCTCGAATAAAAAAAGTCAAAAAGGCCAAATAAAGTACGAAGTTGAAGAGCATTGAGGACCAACAATTCCTAAAAGTTTTGCCAAATACAGTTAAGTTAATCTATTCCTGAGGTAGAAAATATATGGACTGAGCTACAGAAGAAAATGTTACCATTACCGCCTACGGGAAATCAATTACGTATACTGACCCATATGCTGTTGGTAGTATGTGGCGGTATCTCTCCTTGAATGGTTTGTCTTCCAGAAGGTCTATCCTGTACTGTACTGTGTCAGTGTGACCTACATCATCACCCACCCCTCTTAAAAAAAGATGTCAATGTAAGAACGGATAAGTGCACGTCCTTCATCAAACTGCTCATTGGTAAGATCATTCTGAGTGATTTCCATCTTTTCCATAATAACTTGTGTTTCATCATCTGATGTTGTTGCCTGTGGTGCTTCGATGGTTACTGGTTGGATTTCACAAACTATAGCTCTGGTTGTTATGTTGGAAATTCTTACTTTCACTGGTCCATTCTTTCTGTGTTGGTAGCTGATAAGTGTTGGTTAAATGTCAAAATCGTTGTAATTCTTGGCAAGTAGTGATGACTGTAATATAGCTGGTGAATCATGGTACGGTATTTCTTTGTCCAGGTAACCGGTTACTGTGATATATGAATTTGGTGGTACTGTTATGGACTTGATCTGTCCAATTCTGATAACTCCAAGACGGTTGCTGTTCTTCGTCAGTTGTTTCTCTCTGAGTATAATACATCTAAGTGCTAGGTACCATGGTGTAGTCAAGCTGATTTCCTGTAAAAATCTATCTCTTATACTTACCTTTAGTGTATCTATGATGGTAGAAAGTGTGTTTGTTCCTAATAACAGCGATACCTGTTTGTTGTATCTACTGTCTGGTATCACTAGAAGTACACATGGGTAATCTTGATATTGACCTGGTATCTGTATGTAAGTGTCCGTGTACCCAATGTATGGTAATTGCTGCCCATCTGCACACTCTATATTAAGCAAGGTTTCAATCTTCATTAAAGGTGTCTGTATGTGTTGTTCAAAGATAGACTGACTGACGGTTGAAACTATTGAGCCGGTATCTAATAATGCTTATGTTTCTATTCCATTTATATGTATCTTCACTTCTGTTGGCTTGCCAAAGAGTCCTGGTAGTGTCTTTACCTGACTGACTATGGGAACATTGCTGCTTTGTAAATCTATGGATGTTCCTCCTGGAATTTAAATGTGTCGACTATGGCCCATCCTTACCTTGCATCCTATCTTCAGATGTCCTGTCTGTCCACATCTCTAGCATTGGTATTCTTTTTCTGGGTTATCTCTGCCTCTATAGTTTTTCTGTCCTCTACCTCTATTTCCTCTTCTACCTCTATAGTTGTTCTGTCCTCTACCTCTATTTCCTCTTCTACCTCTATATTGTTGTTGCTGTTTTTTGAACTGTGGTTGTTGTTGCCATGGTGATGACTGATTGGGCATCTGCCATGGTGCTGACTGACTCGGTGGTTGCCATGGTGATGGTTATGTAGGTTGTTGCTGATGGTTCCATGGTGCTTGCTCCCATCTTTTGTCGTTCGAATCCAGTCTGGTGTGGATTTGATTAATCAAACCTTTGATTTCTTGTAGACCTTCATCCTCAGGTTGGGTTTTTATAGCCTTGAAAATCTGTGTCTTGGTATCTGTTAGCAGTGTTTTACTTCTGTTGTAATGGTCATTCTCTATCTGCCTTAAAGCTACCCGTAGTCCATCAAAATCTCCAATTGTATCATACATGTCCTGATATATCCTTCAGATGTGGTTTCAATCCTGTCCAAATCATTGCATGAAGCATACTATCCACATCTTGTCGGCGTACAAGTCCTCTGTCTACTGCTTTTCCAATAAATCCTTCAAATCTACAACTCCATGCTGTTACACTTTCAGTTGGTCGTTGTCTTGAACCACAAAACTCAGCTAAAAAACTCTTCTTTCTTGTCGACGCTTCCATACATGCTGTCTTATTTCTGGATTATTTCCTTAACAGATGCGTTGAGTTCCAACCTAATGGCAACATTTCCTGCTTCCCCTCTTGATGATCTTCTTACCGCATTCAGTAAAGAATCTTGTTCATAATTCTGCTTCAATCAGTAAAACCTAAACTTCATGTCTCCATAATTCATAAGTTGTATCACTTGCCTTCGTTTTTGTTCCTGAGAACCAGGCTATCTTTGGTGGGTCATTCATCATCATCTTGGTCATATTAGTTGGTTGAGGTGGTGCTATAAGTTGTGGTTGTGGATTTGTAGTAGGTTCAGGTTTCTGTTCCTTGAATGCTCTTTGTGAAATCAGATATTCCATCATCCAATTCTTTAAGTCCTTTGGGGTATCAGCTTTCGGTTTAGCTCCCATCTTTTCAATCATTACGAAAGTCTTCATCATCTCAGCTGTAGGTGTTGTTGGAGTTGGCTGTTGAGTAACAATTTCGTCTTCCTTTTACTTAGAAGCCATGTTGAGTAGAAACTCCAGTGTGATAATCCGGGACAAAATCAAAATCTATCATGCAATACTGAAAACTGTAAATATGCGAGTACAAAATATCCGAGTATAGCTATACCGGTCAAACAATCAACGTATAAGGCGAATCGAAAGGTACGACAACTACGGATAATATATATCTATATCTAATATACTACTATAACTCACTGTATAAACTAGAATATACTATTCTATACTCCAAGCTCACATGTATATCACCTAAATATGATGATACTGGATTACAGTCCAAGTCTTATCTGTCCACTAAATACCAATGATTAGTCTAGGATAGAATTACTTTAAGTACAGAATTATCAAAGAGCAGGTAGTAGTAAAATAAACTCTAGTATACTAGCACTAACTTAGACAAACTGTATAGCTGCCAGAAACAGTCTCAAAGATGGTAACTAATAGTACAGACAACTGACTAAAATAAGTCTCACTCAAGTGTAAGTGTACACGTGTTAGTAGGTATGTGTGCAGAGATATAGATGGGTTCACATGCAAAGGAATAAGGGGTGGTATCACCTATATAACATGCGCTACAACTCTATCATATACCAAGATTCACACTAAGTTTATCAAACGCAATCTTATTTATCACCTATAGTCAGTAAATAAAAAAAAATAAATATAATAATAATAATAAATTTCTAAATCTGTGCAGAAAATTCTATGTTAAAATCACCATTATAACACAAACTAGACTACTAAGTCAATATACATACTAATAAAAATGTCTAATAATTTTTATGTACATGTAACTAACATCACACCCCAACAGCATATCCAATTAACTGTTGCGCAAAGTTGCAACATATGTGTTATGGTATATAAAAAAAACCTAATCACACAAATGTAATGCCTGTATGTTATATGCATGTGTAAATGTGTACATAAAGTCCCTACTTGGGCGCCAAAATGTAGTCGCACTATCTAGGGTGTAATAAATAGTTGACCATTTAGGGTTCTGGATAATTTTATTATGAAGCATCAAAACGAAACCCTCGTATGAGGTGCAAAGGTTATGCCTCAACGTATAACTACGTCATATGCAGAACTCTGTCATAATACCAGAAACAATCGTGGAATTCCTCCAATATAAATAATACGAAATATGAAACAGCAAAATTAATAAAGACTAAAGAAAATATATGAAAAGTGTGTTCGGTTTGAACATCAATCCACAATTAACTATAGACTTCAATAGAAATAAACCGCCAAAATTTATATGACCAATGCAATAGTTGAAAGTGTGTGGTCAAATCAAGCGTAAAAACAATGACCATCATAATAGATGAAGTGACGAAACTAGTCAATCGTCAAAGTCTGTGAATATAAAATACAAATGGTACAACTCATAATTAATTAGAATCCGTAATTAATCTATTTATCAACGAAAACACAAATATGAATTAGTAATAAAATCATCTTAATTTTAATGTAAATTCAAATAAGAAATCAAATACTAATTACAAAATTATACCAAAATTTATTCAATTATGAATAAATACACGCTAGCACACATATATTACTCAATCTTTTATGAATTACATTTAAAGTTCTATCACAACAGCTTAAAAAGGAGGGTGGGTGCATAAAATTAATTGTTTGCATTTTCGATTGGATAAATATACATGTACTTTGACCCAAATTGGCATCATTGGCATTCATACCACATCTTCTTTTTTATATATATACTAGTATATAGGACTCGGAGGTGCGAAAGGGACGCTGAAGTGCGATGGTCAACCAAGAAGTCTGGAAGTTCTATCGCTTATCTGCGATGGTCTTTATAACGCGTGATAGCTAGTTTAAAATCCACAGATGTACAATTATTATGAGAAGTAGCTTTTTTTATTAACTATTATATACATTTGCATTCATTATTGCCCATAATACATTTATTGCATTTCGGTATCGATAATATGAATTTGTATAGCTGAACAAAGAGAATCATCAAAAGAATAAGCATCCTGCACCATACAACTTAGGCTTATGTAATAATCTCATACCGGAATTTGAATATCAGACATCCATCAATCTATTGATCTTTTTGTTTCTCAAAGAAAAGATTTGTGTTTTCGATGTAGTTTTATCTTTTGAAAATGACGTTGTGTTTGAGATGGTGATCATCCGTGATGGAACCATTAAAGGACAGATTTCGTGTACCTACCAAACATTCCATATATACTTCAGTTGCATTGAAAAACCATCTACTCTCATTCACAGCAGCCGAACAGATTTTTTGTTTATTTTATTTCGTTCTGACTAATAAGTAGATTTGCATTTCAAACAACTTCCAAGATTTTCAGTCATTGAAATTAGTACTGTTATTAATGGAAAATTAGCCATGCATGTAGCGTCTATAGTAGTCAATTTTTTGAACGATTGTAGTAGCGTTGACTTCCTATTGTATTTAAAAAGTAAACTACAATGTTACAGTTAGGAATGAAAAGGCATTTATTATCATCTCGAATGAAAGCAATTGATTGTTTAAAGATATTTCATCAAAATGCCGGTGCCAATTTTACATGACGACTACTATATGTAGTCTTTCTTAATGTGTCACTCAATAGCTCTTATTTCTATGAAATCTTACACCTCATATATCCCAGTGGACTAGTTAAGGATACTACCTAAAGCTTAAGGTCTGCTACATACCTTGATCTTTTTCTCGATATTGACACAGGCGAACGACTTTCAACAAGAATCTATGACTAACGTGATGATTTCAACTTTCCAATTGTCAACTTCCCATTTCTCAGCAGTAACATACCCCATGCTCCATCGTATGTATTTACATATCTCAGTTATTACATTACGCTCGTGTATGTTAAAACTATACGTACTTCATTAACAGGGATGTGCTACTTACACAAAAACTGCTCTAATAGAGTTATGAGGAAGAACGACATAAATCGACTCTACATAATTTTTATGGTCACCATCACGAATTGGTTGACCGATACGATGTGTCGGTGTCTAAATTCATTAGCGATATGTTTTCGCGGTCTTACAAAATAGATCTTTAGATACCAGTATAGTCGTCTGATCTGTAATTTTATCGAATGTGACATTTATACTGAGTGTAAATTCGCATGGCGGGTGACGCATGCATAGAAGAAGGCGCTTACCCTGTCGACTGGACCGATCTAGTTCCTTCTGGAGTTCATACGATTCCATCAGTTTCTGTTTGTTACCCTGTTTTGTCTCTTTCTATTTGATTTCAGTCGCCTTAACTAATCACAAGATAATTTTGTATTTTCCCCTTTTCCATCCTTTTAAATCTGGATCATATTTGTGCCTCCTTTCTTAATGCATTATTTATTCAGTTTACTTTTTAAAAATATTGATTTTATTCTTGGAAAAGAAATAACAGCTACCCTACATTTCTTTCTCTTTTAATTTGTTTTAAAAAAATAAATATCGCTTTTAATATTGTGTGTATTTCTTTTACAGAATGCTATAACGTAATCTCGTATTTAAGATTTGAAGAAATCACATTACCCATTACCTTAGGAATTATTTACATGATTGAAAAAAATACTAATCTGATTACCTTAAAGGTAAATTTGTATTTAGATGATTAATATTTATTTATGAGGTAAATTATGATAGCATGGACCCATTACTGTTTCTGATTGATTTATAAATTAGGATTTTAATTGACCTGAATCATGACACTGACAACTATGATGTATACATTTAATGTTTGTGTGCATGCCCGAAAAGGGGATTCCCGTCAGTAGTTGTTCTATGTCGTATCTTAATATTTTCCTTATTTGGAGAACTAGATGCAAATGGAAGATCTTTGAATATTTTAGATAATTTATTCATAACTTTTATTGTCTGCCAACACTTCGTCACAAGATAAATATCGTCTTCTTTGATGAATAATAATAAACACTGTATATAGGAATAGAAATTGTGTATGCACCTAGTTTTTTGTAAAACTGAACGGAAGTAGAATTATATTCAGAACGTCGGGTAAACATAGCGACAGATAAGTAATACTTTAACCAGAAAAACGGGATAAACACTATGTTTTCTCTATGAGAACAGAATGATGAACATTTCCTTGATATATCGGTTTTGCTCTTTGTTACTTTAAATCTACACGTCTATTTGCAGAAATCAGATTATCAATCTATATGTTAGCAAGTTCACGGTATGGAAACATTACAGAAAATCCTATTTAGCACAGAACACCTATTAATAAATTCGAAACATTTTTAAGGTCGTTTCAATAAGGATCAACTTACTTTTCACGAATTTGGACTTTTATTGGCACTTCACGAACTAATAAATGTTAACCAAATTCGTAAGTCATGTTATCATCACATGGATTTATATTGAACAGATATATCATGTTATGGAGGGGTATTTGCGAAAAATACCAGTCAAGGGACTGTAAAATTTCCCGAGCCGCTAGGCGAGGGAAATTCGGTCCCAAGACTGGTATTTTTCGCAAATACCCCTCCATAACATGATATATCTGTTTAATTACACCGAATAGATTTGGATTTAAACTAATTCATTAACATGTTTATGCATAATTTTGAGGATATTATCATAGAACCGCGGGAATTATACATGTACTAATACGCGTTAGCTCGCATTTTCATCTAACGTCATATCCGAAAATTTTGGCGGGAAAATGCTCGAGAGGGTAAAAAAGGAATATCCAAAATGGCAAATACCATGGTATTTGAGGCAAATTCGTTTGAAATGAGGAAAAAATATTAGAATATGCGAAAAATACACTGGCTATCAACCAATCAAAATCTGGCTTTCTTATATAAGTTGTAATTATGAACAGATATATCATGTTAAGGAGGTGTATTTGCGAAAAATACCAGTCGAGAGAATGTTAAATTTCGCGAGCCGTAAGGCGAGGGAAATTCATTCTCAAGACTGGTATTTTTCGCAAATACCCCTCAAGAACATGCTATATCTGTTTAATTACACCGAATGTTAACGTTCAAAAACGCAATGATGATCGTGACATTACAAGCGTCCAGTCGGATAGAGTATTTTTTGGCAAATACCACGGCAGAGAGGGTAAAAAAGGCATATCCTTTTTGCATATACCCCGGCGGCGTTAAAAAATGAACGATATTCATTTGATAGCAGTAAATTGGTGAAAAATACACTGGCTATCAACCAATCAAAACCCAGGATTCTTACATAAGGTGTAATTAGTAAAGAAATGTAATGATAGCGATTTATACAGTAATAAGCAACGTCGGGCACCGACTAAGAGACGTGTTGTTGAACTAAGGAACTTAAGGAAATGCAAACAGTTATCGGACAATAAATGTTTCTACAAATTGCACCAGCGTGATTTTTTAAAAACAGTTTATATTTTTTATTTGAATTGTGTGCTTTACTGGCTAACGCAAGGATTGGTATCTGGCTGCTTCCAATAAGATAGCCATTGTTCATACGAAAACAAACTTTGTAAAATCAGAAACAAAACAACGAAAAAAATTTACACTTCCATTACTAGAAATACAGTGACTACTATTCTTTGCCTAGACATTAATTTACAATTGAGCATCAAATATTTCAAAATCTAAACATATAATGCAACAACATTAAAATATCTCACGTAGAATCAAAATATAACTCAAGAATGTAATTTTTGCTAAACAATACTATCTTTGTGAGATCCCCATACGACGGAAATCTCTTCGTTTAACAACATGTGCATTACAGTCGCAAAATTGTCCTCAAGAATCAACTTAAAACGCTCACAATGGGACAAACTCTCATTTCAAAATCACTCAAGTCCCTTTAACTCTATCAAACAACATGTGTTCTTAGACAAGAGGAACTACAGAAATGGTAGACTACCAAGTTATTTTCGGTTGACAAATTATAGGCTTAAGTGTCCACTCTTAATGTGTTTTGAATCCAAACTGTGAATTGGAATTGTTTAACCTACTTTTTTTAATTTGTAGCAAATCAGTCAAACATGTCCGGTCCAATAATCTATAAAAATAGTGAAATAGGTTCTTGTTGACTGATTTTTCATCGTCATCGAATGTTTTACTATATTGATCTCCTGTAAGATTTAACGTCATTCTGATTATCTGTATAAAACTTAACCGATTTGCCAGAAGGTATTTTCGAAGAACTCGCCAAGAAAAATTCTACAGATCGTTGTTCTCTAAAAGCAGGACTTTTTCCGATTTCCGATTCATTAAACATTTAATGAGAAGTTTATTCTATGCTTCGTATAACAAAATTGCCAGCAAAAGCACTAGCGTTAGTAAAAAAATTCTTTCAGGCTCCCTATAGAGTAGTTAATATCTCACAAACGCAAGAGCGGAAGAGATAAAGATTATGCAACATGTAGAGCGAGTCATTTTTTTTTGTAGCAAAAACTTATTATTTTCCATGAAAAAAGTAAAATAACAAAAATACCGAACTCCAATGAAAATTCAAATCGGAACGTCCCTTATCAAATGGCAAAATCAAAAGCTCAAACACATCAAACGAATATCATATTCCTGACTGGCACTTCAACAATACCTTTGTTCAAATGAATTCCCCCCCCCCCCCCCCCCCAAGGATGCTTATTCTTTTGATGAAAGAGAATCATCAAAAGAATAAGCATCCTGCACCATACAACTTAGGCTTATGTAATAATCTCATACCGGAATTTGAATATCAGACATCCATCAATCTATTGATCTTTTTGTTTCTCAAAGAAAAGATTTGTGTTTTCGATGTAGTTTTATCTTTTGAAAATGACGTTGTGTTTGAGATGGTGATCATCCGTGATGGAACCATTAAAGGACAGATTTCGTGTACCTACCAAACATTCCATATATACTTCAGTTGCATTGAAAAACCATCTACTCTCATTCACAGCAGCCGAACAGATTTTTTGTTTATTTTATTTCGTTCTGACTAATAAGTAGATTTGCATTTCAAACAACTTCCAAGATTTTCAGTCATTGAAATTAGTACTGTTATTAATGGAAAATTAGCCATGCATGTAGCGTCTATAGTAGTCAATTTTTTGAACGATTGTAGTAGCGTTGACTTCCTATTGTATTTAAAAAGTAAACTACAATGTTACAGTTAGGAATGAAAAGGCATTTATTATCATCTCGAATGAAAGCAATTGATTGTTTAAAGATATTTCATCAAAATGCCGGTGCCAATTTTACATGACGACTACTATATGTAGTCTTTCTTAATGTGTCACTCAATAGCTCTTATTTCTATGAAATCTTACACCTCATATATCCCAGTGGACTAGTTAAGGATACTACCTAAAGCTTAAGGTCTGCTACATACCTTGATCTTTTTCTCGATATTGACACAGGCGAACGACTTTCAACAAGAATCTATGACTAACGTGATGATTTCAACTTTCCAATTGTCAACTTCCCATTTCTCAGCAGTAACATACCCCATGCTCCATCGTATGTATTTACATATCTCAGTTATTACATTACGCTCGTGTATGTTAAAACTATACGTACTTCATTAACAGGGATGTGCTACTTACACAAAAACTGCTCTAATAGAGTTATGAGGAAGAACGACATAAATCGACTCTACATAATTTTTATGGTCACCATCACGAATTGGTTGACCGATACGATGTGTCGGTGTCTAAATTCATTAGCGATATGTTTTCGCGGTCTTACAAAATAGATCTTTAGATACCAGTATAGTCGTCTGATCTGTAATTTTATCGAATGTGACATTTATACTGAGTGTAAATTCGCATGGCGGGTGACGCATGCATAGAAGAAGGCGCTTACCCTGTCGACTGGACCGATCTAGTTCCTTCTGGAGTTCATACGATTCCATCAGTTTCTGTTTGTTACCCTGTTTTGTCTCTTTCTATTTGATTTCAGTCGCCTTAACTAATCACAAGATAATTTTGTATTTTCCCCTTTTCCATCCTTTTAAATCTGGATCATATTTGTGCCTCCTTTCTTAATGCATTATTTATTCAGTTTACTTTTTAAAAATATTGATTTTATTCTTGGAAAAGAAATAACAGCTACCCTACATTTCTTTCTCTTTTAATTTGTTTTAAAAAAATAAATATCGCTTTTAATATTGTGTGTATTTCTTTTACAGAATGCTATAACGTAATCTCGTATTTAAGATTTGAAGAAATCACATTACCCATTACCTTAGGAATTATTTACATGATTGAAAAAAATACTAATCTGATTACCTTAAAGGTAAATTTGTATTTAGATGATTAATATTTATTTATGAGGTAAATTATGATAGCATGGACCCATTACTGTTTCTGATTGATTTATAAATTAGGATTTTAATTGACCTGAATCATGACACTGACAACTATGATGTATACATTTAATGTTTGTGTGCATGCCCGAAAAGGGGATTCCCGTCAGTAGTTGTTCTATGTCGTATCTTAATATTTTCCTTATTTGGAGAACTAGATGCAAATGGAAGATCTTTGAATATTTTAGATAATTTATTCATAACTTTTATTGTCTGCCAACACTTCGTCACAAGATAAATATCGTCTTCTTTGATGAATAATAATAAACACTGTATATAGGAATAGAAATTGTGTATGCACCTAGTTTTTTGTAAAACTGAACGGAAGTAGAATTATATTCAGAACGTCGGGTAAACATAGCGACAGATAAGTAATACTTTAACCAGAAAAACGGGATAAACACTATGTTTTCTCTATGAGAACAGAATGATGAACATTTCCTTGATATATCGGTTTTGCTCTTTGTTACTTTAAATCTACACGTCTATTTGCAGAAATCAGATTATCAATCTATATGTAAGCAAGTTCACGGTATGGAAACATTACAGAAAATCCTATTTAGCACAGAACACCTATTAATAAATTCGAAACATTTTTAAGGTCGTTTCAATAAGGATCAACTTACTTTTCACGAATTTGGACTTTTATTGGCACTTCACGAACTAATAAATGTTAACCAAATTCGTAAGTCATGTTATCATCACATGGAATTATATTGAACAGATATATCATGTTATAGAGGGGTATTTGCGAAAAATACCAGTCAAGGGACTGTAAAATTTCCCGAGCCGCTAGGCGAGGGAAATTCGGTCCCAAGACTGGTATTTTTCGCAAATACCCCTCCATAACATGATATATCTGTTTAATTACACCGAATAGATTTGGATTTAAACTAATTCATTAACATGTTTATGCATAATTTTGAGGATATTATCATAGAACCGCGGGAATTATACATGTACTAATACGCGTTAGCTCGCATTTTCATCTAACGTCATATCCGAAAATTTTGGCGGGAAAATGCTCGAGAGGGTAAAAAAGGAATATCCAAAATGGCAAATACCATGGTATTTGAGGCAAATTCGTTTGAAATGAGGAAAAAATATTAGAATATGCGAAAAATACACTGGCTATCAACCAATCAAAATCTGGCTTTCTTATATAAGTTGTAATTATGAACAGATATATCATGTTAAGGAGGTGTATTTGCGAAAAATACCAGTCGAGAGAATGTTAAATTTCGCGAGCCGTAAGGCGAGGGAAATTCATTCTCAAGACTGGTATTTTTCGCAAATACCCCTCAAGAACATGCTATATCTGTTTAATTACACCGAATGTTAACGTTCAAAAACGCAATGATGATCGTGACATTACAAGCGTCCAGTCGGATAGAGTATTTTTTGGCAAATACCACGGCAGAGAGGGTAAAAAAGGCATATCCTTTTTGCATATACCCCGGCGGCGTTAAAAAATGAACGATATTCATTTGATAGCAGTAAATTGGTGAAAAATACACTGGCTATCAACCAATCAAAACCCAGGATTCTTACATAAGGTGTAATTAGTAAAGAAATGTAATGATAGCGATTTATACAGTAATAAGCAACGTCGGGCACCGACTAAGAGACGTGTTGTTGAACTAAGGAACTTAAGGAAATGCAAACAGTTATCGGACAATAAATGTTTCTACAAATTGCACCAGCGTGATTTTTTAAAAACAGTTTATATTTTTTATTTGAATTGTGTGCTTTACTGGCTAACGCAAGGATTGGTATCTGGCTGCTTCCAATAAGATAGCCATTGTTCATACGAAAACAAACTTTGTAAAATCAGAAACAAAACAACGAAAAAAATTTACACTTCCATTACTAGAAATACAGTGACTACTATTCTTTGCCTAGACATTAATTTACAATTGAGCATCAAATATTTCAAAATCTAAACACATAATGCAACAACATTAAAATATCTCACGTAGAATCAAAATATAACTCAAGAATGTAATTTTTGCTAAACAATACTATCTTTGTGAGATCCCCATACGACGGAAATCTCTTCGTTTAACAACATGTGCATTACAGTCGCAAAATTGTCCTCAAGAATCAACTTAAAACGCTCACAATGGGACAAACTCTCATTTCAAAATCACTCAAGTCCCTTTAACTCTATCAAACAACATGTGTTCTTAGACAAGAGGAACTACAGAAATGGTAGACTACCAAGTTATTTTCGGTTGACAAATTATAGGCTTAAGTGTCCACTCTTAATGTGTTTTGAATCCAAACTGTGAATTGGAATTGTTTAACCTACTTTTTTTAATTTGTAGCAAATCAGTCAAACATGTCCGGTCCAATAATCTATAAAAATAGTGAAATAGGTTCTTGTTGACTGATTTTTCATCGTCATCGAATGTTTTACTATATTGATCTCCTGTAAGATTTAACGTCATTCTGATTATCTGTATAAAACTTAACCGATTTGCCAGAAGGTATTTTCGAAGAACTCGCCAAGAAAAATTCTACAGATCGTTGTTCTCTAAAAGCAGGACTTTTTCCGATTTCCGATTCATTAAACATTTAATGAGAAGTTTATTCTATGCTTCGTATAACAAAATTGCCAGCAAAAGCACTAGCGTTAGTAAAAAAATTCTTTCAGGCTCCCTATAGAGTAGTTAATATCTCACAAACGCAAGAGCGGAAGAGATAAAGATTATGCAACATGTAGAGCGAGTCATTTTTTTTTGTAGCAAAAACTTATTATTTTCCATGAAAAAAGTAAAATAACAAAAATACCGAACTCCAATGAAAATTCAAATCGGAACGTCCCTTATCAAATGGCAAAATCAAAAGCTCAAACACATCAAACGAATGTCATATTCCTGACTGGCACTTCAACAATACCTTTGTTCAAATGCATTCCCCCCCCCAAAAAAAAAAATATTGTTACCTTCCAGTAAGTTCCCCAAAACCCTTTCCTTGTTAACAACAAAACCTGCGTTTTTTTTTTTTAAATCTTGCTGAACGGTTCTATTTACGATGCGATAGCTTCATCATGATTGTGAAACCCATCTGCCGTCTAAAAAAAATTATCTGGTGACCAAACGAACACAAACGATAAGGAACATCACATACTACACCCAGCCTTAACGACAAAACCGTGAAGACATACTTTTTTCTCGTTTTAAAAATTCAAGGAAAAAATTTGTTTTTGTCTATGCGTATTTCAAGATGAAAATAACCCGCTATAAAATCGTATTTTTTTCATTTTATGATCTTTACGCGTAAAGTTCAGTGCTTGCTAACCACCTTTAAATGATATCTTCTGTTTTTTCGACTAATTCATTAAAATGTATTTAATCCTAAAATTAATCTCCCTTTATCGGAACTGTTTACTGAAGCCGCTAAAGAATTTACACGAAATTGCCCTATAAAAGATTAATTAATTAATTCTGCTTCAAATACCCAGTTATTGTTTTTTTAGACATAATCAGAAAGTTTTCTAGCATGAAACTGTTACTACAAAATACTGTACAATGTGTTTGCATTAGGGGAATTTTTAAAACTTATTATATTATGTCAGATATATAAGAATTAACATGTAATTCGCTTATCCAAAATTTTAAATACTTTCTCACATTTCTTTTTAATACATAATGGCCATAGTTTTTATATGACCCAACTATGATAAATACCGAAATTTCATTTATTAACGAACTAAGCTGAGGAAGACTGAGGTTAATAAGGTTTGGTGAAGGTCGCTGAATGTTGGACCTTAGGGATGAACTGTCAATTTGCGTACGGGCAGTGTATTGCGAAATGCCACGGCAGTTAATACTTGAAACAGAAACTTGGTGCTTATCTGCCGGGTGATTAAACGACAGGGTGTAATCCCTGATTTGATGTCAAGGGTTTTCTACTTTATGGCTTTATAGCACTTTTGTTACGTAACTCTTGCAATAGCGGTACGTAACTTGTTGGCATCCTCAGTGTTGTCAGCCAAAAAAGATGAATAGCAAAGAAACCTACCTGTGACGGTTAGCACTGCGCTGACATCTTCTTCAAGCTCACGGTTGATGATAAACTCGGCCTTCTCTGAATACAAAACAAATTTGTGTCTGAATTTATTAGTGCAAAACATTGGACAATTTTAAAAATCAAATAAATTCGGCTTAAAGTCCTTTGAAATGATTTTAAAAAACACATTTTCTAATGGTAGTTCAAAGGTTACCAAAGTGTAAAATACGTAAGGGGCGGTATATTCAAACCAATTCTATTGTATTAAAATTTCCCCTAAATTTTCTTCCAGACAACATAATTTTCTGTCAACAAGGCTGACTTTAGCGCCCCAAACAAAATCCCAGAAAAGCGAGTTTATTTCTTTTTCACATTCATTAGGTATACCCCTCATCTCAACCTCGTATCCCAAAATCGGTATTAATTGGTTTTTTTATAATTAATACTTTACCTCTGTACGTTAAATTTCTTGTTTTCCAAACGTGAATACAGTGTTTTATCTTGCCAATTATGGAATCCCATATTTTACTGTTATTAATATTATAACTATGGTGGACCCCTAAAGCTTTTATGCTATCCTTAATCCAGGATAAATTTTTTTAATCTTGGTTTCTTGCCCTTTAGTCTCCCAATAAACAAACCATTAGTTTTATCGCAGTTAATTTTGGAGCCGGAGGCCTTTTCATATATTTCCAATATTTCAAAGACTTTTTCGGTCGATTGTTCGGATTTTTTTATTAGTTGTGTATCGTCCGCAAACATTGATAATTTAGTTTCAATATGTCCGTTTTACGTTGGTATTTTAATTCCCTGTATTTCTACATTTGCGCGAATGGCACACGCCATTGGTTCCACTTGTATTATGTAGACAAGGGGGCTATAGGACATCCTTGTCTTATTGATCTGCTTATTGAAAAGGATTTAGACAGAAACCTGTTTGTTTTAATACAAGTGTTGGCATTTTTAAATAGCATTTTTGTCCAGCTACAAAAGTTATTACCAAAATTGAAACCCTCCATAACCTTTATCAGCCATCCCCATTCGACTCTACCAAAACCTTTCTGTTGGTCTAAAAATATAATTAATCCCTCCATATTCTAATTTTCTACATATTCAATAATACCCTGTAAAAGTCTATTTCCATCACTTATATTTCTCCCAGTTTTTTAATAATTCTCGTTCCCCTCCCTTATGTAGTAAAGTTAAAATTCCCTGGTATTGCGATTTACTGAGTTCATTTTCGTCAAATACCTAGTTTATTTCTTCAGTGAAATCCGTTTTGATAAGGTCCCAGTATATTTGATAAAATTCCGATATAATCCCATCCCTTCCCGGAGATTTATCTTTCTTGAGATTTTTAAATGTCTTAGTTAATTCATCAGCGTCAATTTGTCGTTCTATATTTTGTCTATCATCGTCCGTCAGTTTCCTGTCAATACATCCGATAAGTTTTTCTGTGCTATTTTCGTCCCAACCTTCTGTGCTAAACAACTCGGAGTAAAATTTAACCTGCTCGGATAGTATTGAATCTATGTCATTTTTATATTTGCCGTCCGAGCATTTTATACGATTCCATAATTTGTTTTTAGCTTTCTGTTTTTCTAAATTAAAGAAATATTTAGAGGCCTTTTAACCATTTTCATACCATTCACTTTTTGAGCGGAGAATGGCTGCCTCGCATTTTTGCTCATAAAATTCTCGAATTGTATTTTCCATGTATTTAATTTCGTGTACATTTTTTTTATTTGGAACGTCATTTTTAAGATTCTGTATTCATTTTCTAGCTTTAAATTTTTTGATTCTGACATTCCATTTTTGCTTAAAATTTCAATAGTGAGTGCTTTGATTTTGACTTTACCCATGTTCCACCATTCTCGTAAAGAAGGAAAATCCTGTTTAGTAGATTTCCATGTTTCCCACCAAGATTTAAAAATATTTTTAAAAACATCTGTTTTTATTATATTTTGGTTCATAATCCACGTTCCTGGGCAACGTTTTATTTCGTCTATTTTGATTTTTACACTACAAAGATCGTGGTCACTAAACGGAAAGTGTAATATTTTGCTACTGTACGCTTTATGTGCAACTAGTTCATTCAAAAGAATGAGGTCTATTCGAGACCTTGAATTGTTTCTTTGGAAAGTAAACTCATTAACATTCATATTATGATAGCGCCATATGTCTATGAGGTTATTATTTGTCATTAGGTCTTTTAGCTCGTTGGAAGATTGATCATGGTTTGATCTTATTGGATACCTGTCAAGTTTTCTGTCAATAGCGCAATTAAGGTCACCAAATATAATTTGAGGACCATTTTTCTCTAGATCAGGTACTGTTAAGTTTTTAAAAAAAGAGTTTCCGTGAATTAGTTTCATTGGGTGAATATATGTTTACTACTTAATATTTTTCCGTATGAATTTTAATTTCACATGTTATCTTCCGCACGATTATGTCTCTAGATTTTTCAGTTACTATACTGTCTTTTAATTGAAATCCGAGAATAGCTACCCCCCTCGAATCATTTGTATCGCAATTTCAAAAGTTTATTTTACCCCCCTATCCCTCCATTGTTTTTCCAGAGGTCTGAATCATTTATAGTACAGTGGGTTTCCTTCAAATATGCAATATTAATGTTTTTTTAACGCTTTTTTGAATCTCTTAAACCGTTCACATTTATGGTAGCAAAAGTTAAACTCATTCTGGTTTCATTAATATACTGTCGCCTTAAACCTGAAGGCAAATAATATACAAGCCCAAACGAAAAAATATGAACAAGTCTAAATTGAAAACAACGTTCAAACCTATGATTGCGTTGGATAAAAACCGCAATTTTTATACGTGTGCATGCAAAACAAATTTCTTGTTAGAGGGGTCTAAATACAGCACAAACAACATTTTCCAAAAGACCAAAAAAGTGAATAAGTATATTTTAACAAAACGCATTTGACTAATAGGTCGAACAACAAATGTTCTTAAACCCTGCTGACTGCCATTGGCGATTGCCAAATAAACGGATCACCGATGTAATAAATGGATCTTAATTATAAATTTAATACTAAACAGAAAACAACAAACTTGCGGAAAATATGGTATACCGCAAACAAAAGGTGCAAAGGTTTTTGTACACCATATCCGGATTTCGACAATTAATGTCTCTTCAGTGATGCTAGGAATCGAAACGGTATTTGGAAAGCCATATAATTTACCTCAATTTAGGATAGACACTTGAATTTTGAGGAGTCAAAATAGGATGAACGGATCATATAAACCCGAAGGAAAATATAATACAAGCCCAAACGAAAAAATATAAACAAGTCTAAATTGAAAACAACGTTCAAACCTATGATTGCGTTGGATAAAAACCGCAATTTTTATATGTGTGCATGCAAAACAAATTTCTTGTTAGAGGGGTCTAAATACAGCACAAACAACATTTTCCAAAAGACCAAAAGAGTGAAAAAGTATATTTTAACAAAACGCATTTGACTAACAGGTCGAACAACAAAAGTTTTTAAACCCTGCTGACTGCCATTGGCGATTGCCAAATAAACGGATCACCGATGTAATAAATGGATCTTAATTATAAATTTAATACTAAACAGAAAACAACAAACTTGCGGAAAAGATGGTATACCGCAAACAATAGGTGCAAAGGTTTTTGTACACCATATCCGGATTTCGACAATTAATGTCTCTTCAGTGATGCTAGGAATCGAAACGGTATTTGGAAAGCCATACAATATACCTCAATTTAGGATAGACTCTTGAATTTTGAGGAGTCAAAATAGGATGAACGGATCATATAAACCCGAAGGCAAATATAATACAAGCCCAAACGAAAAAATATAAACAAGTCTAAATTGAAAACAACGTTCAAACCTATGATTGCGTTGGATAAAAACGGTTTGGAAGAGTTGGCGTACACTTTAGTATTTGGAGGTATCTTGTACCCGTTTCTATATCAGTACATTAGTTTACCCCCCTTTTTAGCGATTCAGGAACAACTTGTTCGTATTTTGTCATTTGAGTTAATATATACATTTCACTGAGTTCGAACGGAGCATCTTTTATTGTAACATTCGTAATATTTTTCTCCACATCATATAAAATAGCTGCTCTATTTCGTATTGAAACACCAGATACCAAAAGTTTTTGTTTTATTCTCAGTTCATTGAGGGTTATAACACACGACTTCTCTGTTATTTTTATGTCATTTCGTGAAATTTCTTTTTCCAACGATTCTAATATTTCTTCATGCGTTATACCTTTATAAAATTTATGACTAAATTGTAGTGAAAAATCTCATTTGATTGTCTCTGTTTGTGTTAGCGAGTGATGAGTAGATGACATGTTGATATAGATCTAGTACAATTATATCATATAGCTCTTCAACTGTTTCGGTACTTATACATCCCTCGGATTTCAAATGTTTGGCTTTGAGCGTTCCTGATGAAGGTAAATCCAGAAAAGCGCTTCGGACGCATGAAATTATTTAACGTGTTGTTTTCAATTTTTTATAGTATTGTAAACAGTCAAGTTTGAAATGTCAATACATTATTTAAACACAATTCTCCCAGTTTGGAAACTTACGATCATTTCGATGAAATTTCCGGGGAAAAAAAGCTTCCTGAAACTCTTAAAACTAAGATTTTATGAATATTTTCCAGAGCACAAAAATCACCGCCATGCACATCAAGGGCAGACAATCCGTCCCTGAAGAGCATTGAACACCAAAAATTACAAACAGAAAACGGTTAAGGTCATCTTTGCCTGAGAGTAGAAATATCTTACTGTTTCTGATGATCCAATAAAGGGAACAGTAGTATACCGCTGTTCAATAGTCATAAATCGATTTAACTGAAACAAATCCGGGTCACAAACCAAAACAAAGGGAATCACATTAACTTTAAGAGGAAAACAACGAAACAACATAAATACTATTAACATAGAATATATACAAAATGACCTTTTCACTAATAATTCATGTCAAGACGAAGTGCTGACTTGTGACAGTTTATTCTGCAATTTATTTGATTCCTATCTTTTAATTGCAATATTATTTTGCATGTTTATAATAATTTTTACCAATATACACACTAGTAAATTTATTTTAGTCTTTAATAAGGGTCATTTTGATCTTAGCATCATCTGCAAAGTCTGCACAAAACATTATTCAATCATTTTCAGTCTTTCAGTCAATTTTCAGACTTAAGAATAGCGGTTATTCAGTACTGTTCAGACAATTTGCATACAGTCAATTCAATACTGTAGTGTAGCTTTTCAGACAATTCAGTATGATGTTGATCTGTACGGTTAAATACTGGAACATTTACCACAGTAGATAAGTCTGTTAATTTTCTAGTGTCAACAACTCACAATTGAGATTATAACTAAACAAGAGGAAAAATTAAACATTAAAATAAATATCAGTTGAACTGTTATTAAACTTTGACCCAAGATTACTTGTTTCCTGTTATTGTCCAACAAAAGCTGCTATCGATGCTTATTTGATCCATAAGTCATTAGAGATTTGTTTACAGATTAAAAATTGTCAATTGTTTTATTTGGATTAATCTTGTATTGCTAAAGAAATTTCTTTTGGAGTCATTATTCATCGTTCCTAGGTAATCAAATATTTCCTTAAAATGACCATAACATCTTATAAAGTTAGTGCGTTAAATATCCTAAATGTTTAGAAATAATTCAACACCTTGTTTATATAAAATTAAGAAGATGTGGTATGATTGCCAATGAGAAAACTCTTCACAAGAGACAACATGACACAGAAATAAACTACTATAGGTCACCGTACTGCCTTCAACAATATGTAAAACCCATACCATTTATTCAGCTATAAAATCCCTTATGGAACAAATGTAAAACAATTCATACGAGAAAACTAACGGCCTGATTTATGTACAAAATAATGAACGAAAAACATATACAGCAACAAACGACAACCAAAGAATTTCTCCTGACCTGGGACAGGCACATTCCGAATGTGGCGGGGTTAAACTAGTTTGAAGGCGCCAACCCTCCCCCTAACTTGGGACAGTGGTGTTACATTACAACATAAGAACACACTATAAAAATCATTTGAAAAGTCTTAACTCATCAGATAGATACAAAGCAGAAATACATCTAACAAAAACACAGAGTGGACGTGGCAGTGTACTTATACATCCCCACAACAAAAAGACACTAAGTACAGATCTGAGAGTAATCGCAGTTACTGACAGCTAGTTCAAAGCTAACAATAACAACTAATAAAAAATCGTGCATCTAAGTTCATTTGTAATACATGTTTATAAGTACGTCTGAACCAGTGACAACTCTACAACAGATTAATCCATCGGATCACCAGCAGTGATGGTGATACATGGCTGTGTACATTCTGTATATACATATTTCAGCACAATACTTTTCAGCTGAAATATGACATTATGGTATGTGCATTTTGCAGAAATGCAGCTATGCTGATCCTACGAATTTATAAGCATGCCGTTACTGATATATTTTACCTAAAGTTACCAATTTGAAGAAAGGAAATATCAGTCACTGCTTTTAAAACACATACAGATATATTACTCTCTACATATATTTGAGTTCACGCTTATTGTAGTTGTTGTTGTTTACCATTGTGTTCTCTAGTGCATTTAGGTGATTAACGTATAAACAGTTTAAAGCACATGAAACATGTTTCATTCCAGTTCACATATTTATTAAAATTTGGTATATCAAATTTACTTCGGGCACTATTCTGGATCGTGTTCTATAATAACAATGAAGGGATGCTGTAAGAAATTTACTTAAACGAAGTATATCTGCCAATATTCCAGCTTACAAAGTTTACATAGTTTCTGTACCGAAACATTATGACATTTGAGGAAACTTTAAAAACACACTGTGATTCATTATTATTTATCTTTGCTTAACTTAAACCTGAATCATCGATTTAGGTTAATTTCGTCCAAAGTGATTTTTTATTTTACAGTTTTTTCTGTACACTTTTGTTTTCCTTCGATCGATATCATCAAAGATGTAGCTCTAGGTTCTCTCTAAACTAGATTCATAATGATATGTATGTCGCTGGTTAGAAACGTATATCTTAGTTTTTCTACTTAGAGCTTGTCATTGTTTCTATTGTGAGGACACTTGCCTATGTTTGAAGACATAATGATGACCTTAAGATATATTTGTGTTGCGATGAATGTTTTAGTTGCCATAATACAAACATATCTCTTTATTGATATAGTCAGTGAAAAACCTAGGAATAGGTTTAAAATAATTTTTTAATCTGTCTATAAAATATCAAATATCAGATTCAAAATCCGAACAATAAATTTGAGTAACTATATGTTGTACCAGAGAAGCTAGTCATCCCTTGTTTATGGTGTCTTCAATTATAATTCTATATGTCTGTGGTGGAATTCTTTTATTTACATTCTGACGACAATTATCAAATTGACAAAATATGATCTGTTGGAAGATAATTGATAGACTTAAATGTTGGAAAGCCCGAGAAAAAACAATGCAGTTATAGAAGTAAGAGAAAGAATATAGAAGTTTACCGCACCATATATCGTGTGATATCTTGTTTTTTCCACATCTTCATATTTTTATTTTTGCATTTAATTTCTTTTGTGCCTGTGGTAGTACTTTTTCTGCTTGATCATTGAAACCCCCTCAGAACACATGATACGTTTGAAATCAGACAGATAATAATCATGCTACGAAATTATTGATCAAGAAATAAGCTTACGTCCGAAAAATACAGTAGGCAATCAAAACATATATGCCGAAAAAACAGTTATAGCTTGGGCCAACAGAACCACTTAAAGACAGAATAAATATGCACATATGACGCTAAAGAGCAGAGTAAATTCAAGCTCCATAAATTTAATTTACACCTTTTGTACATCTGACGTTCGATGATTTTAAGAGTAGCTTACTCGGGGGAACGGGACATAAAGTTATTAATCAAGGAATGATTATGTTCGATCTTAAATTGATAGCCGTCAGCGGTTTTTCTGTGATCGTAAAAATAAGTTTTATGCGATATGTTATTGATTTACCTGAAAATTATCATCCAACTGAAATGAAGATATCATCAATATAAGAAAATTTACAATCATTTAAACCTTACTCCTAAATTGTTTGATAGTTGGGGAATTTTATTACTATATTTATTCTTATCATAATATGTTTATTTATGTATTGTGGAATATTGTTTTGTATATCTGTACTGTACTTGGAACGAATATAACAATATGTACTATAATGGTGAACGGCGGAACACTACCTTACGAATATAAAAAGAGTGGCCCTGCCGTTGACATTGCAATAGAAAAGATTAAATCTATGTATTCAGAAGTATTCGATGTGAATTATATCTACAGGGATGCTGGTTTGAAATGTTCAGAAAATGGATTTGGTGCAATTGCAGCAGATGTTTATTACAACGACAATATTGATGTTTTTATTGGTCCAGGTTTGTAAACCTTTTCAAGAATACAATTGTTACTTTTCATGTACACAAACAACCAGCCAAACACACAATAAGACAACAGGAAAATATATTAAAAAAAAAATAAAACCTTGGCAGAAGAAATTTAAGGTAATTCATTTCATTTATAGAATTCGGAGTGGTGTCAACATTCTTTGAATTTTTTGACAGATTTATCCTTAATGACGAATGCACTGCATTTAATTATGCATATTTATTGATGATGTCATTTTTATCTCTTACGCCTTTAAATTTAGCGAGTTTTCTGAACAAAAGGGGCATTATTCCTTTTCTTTTAATTTACAAATTATTAATGGTAAAGACGACGAATAAATCTAAATGAACATTTTGTTAAAGGTATTTCTCGTAACTTTAAAAAGACTTATAAAGTTTTGTTTTCATTTTTATCATTTCAATCGTCAATCTGAATAGTTGAGCATCCTTTCCGCAGGAAAAATCAAACAGAAGAAACAAGCAAATTGAAATCCCCTGTTGTCAAGTTTGTTTAACGAAACCAATACCTTATGAATTTGATAAAAAAAAAACATAATGTTATTAATAAGGTTAAGCACAGAAGAAGTTCATCACTTCCATTTTCAATAAGCATCTCGACCCTCCCTTGTAACACCAAGCAGTTGTAGATAATGATGAAATAAGCTTGCGATTACCACCTATATAGTTAGTTTCAATATTATAACAACTAAATTTGCTGCTGTGGACTTGCCAAAGAAACGACATATAATTGATATTTGAGAGTAAACAATGCGTTGATGGTAGAATCAATATTTGATCATATCAACCTAAAGATTGCTTATTGACTTAAATCTGTTACTGTTTGGAAATAATATGCCTAAATTTGAACTTGATAATCAAGATTTGTTTTAAGTCTATGGGATAATATAAGAGATCTGATAGAACCATTTTGCATTCAGAATACAACACACCACACACATAAAACTCAAACACGTACATTCTTTCTTCTTTACTTCAGATATATTGATGATGTTTTTTCCAATAACAATCCGAACTTTTCTGATTGGGTTCCATTAATATATCCCCCAGAACTAGAAATTAAAGAAACAACAGACGCGGCTTCCTCCGCCTCATTTTTAGACTTATACCTCGAATTTGACATACACAGTCATCTCAGTACCAGAATCTATGACAAACGAGACGATTTTAATTTTAAAATTATCAATTTCCCCCACCTTAGTAGCAATATACCAACTTTACCTGCATATGGGATATACATTTCCCAACTTATTCGGTATGCAAGAGCTTGAAGCTCCTACTCAGACTTTGTAAAACGTCACCAGTGTCTGAGCAGAAAGTTGATGAACCAGGGGTATGTCAAAGAACGTCTCGTCATTTTTCTAAAAAAGTTCATCGGAAGGTACCAAGACCTTGTTGATAAATATTCCGTATCAACTTCACAAATAATACATGATGGTCTTGAAGTATAGATTCTGCGTACTGACGCTGTTTATTATCTTAATAACGTGTTAAAGTGTTCTTTTATTTGTCTTTATTAATATTACTTTTAATGTTTGGTCTGTTTTTGGTGATATACATTTGACGTGGCTCTGTACTTATGCATCCCGTCATTGTGTTGTTTGTATTATTTTTCATTTTTACGTATGTGCTTTGTCCGTGTGACTTTATATGTTTCTTTGATACATATGATGTGTCTCTGTACTTTAAACATCCCGCCATTGTGTTATTGTTCTATAATAATTTTTGCATACTTTAAACGACAAAATTATTTTATATCTCTACCTGTGTGACGTTTACATTCTGACGTCAAACACGCGATTCTACGCCAGAGTTAATGTTAAAATTACGATTCGGTCCAAGTGCTTAAAATACCTTGATCCTTTATGGGTTGATTTGGCAAATATAAATAAAATACAAAAATAAGTAAGAAATGAACGAGGTTGTTAAATGTGATATATGCTTTTTTGTGCTTCTTTGTTAAATATTTGTTTGTTTTTGTTGTGATTAAGATTGTGACACGGTGTTGACTGCTGTTCCCCTATTTTGACATGTTTACCTTTTATGTCTGTTTGTTTTATTTACGCATCGTTGTCAATATAATGGAATTTGATGCGACTGTCATACAAGTGAGAGATTTAGCGCTATGAAACCAGGTTCAATCCACCATTTTCTACATAAGAAAATGCCTGTACCAAGTCAGGAATATGACAGTTGTTGTCCAGTCGTTTGATGTGTTTGTGCTTTTGATTTTGCCATTTGATTAGGGACTTTCCGTTTTGAATTTTCCTCGGAGTTCAGTATTTTTGTGATTTAACTTTTTTCGTTATCCATCTATCTTCACATTAGATATTACTTAAGATAGATTAACGTATAACTTATAGTTTTAAATGCAATTGTAAAACACTCAGGTGAAACATTCATGAGTGCGTAGTAGTTATGATAGAAGTTGCGATGGTGATTTTTTTTTATGCCACACTCAAACACTAACTAAATGTTTACATTTGACGTATTGGACATGTATGCTTATTGTTTTTTAAATGCAATTGTAAAAACACTCACATGAAACATTTATGGGTGCGTAGTGTTTATGATAGAAGTTGTGCTCGTGACTTTTTTTTCCAAAATCGTGAGTTAACGAAATGTATAAACTTTTACGTGACATTTGACACTTTGAGAACTTAATTAATCCTATTAAACTTTGAGCTTTTGCTATTGCGCAAAGATTTTCAAAGTTTTTAAACCTGTTTTCTCATAAAAGATTTTAAATTTTCAAAATAATGTCCTCGAAATTCTTGGGTAAAATTTTATCAAAGACTCCCCTTCTATGACAAATCTGCTAATTAATCTAAAATGGTGCAATTTACCAATCACAGACTTACTAAAGTATAAAGTTTGTGCAAATAATGATGCAAGTTCTTAGTCAAGTTTACGAGCAAAATTTTAAAACAAAACAGATTTCAATTTTGAAATTTGTTACTTTGTAGTTGCTGAGATATATTCGTCTTAAATTATACAGCAGGAAATATTTCTTTTTTTAATATTAGTTTTTCTGGTTCTTGCGCTTACATACAGAAAACATGACTAATCGGAAGATTATTGTAAATGTCAATCACAATAAGGCACGAACTAAAGATAATCGTCACAAAGAAAACTTAAGGCGAAGAATACGTAATAAACTACTCTCTAGATTTAACATGTTAAAGGTGCTTGTGAATACATAAAAGAACAACCTGTTGGCGTAACCGTTTCAGAATTTGAAGTGCAAGCTTCTGATTTTTATATTATAATACTACAAATATACAAAAGAAACAAAACGTACGACGTAATACGACAAGGGAGACGATTCTTCGTTTCCAATTGTTAATAATCCTTTTTGGACAGTGATGATTTTATAGCCCTTCTTACGGCTTGTATATTTCCCAACGTGTTCTCCATGATAGTGTCTGACGTTTTAGATTTCAATGAATGTTATCTATGTATTACTGATTAATTATTAAGTCTGTGATTTCGTAAGCATATATCATTTCATAGATACAAAGATTTGTTTTGAAGTTTGGCTACACCAGTAGAATTCCTACTAAAAAATGGTATATCAGAACATTATTGTTACGGTTGTGTTGTTTATAAAGCACGTACATTTAAATACGATATATGTGAACTTATTTATCCTCTGAATAAATGTAATCTTAAAGGACATTGAATATTGTTTTAACGGTAATGCTCCTACATCCTGTCGATGTTATGTCGAGGCCACGATTTTCTCAGACGATTATGACGTTAAATCTGTTGAATATATACTAATTGATACTTTAGTCTTGGAAAACATGATTTATGTATTAGTTTTAATTGGCTTTGAACTAGCTTTCAGTAACTGCGAGTACTTTTAGATTGGTACTGTGGATCTTTTGACTTTAAGTCAGTTGTTTTCCTTGTGCTGCGTACCGAGTAACGCTATTTTCCCCAACAGATTTTTAAAGTGTGTTTTAATGGTTTGCTGTTACACCACTGTAACAGGTTAATATGTTAACCCCGCCACATTCTATATGTGCCTGTAATTTATTGGTAACTTAGTGTTATATATGGAGTATTTATTTCCAACTGATTGATCGTATTTTCGATATACAACAAGTAACCTGGTCCTTTGTGTGCTTTTTTGTTCAAATTTTTTACGCATCAAATGGAAATAATACTGTATATTTATACATTCTTGGCCTTCAAATTTCTTTTTTCGAGCGTTTCTGGTGAAAATTAATATATAAAAGCGCATCAGATGCACAAAATACATAAAGTGATATTTTCATTATACATTTGGTGCGTGTGAAGTGATTAACTTATTTACTTCTCCAGGAACGATATAAACAAGAAAGCTAAATTGTCTATCAACATTTAAGGATTTTATATGACCGAAAGGGTACTTCAGAAATATCCCAACCAATCTAAGATCAATGCTTACTTAGAAAAGCCATGTATCGAGAACACGAAAAATAGAGAATTGTTGTCAACGCTTGAGAATGTTCATTAAATTTAAGAAGTGTCAAATTGATCACTTCGACAGAAGTTCTTTTTTCAGGAATTTTATAGCGACCAATCAAGGGAAATTCGATTTAATCTCGGATCTTGCAAACGTCAATCAAATTTAGCACCAGAAGATGTGTTAATTGTCGAAATGATGATCTAGTGCATTAAAATCGGTACTATAGTTAATGTTTCTAATTTTCTTAAAATAAGTCAACACCATAGTTGTAAAAGTACACAAGAAAAAATCCCAACCAATCCCCTCCAGTTACGATTTGAAGATAATGTCAACAAATTACATTCTATTTTATCATGCTGTGTAGTTGAAATGTTACTTTCCCCCAAAAAATATGAACGGGATAGACAACACCTATTTATTTTTTACACAAAAATAAGATTGTGCCATTCTGGTAAATATAGTTCGATGAGGATATTAGTTTTTTTTTTAACCTCGCCTAAGTTAAAAGTATGTTTACTGTAGGAAATTGTGATTACCCTTCGTGTAGAGGCGCTGATTTAACGACAGTTAGTGACAATATCACGTTTTATGTAGACCAAGCTTACAATGCAATTCGGATATCCATGTTCTAATGCAACATAAACAAAACGTCCCATTACGGTCATTATTTCGGTCTACATAACTCAAGTTCCGGATTTCAAAATGGCGAGTCACTTAACTTACTGTCAGAAAAACCATGTTTTACCTGCTTGCTTTTCTCATTTGAAAGTTATCATCCAAAGCATTGTTTTCCTTTGTAATTCTGAATACTAATTTTCAACATTTTTGTTTTGATTTGGAATACTTATTTCCATTAAACAAAACAAACACTCATTAAAAATACCAGGCTTACAACGCTTATGACGGAAGACGCAAGTTTCGTCTACATAAGACTCATCAGTGACACTCAATTGATTGATTGGTTGGTGTTTAACGCCACTTTCAGTGCTTTTGGCTATTTCGTGGCGGTCAGTTCACACAGACTTAGTGGTGACAAGCTATTGGTACAGCAGGTGAACTACTTAGACCGCTCGGCCACCGATTCCCCTAGTGACGCTCGAACCAAAACAGTTGGAAGGTCAAATCAAATACGAAGTTGAAGAGCATTAGAAATTGAAATTTAAAAAAAAAACGGTGATAACCTCGGGGACGAAACGTCCACCAGCAGTGGCATCGATCCAGTGATTGTAAAAACTCATCAAAGATAAATATGCGTATGTTCCAACTTAAAGCTTGTGAATTGCAAATATCCTGTAAATAGATTTGTAAATTATAAACTTTTTATTAAAATCCAACCGACGGCCCTATTTTTCTGTCTCCTTATATTATGAGTGCCAATTCCAAATTAAAAGACAAATTGAAATAATTGGTCTTGCTTTGTTTCGTATAATAATTACCAGCATAGAAACAAATATCTTGTTTAAGGGAGGGATAAATCGTACTTTCTAAAAAAAATAAAAAAAACACTCTGATTAAAAAAGAAAATTCTCTGAAACTGAAATTATATCCAGTTTCTTGATTTCTTGATTGACAGCATATCTGTTTCGTTTGAAGGAATTGTTTTCTACTAATAATCGACATTCCAATTGGAATCAACTGTGCTCCCCTTCATGCCAACTATATTCATATGAGGCGGACTGCTTACAGGAGCTTTTTAGGAAGACAGAAAAGAAGCTAGCATTTTCCTTCACGTTCCGCTATATATGGTGACTGCATTGATCGCATCTATCCCATCAAACTTGAAATTAAGGAAAGAGCAGAAACAGTCGGTCTCATATCTTCACTTACATCTAGAAATTGACAATGAGGGTCGGTTGAGAACAACAAATATTCGGCAATAGAGAGATTTCAGTTTCCCAATTATGAACTTTCGAATTTAACGTAGCATTCCAGCAACGCCTGCATATGGAGTATACATCTCCCAGTTAATTATGTATTCCACCGAATTAGACTTATTACCAAATTATTACGTACATGAGCAACATGATGGGTGTTAAATGTGGAGCAAAATCTGCCTACCTTTCCGGAGCAATTGAGATCACCCCCAGTTTTTTTATTGTGTTTTGACAGTGAAAAAGGTTTCAGATTTGGATAACATTAAGGGGATATATTTTAAATCAGAATATGTTTATATTCAGGTTTAGGTTGTTTTTCGTATGCTAATGTCAAACAAGGAACACATTTTTACTTTAGCGTGGAGCTCATTTAATCAGAACAGTCATTGTCCAGTGTACGCGCATGACTTGTTTAGACAGAATTAACCTCACTCCTTGTTTACGTCAATTGCGACAATTATTAGAACAGTCAATTTTTACAGTTAATTACCGCATTCATCTGTATATTTATATCTTATGTATATTCTCGTATATAATTTAAAAATTTACATTCTAATTTATGATTTTAAAAATCTTGGCAATAACAGAATAAAACACACGTAAAATTAAATAAGAATATATGACAAAAATAAATCATTGATACAGTTAAAAAAGTTATATGGGTTTTTACAGAAGCGACATGTCTTCATGCTCTTAGATCTTTAGGTACCAGAATGGTCATCAGATCTGTAAATTTATCGATTGTGTGGATTCGCATGGCGGGTGATGCATGCATTGCAAGAGACGCTTACCCTGTCGACACACCCGGTCTTACTCAATTTGGAGTTCATTCAATTTCCACAGGTTTTTCGGCCTTGATTTGTAAAATGTATTTATATTATGCAAACATCAGTAGACTACTGTTGCACAATTATTATACACTCCCTTTTCCTATCATCATGCATTTGACTCGAAATAGTAATGTTGTCTCATTTTTCGTATTTTTATTTATTTTTCTATGTCGTTTTAAATTAAAATAGTTCAATTAATGTCATTTGAAATTGATGAAATAAACAGCAATCAGATGAACTAATTGGCCGAATTAATTTTGGAGGGGTGGGGCTAATTCCTTAACTTTGAAAATGAAAAAGTACGTAACAATTAGTTTTAAGTGGTACCTGTATTCCATGTTATGACTAGTTTGTTGTAAATACTATATATGGGCAATAAATATATGGGAACATACAACTTTAAATAGATTTAAGAAGATGTGGTATGAGTGCCAATGAGACAACTCTCCATCCAAGTCAAAATTTATAAAAGTAAACCATTATAGGTCAACGTACGGTCTTCAACACGGAGCCTTGGCTCACACCGAACAGCAAGCTATAAAGGGCCCCAAAAATTACAAATGTAAAACCATTCAAACGGGAAAACCAACGGTTTAAGTTTGTATTTGCAAACAGACCTTTCATTTAGAGCATAAACTGTATAGCTATATATATATACATATATATATACTGTCCCAGGTATGGGGGAGGGTTGGGCGCCTGCAAACATGTTAAACCCCGCCACATTCTGTATGTGTCTATCCTAAGTCAGGAGCATGTAATTCAGTGGTTGTCGTTTTTTTTCTGTGTATCACATTTGTTTTTTGTTCATTATTTTGTACATAGATTAGTCTGTTAGTTTTCTCGTTTGAATTGTTTTACACTTTATTCTATTTAAATATGAAACTTTTTTTTTGTTTTGAAGGTTGTAGTTTTGGAGTTGACGTAATTGGTAGACTTGCAGCCTCTTGGAATCTTCCAGTCATTACACCAGTTGGAACCAATGCTGTTCTGGAAGATAAAAATAATTTTCCAACACTAACACGGCTTTCCTATAATATGAATACAATCTCACAGATGTACTTGAGTATATTTAGTAGGTATAATTGGACAGACGTTACAATTATAACTGACGTTACCAAGTCATTTTTTAGAATTGTTAAAGACAGTTTAATGGAAGCATTCCAATATGCTGGGGTCAATGTGGAACGAATTTTGTTTAATACTTCAAAACACTATGACATTGGAAGCCATCTAAAGCAGGCAAGGCTTAGATCTAGAGGTAAATGTTATTTTTATATACATGTATCATAGTTAACGAGTATTTTGCAGCAAAAAACAAATCGTAATTGTTTTATAAATTTAACAATGAATTCAATCGTTTATCATGTATTGAAGTTATTGTTTGCTCAATTTATATTATTATCACGAAGTCTTATTTATGCCATATAACTCATGATATCTTGTGTAAAGAAGGGAAACATTAACTTTCGTAAAAAACTGATACAAAAAACTTTTTGACAACCAATTTTTCAAGTTTGTTGGACGTGAACAATTCATATAGGCCTCTCAAGAAGACAAACTTCTGTATCAAGCTATGTGACGTACTGTCACTGTAAAACTGTTACAGCTTGGTGATTATTGTGTACACTTAATCACATCTATTCTGTTATACTTGAAATAAAGGATATCATCGAAACAGTTTTCAGTCTGCTTGATATCTGGGATTTATTCTGAAATAAACAGTAAGGGTTGGGTAACAACTAAGGTTTAAAATCAATAAGTAATGATTTCAATTTTTCAATTGTGAAACTTCCATTTCTGTGCAGCAACATTCTAGCAATGCTATTTCAGGACAATTGTATAAACAATTCAAAATTCTTCTAAAATACTCTCTTGGATTAAACTACAACAGACACCACGTACCCTCGGTTTAAATGATAATATCATTGAACAGGTGGACATATCTAAAACTTCCTCTATTGACATAATGAATATTGTTGATAACAGACATCATAATAAAAGGTCGCATGGCAAACGCATCAATTGTAAAGTATTATTCCATAAACTATATGATAGTGTCCTATCACTCAATGAAAAACATGTACTTAGTATGTGAATGATTGCGTGTCATATATTCCGTAGAACTTGAAATTAAGAATACTACTGACACTAGAAGGCTTGCCTCAAATCTTGATCTTTATTTTGATATCAACATAGATGAACGACTTCTATAATGTATGAGAAACTTTATGATTTCAATTTTTCAATTGTTATCATTTTATTTCTCAACAGTTACATTCCATCTGTACCATCGTATGCCGTTAATATATCAGCAATGATGCGATACGCTAGTACATGTTCACAGTAAACGAAGTTTATTAACAGTGTTGTGCTACTGACACTTTTAAACAGGTTGATGAGGAATAAGGACTGTCATTAACACTACATAAGCTTCATGGTCACGTATTGGTCTGCGGTCCAACTCATTTATGACATGTATTGGCGGTCTTAAATCTCTATACACTAGGCGTCTGTTGTTCAACTTGTCGTTAAACTAATCACTTGATTAATTTTAATCAAATGATTAAGAAATTTTAACGAGTTGAACAACAGACCCCAGAATATTTGTCTGATATTTATCGATTGAGTCCTATTTCATGTTGTCATATTTTGACTTATTGGTCATTCGAATTGTGTGTGGTGAATGCATAGCATGAGTCGCTTGCCCTGTCGACGCACCTGGTATTGTTCCTCTGTTAGCTCACTCGCTTCCCTAAGTGTATAGTTTTTACCTTATTTTGTATGTTCAGAATTGATTTATGAGATTTGAACATTAGTAAACTAACACTGTCTCTAATTTATGCTTTCTAGAAAAACCTTCCAAACGAATAACTCTAGACGAATAAATTTTATCTTTAAAATTTATCTTAGTTGCATCCTTATTTGAAATGAGTTTGATATTTTTAATATTCTAAAGATATATTTTTAGTAATTGTCGTCAGTTGTAGTGGCGACACTTTCCGAGAATTGATGTTAATAGCCCACCAACTTGGAATGACCACCGGAGAATATGTCTTCATCATTATCAGTTTATTTGATGGGGATACTTATTTAGGAAATTTTGGTTGGAAAAGAAATGACACTTACGACAAGGTAGGTATTGCATTTAGGAGATTTTGGTTGGAATAGACATTACTCTTTCGACTAGGCAGGTATTGCATTTAAGAAATTTTGGTCGGATTAGACATAACGCTTTCGACAAGGTAGGTATTGATTTTAGGAGATTTTGGTTGGAGGAGACCTATCTCTTTCGACAATTTATATATTGTATACAGCAGATTTCGATTTAATGAGACTTGACTCTGTCGACAATGTAGATATTGTATATAGGATATTTTGGTTTCAAGAGGGACTTTTTGTTATGGATAAGACATCTCTTTCTACAAGATACATATTGTCTTGTTAAGATGATTTTATTTGGATAAAACATGGACTTTTCGACAAGGTACGCATTGAAAATACGATATTTTGGTTGGATCAGACTACTTTGTCCTCTTCAAATTGAAAATTGCTTGGATCCATCAAAGACATCTCATATGAAACAGTTTTAAAAGTTGAAGTATTTAAAGCATAATCATTTATTTTCTTAAAACATAAAATGTATTTGTACTCAGTTCGAAACACGATATAAATGACCTAGAAAGACTCGCACTCCACCTGGTTTAAGCCTAATACAAATGAATGTTAATGAGAATATGTAAAGTTATTCCACAAAAAAGTTGGTAAAAGTGATGTGCTAGATAATAAAAGAAACAAATACAACTAAAATAATAATTAAGTAGTTTCCGTCGCTGGTAAATGAAAGGATAACATGCCCAACCTTTTGATATGAAGGTATGCCTTCATATCCTCTGATATTGGTGACTGTATTTTGGAAAAGTTTTGATACAACGCCGTCAGTTTACGTAGAAATGACGTTTAAGATTTCAATGAGCGTAATCTATGTATAACTGGTAATTTATGAAGTCAGGGATTCCATTACCAAAAATTACTTTAAATATTCACTAACTTATTTCATAGTTAAGAATATTTGGGTTTGAAGTATTGCATATATGGATACTCGGACAGCTGAAGTAGGTCGAGTAATTTGTTATAAAAGCACAAAAAAGGGCAAATAAACATGAGAAAAAATACTGACTAGGATAAATTAGAGTTGAGAATGGTAATTGTTGACACTATGTGTAGATTCGTGTAAGATCTAATGTTATAATAGAAAAGTCTTGTCACCTTTCCATTAAAAAGACCTTTCGTCACTCTTATAACTATTATTTTTATTATATTTATTATTTTTTCTGCATTTGTTTTTCGTCTTCTTCCATCACTCGAAAGTCTGTTGTGTAAGGTATAGGCAAAATATAAAAAAAAAGTTTTGGTATATAATATCGGAGAGACAATATTCTTTCAACATTGACTCCGGGACTACACATTTTTCCTTAACAGGGTTATAACTTTCTCTTACACTTGTTATTGCATCTACATCAAATCTTTAATGGATATCAACACATTTTTAAAAAAATTATTTATTTCTTATTTTGTCAATATTAATTTTAATTTTAACTTTTCGGTGACATCTTTTTGAAAGATACCCAACCTGTGAAACAATTCAAACGAAAAACAAAAGGCCTTATCTATAATAATGCAATTTACGAATCACAAATATGACAGATGTGAACCAACAATAACCAATGAATTACAGGCTCCTGAAAGGCAAATACACAGTGTGGAAGGGTTAAACATGTTTGTGAGCGCCCTACCCTCTTCCTAACCTGTGACAATGGTGTTACAGCACAACATATGAAAACACTGTGAAAATCGATAGCAAAAAAACTCGACAGAGTGGTACGAAGCCACAAAAAATATATACTAACATACACAATAACACAAAGCATCGATATAAGAATACTCGCAGTAACTGAAAGTAGTTCAGTGCCAATTATACTCATAAATAAATAATGTTTTCCCAGACTAAAGTATCAATAATTACACGAGAAACGCATGACCTATGTTTTTACTTTTCATATTGTTGGTAAGATAAGAGAAACGAAAGTCGCAGTATGCGAGGCATCGGGATTACAATCCGGCAGGGACGGCGTAAACTATTTTATAAAGCTTTATATATAAGAAGGTAGAAGACCTAGATGCGTCAGACCTTGTATATGGATGCCTTATGTCACGAAGTTTCCGTCGTTCATATGACCATTGTCGTTGTTCTCATTTCTAATCCGCCATTTTCTACATTAGAAAATGCCTGTACCAAGATATGAATATGACAGTTGTTTCCTTTCGTTTGATGTATTTGAGCTCTTGATTTTGCCATTTGATAAAGGACTTTCCGTTTTGAATTTTCCTTGGAGTTCGGTATTTTCGTTATTTTACTTTTTACGTGATTTTGTCAATTTCTCAGATACTATAAGCAGTAGGTGAACTATATATGGTGTATGGAATGATTGTAAGGTGTAAATGTCACACTGGTAGGATTTATCCTACCTTGACATCATTTTCATCGTTCATTGGTCAATGTTCAGTGTTTGTGTTGTGGTCTGTTTCTTAGATACTATAAGCAATAGATAATTTTTTTTTGGTATATGGGATAAGTTGTACATGTCCAGCTGGCAGATAACATCTGACCTTCATCTCATTTTCTTGGTTCTTCGGTCAATGTTAAGTTTTTTGTGTTTTAAAGACTATCAAAGTTTAATTAATAATTTGATTGGATTTTTAAATCAATACCAAAAATAGAGAAACAGACTGTAGGATTTTTTGGGATATATTAAAATTTGAAGTTAAAGAAGCTACTTTAAAATATTGTAAATCAAAAGCTAAAACCAAAAGAGAAGTCACACATACCTTAGAAAAAGAATTACAAGAAAAGATGGTTGAAAGAGACCAATTAAATTTGTGTAACTCTAGTTTAGATGATCGTATTAAAAATTTGGAATCAGAACTGAATAAGATTTATGACGAGAAAGCCATTGGTGCACAAATCAGACCCAGAGAAAAATGGGTTGAATTTGGAGAAAAAAATAATGCGTATTTTTTGGGACTTGAAAAGCAAAGACAAATTAAGAAATCGTTCAATAAATTATTAGATGAAAAAAAAAATGTTTTAAAAGATCAAAGCAAGATATTACTTGAAATTAAAAATTATTATGAAAAATTATTTTCATCATAAAATCCGAATGATACATTATCTCAAGAATACATTAAAAATACAAAATTAGAAGAAAAAAAATAAATGACGAAAAAAAGCTATTGTGTGATGGTTCAATTACGCTTGAAGAGTGTTCTGAAGCAATACAAAATATGAAATTGAATAAGTCTCCTGGGCTTGACGGTCTAATCGTAGAATTTTACAAAATGGTTTGGGAGAAGCTTAAATATATACTTGTTAAAGTATATTATAAGGGTCATGAAGATAGTTTATTGACTTACTCGCAACGGTCTAGTGTTTTGTCGTTAATATTTAAAAAGGGGGACCCATTGAAATTAGAAAATTATAGACCAATTTCATTATTAAACGTAGATCTTAAAATTCTGTCCCATGTACTAGCTCAACGACTGAAAAAGGTTCTACCAAAACTCATAAACACAGATCAATCTTGATACATAAAAAATAGATTTATTGGATTCAATTTAAGGCAAATACAAGATATTATAGATTATGCAGATATATATAATATAGAAGGGGTTATTGTTTTTGTCGATTTTCAAAAAGCCTTTGACACTCTTGAATGGAAATTTATGTTAGATACTTTATATCACTTTGGATTCAATAAATCATTCATAAATTGGGTTAAAACTTTGTATAATGATATTCAAACATGTATTATTAATAACGGGTGGATTTCAGAAATGTTTACGAATTCAAGAGGGATTAGGCAAGGGTGTCCTTTATCTGCTCTACTTTTTGTCATATCCGTTGAAATATTGGCACTGAGACTTCGAAATACAAGATATAAAAGGATTTCAGATAAAATTTGATAGGAAAACATATTGTATTAAAATAAGCCAATTAGCTGATGACACAACTTTATTTTTTAATGATAAAAATGATATCGAACTAGCATTGAATGAAATTGAAATCTTTGGATCTTATTTGGGATTAATTATAAATAAAAATAAAATAGAATGGATATCGATAGGAAAACTCAAAAACAGTAAAGACAAAATAGCAAATATTAACTGGACAGATAAACCTGTAAAAGCTTTAGGAATTTATTTTGGACATAATAATGAAGAAATTGAGAAATTAAATTTTGAAAATAAAATAGAAAAATGAACAAATTGTTTTTTTCTTTGGAAAAAGCGAAATCTCACTATGTTAGGAAAATTTTGGTCATCAAATCTTTGATTATATCACTTTTCACCTTTTTAGCTAGCTCATGTGTATTTCCAGAAAAATATAAAAAAGAAATAGAAAGAAAATGTTTTAAATTTATCTGGAATGACAAATCAGATAAAGTTAAAAGAAATACGATGATTGGTAGTTATGAAAACGGGGATTTGAATATGATTGATATTGAAGGTCACTTTGAATCACTAAACGCATCATGGATAGGTAGAATCTTAAATACAGATATTGCCAGGTGGCAACTTATACCTTCAAAATATTTACAAGGCTTAGGAAAAAATGCCTAGTAGTTGATATGAATATGGGTTATAATAAAGGTAAACAAAATATCTACCTAATAATCCAAAATCTTATAAAAATGTATTTAAAAGCTGGATGAAAGTATGAGGAGGACAGACAGATAAACCAAAAACCTTTTACGAAATTAGAAAACAAATTATTTGGGGAAATAATTACATTAAATGATAACGAAAGTCTATTTTCAAAAATTGGATAAACGGTAATTTGATTTATATAAATGATATTTTAGATGAAAATGGGGAAATTTCACAAGATGTAATTTTGCAAAAAATAGAAAATAAATCCAACTGGATAGCTGAGTTGACATCCTTAAAAAACGCAATTTCAAAAGATTGGTTATAATGTCTCAGATCAGAGAATTCCACGCGAAGTAGAGTCAATGTAAAAAGACAATGTTTGTTAATAAGTGGTAATTATATTGACATTTCTTTTTTGTCAAAGAAGTTATTATATAACAGATTAGTAAAGAAAAAAGTTGTGAAACCGATTGGTATAAATGAGTGGTTAAATGTGTGTATTACCATTACAAACAGAATTTTATTCGACACCATTGTACAACATTATTTTTTTCTATTTAGAAGAAAATAAATTGAAAATGTTTCGATGGAAACTTTTACAAAGTATATTACCTACTAAAAAGTTATTTTTTAGATGGAAGGTAACAGACAATGACTTATGTAACAAATGCTTTACTGAAGAAGATTATCATCATTATTTTATATCATGGTTCTTTTTAAATAATGTTTGGAGAAAAATTCATAATTTTTTGCAAAAAGTAAATATAGAAAAAACTGTCACATTAAAAGATCTTGTTTTTTAGCTATAAAATATCAGATAAATATTGCTTTGGCTTTAACTATCTTATAACTATTATTGGATATTCAATTTATAAATCCTACTATGTATCTGATCAGAAAATGAAAGGACTTGATTTACAAAACGAATGTGTTATACAAAGAAGTTAGAAGAAGTTAAGTTCTTAGTTAATGTAAAAATATATTTATTAGATTGATGTTTTATTTAATGATATAAAAGAATTGAAAATTATACTTATTCTTCACAAGGAGCTTGGACTTGTTGAAGACAATGTAACAAGCAACTGATGGAAATAAAGACATTTTAAAAATTAAAAACAAAAAGTGTTTTGTGTTTTTGTATTTTTCACAGATGCTAAAAGCAATAAGTCAACTATATTTGGTGTATGGAATGATTGTAAGGTGTGAATATCCTTCTGTCAGGGTTCATCTGACGGTGACCTCATTTTCATGGTTCTTGGTCACATGTTAATATAAAAAGAAGATGTGGTATGATTGTCAATGAGACAACTCTCCACAGGAGACCAAATGACACAGAAATTAATAAGTCTGTTTCTGCGATACTATAAGCAGTAGGCCAACTATATTTGGTGTATGGATTGATTGTGAGTTGTAAATGTCTGTCTGGCTGGTGCCATCTGATTTTGACCTAATTTTTATGGTACAAATGTCAAGTTTACTGGAAAGGTTTGTTTCTATGAGGAATAGTTTAAACAGTTTTGGTGTATGGTTAATTGCAAGTAGTACATGTTGGTCTGGCAGGGTTCATCGGACTTTGATCTGATTTTCATGGATCATTGATCATGTTAAATTATGTAATATTTGTAGTAAAACGTTTATTTCAAAGACTTAAAATCAATCATGATGAGTAAAGAAATCGAGAAATCTCAGCGTGTGCACTCTTGTAGAATTACATTTTGTGTTGGAATCTTTTGAAAGAATATCATTGAACATTGTTAAACGTCTAGATGTAAAGATATTATGCAGATTAGAGATTATTAAATGGTTTCTGCGTGCATTTTCTTTTGTCTTACTCTATTTTTGTGTTACTTTATCTGCTCTACTTTTTGTCATATCCGTTGAAATATTGGCACTGAGACTTCGAAATACAAGATATAAAAGTATTTCAGATAAAATTTGATAGGAAAACACATTGTATTAAAATAAGCCAATTAGCTGATGACACAACTTTATTTTTTAATGATAAAAATGATGTCGAACTAGCATTGAATGAAATTGACTTTTTCTTACTTAAAACTTTATTTATAACTCTGCTCATGGCTCATACAGCATTTTTATAATATTTTTATTTAAACAAAACCTAATGAAAATTAAGATTTTTCAGTTCTTTTCGAAAAAGACTGAGATGAAGCTCTTTCTATAGAAAATTAACCTTTTTTTAAGCTTAATGGCATCTTTTAAAATACAAATAGTTTTTGATTGGCTTGCATTTACCAGCATGGTTATCTTAGGTGGCTTCACCAACTAAAAAAGGCCTTGCAGAGCAGAAAATATTGGCATTATTAAACAGCAGGCATCAAAGTTAATTATTCTATTGGCACAAGTAAGGCTTCTTTTGGTCAGAGATACCAGGAGCGCTTTGTTTCTCTAACTGTCTATATTTGACTTGTATCTGATCAGACGATGGTTGTAAGTATAATATGAACATAGACTCCTATGTCTTCAGTGAAACAAATGTGTCGTATATGTCTCTGTCTAAATGGAAAAGTTTTTAAGGTACTAAAAGTGCAATCAGTCTCACCAAATAGAGACAAATGGTGTAATCCAATATCTCATTACAACTCCCCCCCAGACCCTTTAACACATGAAAATGTTATTTGTCAAGTTATAAACTAATTCAAGTAGTCATCAATATTTAATTAAATTTTTGCTTTCTTTTTGTTTAGAATCCACAGTTTACCAAGTCTAAGTTTTATAAATACAGGTACTTCTCGTTTTCTCAGGTATCACAATTACTGAATTTCAAATTTGAAATTAAAAACATGACTAAAATATCATATTGCTTTACATTTCTGAAAAACTTATAGTCCTACACCATGGTGATGTAATATTTACTTTTCTGGCATTGCACAATGTCATGCTTTTCTGTGAATGTTTGTGACGTAATTGCACTAAATCCGTTACATGTGCACTGAATTATACTTTAGTCAGGGAGAACATGATTTATTTTTTAACTTTTATTTTTCGCTTTTTACTAGCTTTCAGTAACAACGAATACCCTTATATTGGTACCTTGAGTTTTTATATCAGATTGCTTTTTTGTACACCGTGCCGATCTGATGAGCCAAGACATTTCCACCTCACAAAAATAAATCTGCTTGAATATGTATGTGCTTGTTCCAAGTCAGGAGCCTGTAATTAAGTGGTGTATTTTGTTACCGTATGTCATATTTTAATTTCGTCGAAATAATTTAAGCTACAATTACTAAAATTGTTAGCCCTTATATCAATAGTGAGAAGCCACTCTACAATCATTATTTGAACGTGAAGTGAATTGAATAATGTATCGCCATGTGTGTGATGCAATATAGTAACCGTTTACCCAGTTATGTATCGCCATGTGTGTGATGCAATATAGTAACCGTTTACCCAGTTATGTATCGCCATGTGTGTGATACAATATAGTAACCGTTTACCTAGTTATGTATCGCCATGTGTGTGATGCAATATAATAACCGTTTACCCAGTTATGTATCGCCATGTGTGTGATGCAATATAGTAACCGTTTACTTAGTTATGTATCGCCATGTGTGTGATACAATATAGTAACCGTTTACCCAGTTATGTATCGCCAAGTGTGTGATGCAATATAGTAACCGTTTACTTAGTTATGTATCGCTATGTGTGTGATGCAATATAGTAACCGTTTACCCAGTTATGTATCGCCATGTGTGTGATGCAATATAATAACCGTTTACCCAGTTATGTATCGCCATGTGTGTGATGCAATATAGTAACCGTTTACCTATTTATGATATCAGTAGCCATGTCGTTATATTTTTTATTTATATAAATACAACGTTCATAGGCATCACTGCAAATATGTGCAAATAAATCTAACTGACTATTCAGCAGCAAAAAAAATCATCAATTCTTTCAGACAAATCTTGATTACCAAGGAATATTACAACATATCTGCAGGCATTGTCTAACATATCTATGAAGTTGAAATTCATACAGACTGGTGAAATTTAGTAACGAACTGATACGCCTATGGTACAGGAATAAATCTGTCATAGAAGGGACAAAGTTACAACAACACATAAACAGTTATCCCTTTGTTTCATTATTGTATATTGTTCACAATTTTCGTTTTTCTCCCTAGTTAGCAGCAATTGCATTTGACTCTGTGCTAATGGTAAGACTGAGATATCCAACTAGTGCTGCTTTCGTGGAATTCGAAAAAGACGTTACGTTGATGGCTTCGACACATTACAACTATACATTTAAGGTTGTATATTAAATGCATTGTCTTGTACTTACGGAATATAATGTGATACATGTTGATCTAAACGGTAAAGTTCTGGTTCCGGAGTTCTCTGTATCATAATGCGGTATTAACTGCCAAAGTCATGTACACTGAATTATAACATACTGACCCGTATTTCAGAATTACAAAAGTTCCATAGGAAAACCGACGATAAAAGTGTGATTATGAATATAAATGTAAAATGGAAGAAAGCACGTCAAATTGTATAATGACGTTTTCATATAATAGATAAACTAACAATAAAAATCATCCCTTCATCTGTAAATATATTGGTGTTTGTGGGCCTTAACAGTCAACGAAATCAGAGTTCGTGCTTGCTTCTTTAGTTTCAAATTTTCACCTTACATTGTTCTTCAATACTAAACCACGCTGAGCAAGTTTGCAATCGGTCTCAAACTGAGATGACATCATAGGTTGCACGCATAAGGATCAATGTGAGGTTGACTTTTTGTCTTGCAAGGCAATAATGTATAAGTGAAGTTTCTGGGATTATTTTGATCAAATTGAACCCAACTGACTGCTTATGACAGATTATTACTCAATATTCAATATTCCGTTCTTATGCATGAGTGATAAAAAAAATGTACTTATTTTTCTCGATTTAAACTGTCGAAATTGTTGCTTATGCCTCTTTAAACTTCCAAACAATCTTGATGTGTTCATTTAGAAAATACCTTTAACCAATATCATTATTACATTGGCAGGAGGTTGTAACTTTCACCTCACTTCCCTTAAACTTATTAATTGTTTTATTTCGTTTGTCATAAATTCTATCTTTCGACAAATTTTATTTTTCGTTTAAGAAGCGTCGTTGATTGAAATAACGACTTAGATAGTTGAACCATTTTTGATTTTGTTTTGTTACGTTGTGATACTGTGATGATTTTATATTTATGGTGGAACGTATTTAGGTTTTTAGTCATATTTTTACCTGACTCAGATCACGGAAATCATGTTCTTTTTATAACGTTTCCCCTAGATTATCCGAACTATATAAATCAAGGCAACAGTAGCCTATACCGCTATTCGAAATTCATAAATCGATTGAGAAAAAAACAAATCCGGGTTACAAACTAAAACTGAGGGAAACATATCAAATATAAGAGGAAAACAACGACACAACAGAAACACAACACTAAAATGCAACACACACAGAAACGAACTATAATATAACAATGGCCATTTTCCTGACTTGGTACAGGACATTTTAAGACAAAATGGTGGGTTGAACCTGGTTTTGTGGCTAGCCAAACCTCCCGCTTTTATGGCAATGTTAAATATAACATTGAAATGACAAGATTACATGACAGGACTACAATACAAATAAATGGGAGAACATACAGGACAGAGACACACACAAATAATAGCTATCAAAAGGTACCAGGCTTATAATTTAATATGCCAGACGCGCGTTTCGTCTACATAAGACCCATCAGTGACGCTCAGATAAAAAAAGTTCGAAAGCCAAAACAAGTACAAAGTTGAAGAGCATTGAGGACCAAAAGTTCCAAACTTTGTGACACCTGTGTATCACAGACACCGGCAATTGGGTACTATCGAAGCAGAGAGAAAGGACAAAATAAATAAATAAGTAAAGATTTTCTTTCATTTACACCATTTCTATCGATTAAATGATGTTAATTAACCTTTATGAAATGTTTTTATTATGTATGCTGCTTTATTTTTTATGCTAACAAGTACCAAACAATTACAAGATTTTGCGTTAATATACTAAAAAAAAACTGTGCACCTAGTACCTAAAAATTTCGAGGTCGATCGTCTTCCGTCACCCCGCATACCCGCTTTTAAATGGGTTTTTACTCTTTTTCCCGATGAAGTTTAAGGATATGACAGTATGAATGACTCTTTCGAAAGGATATTGATCAAAACCATTTTTGTTTATTGTACGGCGAATTGCACGGTGAGAAAGGCGTAATGCAAATTAACAACGTGTTTTCTGTACGGCGTTTTGCAAATGACTGCAATGTAAATATAAGATAATCATTAATAGAAATAATAACAAGGGAGATATGAGGTAAGGAGCTTTCCAATTTACGAAATACTCGACATAGCAACTATCATACAATGTATGGTCTCCCAAAGGATCCTATAGTACATGTAGCATTATTTCTACATTAAACAAATAATTTCTCATCAAGAAAAAAGAAAGCCATTTTATAGACGACTCGCTGTCATAATAGCTGTTTGAACACTCAATTTGAATCATCATGATCACTAAGATAAAGTTGTCTCTTATCACAATTGTAAATATTGTTATGTCAACTATTGTATTATTGGATGTCAGGAATGTTTAAAAGTTATTTTAAACACTATAAGAATACTCTATAAAGATATTTCTGGAAAAGACAAACTAGACATTTTTGTAAATTGTATACCGAAGCATCTACAAGGTCAACTATTATAGATAAGAAACAAATATTTCAAATATTTCAAACTACATTTTTAACATCCAACAACAAAAGACTGTTGTTAATGATGTTTGACAGATATTAAAGGGGCGATTTCTTTTTTTGTAGTACATTTTCATGAACAAGGTAATTGATGATTGGTACTTTGTTAATGCACCAAATAAAAGGAAAATATTTCACACAATTACAATCTAAGACGTACACTTTATTTCAACAGCACGAGGTGATATTGATTTTCAAACACACTTTCCCTAGCTTGATGATACACAGTGTTCCATGCATGTTCATTTAATAGCACTGGGCCGATACCTCTGATGGTGGAGTGGGTTTCATCAGCTTAGTAGTCAACGCTTTGGTACTGATATGATTTACAACATAATTTTCTTAAATTCTCCGTTCATAAAATAAGAAGTTATTAAGAAACAAAGGTTCTCCCTCAGGCAAAGTTGTACTTAGATGAATTTGTTTTTTTTTTGTTTCGTTTTTTTTCAAATTGATTTTGATAATACATGTATAGTTTCAAACGTTTTTATGACAAAGCAGTGGACCCAAATCACGCCAAAATGTAAAAGATGTACCCGACCAACTCTTTTGGGATTATGTTATTATCATTTTCCGTATTTTCACAAAACCGTTTTCACAGGCGGGACAAAAACTATAGATATTTTTTTTCAGAATTTGTTTAAGTGATAGTTTATATTATGTTGTTTCCAAAAATATGATAAAAAGTATAGCTAGGTCACAGAGCTTTAAATACATGTATCAGGCTTTACGATTATACACGGAAAATCCCTATTAAAGGAAAATAAAAAAAAAAAATGAAAAGGCTTTAGGTAAAAAATAAAGATAAAAAAATTTGGAACCCGAACTTTTCCTCCTGCTATGTAACGAGTATATGACAAACAGTTTCCCGTCATGTTTTCCCGAAAAAAAATGTTTTTCAGTAATTGTACGTGTCTTATTTAGGTTTATTACACTAAGGGGATAATCAAATATACATTCAAAAGGAAAATAGTGAGCATCCCATATAGATCATTCCTTTTAAGTATACGCCAAAAATTATTTAATTCAACATTGTTCAATAATAGAGCTGTAACACTGCCTTTTGAAAAAAAATCAGTATTGTATAAAAAAATAACGTCAATTTCACGCAATGTCCAAATTCCTTAACAAAATACTAGAAGTCAAAATATATCTCGAGACAGCTAGAGTATATTTAATGAATATGTATAAAAGTAAGGAGATGCATGTTGTATGATTGTCAATGAGACACCTATCCATCAGAGTTCAAAAGAAGTGAATATAAGTAATTATAGCTCACCGTACGGCCTTCAATAATGAGAAAACCCTATATACCGTATAGTCGGCTTTAAAAGGCCACGACATGAAAAATGTGAAACTATACAAACGAGAAAACTAACGGCCTGATTTATAGCAAAACAACTTACGAAAAACAAATATGACAGACATGAACCAACGACAACCACTGAAATACACTTTATATCTTAAATACTGAATGGAAGATATTTCAAATTTGCAATACAAGTTTTTGAAAATTCTCCAACTTATCACCATAAGCATGTTAATTTTATGTTGAACTGGGTTTAAGTGAAGGAAGATTTTGTTCTCAAGTAGTGTAAAAATTATAATGTTATAAAAAGAAATACATAAGTACCAAAGTTAGTGACAATTTAAAGGGTATTATTGACATGTAACAGCGATAAGACTTTATGGAATGGTTATATTATGCTGAGTATGGGTTTTATTTACATGAAGTGCTTTCATCTGGGAAATCTTTTTGATTTGAGTTTATATAGGACTAGACGGCTTTTTATGCATCTACAACGCCGTCAAGCGAATTGAATAATGTATCACCAAATATTCTGTAAGGTATTAAGACTCATAGCACTGGTTCTAGAAAATGATGTGAAATCAAATTAATTTTAGTGCCAAGTAGTTGTACACTTGGAAAACAATTTACCGTACTTAAGGTCTGAATCTATTTCACCGATATTCTTTCCACAACAAAATTTAGTTAAATAATTTCAGACAGTATGAAGTTATACTGTCATATTCTTAAAATCTACCGGGGAAAAGAGTGAAAAATAGTCTAATAGCAGGCCTGTGGGGCCACGGAAGACGATCGACCTCGAAATATTTAGATACAAGGTGAACATATCATAGTATAAAAATCTTTGTCTTTGTTTGGTACTTAATAGCATAAAATAATCATAAAGCAGCATACATAGTTAAAACATTTCATAAGCGTTAACATCATCAAATCGATAGAAATGGTAAAAATGAAAGAAACTATTAACTTGTTTATTTGTTTTGTCTCTCTCTTCTGTAGTACCAAATTTCCGGTAGCTATGATACTCAGTGATAATGAGATAGAATCACTAGAAACTATAATGTGCATGGTGCATTCAGTACCATTCTTACTGATTTAATGTGGTTTAGTTTAAATATATTTTATTTGCATAAACACAAATTGGATTTAATGTTGTTATCGGAAAATTAAACAAGTCTCTTCGTTTAGTTTTATCAATATAATCATGAAAAACTTTTTCAATTAATGTTTTTAATAAATAAAAGCAGTATAAATATAAGGAGATGTTGTATGATTTCAAAAAAACAACTGTTCAGCAGAGACCATATGTTGTAGATCTATAGGACACTGTACGACTTTCAACAAAGACAACAAACTACACTGTATAGCTGTTAGCTTTAAATTGACAATATGTTTAACAATTCAAACAAGAGGAACAAAGGACTCGAAGATTTGATAATAACATCAAGTTGAAAATAATTCAATTTGTACGTATAAGAAAAGGGTCACTATACGATCACCAACTTTGAGCAAATGTGTTTTACCAATTCGGCAACACAACAACTAATCCTGTACTATATCGATTTTATGTCTGTTACGTAGCACTTATTAATAAAAATATAATGCATTGGCTATCGTTATTTCAGAGAATAAAATATAATTGATGTTTGTATTCATATAATTTAAAGTTCCTCTAGCTTTGCTACTCTAGCTTTGTATTGCAACGAGAGAGCACATAAACCAGACAAGCAGAATATTCAAATCATTGTATGCCTTTTTTATAATATAATGGAGAATGTTGAATTCAGGTGAACCCATTCATTACATCTATGTATGAGGCATTTATGATATATGCATCAGTTGCAAATGCAACTATTTCCGAAGGAGGCAACTTGCGTGATGGAAGGACGGTAACACAGAAACTTTGGAATAGAGAATTTGGAGGTATACCTATTTCTAAATTCATCTCGTTCTAACTGAAAAACGAAGACTTTTTGATACCTTTTATTCCTTTTAAGAAGTTAGATTATACAATGCACGGTAATCAATCAGAGTACAGAAGAACTAATGACAACACATAAATAAATTAGTCGACAAAAAATTGAAGATTTGATAAAACAAAATAAGGACAACACTTTTGGTGTTGCCAAAACCCGGACAGGGAGCTTAACATGATGAAGATATAAAAAAAATTTGTAATAGCAAATTTCAGCATATTAACTAAGCGCTAAATGATGATGATGATGATGATGTCACTTTATATCGTGCTTTGTTGTTCACGTTTTACTGCACATACTCATAATCATCTAAATATAATGTTTGATAAAAGTAATATTATATATTAAGACAAATAAAAACGTTGACTGACAAGTTTTCATAAGGGATATTTATAAGTCAGCGAGCCTTTTTAACATACTGTGATTTTAGGGTTGGATGGAAGCATCAAGATAGATAGCAACGGTGATAGAAACGCAGATTTTTCCTTGTTGGATTTAGATGGTACATCTGTAGAGTATAAGGTCTGTTGATTTGAATATATATTATGAGATTATGTAGTAGCACCAATGTCGCCTAAGGAGCAAATTTCCTGTCCGCAATCACAAAATAAAAAAAAAAGATTTAAGTGGGGTTCACGTAAATAGAAGACGACCACATACAATAAAAAATCATATATATACATAACGTCTGCAAATATATTAAATTCTTTAAAGGAGAAAAATAATATCTTGATATGAATGAGGATAAACCATTCACCAGTTACTGGACAAAAGAACACAACATTTTAACATCAGCAGTTAAATGTTGACCTATGTATATCAACCGCTAGTAAATCAATTTTGATCTGAAATGTTCATTTTGATCTGAACATTTCTTCAAAGACTGATTTATTAAGCCATTTTGGTAAATTCAGTATAATGTTCGAACAATTTGCTTGCAATCAATTCAGATCTGTTCACTCTATGTTTATAGTCTAGTCTGTCTACAGATTCAATCAAAACAAATTGCAACAGAAAAGATTTTTGAATATCATATGAGATTATCATAGCACATTAACATTAAAAAAGTCTAACAAAATCGTACGGTCGGAAATCGGTGAAAATTGAAAATAAAAATAACGGTGATGTGCCTACCGATTCATGTCAGAAATGGTCCGCCATATCGACAAGGGGAGAAGACTCTTACATATGTCAATTTATAGAAACCTACTGAGTAGATGATATCACTGAAAGAATCGCTAACATAAATTTATGTTATTATACAAATATGCTGGTAAGTGTTTTTTTTAACATACCCTAATGTTTTACGTGTATTTATATATTCGGAAATGCGTCTAGAAATGAATTAGACGTACAAAAGTTCTTGACGCAGGTCAAACGACAAAGATCGCTATATTTTTGTTTATTTCAAAGAAAATAAATACAATCAACTACCTTTACGTAAAATCAACTAAATTTAAACTAAAAAAAGTCCAAAATACAGCAATAAAAATAATTTAAAGCAACATAGTAAGACTCGTCCCTAACGAAAACAAAAAAGTATGGAACGCCAAATTAATGGATAGTCATAATTACAATTTCGTCGATTTTGCACTTATTACTATAGCCAAAGCCTTTATTCTTAACTAATATTGCATTTTCTTCATATAACTAATTGTAAATAATTATTTTCTTCCTCTTTTAATGAATTATTGCCGAAAATAAACTATTTTGTAACTTTATTTCAGCTATCACTTGAAGTGACCTATGTTCGATTCAGCGTCATTATTTTATTGGAGCTAACCACAGTCACTGTGCTAATTGTTTAGCGCAAGGATCATTTCTATATCAGGTACTATATTATATTATTCTGAATTTCTAATTTCCATGAAAATAATTTATCACAATGGAGTCAAAAATATTTGATTGCGTATCTTGCTCTATCAATAAGTCAATTCAAAATGAATGGTTAACAAAACAAATGTACGAAATATGCTACAGTAAAACACAATCGAAAGTTTTCAAGTAGGGAACACATCGAACATAGTATACTTTTAAATGCTTTATGATAAATATTGTGCTTAGTTCAAGCTGCTCGTTTCTGTGTGTACTTTGTATATTTTGTCTTGTTTGTTTTTATGTCCTTTTTCGTTTTCTCGGACGCGATTTAAGCCCATTGATTCAACTTCTCTTGTCACCCTTTTTGACACTTCGGTATTCTCGCTTTTCAAATAATTCATTATCTTCAGTAGTGCTAGAATTCCTAAGAAATTGAGAAATGGACAAATGAATTACAGTGTATAGACACACTAAAAAAGAAACATCACACGAACAAGAAAACATTATTATTTAGAGTCAACGTTGTTTATTCTTGTTGTTCCGAATAATATTATAATGTGTATTGATATGTTATATGACATATAATGATTAAAGTATACATCAACAAATAATTTGTGTTCTTACTCTTTTCAGCTACAACTATACCATGGAGAAATGCATTGTGTGCCTAAAAGATGACCACCCAACAACGCTGATCAAATTGCGACAAAAAGGTTGTCTTGGAATCATCAGAGCTAGCCAGGAAAGAGGAGACTGTTTATCCGCATTAGAGGGTAGTTTTGTCCATCAACTCTGCAGGAAAACATATACCAATCCAAATGATATAAAGAAATACAAAAAAGAAAAACTTGTTCTACGAGAAACAAATACAAACACTCCAAAATTACGATCAAAGTCCCATTTTGATTTTAAACATCATTGTTTATTCTGTGGAAATGAAGCAACAGACTCCAAGAAAAAAGACATAAATGTATTTCCAGTTCGTACTGATGATTTTGAGAGTAGCATACAAGATTCTTGTGATCTTCGAAATGATGATTGGGCAGCCGAGGTTCGCGGAAGACTTGAGAGCGTGAGTGACCTCCATGCAGCGGATGCTGTTTATCACCAGGCATGTAGTGTAAACTTCCGCACGTGCAAAAATATTCCTGTATTTCGTTCTCCCATATCACCGGACGCAAAGCCTGAAAACAAAAGAGGAAGTCCAGCTTTGCAAGAAGACGGCTTCTACAAAATAGTCGACTTCCTTAAACATCATGACGACGAACAAATTTCGATATCAGATCTTGATGAAAAAATGGACGAGATGTGTGATGGGAATGCTTATAGCCAGATATATTTGAAGAAAAGATTGAAGCAACATTTTGGAGACGAAATCATTATTACCGATATACCAGGTAAAAAAAGTGTTGTAACTCTACGTGAGTTGTATTCTTCAGGACTATTACCAGAGGCCAAGTAATCTAAATCCAGACGACGAAAAGAGAGCTTTGATCAAAGCAGCTGCCAAACTGATAAAAAGCGACATCCGATCTGTAGATACCACAAAGTCTATTTATCCAACTCCAGCCACCATTGCATCAGTTGATACAAATTTATCATACTTACCCGAAAGCCTGATGTTATTCCTTTCTACTATATTTTCTGAGAAGGACCCATTAGTGAAAATAGCTTCCATAGGACAAGCAGTAATGCAAGCTTCACGACCTCGTGCACTTATTACACCGCTTCAACTCGGTCTAGGAGTACAAGTGCATCACAACTTCGCTTCACGATTTCTTGTGTCCACATTGAACAGCTTAGGATTTTGTTCGTCATACTATGAAGTCCAGAAGTTTGAATCAAGTGCTGCAGCTGTACAAGGAGTTAACCTTCCAGGCGATGTAAGCAACAGCTTTGTACAATTTGTAGCAGATAACACAAGAACGATAGATGGCCTCAACACTTTTCATGGCATGGGCATAATAGCTGGAATTACGCCTGGTACGAAGAGAACACAACCCATTCCTAGAATAGCTTTTTCTACTGATGAAATAAAGGCATTAGCAAAGATAGAGATCAAATATTACAAACCTCAATCAGATCGCATGACTGAATTAAGTTATGCTGAGTTGAAAAACTTAAAAACACTGGATAAGACTTTTCGTCTTGATCTGCTGTCGGTTATTGTTTGGCCTTTTAAGTATCCAATACCAATGTGGTCTGGCTTCATGCAGATGGTTCAGACAGGAGACTACCCAGGAAAATCATCGGTTTCATTCCTGCCTATGATAGATTCAAATGCTTCGGACATGACCTGTATTTATTCCACATTGAACTTCGTCGCCAAACAAGCAAAGCGTTATGACATAACAGCAATCTTGACTTTTGATCAACCTCTGTATTGGAAAGCCTTCTCAATTATTGAAAACGAAAATCCAGGAAGCACCTTGAAGTCTATGGTTTTACGATTAGGACCATTCCACACAGAGATGAGCTTCCTCGGCTCAATAGGGAATCTTATGAGTAATACTGGTTTGAAAGAGATGTTAGAACTCATATACGCTCCGAATGCCGTCACGCATATCCTTAGCGGAAAAGCTGCAGCTAGAGCTTTTAGAGGTCACATGTTGGTGGATACAGCACTGTATTGTTTGTTGATTGCAGAGATATTCAATATTGACGGATCTTAACTTTTGGAAGAACCCAATTCAACCCTTGAAACAACTGAAATGAAGGAAATTGATTAATTATATTCCCAATTATCCTCTGGAGAGCTGTCAACTTCAGAAGCGGGTGAATCGGACGTCTTGAAAAACCTAGTAACAACGGTCCGGAGAAAAACTGAAATTTTAAAGCAAAGTCGTACAGCAAAGTTGTGGCTGCAATATTCAGAAATGGTTCAGGTTTTAAGACAATTTATCAAAGCAGAGAGAACCGGTAACTGGCCTCTTCATTTGCAAAGCATCCAAGCAATGTTGCCCTTTTTGGCTGCATCTGGACATAATCTGTATACGAAAACAGCATACGTTTACTTAATGACAATGCAATCTTTAGACAAAGACCATCCTGATGTGTATGCTAATTTTATCAATGGGAATCATGTCATAAGACGCAGCAATAGGTACTGGGCTGGAATATCTTCAGATTTATTTATAGAACAAGTCCTAATGAGAAGTGTGAAAACAGCGGGTGGATTGACGAGAGGTCGAGGAATGACTGAAAGCCAGCGTTCCCTTTGGCTTATGTCCATGCCAGCATGTGCTGAGATTAATCAAGCTATGCAGGATTTGTCCGGGGTAGGATACTTTTCTAGTGAACAACACAAAGACGAAACACATGCAAGACAAAAAAAGGACACTAACGACATTCAAACTCTTCTCACGTTCTTAAAAAGTCGGAATCCATTCATTGATTCAGAGGTAGACCGTTCACTACGAAACATTGAGACAGGAGTAGTAGCTGATAAAACCGTGAATGTGGATGGTGCCAAAAAGGTTGGGACTTCCATTCTACAAGAACTAGTAGGAAAGAATATAGCTGACCACACGTTTAGGAGAAAGAAACAAGCCATTACGCTTGGAAACAAAGTTCAGGCAAAACTTGACGGCGAACCTATCAGAATAGATTCACAGCTCCTTTTTCAGAGATGCACCACTGCTGCGCATGGTATTTTCGAAGATATTTCAGAGATATTTCAATTTGAATTATGCGGAGTTCCTTCATCAATATTTGAAACCACGGGCCTTCCAAGAGAACCCCAAAAATCAACCCTTGCCGAATATATGTGGAATTTGATTGAACTTAAACCAAAAGCACCAACAGAAACCCACTTTGTACGTGATGGTGGTTCTCTTATACACCGTTTACCATGGACAAAAGGAGCTACAGTTGACACCATATGTATGACTTACGTCAATTATGTTAGCAATCACTATAAAGATGCAACTGTTGTGTTTGACGGATATCCATCAGTTCCAACTACAAAAGATGTAACTAATTTCAGACGTACTAAAGGAATCATATCTCCAAAAGTCAATTTTAACAATGACACACCAATTAAAACAAAAAAGATGAATTTCTTTCAAATTCAGAAAATAAACAGCACTTTATCAATACCCTTGGAGAAAAACTTAAGGACGGACATGTTCAAGTTATTCATGCAGAAGACGATGCCGATCTAAAGATTGTGCTTACAGCAATAGAAAAGTCGGCACAACATACAACTACAGTCATAAGAGAGGACACTGACCTACTCATACTGCTCTGTTATCATTCAAAAGATACTATAAACAAGATTTACTTCAAATCAGAAGCCAAGCAAAACACTCACAAAATAAAGATTTGGGACATAACAGAGTCAAGGAGAAAAATTGGACCACTTGTTTGCAATATTTTGCCATTCATTCACGCCTTTAGCGGATGCGACACAACATCTCGAATTTTTGGTCAAGGCAAGGGCACGGTTTTCAAGAAAATTAGTACTAACATTAAATTACAAGATCATGCAGCTGTCTTTTGCCAGGAGTCTAATGTCGAGAGCCTTCATAAAGCAGGAGAACAAATCTTTGTTGCATTATATGGAGGGTTACAAGATGTTGAAACATTAGATATGCTGCGCTACAGAATATTCGCCTCCAAAGTTTGCGTTGGAAATATATATGTTCAAGTGCACACTCTCCCACCAACATCTGACGCTGCTAAACTAAACCGCTGCATGAGAGTTTATCATCAAACCTAAGTTTGGATTGGGAAAGGTGATAAATTAGATCCAAAGGACTGGGGTTGGCATGTTGAGGACAATAAATTGCTTCCAATTAGAGCAATACTACCACCGGCTCCCGAAAAGCTTCTTAGGATTATCAGATGTAATTGCAAATTGAACTGTGACACAAAACGATGCTCCTGTCGTAAACACGGAATAGACTGTTCCCCAGCATGTGGGGAATGTCGGGGAATGAATTGTTCAAATACAAGTAACATTACAGAAGCCGATGAACTTGACGACATGTGAAGGCATCAATATGCATGTACATTGCAGACACATTTAACTATACATTAAGAAGACTTATATCAAAATTTTCTGTTTTTTGTTAAATTAAAACAAAATCAAATATTTTCAAAGATAAATTTTTCAGAAATTATATTTACCATCCTAATACTTTTAGGTGAAAACAAAAGTAACCAAGTATTAAAAAAACAAAGTAATCAATTATTGAACAGTTTAGGCCATTTATTATATTAATTCAATGAATGTTATAACAAATCTAACATTAATACATTTTATGTAGAAATTTATTTCATTTTTTTTTTTGGGGGGGGGGGGGGGGGGGGGGGGGTAATTTTGGACTAATTTCGTTGATAGATAAATAGATTTTCCTTAAAACAACCGTTTGCTTTCTTTTTTCACTTCGTAAATAATTGTGTTAAATGTTGTCCTTCAAAGCTGCCTTCAAAATAAAACGTTTAAAATTTGTTTAGATTTATGCAATATTTGCCGTAGACAGACTAGACTATTGACGTTTCAGTAGTTGCAATTTACCTGTACACATCAACATCGTACTGAATTTGTCTGAAAATCTACTGAGCAGACCGTTACTAACAAAGAGAATACGATTTAGAAATGAAAAATTCCCTTTTGTCATTAATTTTGGTATAAGGATTATTGTGTCTTTCGACTTGTTGGTGTCATCATCTTTGTTTTAAGTCATTTATAATTGTCCCCGGTTTACGCTGAAAAATATAAACATATAATACTATTGTGAATTCATTATTAATCGTGGAATACCAACTTTCGTGGTTTGTAAAGGTAAACGACGAGTTTAAATATTCAACGAAGTACACATCTACTATCGGCTTGTATGTAGACTTTTTGCAAAACCATGAAAACCAATATCAACAAAAAATACAACTTTTCCTCTAAAATTAATCATTCCATAGTATATGAAATGAACCTTTGACGTCTATTGGATACTAAAATTAATAATATCTGCTTGACATATTAGGTTGTGGCGAACTATTTAGGGTTGGATGGTAAATTAGTCTTTAACGACAGCATTGGAATTCATTGGCCGAAAAACAGAGGACCACCACTTAATACACCAGTGTGTGGGTACGATGGAAACAATCCAAGTTGTAAAAAATCCGGTTAGTAACATAACATGCAGTTTATAATATCAGATATTTTAATTTTAAAATCTTAAAAATCTTGAAAAGCTTAAGTCCAAAATTGTCAGACACATAAGTTTGTGAGCATCAAATACAATATTAAGATCTTCGGTAACCGTACAAGGTAAACTGAATTTAAGGGAGTATCAACCTTATTTGAATACAATAACTGTTTAAACACAAAGATAATACAATGTCATGCAAAAAATCAGTGTTACCAGTCCATTTGTATCGAAATATTTGACAGTTGATTTCAAAATCAACTTTTTTATGTCCTTATTCGAGGAAGATACATCTCTTATCAATGTTTGAAAAATAAAAACTACTGCATCATTATAGTTGTATAAACGCAATATATTATTATTCTATTTTTTATAATTCTTTATTTTGTATTTCTTCATCTCATACAATAATTATTTGCATTTTTTTCTATTAAAGAAGAATAAATACATGTTTTATAATAATGACCTGTCAGTGTCAGCGCTTATATTATATTAACACAATTAACCCCCCAAAAACATTAACTTATATTAATATATGATTAAATTGATATTAATAGAATAAATTCTTATTGACGCAACATACTTGTACTCATATTTTTTAGAATTACCAATGACAGCAATTTTGGTCACAGTCCTGGCAGCATGCTTAGTTTTATTTGTACTTGCTTTGATAATAATATTGCGGTGAGTTTACAGCACTACAAGGGATTTTAAAGTATGCTTTAAAACGAAATAAAAAATAAATAAATAAATAAGGTTATCTTGCTTGTTTTCGAGAAAAAAAGAAAGGGTTCAAAAAAGAGAATTTGGTAAATGCGTTGAAATGTTCACCAAACCTTAACTTTTCTATGTAGTGTTTTGCTGACTTGCTTGTCGTTACGTCATCTTTCTTTGACATTGTGTTGTCAGTTTCTCTTTGACATGTGAGTTTTGAATGTTCCATTGGTATCTTCCGTCTCTACTGTAAGATTTCCTAAAGCTGATATTGTTAGCAAATAAAAGGGCATTTTTCTGAATTAAAATGTGCATTAATAAAAAATTAAACAACATGTACATAAATTAAGGCAACAATTTATTTGTTGTCTAACAAATGTTCAAATCTCACTTATACATTAAGAAGACAATGAAGGTAATAAACAAAACGTGAGGTAATCACATGAACTCTAAATGAGGGAGACCGGGTGAGTTGACTGGGTAAGCGTCTCCTGTTATGCATGCACCAGCCCTCTTAATATAACAACAAAGAGATGTGGTATGATTGCTACTTAGACAACTCTCCACCAGAGACCAAAATGACATAGAAGTTTACAACTAGAGGTCATCGTACGGCCTTCAACTCTTGATATGTGGGAACAGTTTTTGTGTAAGGAGCACACTCTGTTAAAGAAGCCAGAATAGTCACAATCATAATGTATCAATTGAGATATGTAAATGCCATACGATGGGGCAGATGGTATGTTCCTGCTGAAAAATGGGAAGTAACATTTCAGTAGTATTGTTTCATTTCAAAACTTGAGTTTTCCTTTAACATGTCAACGTCTGGTTTTGTTTTTGAAATTGAGTTTTACTACAGAAGTAAAGAATAAAACAACTATTTTGAACAATATACTATTTAACGTATACTAATTTCTATACATTTCATGTGCCTACTTTTTTCTTCACATTTCCAAGTGCCTGTCCGAAGTCAAGAATATCGTCAGTAGTATGTCATATCTGACCACAACTAAAGAACTCTATTTATTGATTTGATAAAGCATATGAAAATAATGGAATTAATTATATTTTTAGTGAAAAAACGTCTCTTGGATATTAAGATAAAATAAGTGTTTAATGGCCATTTCAACTTGGATTTTCTACTTTCTACACTTCAATTCCACAGAACGTATCGGATAGAAGTTCTTCGTGATCAAATGATCTCTCGAAATTTTTATTTTAAGTTAAAAATATTTGCTACAATGTATATTTCTTGAAAGAAAAAGTAAATGTATGATATACTTACTACAATTATGATGAGATGAATAAAGCTGTAAACTTTGTCCTAGAAAACATTCAAGTTTTGACTTTTAACAAGGTCAAGGTTTTTCTCTATTGTATTTACATAAATATGTTAATGTATACTGATGCTTGATTTCTGTGTGGAAAACATGGTTAATTTATTTAATGATTAATAATTAGTTACCTTTGAACCTTCTGTCAGTAACTCCAAGGACTCCAAGATTGGTACGTTCTGTCCTTTATCTTCTTGTTATACACTTTTATCTACTTAGTACGATTCTGATTAGTAGGCGCGTTATCAAAAGATTTTTACAATTTGGTGTTAAGTTGTGTGTGTTGTTAGATGTGAGACAACGCTAGTTTACCAATGCTCAAATCTCATAAATGCATTTAGATAATAGAAATTAAGGTACCAAACAAATTATTATGGAATCGCAGAAACATAAGCGAGACAAGGTACATCTACTACAGGATAAACGTATCCTGCTATGCATGCATCACCCAGTCGAACAAGTTTTCCTTGTTAGGTGGAATGCTCGTAAAAATGTTTAATCGCGTCATATATTCTCTATATGCATGCCCCAAGCCGGGCACCTGCATTCAAGTGTTTGTCGTTGATTACTAACTGTGATAATTGTTTTTCATTATTTATTTATTATAGAATTTATAAGAAGTGATGGATTTGTTAACGATAATCAACGAGCGACTTTTAGCTTAACCCATTCCTAGTAAGACAACTGTCTGTTTTACGTTTTGACAATAAATCAACGGAATTTCATAAAGATAATTTCATATTTTGTCTTTTTTATTCTATAATAGTTGGAAATAATTATATCCATACGGTTCACATCTATCGACACGTTAACATAAGTTAAATATAACTTAATTGGGGTGTTAACTCCACTTTTTAACTCCAAATTTCATATTGGTTAATAAATATTTCATTTAATGTTTAATCATTACAAATTATTTAAGTTGAATAGATTTTAGTATTTATAATTTATTTATACGTACATATATTAATATACAGAATTTATTTATCTTGTTTTGAAAAGTTTAAAAAATTTAATGACCAAAATTTAGAACTTTTGAAATTTACAAGTCTAAATAGAAAACAACGTTCAAACCTATGGTTGCGTTGGATAAAAACCGCAATTTTTAGACGTGAGCATGCAAAACAAATTTCTTGTTCGAGGGGTCTAAATACAGCACAAACAACATTTTCCAAAAGACCAAAAAAATGAAAAAGTATATTTTAACAAAACGCATTTGACTAACAGGTCGAACAACAAATGTTCTTAAACCCTTCTGACTGCCATTGGCGATAATATATATATTTATATCTGAATAATAGCCAACGATAAATCTTACGGAGCGATGAATCATATAATTATGATACAGTACACTCCAAATAAAATATATAATAAGCAAATCTAAAAGGGTACAACATCACCAAAAAAAAAAGTAAAATCATTAACAAATGTTAAATATTTCTGATAACTAATATCCTTCATCTTTAAGATATCAAATGATTCTTATCTTGACATGTGGTAGTCAAACTGAAATAATAATCTTGATCGTTATACAAATTATCACGAATCAATACGCTGGTAAATTTTTTTCAATATTGATGTTTTGGAGGAGGAAAAAATTCTTTAAGACTGAAAGAGTCCTGTACTGAATCCTGAGTTACAGGAAACAAGTGATGGTAGGGACTCATTCTATGATTTTTTCATTAATGCCCTCTGGGGAAACTGGGCTTGCAGGTGTAGTCACTTCGATGACCATTCATGCGTTTGTTGAATGGCTGTTCTGTCTCGCCAACATACTGCATGCCACATCGACACCGAAGAAGGTATACAACATTTTTGTTTTGCAAGTTACATTGCAATATATAGTGTATACGAACCCAGTGGAGTGGCAAGTAAATGTTTGAGTATTCAGTATTTGTTGGCAAGTCAGACATCGTCTGTTACCACACGACTTGCACCATCCTGCAGTTGAAGAGCTTTTATTAGAGGAGACATCAGCTCTCACAAATAAATCTTTATATTTGTAGCAGTATTGTATTTGCATATTTATATATCAAGGGCCGACAGACTTGCTCGGGAATGTTTTTGGATAAGAAAGTTAAGGACAGTTTCCCCAGAGGGCATTAATGAAAAAAACATAGAATGAGTCCCTATCATCACTTGTTTCCTGTAACTCAGGCTTCAGTACAGGACTCCTACAGTTTTAAGGATTTTTTTCCTCCTCGGTGGAAATTATATATATATATAATTTCGCAATATGTAAAACAGACAAATTATAACAAATTACTACAAAAAGTCAAAAATAAACAATTAATAATGCATGGACTCGATAATATGTGTGAACATTTTGTGTGTTTTGTCAAGGTCTTTAAAAAACCTCCATCATGAGCAATATGTAAGAAGTTGTCTGAGGGCTGGCTACCAATTCACCTGGAGAATAGCCCTTCTACTCCAGATCTATAAGGTTAGCGCAATTGCCATACACTTACCAATTCATATGGCTCCATTTCATATGGCTTTTCGATATAAATGGAAATTATGTGCTGAAGTTTCTTTTAAAAAATAGAATATGAAGTTTGTTAAACTGTTTCCGTTTCATTAAAGGGGCATTAGTTGTCAAATCCATGTTCACCGATCTGACTCAAAATCTCATATTTCATTTATAACTTACTAAAATTTATATCCAAATTACAAAAAGTCTAAATTAAACAATTAACAATGAATAGACTCGATGATATGTGTGAACATATCGTGTGTATTTTTTCTAAACGTCATCAAATTAACCATCGAGATTGCCTCCGAAAACTACCGACGGTCGAATAACCCGATATAAATATAAATATCAATATTACTAGATAGCGACCAGGTGCAATTGGATTTTTTATGGGGCTGTTTGATTTCATATTGTAGGTTTAAAAGTAAGTTTATCATCGTTTTTACCTGTATAAGAATGATTTTTTTTTGTTGAGTGAATCAGTCAACCAAATGGTTCATCCTTGTTTCACTTTCAATGTTGGCATTTTTTTTTAATAGCTGAAACATGCGTAATCCATGGCCAGTCTAAGGGTTAAATTGAAAGTCACATGAATACGGATTCAATCAGGTCGAATTATTCACTTGCAAGTGAATAATTCATCAACGATGTTTTTTTTTAGCTTTTTTGACAAAATTGAACTAAATTGGCTGCAAAAAGCGAATTATTATTTCACTATTTCCCTTTCATTTATGATTTAACAAATAAAATCATGTTTTAATTAATTTTTTTTATATCCCATAGCTAATGCCCCTTTAAGTTAAGATTATTTTAGCGTAATTACATTTGGCATGCATCGTCAATCAGTCAATAAGTTAGTTTAAGCTGTGGTCCGCATCCCCGAATCCCCAGCAGAATTCCTCCTGCTTCAGGTGTATAATCATGTTGATTTTATAAAATTCCAATCAAGCTGTTCATAGCCGTAATCGCTTAGACATTGGCAACAAACGCCATAACGATGATATTAACAGTACGGAGTTCGAACCTTGTAACCGGAATGAAATTTATTCATCGTAATTTTTATCTCGAGCAAAGTATTGTTTTAATCTCAGAGGTATTATATATTTCATTTTCATATAATGTCGAGGATTTTGTTTGTGTATTTTACTACTTTATTTAAATTAGAGTCCATTCAATGTTGACGTGATGTTTATTTGTACCATTTATAATCAAACAAAGATAAGTTGATCGATAGCACGATACTATTCTAAAACTAAAACCATAAGTAAGCATTTGATATGATGAAAAAGAAAATAAAAAGTTCTTGTACGTTAAAAATGACAAGTGAAATGGGCACATGGATGTTTATGTTATCAAGGAATTGTACTGATATATACAATTCCTTGATAATAGTGGCTACAACTGTTGTGTAGAAGCCACAATCATATAAAGGTTCAGTTCATTATAACGATGTTAAAAATCGACCAATGTTCAAACCTGACATCCAGAATAAGCGATGTTTTATGATTTTAAAGAAATATTTTATTCATTTTTTTCTCATGTATCGTTGTCAATCTATATTTTGATATTGCTATATAATTGTTCAAATGTCGAACATAATCTTCTTCAACAAAATAACAGCCAAAATAAAACATATCAAAACAATTTGAAAAGAACGTGAACAAACCCAGACATGCTATATATTTCATAAAATACAAAACCTAATTATCAATGAGACAGAAATTATTGACATATACATGTATTGACAATTAAGCGCTTTAACAGTGTATTTTAATTTATGTCAGCACTCGTGGTAAAGTGTTATCATCATAGGCTGAATACTGTAATGATTTACGATGAAAATACGCGCGATTTCGAACTCTTCATAGGAAACTCGTTTTTGAAAGAATAAAAGATCGTATGTTAAAAAGTTAAAAAAATATATTATAAGCTATCTTAAGTTAACAAAGTGGTGGGTGGATTCTTAAAAAATAATCTACAGTTAGAACAATAGACCGACGTCAGAGAAGTAGATTAATCGAGTATAAAACATGCCTTTAATTTTCCCCCTAAAAATTGGTTCAAACTAAGCGTCTTAGTGCTACTTATGGCTTACGTTACGGTATTGGTTTTACTAATTATCAATGACCCGTATGTGTTCGCATCCTTAATATTTGTTTCTGTTATGAACAAGGTGGTCTCCTTGACAATCATACCATCATATTTGTTTTAGTATTTTACTAAAAGAGCTTGCTGTCTTATAGACGTTGACATATATAGTTTCGTTGTAATAACCACAATATTTTCTTCACAGAAAACATCTCCATGAGAATGATATCCGAAGTAACTGGTGGAAAATAGATAAAGAAAATCTACTATTTCGCAAGTTTGTGTCTCACAGTTTTCATAGTTTAATGTCAGGGGTTTGTATTAGAACATCCAAAATACAATACATTTTATTCATGACTATAATCATCTTTTCTTGTATTTGAATATTATCTGAAAGATTAAAAAAATAATATTAAAAATTTGACAGTACAGCAGACCACACTCACTACAAACGCTCGTCTTCTTCAAAGACATACTACTACGGACAAAAAATACGAGGCATTTATATTAGAAAATTATTTATATATCTTAACAACTTTGTATCAATACACAAACTTGTATAACACATGTTATTGTCCTCAATTGCGTTAATCCAGAGGGAGAGTTATGTGAAAAATAATCATGTCCAAATAAAGAATTCCAATTAAATTAGGAAAAAGTAAAGTAAAATACTTGTTCAGACTTCTAAACCATATAAATACCTCCATATTATTTGACAAATTGGCTTTTGTTGACTTCCTCATTTGAAGCTATGCTTATTTCATCCTCAACATGGATATAATTTGCTAAATAAAATAGATAGACATACAAATATATTGATATAAAATAAAATATAAATGAAATAAACAAAAACATTCAAAATTATTATATTTGATGTCAGATTACACTTAATTGAGTATGTAGAAGATTTTAATAAGATTTTGTATACGCATTCCGCATTTTAAATTGTATCAACATATTGAATACAAAAATAATGAAATATTATTTTGAGAACATATTTACTAGCTTAATTTGATCTATGTTTTTAATCGAGGCAAATGTATTACGTTTCTTTGAAGATTATTTGTGAATAGTTCTTCTTAGATTTTGTAGCACAATTACTAATATTGTTTGTATTTATCTTTAAAGTCGGTAGACAAGCATTCATCAAATGATGATGGATTTTCAGCAAATACAGCCATTTATAAGGTAATATTAAGTATATTAGCATCAGAATGACCAAATTATTCGTCGTCAATTCAATAAAAAAGCAGATTTGCATTGACATTTACATTTGTTTGCATGTAGAAGTATACGGATGATTTATGGGGTGTTACATAAATCTATGATATATTAATTAACAAAAAAAATAAATCATTTCAGGTGGTCTCAAATTCATTTTTTCAAATCAATATTGTTACATGCTAAGTTGCAACAAGTTTCAACGATACACTATTAAAATGATAACTTCACTTTTATAGCATAGTTTTTTTTTATTCTTTAGTTCATATGGTCACACACAAGAATAGATAGAACATATGTATTTACATCTGCTGACTCATTCCCACGTCTGTAGCAAAGCATTATTAAGCAGTAGGTTTTTACGACCGAATTTTGTTTTTAAATACAAGTATTTAAAATTGACGACATGGGATGTAAATAGCACGAGAACTATAGCTTTTCTTTTTAAGCGTTGACATTTACACCCAAATGTGGTCAAAATCGTGATTTTGCTGAAAAATGGCAATCGTCTGGATCTCAACCCCAATTAGGCCAAGAAAACATATAGCGCATGGATCGACAAACTATATATTCAAGACAAATAAGTAATTTGAGATTACACACACAAATTTAAAGATTGGTTTTGTCGAGAAATGCGCTATATGTCCCAAATACTGATAGAAATTGACAAGTTTTTACTTAGGATGTAGTCAGGTGAAATAAAAAAATCTAGAATTTAAAATTGATAGTATAAGTCAGAAGAGCATTAGTTAAGGAACAAAATAAGCTAATAATATTGATAAGTTATGAAACTCCTTTTGGAGATATTTGATTAAAAAAATGGCGGGAAAAGTATGACTCGGACTTTTACCTTATATTAAGCATTGGCATTATTTGGGTCTCAAATCGTAAGAAAAGAAATCTAGAATCTGCTCAAAATTTCGTAATGATCTTTTTATGACCTATTGAAGTATTCTATTTAAAGAAAGGTGGGTGATATGGTTCAAAATATTTTACTCTGTATTGTAGGAAAAAAACAACGAGTCCGAAATCTGACAAAAATTTCTAAAACTGACCTGACTACATCCTTAATTCGTGGAAAAAAGTCAAATTTTTTGCTGTCTTTGGTTTGATGAAGATATTCGCTTATAACAAATAATTTCAACATAAATACAAATTTCCTATTTAAACCTTGTGTTAGGTTTGATTAATTTTGAAAGGGGTCAACAATTCCTAATTTGAAATTTGTGCTTCAAAATGGACATATTGGGGCTTCATCGAACCATATTGAATCTATCTAAGACAAGAATATATGAATGTGTATATAAATTCAACATAACAACACCGTGTAGAATGCCGCATGTGGGATGTCGGCTATGTTTGACACGAGGTGGCGGTTTTGAAGCGGAGGTTTTTGATTTATACGTTTAAAGCATAGAGATGTTGAATAACAAATGTATGAATGCAAAAAATATAATAATCTTAATATAATGAATCGGGTACACCCTTTTGCATTCATACGCGTGTTATTCAACAGTTATGTGCTTTAAACGTATAAAACAAACACAAATAACATATCACCTCTCTTCATATTCCATTATTTGTTTACTTTGAGGCTTTTTCTCTATTTAATGCACATTACTTAAAAGACTAAAATATAGGCCAAATGAAATACCTTAAGTTTACAATTTGTCAACATAACAGAGTAGGTGTATTTGAACTACAAAGTATCAGATAAAGGCCGAATTATTTGCAAATCTATCATTTTTTTGATAAATGCCTCTGCCCCTTGAGACGCAAAATCTGACTCCCCGAGCGACACATCATATTTTGATGAAAATTAGTTTTGAAAGCACAATAAATTTTAACTAAGAAGCTGGCATTTGGTTAAATTCTATGATAGGACTTCATTTCTATATAAATCATACAGGAAACAATCGTCAAAAGTAGTTTTTTTATGCTGAAACTTGCATATGAAGCCTCAAAATATGCAATACGGAAAACTAGGGAGAGGTGTTTGAGAAAACAGAGCACTGAAAACGTCTGCTTCTGCTTGCTGGAAATAGATTATGGTTTGGTTCCTTCCGTGCAATACATTATTAGGTACTAACAATTCTCAAAAAAGAAATTTTGATACTTGAACTTACCTTGATCGTTTTTCTCCGCTCAAAACCGCCACCCCGTGTCAAACATAGCCGACACCCCACATGTGGCGTTCTACATGGTGATAACAACATCATCCAAAGCCATTTCAGGGACTGCTAAACCTTCCGAAGATTTTAAGATTTTCATTGGATTTGATTTGCTCAATTTGTTTTTTTTCTAAACGTCTATGTTATATCTTTTAGATATAAAAATGGACATCAATTAACATTGTAACATTGATAGCGTATAATCATGAAACATTTAACGAAATGCCTCACATTTACAACCCTTTTTATTTCTCTTGCAGGGAAACAAGGTTCATTTTAAAACACTGGAAGTAAAACGCTTGAATATTGACAGGAAAATGATTCTAGAAATGATTGAGGTAACAATTTTAATATAATTATGTTTTAATAATTATAAAATCTTTATATAACATCTTTCTATTGACTAGGTTTGTTTATAAGGATGTTATCAAGGGTATCGGGTCTATAACATCTTTCCATTTACTAGGTCAGTCTATAAGGATGATATCAAGGGTATCGGCTCAGCGCAGTGTGACCTTAAAGCAAAGATATCGATATAGAGACGTTTTTAGTTTACATGTTTAACCTCTCCTTATAATAATACAATAATCTGTCAAACGTCTGCTTGGATTTTTAAATGCGGGTGCCACAGGTGGAGCAGGAACTGCATACCCTTTTCGTCGTTTTTTATTTTGCCACGACGCTGTTAGTTTTTCTTTCACACATGAGTTTTGAATGTACCCTTGGTATCTTCACACATGAGTTTTGAATGTACACTTGGTATCTTCACACATGAGTTTTGCATGTACACTTGGTATCTTCTGTCTCTTTTTTTGTCGATAATTGTTTATATGTAGGTTTTGATTGTTTGCCTTTGTAAAAACACTGTTTTTCAACAACACTGTTTTTGAACATATCTGTGAAATACCGAAAATGCACTCAAACAGTGCATTTTGGAAATTTCTACTTTGTATCATATCATATCTGGATTGATTTATCAGCTATGTTCATTTTGGTTTAGATCTTTTTTAGTCTACAAACTAACCAGTGCTTGGTTTTGTACTCTTTTTTTCATTTTAGAATACGCTTAGTATTGAATAAATTAATCGACATATAACTAAAATCTTAAACAATGGACATATATATTTAGATGAGGGATTTCAACTGCAGTAATCTAACAAAATTCATCGGATTGCACACCAAACACCCGCATATCATGATAATAACAGAATACTGTTCTAGGGGAGATTTACAGGTACACTATATTTATTATATTTTTATCACTTTGATAAAGTTATTATTTTAGTTCTTTCGGCAATGCATGTGCATGCGGACAATATTGATGAGATATACAATGTGGCAATTACAAACCACCAGATAGCCTACACAATGACCAAAAGTAGACGATATAGCTAACACTTTCCGTAAAGCACCATTATAAAAAGATTCAATAGCACGCACCTTTGATTGTCATCGCTCTGGAAGAAAATGGTTCTCTCTCCACTAAGTCCAATTCAAAATGTATTTTAATTAGAAGTGGGAGCTATATTGCAATCACCTTTTCTGTCGGTTCGTCCGTCCGTCTGTTCGTTCGTCAAACAAATATTTGCACAATTTTGTAATACACTACCGCACAGAGTAACTTCATATTTGGTCATCCCAGTCGACATAAATAAGTTCTAACGTGTGATCACTATTCGGATTTTGTCAGATACACACTTCATATTTGGTCATCCCAGTCGACATAAATAAGTTCTAACGTGTAATCACTATTCGGATTTTGTTAGATACACACTTCATATTTGCCGTTACTTTGATTTTTCCATTTGATTGAACGTAAACATTTTTGTCGCACATGTTGCAAATACAAAAATGTACAATTAAACAGAATGACTTGATATTTGATCTGTCCCTTAGAATGTTGAGTTGTAATGTGCACGCACTATTTGGATCTATGAGACACCTATTACCTGTTCACAGATACATTGCACTACGAGTGGTGGTATGCATAGAACGAAAACTCGAGCATTATTAGTAAATAAAAATCCTTTAACTTAAATATTGCGTATCGAATTTAGTTTGCATGACATGTGTTTCTTTACTAATTATCACTAGAAACAAGGGATCAAAACAGTTTTAATGTGAATGCAAATATAAATATCAATTTTCAATGGTAACATAATGGGTCTTTTGGAAAAAAAAGTGTCATTTAAAGGGACATTTCTAGAAGACAGAGTTTCAACTATATTTTGTAAAGTTATATAACAGTAATATAATACAACAGTCACAGTAAGCCAACAGCAGTTTTGACCCACTGAGATCTTAATTACTATGCGCACGACACATGCTTCAGGAATCAAATAAAGTACTGGATTTGTGGAGCAACCATTAAAAGACCTTTAGGCATCACGTGTATATGGTATATATGGCTCCAGTAGATACAATGTTAAAGGTTCTGTAGTGCCTAAAATTGTTTTACGTGATATAGGTTTTTCTGGTAAAAAGAAGCTATTGGACTGAGGTTTCCCCGATAATAAAGTTTGAGTAATCTCTCTTTAACTTGTGAAAAGACAGAGAAGATACTAAGGCGGAAAGCAGACACCATAGTTGATTAAAACAGAAAATTCAATGGCTGAAAACGAAAAGAAAAATTCTGTGTCATTTGAGTACAAAAATGAATCGATCAGTAGTTGTACACAATAAGTACCTATTGGACTGTTTGTTAAAATGTCAATCTACCAAACTCAATAAATAAGTTGTCGATAGAAAAAATCAATGATGAAATCCTCTCGGTGTATTTTCATTGGAATTAGTGTGGTTCATTACAAAGTAAGATTTTTTTCATTACATAAAATAAGGTATTTGTTTCTACGATCATCATTTCAATTTTTGTAGAAAAAACTCTTTTTAATGAAACCATGTAAACGATCTTTCAATTGAGTTTGGGGAATAGTCTTGTAAGAGTGGAAACGGACACTGTCATTCAAAAAAGAAATCTAATGCAAAACTGAAAACTGAAACAAGAGCAATACGAACCCTTTAAAAACAAAACAAGGAACAAATACCAATGCTTCGGAGGGTTAAGCAGTTCATGTTAGGTATGGTTCGTCTTATCTGAAGGCAATATCACCATACATTGGCCGTTTTTTAAAACACATTATACTTGTTAAACGAAAGGAAGTTGCGTAAATAATTATAAGTATTTCTTACAGACTTTGCTACTGAATGATTCCATTGATCTGGATAAGGATTTAAAGATGGCATTGATTGTCGATTTGATAGAGGTAACTAACGAACTGAAGAATTATCAAGCGTATAATGATTTTTTTTTTGGTAAATTGTAGACTAGGTGCTATGTGAGTTTGCTTCGAAAAGAAACAAAAGTTATCATTTTCTGAAGAAGACCACGCCCGGTCTGTGTTTTTGTTAGATGTTTTTCTGCTTTGTATCGATCTGATGATTTAAGCCCTTTTCAACTAATTTTTATAGTTTGTTCTTATGTTGTGTTGTAACACTACTGTCCCAGGTTGGGGAGGGTTTAGCGCTCAGAAACATGTTTGACCCCGCCACATTCTTTATGTGCCTGTCCCATTGTCAGGAACCTGTAGTTCAGTTGTTGTCGTTGGTTCATGTATGTCATATTTGTTTTTCGTAAATTGTTTTGTTTCGAAATAGGCAGATAGTTTTCTCAATCGAATTATTTCATATTTTTCATGTCGGGGCCTTTTAAAGCCGACTATACGGTATGGATTTTTCAAATTGTTGAAGGCATACGGCTGCCAATAATTGCTTACTTCCACTTCATTTGAACTTTGATGGATAGTTGTCTCATTGGCAATCATATTACATCTCCTTGTTTTTAAATTACGGAAAACTAACTCATTTATCCATTTTAGATTATGACGATTGACAGAACAAAATCAATTTTGAAAGTTTTGTCAAAAACAAAGTTCAGTTTCTCGCGTTTGCGTTCAGGAATGCTACGGCATGATTTCTCTCTTGACCGTTGAAGCAAAGTAATTCTGTTTTTTAAAGTAATAATATAAAAACAAATGTAAGTCACGAGTGCCAAGGCAACTAACAATCAAAATCCGAACTAGTTTAAAGAAGGAATATGTACAAGAAATAACAAGATATATGAAATGCAAGAATTGAAAAAGAACTCGCGTGTCAAACTGAAATTTAATGATCATTTAAAACAAATTGGTCTATATATACTGACAAAATAGTCTAAAATATTACCAAAGTATTAAATGAATGGTTAAGGTTCTTGAATAACCGCGGGATACCTGTTTTGCTTTGTATTTGTGTGGTTGAATAACATTGGGTTAAGTATTTTTAAAAACAGTAACAAAATGTGCCCAGCTAGGGTTATATTTTTTCAGGATTTCTTTAGAAGAGGTGAACCTAGATAAAAACGGACAATGAGTGCCGATTGCAAACATAACTTTACGACAAAAGGGATGATTGCAACTTCCCAATTGTGAACTTTCAATTTCTATGTAGCAACATTCCAGTAGCGCCTACATACGGAGCATGTATCTCCAAATTATTACGATATTTCAGGTCTTGTATTTCCTATCATGAATTCCTTGATAGGGGATTGCTGCTCACAAGGAAGCTATTTAACCAAGAGTTCCAAGTAAGTGGTGAAGTTGAAGTCACCCCTTTTAAAATTTTACGGACGCCATCACGAGCTGTTTGGCCGTTATGGAACATCAATTTCACAGATGATAGTGGATATGTTTCAATTGTCGTAACCACAACCCCACCCCCTTTCCACGAATGTGACCTACCGAATCAGACTCATTACCGGGTTTGTACTAACATGAGCAACACGATAGATGCCACATGTGAAGCAGGATCTGTTTACCCTTCCGGAGCATTTGAGATCACTCCCAGGTTTTGGTGGGGTTCGTGTTGCTCAGTCTTTAGTTTTCTATGTTGTGTTTTGTGTACTATTGTTTGTCTGTTTTTTTTTTTCTTTTTTAGCCATGGTGTTGTCAGTTTATTTTTTATTTATGAGTGTGAATGTTCCTTTGGTATCTTTCGCCTCTCTTTTAGTCCTTGATTGCATGTATGTCTGGCTGCTTTTTTAGGACTGGCTTGGGTGGTGGGACACCAGAGCGAAGTCCATGTAGAAAACATGGAAATTGCCAACTCAAACTTTGGGCAGCAAGTTTCTTTCTGCAAATCGTAAAAGACCCTGTTCATGTTCACTTTGACAAGATATTGCGATCTCGCGTTATTTCCTCACAAAGATAATGTATGCAAGAAGGTTGACATGCGGTATGTTTGTTTTCGATAGATTGAATGAAGAGGTAAATCTTGTTAATATATCCTGGACAATGGGATCGTATTAATATACAAACTCACAAAATCATATTTGAGGGAATGAAACAACACAATCACGTGACAACTTGTTCAAAGTTAAAGTATGTCACTCACTGAAAATTATGAATTTGTAGAAATAACGTTTTCGTTTAAGCTACATGACATTAGTTTGAGCATTAAAAATCGAATGCTGTATGATTTATTTAAAATAAAATGGTTCTATTACGATTTCGAGATAGAAAGTTGCCGCCTACAATTTACTTGTATTTTAAATGGGCTGCGCGATGACGTCACACGGTTCCAGCCAGTCCTAGAAGAGGACTTCGGACGTGAGAGTAATCTCAGTTTTCAAATATTTAACGATATATAAAATTTTTAAAACTTCACGACAAAATATATATTAATAAAAACACCGAACTCCAAGGTAAATTCAAAAAGTGGAAATCCACAAAAAAATGACAAAACCAAACGTTCGACAACATCATCCAATAGAACGACTGGAAAACAGAACACTTCAGCTTATCAGTTGTGAACTTTCCGTTTCTTTGTAACAACGTTCCGGCAGCGTCTGTATTTAGAAAATATATCTTCCAGTTGATTTATTTTTGTTTTGTTCACACATTGTTGTCAATATAATGGAATTCTATTCGACTGCCATACAAGTGAGAGGTTTAGTAGCTATAAGACCAGGTTTAATCCACCTAAGGAAATGTCTGTACCAAGTCAGGAATATGACAGTTGTTTTCTATTTGTTTGATGTGTTTGAGCTTTTGATTTTGACATTTGATAAAGGACTTTCCGTTTTGAATTTTCCTTGGAGTTCGGTATTTTTGTGATTTTACTTTTTAATACGACATTCCATAATGGTTTCCTTGATAGATATTTGCTGCTTACAAGGAATCTATTGCACCGAGGGTTCTGTTAGCAAAGTTGGAGTAATCCATTCAGAATTTTGTCGTTTTTTCGTATTTCTCCCATGGTATTATTGATTTTCTTAGGCGTATAAATTCCGATTGCCCCTTCCGTCGCTTTTTGCCCGAAAGCCATCATGATGTAATTGACTATTATGGAATATATGTGTCACTGATGACCACGGATATGTTTCAATTGTCGTAACAACTATCCTGTTCTACTTTCAGAAATTGTAAAATTAACGAAATTTTACTTGCCGTGTGCACTACGACGACAACCACATGTAGAGCAGGGTCTGCTTACCCTTTCGGAGCACCTAAATGACCTCTGCTTTTTTGGTTTTTGACATGGGTATGTCAGTTTTTCTCCGCCATCAGATTTTTTATGATCCATTTGATTTCTTCGTCCTCTTTGTTTCAAGTAATCACGAAAACAAGAATGCTGGAAATTGTTTCTTTCAAAATTGAAGCTATCTGAAGTAGGTCGACTTCATATAATATCGAGGAAGTTTACTACTTCAACATTCTGCTATTTTCAATAATTTCACATTTTATTTCAGGGAATGACCTATCTTCATAATTGTAGTATATCTGTGCATGGCAATCTAACCAGTGATTCATGTGTTATTGATAGTCGCTTTGTGTTAAAAGTTACGGGATATGAACTGAGAGGATTGAAAGTGCAATGTAAAGACAAAGTTAACCTAGCCAGTAAGTTCTATAACATTTAAAGAACGGGTCTAGCTTACAATAGCTGGTATCAATTGTTATTGTTGTTCATAATGCCTTCCTCTATCAACATGGTACCATACGCTACAAATTTATTATTTTGTGATTCAATTCTACATATTTTGGTAAAAATGAACCCGAAATTAGTATACTAGAGTTTCTCATTGACAACATATTTTTTGAATTTGGAAATAGAATTTTCCAGCAGGTTGTCGGCATTTCCATAGGAACCAACTGTGCACCTCTCCTGACCTGTTTTAATTTTCATGAGTCGGAGTTCCTTCGGACACTTGTAAAATACAATAAGATCAAAGAAGCTAGATTATTTAATCTCACATACAGGTATATTGATGATGTTCTTTCCATTAACAATCCAAACGTTTCTGATTGGGTCCCATTTATATATCCTCCTGAACTAGAGATCAAACAAGCTATTACTATAATTTCTAAACATGTACCTCGAACTTGACAACAGCTGTCATCTCATTACCAGAATCTATGACAAACGAGACGATTTCAATTTTGAAATTATAAATTTTCCTCACCTGAGCAACAATATTCCAACTTCACCCGCGTATGGAATAATTGTATACATTTTTTTCAACTTGAAGCTTGCAGCTGCTACTCAGACTTTTGTAAAACATCCACTTCATTTGAACTTTGGTGGATAGTTGTCTCATTGGCAATCATACCATATCTCCTTATTTGTGTATAGTTTGTTTATTGCAATTATTTAAAAATCGAAATGAAAAAATAACAACATTTTCTATTAATTTCTAGACAGTTTTTGGATTGCACCAGAACACCTGCGCACCAAAGATAGAACAGTTTCTCAACCTGGTGATGTGTACGGTTTCGGGATAATACTGTCCGAAATATTGTCGAGAAAAGAACCTTTCAGCGAGGAATTAGATAGTTTTACGTCACAAGGTTGTCAAATAAGTACACAAGTATATGATTAATAGTATACTTTTATATTGATATATGGCATGTACAATGAAGGTCATATTTTCCCTCGTAAATAGACATTTACAAAAATACTGTATCCTTATTTCACAGTAATCTTAGAAAACATTAAAACTTCATATCAAACAATATGAAAATAAGTTAAAAAAGAAGCATCACATTTGTATCGATGTTTCACCGTGGAATGACGTACGAAGTATTTGTCATGAAGAAACTAACATTTTTTTTTTTGTACAAAATATCACATTTTCTGATTTCACATGACGCTAACAGGTGAAGCAACTTTAAGAAGTCAGTATTTTTGTATCTGTATTCTCTATTCAATGTTAAAAATTAGTTAAAAGGTTTTTTTTATATTATTATATTGCATGTCAAAATGCCAGATTTTGATTGGTTAATACGAGGGAGACAATTTACTCTATCCCATGGCAAATACTCTATTACCCTTCACGGAGACGCTTGCTCAAGTGTGCGCTTTAATAAATACGGATGATTGTTATGTACACGACGACATAGTTTACTACTTTGAATTTGAAATTTAATAGACAGTAATAACAGAACAATCAGTATAATAAATTAAATAACATATATCTGACAATGTTTTCTCGGGGTAACAATCTGCTCTCTCCTACGGCATTATCAGTACACGTATACAGCAACGAGTAATTTGGTGACTTGTAGCAGTGTATAATAAAATAAACTTTCTTTTCCTTTGGTCTTTGGTGGAAAGTTGTCCCACGTGATGTCATACTTCTCTACTTTAATATAGAAAACACAAAAATTAGAAAACATGATTCCTCCTACATTTTAGAGAGTAAAACAGACCACACGTACCACCAACACCAGACTCCTCCTTCAATACAAATGAACAACACATATGACAATCTGGATATATTTCGCTCGTAATTTTTTTTATCTTTGTTGTATATGTCTGTAGGAGTAGGTGGTTGATGTTGTCTTTTGTAATATGCCGTATTTGTTTGCAATTCCTCTTATCCCTCTTTGTGTATTACAAGTATTTACATGGTTTTTATTTGAGTATGGTGGGGTTAGGCTTATTTCTATATGCGTACAACTGCGTCACCTTTTGGCAATCTAGACCATTATTCGGAAAAATTAAAATACACAACAAAGAATAAAAGCCTGCACAGTCCAGCTACCCTTTGAATTTACCTGAACAGGAACTGTATGTTTCCCGGATAACTAACTGCTTTACTTCTTTCCTTTTCTACAAAAGGTAAATTTGCGTCTAGATTTCAGAAATATGACAGTTGTTTTCCATTCGTTTGATTTGTTTGATTTTGGCATTTGATAAGGGACTCTCCGATTTGAATTTTCCTTGGAGTTCGGTATTTTTTGTTATTTTACTTTTTCCAATTGCCTTAAACAGTTTAATATTACCTGTAAATATGGATATACATTAAAATTATAATCCATCAGTTGATATTCTTGTATTTTCTTATTACTATGATTTTAGTACGGAATCGCATATCATTGAACTATAATGAGGTCTACAGTAGAAGATATAAATCCTACGCAAAGAATTTTACATATACCTTTGATTAAGAATTGACTGCTTCTTTTTGTAATTTTATTGGGGAGTAAAAGTGTTGACCGCAGCATATTTTGTATTAAGCGTAGAAACGTTTCATTATAAAAATGTCCGCATGATCAACGCATTTATAACCCTTTAAAATTACAAAAAAGCATTCAACTCTTATAAACACATTCATATGTAACATGCCATAACATTACAAGCTTTATTAGTTTTTCGTTTGTTTTCCTATTCATTGTTGTGACATTGTCACGGGAAGTACGTGCAGTCGTGAATGTTGCATTTTATTGAGAAATAAAATATAGTTTTGATATGCCTCACGATTGTTGTCAGCCAATGCAAAGTACGGATTCTTATGAAACATATATGTAATGTAATTATTATATCATACAGAAATCATCATGAAAGTAATTAACGCTGAGAATCCACCTTTCCGACCTACGTTAGCTAAATCAAGCAATAATGACTTCATGGGAGGGATGGAAACAATAATGTATGACTGTTTAAATGAAGATCCTCAGAAGAGGCCGTATTTCATGATAATTGGAAAAAGAATCAAGGATTTAACTGGGTATACATAATGTTTTGTTCTTTAATCTAGTTTGTTAAGCTGTTTATGTTATATAAAAACAAATAACCAACTAGGATGTATAAAACAGCGTATTGAAAATGTTTTATTGAACTGAAAAGTTAATTTCTTGAAATTGATCTTGCAGACAAGCAAATCACATATTGGAAAAGATTTCTTGACGTTGAACAGGAACAATAATGTTGAAGTTGGTTTGTCCAAGGTATTCAGTGAATATTGCCATTTTTGCTAGGCCTGGTCTTTATTTTTGAGTTGATATATCAAAACTTATTTTAGGCATTTTATTTACAATGGTTTTGCTTTCGATATGGTAGTTACAATTTTTTAAATGTTAATTTTTCATGTTATTCAATTTGGGTTTGATTTGGCTTTCCAACTATTTTGATTAGATCGCATTTTGTGATTATCATGTAGACGATACTCGGCGTACTAACTTATCAAAGATAGTTTGAGACATTGTAATGTGATTAAAAGGTGGTCAGTCATGAAAAAGCTAGTATCCTGAAGATACAAAGAGTAAATTTTTCAACGTTTCAAAGTTAAAATGAATAATTAAATTGTAAATTTAAATATTTTTCCTCTCTCTCTTTCAGAATTTCAAAATCTCATAACGTATTAGATGCATTACTTAGAAGAATGGAACAATATGCAAATAATCTGGAAGCTCTAGTTTTTGAAAGGACACAGGCATTTTTAGATGAGAAAAGAAAATCCGAGGAACTTTTATATCAAGTTCTTCCACGGTACCGTTGAATTTAAACTATTCATAGAAAAGACAGCAATATACCTCTAAAATTTAATAAAATAGATTAAGAACAGTTCACAAAGCACAAAAAGATCAGATTCAGCAACCCAGCACCACGAACTCTAGCAGCATAAACTCAGTAGTTGCATCTATCGTGTAAAGTGTTTAAAAAAAGCCTTCTCTGTATAGCAGATTTTCTCTACAGTCAGTTCAACGTAAGGAAATACATCTTACATCACCAACGTTAATTTTTATTTTCTGTTTGTGCTTTTAAAGAAACTTTATTCAAAATCTCATTTAAAGTAAAATCGATGAAGAAAAGTACGATAGCCTTGTATACATACATACTACTCACGAGAAAAACAAAAGTTACGAAAACAATCTGGGACATTTATGCAAGCCATACAACTGTTAAAGTAGAGAAAAATATCTTTTTAATCGTTTTTCTAGATCTGTTGCTGAAAAATTAAGGGATGGGAGACCAGTTAATCCTGAAGCTTTTGATTGTGTAACGATATATTTTAGTGATATCGTAGGCTTTACTGACATTTCATCCCAGAGTACACCTTTTCAGGTAAAGTTTGTTAATTCCTTACACTTTTATAGCCTCGTTAATCAGATACGATATTCTTAAATGAAAACACAACTTTTAACATTTAAGGCGTCCAAAGCGTTTTTCCTAATTTATCTTCACCAAATATGCTTAAATTGTGAATGCCGTACGGTGACATATAGTTGTTAATTTCTTTGTCAGTTGGTCTCTTGTGGAGAGTTTTCTCATTGGCAATCATACCACATCTTCTTATTTTTATATTGAAATAAAATTTAGGAAAGTGTGCGATCTATAAATGCTTTAAAAGTTAAATGAAAAAAGTGAACATCAAAGCCGAAAATATGAAAGGTCAATTTTGCCTTTAGAAAAGGGATCAACGGTAAGAAATGTATGTTATACATTATTTCAGTTTCGAGTTGCTGATAACTGTACAGATTATACCCTCTACAACTGAAAGTCAGCTGTATTCAAGCCGTGCTGGAAAATTAAAATAACAATTTAGAAAGTAAATGCGTTTGAAGCACGTCTCTGTCAATACCTTCAACAAGAATGTTAAATGTAACAAATAAATCTTATTTTTAATTAACTATTTATTCAAGTATTTATTAATTTATTCATTAACATATAGTATATTCGTTGCTTGGGCGTGAATACAATATGTTATCAGATAAATATATAGTTCAAACTCAAATATTAGGTTATCTTTATTATGATTTGAAATATAATAAACTTTCAATTTCGTATGTATATTCTCGACCAAACAGCTGTGTACGTTGTCGATTCCAGGGAATAATTAAGAAAATGTAATCGTCGGTGAAAGCGGCATGACATAATATGAAACGACAACGCTTACTATGACAGAGAGACCAACATTATCCCAACAGTGATATTCGAGGGGAAAATATTTCGAAATTCAAATCCAAAAGATATAATATAATGTAAAGGGACAAACGTGTGAACAAACCGGAACAAGGAATCAAACATATGCATATTTGTTTTTCGTTCATTGTTTTGTACATAATCAGGCCGCTAGTTTTCTCGTTTTAATTGTTTTTTCATTCGTCATTTCAGGGCTTTTATAGCTTACTATATGGTATTGGTTTTGCTCATTGTTGAAAGACGTATGGGGACCTATAGTTGTTAACTTCTATTATATTTAGTCTCTGATGGAGTGTTGTCTCATTGGCAATCATATTACATCTTTTTATTTTTATATGGAATAGATTCCTTGATCTAAAAAGAATTCTTGATTTAACACTTTCACCTTTCTAAAACAATATTAATATATTCGTTTTAACTTACTTTTTATAAAATGATGAAATATTCGAAACACTAAGGTATTTCTATCTAAGGCCATATATGGAACAACTTTTTCGTAATTTTTGGTGTTCAAAGCTCTTCAAATTCGTATTTGTTTTGACTTTTCAAATTTTCAGAATCAAGCGCAGCTAATGTGTCTTGTGTATATGAAACACGCGTCTGGTGTTCCAAGTTACAAGCCTGGCATATTTGATGATTTGTTTTTATCTATCTTATTTTAAACATACTTATAAGTAACACCAACAGTGCAAAAAATTTGCAGTCGACATCTTCTTTTTCCTAATTAGAAAGTGATAGAAAATGTATACATATTTCTCACAGCGGTTCACGTATCTCAGTTTAAACGACGTCGAAGTTTGACAAGTAACTGTCTTTGATCATTGTGCAGCGCGACAGGTGTCGAAATCGAAACAGGATATGCTAATTTTTCTGGATTTACGATATTCGTCCAAACCATTACTGGAGGTCGTATCGTCTATATCATTAGTTTCCTGTTCGTATAAATGATACGTTTCCTCAGTGTTGCTACAATGGTATCTATCCCTTTAATCTTTTTTTATTTCAGCTTTTACAACGATATCATACAATTTAATATATTCTTTTTCTTTTAATTTAAGATTGTAGATCTACTGAATGATCTTTACAACTGCTTTGATGAAATTATAGACAGACATGACGTTTATAAGGTATGGTAAACAAACAGTTTTGTTGTGTTAAGACATATTTATAGAATAAAATATAATCACATAAAAATAATAAGGTCAATACCTTAAACCTATGTTTAGCCTTATCACTCATTGTAAAAAGTGATAGAAGATTAAAAGTATTTAATGAATTGTAAAATATCAGTTGCATTCCAAATATGAAGCTTTTTCATGGAAATAATAGAATGAGGACACACACAAAAAAGGGCCTGATAGCCAATTTTGTTAACTGCTTCATATCAAATCAATATTTATAACACATATATTTAGTAGATCAACTTTATAAGCTTAAATTTTATTCGTATTTAAGACTTTAATTGATATGGCTACATATCTGTCCATTTCAATTTGTTAGAGTAATACACAGCCTTGAACTGATGTTGTATATCACGCCAACCACAGATCACTAATCTTCCTATCTTTATCAAAGGATGAAATGTCGTTCGTGTTAAACGGTTGCCTAAGTACCAATGGCATGTTTTACATACTATTATGACGATAAAGGAACTTCAACACAATAACAGACGTATTGTATCAGTTGTATAATAATTACCAGGGTTAATGATATTAAGTGTCAGGAAAGCTTTTCACACTTTTCTTATTTCCTTCTTCCTTTAATATTAACAATGTTGAGATAAAGATCTTGTGACCTTGTTTCTCTGGAATGCACAGATGTTGTAGTGATTAAATTTCAGTAAATTCCTTAAATACGAATGTCCTGATAGTGTGTTTTAACCTTATGATGTAATAATTGTAATTATGGTTTATAAACAGGACAAATTTAAAAGAAAACCTGTGCTTATTGTATTCAGGAGATTATGTATTCACTCTATGGACCCTCAATATCGTTGATAACATTACATAACTCTGTGCAATATATCAGTTTTTGATTCGTTTTCTAGTCATTTTACACTTTTTATCTGGATTTAAATAATGGCAAAGGTGGAAATGTATTGTTTCAATACCAGTTTTGCTTTTTGATAAAATGGTCTTTGGTGAAACTTCTGTTTCTATTACAGTCGTTACAATTCCCTCTTTAGTAACTTATAAATATATGAAATGGACAAACTAGACAAGGGAAAAATAAATAAGCCATTATATTTTGCTTGGTACTAATTTATTTTTTCTTCGGAGATAAAGTATACCAAAAAGGGATCGGTATTCCTACAGGAATTTACTATGCATTATATCTTCTGGTTTTTTAGAGTACAGCGACAAAAATTACCATTTCGTTCCTTGGTTCTTTTGGTTCATATAGTCTAACCGTTTGATTTTCTCAGGTTTTATGGACTTCCCTCTTTCGGTATTTGTGTTGATGCTGTTTTTGTGTGTGTAAATATCTTAACAATACAAACAGATATAGTCTCAGTGAACATTCGAGCTTTTTTAAACTCTTTTAACTTTCCTTTACTTTTGTTAATTGTTAAATATAAATGTTTTTTGTCTCCTTTATATGATATATATTTCTCAGTTGGTTAGATATACACTTTTTTATATTTCGTGTACTGGATTTTTCAATATAGAATAAGAATTTTGGTACGATTCCAAATGACGTGGATTTAAACAATTAGAGTCACCATATGGCCTCCAATAATAATCAAATTGTATATCGTAAAGTGAGCTTTGAATGTCATTACATGACAAAATGGGAAGCAATTCAAACGAAAAACTAATGGCCTGATTGATGACAAAACAATAACCGAAAAACAGATATAACAGACAACAACCAACGACAACCGCTTAATTTACAGGCTACTGAATCGAGACAAGCACATACATCATATGACGAAGATAAACTTATTTTGGGCGCTCAACCCTTTCCTTACTTTGACAATTGTGTTTCAGCTCAACATATGAACACACTTTAAAATACGTTGGATATGGCTTTACTCATCAGATCGCCGCGAAGAACAAAAAACTAACCTGAAAACAAAAGACACAAAGTACCGGTTTAATAGAACTCCCAGTTACTGAAAGCCAGTAGTCCAAAGCTATTAACATCTTATAGATAAACCATGTTCTTCAAGACAAAAGACAAACGTATGGTCTTTTATATTTGTTTTGTTAATCAATTGATCGACAATGAAAAGAGAAGGGTTATGAAATCCCAAACATAGTTTCACTCCACAAAATTTCAATGTGTCTGTTCATCTTCAGTATTTGTTGTAAAACATATCTTAATGTATTCCTCATTCGTATTCCTCATTTGTTTATAACAGATGTTTAATTGTTTTGATAGCTTTATAGATTTATAGCTTCAAAGTATTTTATAGGCATCTGTTATAGACTAATATTCCCGACTTACTAAAAGACAGTACTTATATATGTAGTGTTTGGTAAACTGTTGTTGGTCCTTTCGTCAATTTTAGTTTTTTATCATTGTCAACTTTTCGTCTGTCCGTTAATTGCTTGCTCTCTGACTTAAGTCAATACGCTATGGTCATCATGAAGTATTTCTTTTTAGAGCACACATGATGTAAACTCAACAGGTTATAACGCGATTGATGGTTGGCTATAGGCTCATGTTTTGTAATACGTTTACTTTTTTTGAGCAATTTCTTTCGGTTGTGTACGTCGAACATGGTTATTAAGCAGATGGTTTGGTAGCAAGACGAAAAAAAAAATACAACTGCACAACCGCACAATATCCATTGGTATTGTCTGCCTTTTTTTATAATAAAAACATTGAATTGATTGATCTATGCAACGAAAACAAGGGACCAGTCTCGATTTCTGTTCATCTCGAAATAAAATTTTTGAAGATGAATGAGACACATTTACAATATTCTTTGTTTATTCGTACTATTTTCAATACAACGAATACTTTTTATATCTGTTGATACAAAAGATGTAGACTAAAATACTAAAAATAATATATGATCGCAGTTTTATGTACCTTGGATAACTTATATGTGATACTGTGGATTAATTTATTTTCGTGGCTATCAATTTTCGTGGATTGCGGAAAACTAGCCTTTTCGTGGATATGTGATTTCAAAGTCAGCATACAACCTAATATAAAATTTGTAATTCGCTGAACATTTAAATTCGTGGTTCACCTGTTCCCACGAAAACCACAAAAATTGGTATGCAACGAATAATAATGAATCCACAGAATTTAACAAGAACACAATACCTTGAACATGTTGAACACACTTAGTGCCTCTGACACTGCGAACAGCATTACACTGATATGGTCAATTTTCCCTTCACTAATTCATTTGACAAACACTGTTGCATTTTGAAATCTAAAATTTAAAAGTTACTTCAAGATAGTGATCTTTTGGCTAACGGAATCGGTTAACGAAACGTAATATCAGATAAATCTTGCATAATTAAGCGAATACAACCATTTATGATATCTTTACATTGAATTTGTTGAATGTGTACTTTTGATACATCAGTCTAAGAGAACACGATTTATTATTAAGTTGCAATTTGGTTTGTTTATATTGGCTTTGCTCATTGTTGAAAGCCGTACGATGACCTGCAGTTGCATATGTCTACGCCATTTGGTCTCCGTTTGAAGTAGCTTTCAGTTATTTTGCATTTTGTCTTTTGTGTTTTTGTAAGCTGTTTTGTGCTGTATACAATTTTGTACAGTTTGTTTGTATGTTGTATGTTGTGCTGTTATACCACTGTCTCAGGTCATTTTAGAATTGAGCGCTCAAAAAAGTTTCATTGGTTGTCGGTTCATGATTGTCAGATTCATATTTGTTCACGTTAATTGTGTTTATTAAATTTATGTATTCATTTTATCGCTTGATTAATTGTGCAGATTGTCATTTCGGACCTTCTATAGTTGATCATAATGCATGTTGTTTTCTTGTTGTTGAAGGAAGTACTTTAATCTATAGTTTCTAACATCCGCGTCATTTATACACTGGTGGAATGATGTTTCAGTGGCAATCATACCAATATTTGCATTGATTTTCGCATAGCTGATTTATTTATTTATGTTTCAGGTTGAGACCATAGGCGATGCGTATATGGTAGTGTCTGGGCTTCCCGTACTGAATGGCATTAAACACGCCAAGGAAATAGCACAGATGGCACTGTCTATAAGAGACTCAGTCGAATGTTTTAGGATTCCCCACAATCCAACTAAACCTTTGCAATGCAGAATCGGAATTCACTCAGGTAACAATTACTCAAAGATTGTATCGTAGTGCAACGACTTAGGCTACCCATATTTCGTAAGTGTTTTTTATCATTGAGTTCAAACCAATCCTGGTGGACTATTTGTGCCCGAGGCTACGATTTTGCCAATAATCAGTGCTTTGGCACTGGCATAATTCGTGACAATCTTTCTTAAATAATCTGGTTATAAATTAAGAAATTATTAATAAATGAGGTTCGAAGTCCCTTAGAAAGGTTACCGTAATTTAAATTTGCTATTATTTTTAGGTCCCTTTTCGTTATATATCTCATATGTTTCGGTATTTTCGATCCCTTAACTTTCCAATATTTGGCTTTGAACGTTTCTTATGAAGGTTTATTCAGAAAAGCGCCTTTGACGTAAAAGATTTATATTTAATTTTCCCCAATTATGAACAGAAAAAAACATAGGAGTAAATTCAGTCGGTAATAAGTGTTCTCCACACCGACTTTGTTAAATGAAGTTGTAAACAAATTATTCTTTCTTCTATACATGTATTATCCATATAACAACTCAAAAATGATATTCTGTAGACTATAAGCCAAGAACAAACTAAACAGATTATGCTGTTTGTACTAAATTCATGCGCATTAGATTACAGCAAAAGGCTTTCTTACAACATGTTAAATATCTAAAGAGTTGAAAGAATGTGTTTGACAAGTCAGATACATTTGAATTGAACAACATTCACAATTGCAGAGGTATATAAGTATAAGGTGATTTTTTTCTGCGGACATCTATTTCCATATCGTATACATTTTTTTAGACATGTCTTGATTTTCAAACTGTAGGCGATTGTCGGTCGTCATCATGTTTACGATAAACATAACATAAGACAAGTGAATACAGGTTGATCATAACAGGAGATGAGAATTAATTTATACTCCAATTTGACATATATGAAACAATAAGTATATGTTTTTTTGTTTTTTTTTTGCTTTTTTTTTGCTTTTTTTTCAAGATCGTTCAAAAATCAATTTATACTAACTTAACTATTATTTCCTGATGCATTCAATTGGAAAGCTGAAAACATTTCTTTTGTTGAATAGTTTTGTTCTCAACTGAAAGGTCCTTTGTATTCTTAATGACAATTTAAAATTGAGAATGGAAATAGGGAATATGTCAAAGAGACAACAACCCGACCAAAAAGCAGACAACAGCCGAAGGCCACCAATGGGTCTTCCATGCAGCGAGAAAATCCCGCACCCGGAGGTGGTCCTCAGCTGGCCCCTAAATAAAATTGTGTGCTAGTTCAGTGAAAATGGACGTCACACTAAACTCCAGAACATATAAATGAACTAAAAACATACTAGACTAACAAAGGCCAGAGGCTCCTGACTTGGGACAGGCGCAAAAATTGCGGCGGGGTTAAACATGTTTTGTGAGATCTCAACCCTCCCCCTATACCTCTGGCCAATGTATAATAAAGAAACACATAGCAATACGCTCAGTTTAAAAGAAGTCCGAGTCCGATGTCAGAATAGGTAACAAAAGAAACTAAGCAAAATGACAATGATACATAAAATAACAAAGGACTGCTAGCAGTTACTGACATGCCAGCTCCAGACCTCAATTAAACTAATTGAAAGATTATGTCTTCATCATATGAAAACCAAGTACAAATCTTCCCGTTAGGGGTTTAGTATCATACCATAATTAATACATTGTATAATAAAAAAAATGGATAATATATGACCATCAACTGATGATGTAAACAAAAAGGTAAAACCTGTCCACAATATTGTAGGATCTGTATGCGCAGGTGTGGTGGGTAGGAAGATGCCAAGGTACTGCTTATTTGGAGATACAGTTAACACTGCGTCTAGAATGGAATCAAAAGGTGAAGGTACGGTAATAAGTGTGATGGATATATATGCCATGCATATTTACACGTGTCATTGCCTTTAAATTATCCAAGTTTAAATTCTTGATTAATGAAAGAGGTAAGGGCAGTTTACCTCGGTGTACTAAAAATTTCGTTTTACAAGAGAGACGAGAGACACCAAAGGGATATTCAAACTCATAAGTCAAAAATAAACTGACAATGTCATGTATAAAAAAACAACCAAAAGACTAACAACAGAACACAAAACACACCATAGAAAACTATAGACTTAGCAACACTAACCCCACCTAAACTGGGGGTGAGCTCCGGTGCTCCGGAAAATATCATAATTTGTACAGGAGTGTGAATATCAAGGGCAAATAAAATATTATCAAAACATATGATACAATGATATGTATCCCCCAAATGTTGTGCCTGTACAATGTAAATGTTATAATGCATTGCCCACATCCAAGGGCTATCATTGTTTATCGGCAATTTGTACATTTTCCTTTTAATCTTACTGGCTTATATTTTAATATTTTTCATTGACAGGACTTGATACTTGAAAATATTAGGCAATAACTAGTCCATCCGCGTCAATTTATCAATGAAATGCACGCGGCTTCAATCATACAACCGAACAAATATCACAACATTTTGTTCGCTTTAATTAGTTATCAAAGGTACCAGGCTTATAATTTGATACGCCAGACGCGCGTTTCGTCTACATTAGACTCATCAGTGACGCTCAAAGTTGAAGAGCATTGAGGACCCAAAATTCCAAAAAGTTGTGCCAAATACGGCTGAGGTAATCTGTGCCTGGGATAAGAAAATCCTTAGTATTTCGAATAATTCATACTTTTGCAAACAGGAAATTATAAAATGACCATATAATTGATATTCATGTCAACACCGAAGTACTGACTACTGGTCTGGTGATACCCTCGGGGACGAAACGTCCACCAGCAGTAGCATCGACCCAGTGGTGTAAATAGTTATCAAAGGTACCAGGCTTATACTTTGATACGCCAGACGCGTGTTTTAAGTAGTTTTACTAACTATTTCATTTTACTTCATAACCTCAACCAAAAAAACATACAGTTAAGACAAATTGCCGATTAAAAGAAATATAGAATTAAACAAAAATGCCATTATTCTATATATGTTTTAGATTGTAATGCAACACGCATCTTTTCATTTTTGCGTATTTGCTTTGTCTATATGCCTTTTTGCTTTTCCTTGTTGACATATTTCTTTGTTTTTATAGTGATTGAGATTATAACACAGTGTTGACTGCTGTACCCCTATTTTTGACATTTTTACCTATTATGTCTCTTTGTTTTTTTCACACATTGTTGTCAATATAATGAAATATGTTGTCATACAAGTGAGAGGTTTAGCTAGCTTTAAAACCAGGTTTAATCCACCATTTTCTACATAAGGAAATGCCTGTTACAAGTCAGGAATATGACAGTTGTTTTCCATTCGTTTGATGTGCCTGAGCTTTTGATTTTGCCAATTGTTTAGGAACTTTCCGTTTTGAATTTTCCTTGGAGTTCGGTATTTTTGTTGTTAACTTCTTAATGTTCATCCTACAATATGACTTATATTTTAGCCATGAAGATACATATCAGTGAAGCAACAAAGACGTTACTCGACAATTTTTCTGAATTTGACGTTAAATGTAGGGGGATATTGTCAATCAAAGTAAGTAAATGTAAGATCGCATATACCTAATTTCAAAATAAAATCGCGATAAAACAAAAACAAGATATATACTTTTATAATATTTTGTACATTCATTTTTGATTTGATCAAAGTGTCTCGCCTACGCAAGCTATAAAAAAAAAAAAACGAAACCAAAAAAAAAAAACGAACAAAAACCTTAAATCGTTATGAGGTTAAATATGTGGTAAAACAATAACACTAGAGGTGCACAAAGTTGGAACACAAACAGTTGATTCTAAAATGCTTGCAACATTAGGAGACATTAAGATACTATTCTTGGGAAATGTGGGATGGTAAAATTAGTTTAAAATAGTCCGTGAGATATATTATTCTAGAAATGTATAACAATATCGAATGTATCCAATTAAGATAAGCCATACTCTCTGTTCTAAAATGGTTGAATGTTTCATATTTTTTTATTCATCACGAAGTCGCTAATGTGGCTGAAATGGCAGAGATGAATGACAAACGATAGCCGATTTAGGTGATGCAACTGGCAAAATACGTAAATATTATACATTGCAATAAAGTTAATGTTATTAGACTGTTTTCCACATGTAAAGCTTATAATGAATACCAAACAAAATCCATCTGCTGGATTAATTTATGTCTATTTTACAGGGAAAGGGCTTAATGACAACATATTGGATAAAGGGTAACAACACAGATATGATAATATCTGCAAACAAATCGGAAGTGTCATGTACATAAAATGTTACATACTGTGGTATGGATAAACTTAAATTTGCTCATTATTGTTAGATAATAAACTTATACCAAACGTTGACAATAATTTATCTCTATAACCAAAAGACCAACAGACAACAAACGGAAATATCTAAGTCGCAACTAGTACTAATATGTTAACGGTCAGTAAAGAAATAAATATAGTGTATAATCATTAATGAAAATAGTAGTCGATCCAATATCTATCAAATTAGATTAAGGGAGATAGCAGTCTTATACCAACAAACACATGTTGCATCTAGACATCAACACAGTATAAATACAATATGTCAAGCTCTTAACGCTCCAAAGTATAGAAAAGTAGGGAGGAAAATCTTGATTAGACCACTAATTCATCCAATTGAACTGAATATAGAGATTCTTATGACATACACATATCTGGCAAAACTTTTATTGCGTGAATGACAAAAGAAATGTGGTGAACGCAAAAGTGTGACACCAATCATACAACGAAAAGACTTCTCAGTGTGCAATGTACGTTCATCAACAGTAGACTAAGCCACGAATGCTAGACAAAAAACCTAAAGCACTAGAAATTTGATAATCGTGGTTTGATCGAAATTGTTGAAAGTAAGTAAAACCACAAATGTAAAACAAACTGCGAAAAAAAAAAAGAAAAACTCATAATTTAGTTTAAACACAACATACCAATATTTGCAGAGCGCTATATCTATCAAAATTACTCTAAGATATTTCCATGTGCTTACCTTTCTTGAGTACCTGAGATTGTCCCCATTTGTTGTTGGGTTTCATTTTGCTCAATCTTAAGTTTTCTATTTAGTTTTTTGTGGACTTTTTTGCCATCACGTTGTCAGTTTCTCTTCGACTTATCAGTTTTGATTGTCCCCATGGTATATTCGTCCTCTTTTTCAAAATAGCAAATTAAAGCTATCGATTTATTCTCCCGCACACACGGATATAAAAACGGTAAAGTTTTAAGTTTGTCCATATCGGGTAGATGTTAACATACGATCTTCAACAATAGACGACGGGTGAACAATGTATCAACACTGGACGTGACGCAAGCAACAATCAATCAATCAATACAACATATTAAACTCCAAGTTGCCCGATTTTACTATCTATGAATAAACTTAAGTCTCTAGTTTTCTATCTTGTCTTTTGGTCTTTTCTTTTTTTTGCCATGGCGTCGCCAGTTTATTTTCGACTTGTGAGTTTGAGTGTCCCTTTGCTATCATTTGCCTCTCTTTTAAAAGACAGAAATATCTTTGTATGCTCTTTGGTTGCTGTTTCATTGAGGAAATACCAACGTATTTCCTTATTTTTGCTATCAAAGATTTGCTATAAACGATATAATGGCAAAATACAACCACAAAAGAGGTTCCAGATGCGGAAAGACACATGGGTTCATTGATTGTTAATTGCTTAACGTCCAGTGGCAAACATGTCAAGCATGTTCACTACGATATAAGACACATGAAAATGTTGCATTTTGTTTGTATTTGCATTTCATTACACATTTAATTTTCTACATATATCGTATTCCAGCCTTTTGGAATTAAGAAAAGAAGGTGCAGTGCGTCATATAAAATAACAAAATGAAAATTACTTTTTATTCTAGGGACAGTAACATTTGTAAAGGTCGTTGTACATTAGTCAACGGGGACAAATCGGAAATGTGAGTCATAACTTGACATTGCTTCCATATTCGATCGTCGTGCTAGTTGCAAAGTGTTTTCATTAAATTTCCAATAACTGCCTGAAATTAAAATAATGTTAAACATTAAGGAACAATAAGAAAACAGTTAAAATATATTATACTAAAGTTGACGAAAGTTCTAGAGGACATTAAAAATAAAGGTCATATATATATGAAAAAATCCTTGATTGGGGTGTAATACCACAAAAAAAATAGTACGTCACAAACGATTTCATACGAAAAAGGGTTGAAAAAAATATTCTCTTGAATTTGACAGTTATAGGCAATAAACCCTTTATTTCATTGCAGAAAAAAAATTGGAAATTTGAGGTGATATGGTTTATTAAGCTTGTAAACAGGAAAAAATGGTGAAATTTGATTGATTTACTTCCGGTGATTGTTATTATCTTATATGCAATGGAATGATATTTGAAATTTTGAATGTAGTACTGGACAGGATAAATCTTTTCTCATGCCAAGTATTTCTTTATTTGTAACAATGATGAATTCTCTACAATTTTTTGAAAAATGTCAATTTAACAAAGACTAATAGGGGACAACAATGGTGGTATAAGTCCTTGGGAAATAGGAGCTAAAAAAAACTTAAAAATGAAACACTTTCATTTCTACAAGTTTACAAGATTTTCATTAAAAGTTGGGTATTAATTTTTAAAACAACGATTTAACGCAGGTAGTTTAACTCCGTGACATTCGATATGTGTCTGTTTCCAGTCAGGAGCACGTGTTTCAGTGCTTGTACTTGTTTGCTGTCTGTCGTATTTGTTTTTCCTTTTTGTTTTGTCATAGATCAGGCTGTTTGAATTGTTTGGCATTTTGTCGGGCCTTTAATAGCTGACTATACGTTATGGGTTTTCTTATTGTTGAAGGCTTTATTTTGACCTATAGATATAGTTGATTAAATCCGCTTTTTTTTAAATTGATAGTTGTTTCATTGACAATCATACCACATTTTATTATTTTCTATTATTAATGTCAATCTACTATATTAACTGAAACATGACGATTGTATTTCATTTCATGAAAAATTCATAAGAAAAAATTAGCATGGATTCGGGTGCGGTCATCTTATAAACATGCTTATAATGTGTTAATTCAAGATAAGGAGGAAGGTACAAAAGGGAAGATAAAAAAAATCAGTCGAAAAAGAGCGACAAAATCATGACAAAAAAGCCCCGAAAACAGTCTGCAAAACGCTTCATAAAAACTAAAGGCGAACAACATTTTAAAATTGCTAACTGCTTCTGACACATGTTATAGTCTTTTTTTGAATGCAAAAATATAACAAAATATCTCAATACAAATACAACTCTTCAGTGAATGCTATACCTTCGTTGGTAGTATCTACTGATTATTTCGAGTAAGATTTATTAATTTGTTTATTTCAAAACATAAGAATAAATCATTTTATCTTTAATGTTATAAACACATGCCTTCTTAAGCAAGAATCACCTAAGATGGATTCGGTTAGTTTGTTTTCAGTTATATGTTAAAACTAGAGGCGAAAGATACCAAGGGGAAATTCAAGCTTATTGGTCGAAAAGAAACTGACAACGTCATGGCACAAAACGAAAGACGTCGAAAATAGAATCATCCCATAGAGCAATGTACAAAAGCTAAAAACTGAACAACACCAACCCATTTAAACTGGGGTTGATCTCAGGTGCACCGGTGACATCCGTTTTATGTAATGTTCCCAATCGTTGAATATATTTGACTTTTTTTCATCTCTCGAGTTTCTGATGAAAGTTGTTCCAAAAAGAGGTCGTATACAGTGGACTCTGTAGTATACGTTAATATAACAAAAACACAGGGTTTACTGCTGGGTTATATTTTTTTCTTTTAATCTATGTATGGCATAAATTTACCTCTGTGTTGGAGTGACTCAAAATATGAGTGACCACTGCCTGTTCTAGATACAACAAAGAATCTAGGATCTGCCCTGGTAATTTGTCTCATGTTTGTGTTAAGTTTAGTGGGAATATTCTGAAATTTCAAATATTCAAACACAACATTAAATAAGAAACAACAGTATTTTACTTTCGGAATATCATAATATTTAAACTATCAAGATAAAATTTCGTCATCGCTTTGAGAGGAACTTGGTTCCATAAACGTCATTCTGATTCTAATAAATCTTTCTAAAATAACATCATCAAGATGCTTAATTTTCTTACTGACAACATATTTTTTAGCGTTTAGTGTCAACAGACATTTGACACTTCTATTAAAACGAGCTGAATTACTTTTTTTTTATTAGCTAGACTTATTTTGGTTTTATCTGAAGAAGAACAATGAGAATCTAGTTTTAACCATTGGCTTGACATGCTGTCATTTCATATTTAAATGCTGGATATGTTGATTAACTTTGTCCCACTGAATTTGAAGTTAAATATCCTGCACATACAATTAAGTCTGTTTCATATCTTGATTTAAGTCTAGAAATTGATTATAGTTTGTTTTTTCCTTTTTTTGTTTTGATTGCTATCTTACTGTTGTATATCCCAAATCTCATCTTTTTCCACAATGAAGTCGATGTTAACTAAACTTTACAACAAACGATTTATGGTGAGATCATTTTGCCAATTAAAAACCCTCACGTTTTGATTCACCAACATTTCCACTGCTACTACGTATGTAGTCTGTATCTTCCGTTATTCTCATATGATTAAGGTGCTTGATTTCGTAATCGGTATTTTTTTCATTAAAAGGATTGTTTCTTACTAGGACAATATTGTTCTCTTTTGTAAAGTTGCTACGTTTACCGATGGTGTCCTATTCCCGGAAGTGAGAATAGACTGAGTGCGGATTCTAATTTCTCATTCTCGTATCAGTAGTTGTTTACTCTGTCGACACACCTGGACTCGCTCCTTTTGGACTTCACACGATTCCTTTACTTTTTGTTTGTTACCTTGATTTGTCTTCTTTTTCGATTGATATGATTTGAACATCAGTAAACTATTGTTGACTATATATATATATATTAAACTTTGTAATATCGATACGCTTATGGCTATGATAACAACGAATGTTGCATTTAAGGAAGTCGTATTCCCCACCTCCTTTAAACTTTTTATTACGATACCGAATGCAGATTATCGTCGTATTTTAACCTTTTTTTTACGTAACCGAATGCAGCATATCGTCGTGTTTTGACTTGCCATTAGTAAGATGACAACTGCAACTTGTGAAGCAGGAACTATCTACCCATCTCGGTCACCAGAGTTTACCTCTGGATTACAATCGATTGTTTTGCTCAATATCTAGAGTGTGTGCTGCTGTTCTAGGGACTTCCTATCTTCGTTTGAGAAGAATGTTGTCTGTATTCACAAAATATCTTGCTTTTATCTTGATTACTAATGTCCAAATGAATTTATTACTTTTGAAAATCTGTTAACTACTGTTGCTGCTAATTTCATTATGATTTACGTTTGACCCCTTGTTATCTTCATACTTTTAAATACGTGACTTTTTAGGGGACCTGAATGTCTGATTTTAGGCTGATTCACATAACGTTTTTAAATGTATTATTTTTTCTACAAAATATGTTGTCCATAGGACTTCGACGGAATTTGGGGAAATTCAGACGAAAGTTGATAGTTGACCATTATTATCCATTTCAAAGAGTCTTTTCGATTAATTTACTCGAAATTAATGATATTGGTATCGCGTGTTCAACTCTGTAGGACTGACCCGTTAATGCTCCATTTTTAAACTACACATTATAATCAATCTTGTCTAAATAAACCAAAAAGTAGTCTCCAGGGATTTAATAGACCGTTAAGTTATCAGCAAAAAATGAATACTTTCAAGTATTATAAATAACTTACCTTAGTATTACCATTATATTAGCTTCTTTTTAAATAATTGCCCTTGTGCTGTGAAATCATTTAAGTTAATAATTCATATCATGGAAAATTCAATGAAAGCTCAATTGAGCGTTAATCCAGATATTGATATTCAAAAACAGACAGGAAAATCTTATAGTAATGTCGAAAACATCAATATTACTTTTGCAATGAATATGCCTCAAAAACTAAATTTTCGTTTGTTTATAAACGTACAATTAGGGAAAGAGTTGTCTTGCTTGAAGCCATGACAAATTGGTTGTCTTCGTAGGACTGGAAAACGCCGATGAACATTGGAACTGGTCTTCTGCCACGCTGCATACAAAGACCATGAAACTTGTAACATTTAAATATATCTGAAGATAATAAATTCTGTTTATATTATATTTTTTTCAGTTTAAACGAGAATGATAGATATTTGAGAAGTAAATATATAAATAAAAAAATATTTTAACATACAAAAACCAAAAGACGGTAGATGAAGTCCTGATTTTGCATAAGAAAATAAACATTTGAGGGATTTTCTTCGAAATTGCAAATATTAATTGAACTAAAAAAAAGATGGACATAACTTGTAATGCTTTGTCACCTATATCTACGCCTAGTTCATTTATTGTTGTTTAATTGAACGATGATTAGTAATGCTAAATAAACATTTTGTGTATGTTTTTATCTTAAGCTACCTCAAACCATATCATCAGTCATTTTGGTGTGTGCTTCTTATCAAAAACTGGAAACAACACTTTATTAAGTTTGTTAGAGGTGCTTTTCTGTATCAACCTTCATAATCAACGTTCAAATCAATAAACTCGAAAGCCAATGATGTAAAATGTCCCAAAAGAGACCATAAAAAAATGGCCAAATCTACATAAGGCCATCTTTGTTGTCGGAACTGCAACATACATTTCTTAATAATTTATTGATTTTATCATTGGATAATATAAAAAAAATGTGTTACAAATCACGAAACTAGTAGTCCACCGTCAGCGGTTTCGCAACTAAAATATCAACGGACAATGGAAAAAAGGTGCAATATTCTGTTTCATTTTACATTTTCATCATTTACAAAGGATTTAGAATTGATGTTGAAAAGTTGATAAAGTGCGATATGTTATCGTGATTATCTGTACAACACCCTCTTGTTGTTATTGGAGCGTTTCCCCATCCGTACCATATAAAATCGTTTGCGGCTTTTAACTTCAGTCTAATAAACATAAACTGCTTGTAAGGGTTAAATACATACTTACTTTTCTTTTTATCCGAATGCCTGAGAGGTCTCATATGTATGTTATCAATTTTATCTGTAGTGACGTAGTAATTGGTTTTCCCGCCATTGTGTATGCGACAGTCAATACATTCAAGATATCGAACACATCTAATGTTGAGGTCGTAGGATGAGGAATGACAAACATGTGCGTCAACCTTCACAATAGGTTCATCTGTTTTAAGAAAAAAGACATGTGTATTAACAATTGTGTTATTTATAACTTAGTTATCAATTTGAATTGTCAAATATGTGCTAACAAATAAACTTTCATTCTTTAACTCACAAGTGAGCATACATAAAATACAATGTAGTAACAAATTTTAAGTTAACTTTATACTTACATTGAATTTCAACTTCCACATTCACTTCAATTTCTAATATCTCTTTATTTCCATTTTCCTGTTGTCTTTCGACTATCTAAACAACATATACAAAATAAAAAAAACACATACATACATATATTCAATTAATACTGGCCTTTTATAGTTTTATTAGCTCTTTTGTTGGGAAAATACTATAATGTGTTCGTCTTGTTTTCATCCAACAATAAATATGTATTTTAAAAGTAGGTAGTAAATCTTTTCAAGAATAATGTCTTCTAAAATCTTGGACATCCATACAGCCATGAGCGTACTCTACCAACTGAAAAATGCATTCAACGAATCATTTAACAGTCGAACATTTCCATCAACGACAGCATATTTTACAATTTGAATAGACGCATTAACACTTGTATGCAAATTTGTCCGTCATTATTTAAAATCACAACAGTTACCACAAAATGTTGCATCACAATTTAAAAAAAAGGGAAGTCGTAATTTATAAAATGCTCCACTAGGCGCAACTGGTTACGACCGCAGAGGTCGAACCCTGAACAGTTGGGGCAAGTATGAACCCTACATTCAAGCTTGATACAGCTCTGAATTTGGATTGTGGTTAAATATTTGACACATCAAAGATTTTTGTTACAGAACTAATGTGGTCAAAAAACTGAAAAATTTGAAATTGGATTTAACCTATTATGGTCCAATATCCAAAATGTAAATACACGGTTAGATTCAGCATATCCAAGTACACCAAGAATTTAATTAATTTATTTATTATTGGACCATAATATCTTAGTACACCAAGATTTTAATTTATTTATTTGTTATTGGACAATATTAGCTAAGTTTTCAAAAGGGTTTGCTTCATAAAAGATATATGTATATAACATTCTGAAAAGTAGTTTATACAGAATAACAAACAAATCTACCACGGAGTTCTTCAAAAAATTTACAAAAAAAAAATGAGAAAAAAAACAATTTCGAAAATATCATTCATCATTAATACAGTGTCTTTAAAAAATCTATAAGACTTACCTCTTTTCAAAATATTTAATAATGAACATTAAATTTCAAACTATATTTATACATAAATTCTAAAATGAGAATATGATGCTATATCTATTTTTAACTATGGTTCAACTTAAAATTTCTAACAATTGTGTAATACAGCTCTAAATTTAGATTCTAATCAAGTACTTGATATAGCATAGTTTCTGACACAGAATGAATGTGGTCTAAGTACTTTAAAGAAAATTTGACATTTACCAATTATGGTCCAATATCCAAATTCTAAATACATGGTTGGAATCAGCACATCAAAGAACCCCTTTTTGTTAATTTTTTGAAGAAATAACACAAACTTTAATTTTGGACGCTTCGGACCTCAATGTGGACCAATTTAATAACAGGACCCAAAATCTAAATACACTAACCCCATATATTCATTTTTTTGTTAAAATCAAACAAAAAAGTTTAATTTTGGACCCCAATTTGCACCAACTTGAAAACTGTGCGCAAAATAAAAAAAAAAACTAATATCAAAGAATCCCAAGAATGCGATTTTTGTTAAAATCAAACTAATTTTAATTTTGGATACTTTGGACCTTAATGTGGACCAGTTTGAAAAACGGACCCTAAATCAAAAATCTAAAACACTGTTAGATTGGGCACATAAAAAACACAAATAATTCAATTCTTGATGAAATCAAAACAAGGTTTTATTTTGGACCCCAATTTGGACAAACTTGAATACTGTGCCCAAAATCAAAAATCTAGATAACGCTTAGATTAGCATATCAATAAACCCCAAGAATTCAAATTTTTTTTTAACAAAGTTTAATTTTGGACCCTTTGGACCTTAATGTGGGACAATTTGAAGACGGGCCCCAAAATTAAAAATCTAAATACATGGTTAGATTCAGCATATCAAAGAACACCAATAATTCAATTTTTGATGAAATCAAACAAAGTTTAATTTTGGACCCTTTGAACCTTAATATGGATCAATTCTAAAACCGACCCAAAATCCAAATAATAAACACCCAATTAGATTCAGCATATTAAAGAACCTCAAGAATTCAAGACTTTGAATTAAACCCCATTGAAATTGCTAAAGAAATAAGCAATTTATACAAAGTATCCCTTTTTGGTCCCTAATTACTAAACAGCTAAGACAATAACCCCTAAAATAAATCCCAACCTTCCTATTGTAGTAAGGAACATTGTGCTAAAATTTAATAGAGATCCATTCATTTATACTTAAGTTATTGTCTGTGAACCAGAAAAATAATTGTTTTTATTAGCCCCTTTTTTGCCCCTAATTCCTAAACAGCTAATATAATACCCCCAAAAATGAACCCCAATATTCGTATTGTGGTATGGAACCTTGTGCTAAAATTTAATAGAGATCCGTACACTTATACTCAAGTTATTGCCTGCAAACCAGAAAAATAGTTGGTTTTGGCCCTTTTCGACCCCTGATTATTATACGGTTTGGGCCGTGACCCCCAAAAATCAATCTTAACTTTCCTTTTGAAGTATGGATCCTTGTGGTAAAATATCATAGAAATCTATACTCTCATACACAAAGTATTGTCCTGAAACATGAAAAATGCTTTTTTTTGGCCCCTCTTTGGTCCCTAAATACTAAACAGCTATGACAATAACCCCCAAAATAAATCCCAACCTTCCAGTTGTGGTATGGAACCTTGTGCTAAAATTTAATAGAGATCCATACATTTATACTCAAGTTATTGTCTGTGAACCTGACAAATAATTGTTTTTTGTTAAGCCCTTTTGACCCCTAATTCCTAAACAGCTATGGCAATAAACCCCAAAATTAATCCAAACCTTCCTATTGTGTTGTGGAACCTTGTGCTAAAATTTAATAGAGAATATACACTTATACTCAAGTTATTGTCTTAAAACCAGACAAATAATTGTGTTTGGTCCCTTTCTGGCCCCTAATTACAAAACAGCCACGACAATAACCCCCAAAATCAATCCCAACCCTTCTATTGTGGTATGGAACCTTGTGGTAAAATTTCATACAGATCCATACACTTATACTCAAGTTATTGTCTGAGATCCAATTTATTTTCTATGAACCAGTAAAACTTACCTTTTTTGGCCCTTAATTACAAAACCACTAGGACAATACCTCCCAAAAACAATCCCAACCATCATTTAGTGGTATGGAATCTTGTGCTTAAATTTCAATGAGATCCATACACTTTTACTGAAGTTATTGTCTGCGAACCAAAATGTCTTCGGACGATGATGCAGTCTGAGACATCGCCATAACATAATATGGACGCAAAATATTTTGCGGTCCTATAAAAAGTGAGTATTTCTCAAAGTCAGAAGGTTATTCGGAGACAGAACATGGATTTTGGTATTAAGATTACTTTAACAAATTACCTTTCTAAGGTCTGAAAAAAACAGTGGCGCTCCCCCAAACATACCCTATAGTCATATTATATTTGTCTTTCATACGTACCAAACTGAGTGGTTCTTCTGTTGAAGACTTAATCATGTTCCGGAACATTTCCAAGACAATAAAGTGGTGATACTGATCAACTGCTTGATTATTAATACCTAGTATGTTGTCTGTGTTTCTGTAAGTAAATTAATCTAATGAGAGAGAGAGAGAGAGAGAGAGAGAGAGAGAGAGAGAGAGAGAGAGAGTCATAAAATTGTAAACCAAGTCACAAACATTGTTAGTGTTTATGTCTTATGACATATCTGAATGGAATATCTGATTGATGTTTTTCATTTGGTGTTGGTGGAAGATCTTCGATAGTTTCTGTTTATTTGTTTATTCTGAGGCGCTTTCGAGCTTGAATTGTAAGCATGTTAGACTGATACCCGGCCGTTATTTTACCAGTTTGATAATACGATAATATTTGTATATTCCGAAGGCATACTGAATATTTTTATGGAGGGAACCAACCTATGAGCATGTCTACTTGAGGACTGTCTGTATTTGCCTATTTTTTTTTGGCTGGGTTGCTTTCGCGTTGACGTAGTTGATGAATGAGTGGAAATACCAGCACTATTTTTTATTCGAAACGGCTCTATTTAGTGTGACTTAATAAAAAAAACATTACTGTGAGTTATTATCGACTAGAACCAATACAAATAATAGAAGACATCAGTAATGGATATAACCAAATATTTTCCCGTTTTAACGGTTCTACACTAGTAATTTTTGGGGCCCTTTATAGCTTGCTGTTCGGTGTGTGCCAAGGCTCCGTGTTGAAGGTCGTACTTTGACCTATAATGGTTTAATTTTATAAATTGTAACTTGGATGGAGAGTTGTCTCATTGGCACTCATACCTCATCTTCTTATATCTATTGTTTTCCTAATCAGTAGTTTTGAGGTAAAAAAAACTTGCAAAAATAAAAACAAAATTTATATAATTCCAATGTTGCCTAAACAAGTAATAAACTGCAGATACAATGTACATGTACCACTAACCAATACGTTATAGACATTCATTAACAATGTACCATTAACCACAACAATTAATATTTAGATACAAAGCAATACTAACTGCAATGCCATATTTGAAGGGTATTTATTACGGGTATCTGTGATTTCGATATAGTGTCCATAATCATTCGAATGAAGATTCATTCCACCTTTCACGACATCTTCTTTTACCATAAAATCAATAACGGATCTTCTGGTAGTTGTGTCTATTACTTCCATCTAAATAGAATACGATCATTTGTTAGAACAGCCAGAAAACACCATATAAATTACTATGCTGGCTCGCCTCTTGAAACTTGTGGGTATTTAGACTAACCTTGTTTGTACGGCCAATCAAATTAAATTTTCAAGAGATCATTCAAATAAATTACCTCTTCATTCCAGACGACAAGTTCGACTAGAGAGGAACGGGTATAACTTAAAATATTATTTGGGAATTTAATAATTCTTTTTATGTCTCTTCAAAGATGTTTTCAACAGAAGGAAATTCAAACGAATGTGTAAATCGTAGTTGCCAAATATATATATATATATTTTCTGTTGACATTACGGCAAGGGAAGATATACTAAAATATAATGAATAACAATCAAGGGTCTGTAATTCACTAGTTGCCGTTGGTTGTTGTCTGTCATATTTTTGTTTTTATAGCCGACTATATACAGTATGGGTTTTGCTCATTGTTGACTGAGACTGTATGATAACATATAGTTGCTTAAATCCAAGTCATTTTGGATTGTGTTGGACAGTTTTCTCATTGGCAATCATACCACATCTCTTTATTTTATACCAGTTTTTCTAGAGCAGAATGTAAAATAACATTAAATGAATCACCCCTATCAAAAATAAATGACAATCAATTCAATAATACAGATAAAGTCTAATGGTGAAAAACATGTGTAAATTTACTAGTAGTACTAAGTAGTACTTAATCATTGCACGTTTTAAAACGTTAAGTATAAGTAATATCATGCCTGAAATGAAAAAAACCTTAATCAGGAACAACCATATTTCTTTTTGGTTTTTTGTATTATGTTAACTTCCCTATTGCTTGAAATGATTGTTTAGGTGGGAAGGTTATATAACTAGGCCATTTGTAAGATGACAAATCAATGTGAAATTTTATTTATTTTTTGTTTTTTTTTTTTGTAATAAACTCATGTATTCATAGCACGTCAAAAGGTTTTAAGTAAGGATTGAATTTCTTTTTGTTATCTTATTGAGGTTTAATAGCGTTGATCGAAGCACGTTTTGTATGAAGCAGTCATAGATGTTGCATTTCATATTACGGAAATAAAATTTAACTTCTGTAATGACTCAGCAAATTTAAAGTACGGAATCGTATGACACTTCTATGTAATGTGATAATAAACCTTCAAATATCAATGGAATTGAATAAAATTCATTATCTGCATTGAAATTTGTGTTGCATTTGGCAAAAATATATAATCATTTTATTATGTCTGTTCTTTTAATATTTATGTTATGGTTGCATCATCTATTGTCTCTAAATTTGTAGTTGGTAAAATTTGTATTGCCGAGATGGCAAATTTATACATTAAATTCGGTGTGATGCTCTAAATGTGTAGTTGGTAATAATTGGGTTGGTATATTTATACATTTAGTTCGTGTGAGGCAATAAAAAGCTTACGGCAGTACTTTCCCGCAAATTCTGCTGGACTTGACAACGGCATTCCTCTTCACAGTGGCAAAGGGTATCATACTTGTATATAATACTATCTCTTGAAGAAATCTCTTTGTTGCATCGCCTACGTCGCCTTAAAACAGTCGTTTCTTCAAATTCGTCGTCTTCTTCGCCGTTGTCAGTCTTATCACATACATTTGGTACCGACATAGCCTTTTCCTGGTGATTATATATGTTTTACAATTTATGATTAAATCAGCAAAGACCCATCGAAACAACATCTGATACAAAAATTTAACAATACTTTTAGATATTTGGATGATATATTGGCTCTCAATAATGACGACTTCAGTATGTATACTAAAGAAATTTATCCTGTTGAACTTACTTTAAATAAAGCTAATACTAACAATGACCACTGTCCTTTCCTCGATCTTGATATCTATATCATAAACAGGAAGCTTAATACAAAAATTTATGATAAAAGAGATGATTTTTCATTTCCTATCGTTAATTATCCATTTTTAGATGGTGACGTTCCCTTGTCACCATCTTATGGTGTTTATATATCTCAACTTGTACGATTCGCTCGTGTATGTAACAGCGTATTAGATTTTAGCGAGAGAAATTTATGTATTACTGAAAAATTATTACACCAGGGTTTTCAATATCATAAACTAGTCAAAACATTTACTAAATTTTATCATCGGTATAAGGACATCATTCGTAAATATAACTCAACATGCAGACATCTTATACGTTCGGGTATTTCGCATCCAATCTTTTATGGTAATATTCTTTACAAAGCACATAAATGTCAGTATTCACCTCAAAAGCTAACAAAACCTTTAAACAGACTTATTAAGAAGGGATATAGTTACGATACTGTTGTCAGGTCATTAAAGATTAAAATTGAGAATGGAAATGGGGAATGTGTCAAAGAGACAACAACCCGACCACAGAACAGACAACAGCAGAAGGCCACCAACAGGTCTTCAATGCAGCGAGAAATTCCCGCATCCGGAGGCGTCCTTCAGCTGGCCCCTAAACAAATATATATACTAGTTCAGTGATAATGAACGCCATACTAAACTCCAAATTGTACACAAGAAACTAAAATTAAAAATAATACAAGACTAACAAAGGCTAGAGGCTCCTGACTTGGGACAGGCGCAAAAATGCGGCGGGGTTAAACATGTTTATGAGATCTCAACCCTCCCCCTATACCTCTAGCCAATGTAGAAAAGTAAACGCATAACAATACGCACATTAAAATTCAGTTCAAGAGAAGTCCGAGTCTATTGTCAGAAGATGTAACCAAAGAAAATAAACAAAATGACAATAATACATAAATAACAACAGACTACTAGCAGTTAACTGACATGCCAGCTCCAGACTTCAATTAAACTGATTGAAAGATTATGTCTTCATCATATGAATATCAGGCACAATCCTTCCCGTTAGGGGTTTAGTATCATACCATCATAACATATATGAGAAGAACATAACCCGTGTCATGCCAACAACTGGTTTTTAAATAAATGTGTTTAGTGCCGATGCAAAGACCCTATAAGTGAATCAATATTAACGCCAAAATATGCAATCTTTAATGACCTGACAACAGTATCGTAACTATATCCCTTCTTAATAAGTCTATTTAAAGGTTTTGTTAGTTTCAGAGGTGAATACTGACATTTTTGTGCTTTATAAAGAATATTTCCATAAAAAATTGGATGTGAAATACCTGAACGTATAAGAAGTCTGCATGTTGAGCTATATTTACGAATGATGTCCATATACCGATGATAAAATTTAGTAAATGTTTTGACTAGTTTGTGATATCGAAAACCCTGGTGTAATAATTTTTCAGTAATACATAAATTTCTCTCGTTAAAATCTAAAACATTGTTACATACACGAGCGAATCGTACAAGTTGAGATATATAAACACCGTAAGATGGTGACAAGGGAACGTCACCATCTAAAAATGGATAATTAACGATAGGAAATGAAAAATCATCTCTTTTATCATATATTTTAGTATTTAGCTTTCCGTTAATGATATAGATATCGCATATTTTGGCTTTAATATTGATTCACTTATAGGGTCTTTGCATCGGAATTAAACATATTTATTCTAAAACCAGTTGTTGGCATGACACGGGTTATGTTCTTCTCATATATTTTATGATGGTATAATACTAAACCCCTAACAGGAGGGATTGTGCCTGATATTCATATGATGAAGACATAATCTTTCAATCAGTTTAATTGAGGTCTGGAGCTGGCATGTCAGTAACTGCTAGTAGTCTGTTGTTATTTATGTATTATTGTCATTTTGTTTATTTTCTTTTGTTTCCTATCCTGACATCGGACTCGGACTTCTCTTGAACTGAGTTTTACTGTGCGTACTGTTGTGCGTTTATTTTTTTTACATTGGCTAGAGGTATAGGGGGAGGTTTGAGATCTTAAAAAACATGTTTAACCCGCCGCATTTTTGCGCCTGTCCCAAGTCAGGAGCCTCTGGCCTTAGTTAGTCTTGTATCATTTTTAATTTTAGTTTCTTGTGTATAATTTGGAGTTTAGTATGACGTCCATTATCATTGAACTAGTATACATATTTGTTATGGGGCCAGCTGAAGGACGCCTCCGGGTGCGGGAGTTTCTCGCTGCATTGAAGACCCATTGGTGGCCTTCAGCTGTTGTCTGCTCTATTGTCGGGTTGTTGTCTCTCTGACACATTCCCCGTTTCCATTCTCAATTTTATTGTGTAAAACAACTACAAAAAATGTATGTCAAAAATGACCTCGCTTGCATATTTTTGTTTTTGTGTGAGGCACAGACACAAATAATCAATACCTATGCAAACAATCAGTTTGCCTAGATTTTACACCAGGAATTAATTGAGGATATGTACTCCATCAATTCAATATTTCAGTAATATCTAAGCATTAGGGATTTTGTTTCTGTATTTTGGCGGTCATTACAAAAATGGCGACCAACAAATACTATTTGACACTGTGCATAAATTTGAAAAAACAAAATTATACCTATATGACATCCTACCAACAAAAAAGTTTTTAAAAAAGTGTTTCATATAATAAAAGAGAGGTGAAAGATACCAAAGGGACATTCAAAGTCGAAAACAAACTGACAATACCATGACAAAACACAAGAATGACCAAAAGACAAACAACAATATACAAAACACAACATAGAAAACTTAAGACTTAGCAACACGAACCCCACCAACAAATACCGGGGGTGATCTCAAGTACTCCGGAGGGGTAAACAGATCCTACTCCACATTCCACACACGTCGCATTAATACAATATAATACGTTGATTATAATAATATCAAGTGCTTAGGCATCACGCAAAAGTGGATTGGTGATTGACTCTTATCTAATCCTAAGACATCACCAAATTGATAAACCACCGGTCAAGGAAATGTTCTAGCCTTGAAACTTGACCGACTATGAACATTTGAAATAGAAACATGTTTTCGTGACAAGGATAAACGAGACTGTCATAGGTATAAACAACATAGACATGTAAAAACAAAAAAAGAACAAGGAACAACACTTAAAACTTAAGCAAGAGCAACACCAACATTTATTTAAAATGCACCGGAATGGTAAGCAGATCCTACTCCATATTTGACACCTGTCGTGTTGCTCATGTAAGTACATCTCTGGTTATCACTATAATTCGGTAAGTCCCATTTGTGGAAAAGAGGACGGGACCGCGGTTACGTCAATTAGATCATATCTGTCGTCATCTGTGAAACAGAATTTCCATAACGGTCAACGAACTCGTGATGGCGTCCGTAAAATTTTCGAAGGGATGATTTCAACTTCACTACATGGAACTCTTGGTTTAATAGCTTTCTTGTGAGCAGCATACCTCTATCAAAGAAATCATGTTAGGAAATGCAAGCTCTGGGATATCGTATCAGCTGGGAGATATGTACTCCATATGCAGGCGCTGCTGGAACTTTGCTAATATTGGCACTTAGAATCAATTTGGAATTGCATAGTATACCAATAATAATTTTCATTTGAAAAGAAACAAAACAGAGGTTTCTCATATTTTTCAATAAAAACTAAGTCTAAGTTTTTGGACCAAAATTGACACCGAGAATCAATTTGGAATAGTATATCAAATCCATATGTCAACTTTTGTTGAAATCCAGTACAAAAAGATGTTTCTCAGAATAGTGACTTTTTAACAACAGCAAAATTTACACCACAATTTTTCCCAATTTTTTTTACAGATCGAAAGGAACATTCATTTTACATAAGACTATACATACAAAGTATGTAAATTGGTTGATTCAATCTTGACTTATGTTACGACATGTGAGTGCTGACGGACAAATAGACAGACGGATAGACAGAGTGATTATTATAGGGCGTATCTCTTTTGTATTTTTTCTTCTGTTTGCAAGGGAACAATTTAAGCATGGTTTCTTTTAGGATTGCGTTTTCATTTATCGAACATATGCCTGAACAAAATACTTTTAAACACAAGCATCAGTGGCAACGCTAGATATGAGAACTATGTTTCCCATCTAACATTCTATATTCTAATACAATTTATGTACCTATCAAAATATAAGTTATCACACATGTCAAAATAGAAAGCTATCAAAGCGAGAAAACATTGAGTATTATAATTAAAAGTTTAAATAATATTCTAGAAAAAAATTCAAACAGTTTTACAGTTTTTAATGAAATGAAAATGTGACTTAGTATTATCTAATGTTATTTAAAATAATTTTGATACATTGACATTGGTTTGTTTTTACACCAAAACAAAAATATTAACAAAAAAAGGAATAAGTATCTGAAGAACATTTACAGAGAAAAGCTATTCAAAAGTTTTTCTACCGCAAAAAATGAGTTCTGTAACCACACATAATGTTGCTTTATGTTATCAAATACGTCTAACGGTTGTAAAGGCTTACGGTGCGCCAAAAAGCTGTGATATTAGTACCGAATGTGGGACCTTTCAAATATAGTTTTACCCCTGATGAGAAAAAAATTGCGGGTAAATCGACCCTGCTCTTTTTTTACTTTTGATCACATGCAACATAAGATGATTCTTACCTTGTGTGCACGTGTATCTAGAACGTACATATATGTGTTAAGGTTGAATGTCTTATAATAAGTGCTAATAAGGAAGCATTAAATTTCGGCGATAGTCCCAAATTACACAATGTAGTTATTACTGAATGGAAAAACCATCTATAAAGTACATCTATTATTGTGTAGAGGTAAGGAATATGGACGAAAAGGAAATAAAACAGTATTATCAGACAAAGCGATATTTAAATCCCACATATCATGACCTGATTTTAGTGTAATAAATTTTTTTTATTAGTGTTCGTTATTAGAATTCCTAAGGTAAAGTTCATTTGAAAATTCATATGCAGAAAAAAGTAAAATATCAAAAATACCGAACTCCAAGGAAAATTCAAAACGGAAAGTCCATTAACAAAGAAAATGAGTCATTGTAAACAGTAGTAATACAACATAGTAGTACATTTCAACGCCACAGATATGATTCATTTTCAGTATGCCGATTTTAGACTATACTTTACCTAATAATTGAATAATCCCGCATGTTCGATTGAAGCCATATTGAATCTATCTTCATCATCTGAAAAAAGGAAAATATCACCTTATACTTCGTGCATCCGAAGCGCTTTTCTTGAGTTACCTCCATCGGGAACTCTCAAACCCAAACATTTGAAGCTCAATGATTGATGTATAAATACCATATGGCAATATCTGGTACATCTACCTTTAGATATAAAGACGAACAGCAGTACGAAGTCCATATTTGCCAAATTATCGGACACTAGATTTGGTTTCATAGCAGTATTTAATTGTAATCCAAAAAGTGAAACAGAGTTTAAAGAGTTTTCTTATCTAAATAAAAAAAGCTTAATGCATACGGACCTCGATTTCCTTAAATTGACTTTGAATGCATTTGATTAAATTATGTTGTTACTTTCCAGTTTCCTATTAAGTTAGAAAGTCTAAATATCTTAAACATTTATAGTGTTGAAGATGTGTGTAAATTTTTTGTGTTTGTCGAGTTGCCGTCTCATAATAACTTTGACTTATTATTTATGATCACTCCATACGCCAACCCCAAAAAGGACAAGACTAAATTAACTTTCCTTTCATAGGCGTTTTCTTTTTATATTTCGACTTTTATTCCTTTACTTTATATGTGTTTGCTCTTATCCATTTAATCTTACAAAAACTTTTGGTTATATCTGCTGCTTCTATACTATCTTATGAGAGTAGATGGCAGCAGGTATAAACGATAGTTATTGTAAGATTGAATGGATCAAGTTCACATAAAGTAAAAGACAAGAAGTTAAAATAGAATATGTTAAACAATGCAATAGAAAATATATATAAATCATCAAAAATGGAAAAGAAAAAGGGGTGCATGTCCAAATCGTTTTCTGTGCAAATTGTGCGACAGCTGCATCTATGTTAACTAATTCTGTGTGACAGTGTAAATTGAGATTTCTTTAAAAAAATAAATATCTAGTCATTTTATTGGCAAAACATTTAAGTACTTTGTTTTGATGTAATCATCGGGCTCGGTACTCACAATATATATTACGACTGACAGTATACTCGTTAGTCATGACAATTTCAACCATTTATAAGTTAAACTTACAATAAATTGTTATCATAATTACGACTGTCTCAAAACGAGTTGCAGGTGTATATATTTATCTTTAAAAAAAGGTTGATATGTAACTGCACACACAAATTCAATATTCAGTTCTGCTATCCATATAATCACCTTTTCAAGTATATTATATATTCGTTCAAAATATGTGTTTCTATGTCAATAAAACTTAGTACTTATGGGGAAATATTCATTAATCAAAGACATTGTACTTCAACACCTTAAGTAGCTCTATTGCTCAGTATAGGACATTGTTATGTATTGTCATCTTTATTACAAATTTGGACACAAAAAAAATCTGTTAATGCAATTTACAATTTTTTGAAAAGAACTAATTGATAATTGAGTCTTACGGCCTTTTTGATGGGATTTATAATTCTTATTCGTATGTTTTCTTTGTTAAGTTTTGTGAACTTCTATTCGTCTGTTCGTCTTTGTTATTGTTTTTTTCCCAGATGTACAAGAAAGTCAATTCCTGTTTTACGATTTTACATCAAAACTGTCAGACGACTCCTTATAGGAGCTATTGCCCTTAAATGACAATTTTTACCCCTAATTGTTGCCAGTTATCTTAAAATCTACAATAGACAGAGAGGAACTTTAAGATGCAAAATTATCAGCACGACAAGATTTACAAATTATAGGACTTATTGTGCCAAATGTTGATTTTTTTCCATTTTTTAGTTTTTGTTTATTATTTATGAAAAATATGAAATTTTAAATAACAAAAATAATCAACAAGACAAGATCTTAAAGTTTGTTGTAAGACCGAGACCGAAACTGACTATTATTACCAATTTTAGCATTTGGGCCAAAAATATAGTAAATAAAAAAAGCTGTCAACATAAAAAAAATTTAACAGAAGAACATCTTCAGATGTGTCTAGATGCAGTAATCGTTAGTTGACTCCTTATAGGAGTTATTGCACTTTAATGGTGTTTTTTTTTTACCAATTTTTGCATATTTGGTCAAAACTATAGTAGATAGAAAAAATGGTAAACGGTAATAATGACCAGCGAGACAAAATCTACAAATATATCAATACGGCAGATATTGTCAGGTGACTCCTTGTAATGTCCTTATTGATTTTATCAGCTTTTCATTTTTTTGATAGGTTTTGAATTTTCAAATATTTTGGCCTCGAAAATCACTGAAGAGACATTTATTGTCGAAATGCACATCTGGTGCAGTAAACTTGGTACCGTTAATGTTATAATAGGAGTACTTGCCTTTTAAATATGATTTTTACCCTTTTTTTTACATATGATGGAAAAAATGTGGTAAATAAAGAAAACCCGAACACATAAAAATAATGATCTAGACAAGATCTACAAATACATTTTAAGTCAACATTGTCGATATTGTCAATTGACTCTTTTTTGAAGTTATTGTCCTTTAAAACAATGTTTACTATTTTTTCTGTGTTAAGCAAAAACTGTAGAAGATTAACACTACAAATGATCAGCAAGACTATATCTACATATAGGTTAGAAAAGCCGAAATTGTAAGAACACTTCGTTATTGCCCTTAAAGAAATGACGATTTTTACCAATTTTTTTTTTTGTAGTTTGGGTTAAAACTATAGTACACAGAGAGAACGTAAAAACAGAAAAAATGATCAGCAAAAGACCAACCTAAAAAAAAAATTTAGTCATGAATTATATTTTAGTGTTTATTATTTGAGGGTTGTTATTGCTGAACACACTCTTAGATCCGGGTGTGTGACACAGGCTCTTTAGAGCCTCAAGCTGTAGCTGACTATTCCGAAACAAGTTCCTTCAAAGATACATGTGAATATTATTGATAAAATATGATAAAAAGTATCGTTTTTGGAAGCTAGGTAGCATATATATATATATAAGGTAAAATAAAAACATATATAAAGTAAAATAAGTACGTGAAAAAAAACCCACCTATCGCCCCCAAAGAAATAGAATTTAAAAAGACATACTCTGGATCTAGTTCGTATACAAAGTTTGGCAGAAGTTCTCAACAATTATATACAAAGATTATATGAATTATAGATTTAAATATTATTAGCTTATTTCTGCCAACATGTTTTCTTTGAATGTTGTGTTGTAAACTCCTGGTATATATATATTACAAGCGATTTCGATATAGTATATAAAAATAAGGAGATGTGGTAAGATTGCCAATGTTCATTTGAAACACATTCGACTTTATCATACATAGTTAAAATCCACAATCAAACACACTTTTACACAGCTATACACATGTATATAGAATTGTTACTTTTCTGCTCATTATAGGACGGATATTATAGTTATTTTTATCATTCCGCAGCTCAATCATCTGGATGTTGAAATGATCGTAAACCATAAGTCCTCTCGTATAATTAATTCTGTCTTGTTACATTGGATGAGCTGTAATCCTTTGCCATTAAATGTCCAGTAGCTTCCTGAAAACATTAGATATATTTGATTATCAGATGATATACAACAACAACAAAACTTTATTGTTGGGAGGATTTAGACCGTAGACATAATTATATTGAATAGTCACATGACTTTTGCTGAAGACTAGATATCACTTACTAAGATATGTGTGGTATAGGTTGGAATAGGTCGCTCTTTTCAGCTTCATGATCTGTGATAAGGTCGATAATTTGAGATAAAGTATATGGCAAGGTTGTTGAAGGGATCATAAATATCTGTAACTAATCTGATTTTTTTTACAGATGCGATTTTAATTAGTAAAAACTGCATCAGATATTTGTCAAATCTATGTATCTCTCAATGAAATAGCGTAAGCGTTATAGATATAGATGTATTTTTTTGTCAAAAAATGTACAATAGGGTACATGTATTTTTTTTATTCAAAATATATGAAAAGTGTGAAGGATTCGATGTATCAGCTGCTCAACCCTACCACAAAAAGGTCGAAGTAATCCTATTTGTAGGTTATAATTTCATTTACCTCTATAGATTAGGGATTCAAAATACCTATTACCATCACGCCCATTGACATTTGTCACTATAAAATACCGTGGATCCGCTTGAACAATTTCCTTTTCTGATTTATTCCTTGTCCAATCGTCCTGAAAATTAAAAAAAATGTAAAATCAGGGTTTAAAGCTCACAACATTTTGACAGGAAAAAGTGAATTGAGATAACTGACATAGTTACATTTCACTAGACAATTATTTTCGTAGACGTAAAAACAAATATTATTCCTATACATTACTAGTATTACAAATATTTCAGTGATAGCCATTTCGAAATAAACATTTTCTAAAACTTCTAAATCTGACAGAAGCTAGGAGTTCTTTTTTTTGTTCAAATATTTTTTAATCAAAATAGAGGATAGAAACGGGGAATGTGTCCAAGAGACAACAACCTGACCAAAGAGCACAAAACAGCCAAAGGCCACCAATTGGTCTTCAACGTAGCGAGAAAATGCCGCACCCGGAGGCGGGCTTCAGCTGGACCCTAATTGTCTCTTTGATATTTTCGGTCTCTTTTTTATCCTTGCTTGCTTTAAAATTCAGAACTTTTCAGACATTCTGCTTGCACTCAATATAGAACTTTTCAGACATTCTGCTTGCACTCAATCTAGAACTGTTCAGACATTCTGCTTGCACTCAATCTAGAACTGTTAAGACATTCTGCTTGCACTCAATCTAGAAATGTTCAGACGTTCTGCTTGTACTCAATATAGAACTGTTTAGACATTCGGCTTGCACTCAATCTAGAACTGTTCAGACATTCAGCTTGCACTCAATCTAGAACTGTTCAGACATTCTGCTTGCACTCAATCTAGAACTGTTCAGACATTCAGCTTGCACTCAATCTAGAACTGTTCAGACATTCTGCTTCCACTCAATCTAGAACTTTTCAGACATTCAGCTTGCACTCAATCTAGAACTGTTCAGACGTTCTGTTTGCACTCAATCTAGAACTGTTCAGACGTTCTGCTTGTACTCAATCTAGAACTGTTTAGACATTCGGCTTGCACTCAATCTAGAACTGTTCAGACATTCAGCTTGCACTCAATCTAGAACTGTTCAGACATTCTGCTTGCACTCAATCTAGAACTGTTCAGACATTCAGCTTGCACTCAATCTAGAACTGTTCAGACATTCTGTTTGCACTCAATCTAGAACTGTTCCGCTACTTTCATAATAATTGAGCGTACCCTTATCGTCTTGAACAGGATTGAATATAAATCTGTGGAAATGTCTGATAAATTGACTAAATCATAAGCATGATTTATTTAATAATATGTATGTTCATTATTTTAAAGAATGATTCAGTTCAAAATCTCTTTACTAGTGTGAATAAAATATATTCAAATATAGTCAGAAAAAAGAAATAAAGTAAAGTCAATAAAAATCTGCTTGCAGTAAAAATCATCAGCATGCATGTATAAAAAAAATAGAGAAGAATATTAATAAAGGTATCACTTGATATACTGTTGTTACACTGACGGTAAAGTAAAGCATAAACTGACAAAATTTTCATCTAAATTCGTGTAAAGATAAACGTATGGTTTTTTTTATTGTTTTTTGTCGATTTCGCTAAAATTTTGTATGTTTGTTTTCGATTAATAATTTTTCATTGATAATTTCACATTTTTGTCTATCTAAAATTCTCGTTTATGTGAATTGTATCAATATAAATAATTGATTCGACACACTTGTAATATCAATACATTTTCAGATGATATATACAATTTTACTCACAACTAGAATAAGCTTTGTTGCTTTTGCTGCCATTATGAATTTTTTGGAGTCAATAATCTGAAAGACACCAATGAAAACGCTATGTGGATTTTTCAGCTTTCTGTTTTCTTCTTTTCTACATAAGCCAGAGCATATGTTATATCGGATGAGGTCTAAAATAAAAGATTACTTTTGGTTATTTGTGTCGTTAGGTTGCTGTCTTATTAACATGTTCCCACTTCTCTTATACCAAGTAAAAATTATCTCCCTACTATAGCATAGATGTACTTGCTGTATATTACTGATAAATCAATAGTACAATTGGATAAGTTACGATGTGAAATATTGTGGATAACATTAAGGTAAATCTAGAAAAACGCTTCGGATGCAGTAAATTTAGTAAGTGTTATTGTCATGTTCTAAGGTTACTCTAAGATATCATTTTCTAAGGTTACTCTAAGATATCATGTTCTAAGGTTACTCTAAGATATCATTTTCTAAGGTTACTCTAAGATATCATTTTCTAAGGTTACTCTAAGATATCATGTTCTAAGGTTACTCTAAGATATCATTTTCTAAGGTTACTCTAAGTTATCATTTTCTAAGGTAACTCTAAGATGTCATTTTCTAAGGTTACTCTAAGATATCATTTTCTAAGGTTACTCTAAGATATCATTTTCGGTTTCTGGTAGATATCATGGTGAATAGCTTAAGATTTCAACGAAAAATAAATTTATAATGCAAGCAAGGGAATGATTTCTTTCGTTCACGCGGACAAAGAAACGCTTATATTATGAAATTTTCTTCTAGATGATGGTACACAGTGTAGGCGTCCATCATGCACACTTATACTTTTTTAAATGTGTGTGTGTGTGTGTGTGTTTGTGGAAAGGGGGGTTTTCTAACCTCTAAAGTGACAATCATAGCATTTAAAGGGCTACTCGTGTTTGTTAACAGCCAAAAAGAGAAGGTCTAGGTGATAATTTTCTATGTACCAGTCAAGTATGACGTTCAAGGAACACGTGTGACTATACAACTTACTTTTGTTTCCATTCTCGGTTCGTAACGTTGATATGTTTAACATCCCCGAATTATCCACTGTAATATATTTATTTGATTGAGGGTAGTGACGAATATAGCATTCAGTTGGATGTTTCCATTTTACATTAACTATTCTAATAGTACTTGTGTTGGAGCTTGTAGTTGCCGTTGCATTCTCTGTAGAATCACCTAAAAATAACACAAGTACAAAAAAAAAGATTATATTAATACATTGATGATTTATTGCAGGTTGTAAATTATCTTTCGTAATAGAAACACAATAAACTGTTTGACACATTCATTTTAGTGCTCGCATAACAGAAGTTTTAGATTAAACTGTTCTATAGTTACTCGTCCTGAACATGCATCAAATATTTGCCACTGGATGTTAAGCAAACTTCAATCAATCAATTCTATAGTCCATGCCTAAGTAATACATATATGCATGTAACTTTGATTGTTCAGTTTGTTTTGTTGCCTTCCGTTGGCAAATTAAATGAAACGCTTAACTTACAAACGCCAATCATGCTAAATACAGCAATTTGAAACTTTTTTGTGATTTTTTTTAGGGCTATGACATAAGATATTATCCATAATATTACAAAAATGAAAGATCTGATGTACTGAAAGAAACTAGATATTCAATACAGAATATGCTTATCTTTCTGGACAACCTTATATCATTTCCAGTTAGGGTTTCAGAATATACAGGGTTAGTTTTGATATCCGACGTAGTAATACTTTATATTAGTCACGCTTTAGATAAGATTCAGTATTGTCAAAAGCTTTTTTTGTTTTCTGTTAGCTTAAGTCAGTTTTTGTTGTCCCTTCAGTTTATTGTCCTGTAGAATTCGATCTTCTTTTTGGCCCTTTTAACATAGGTTGTCCGGTTTTGTCTATAAATGAATGTTGCAAATTCAGATCTGATTTAACTTTGATTCATTTCCAAAAGTTTGTTTGCATATGCAATGCTGCTTTTTAACGCAAGAAATCTAAATAAATAAAACCTTAAATGTACATACCACCACGTGTAATGACCTTTACATAGATCTTTATCTCTAAAACGTCTGCACTTCTGTTTTGTTCTTGTCTTTCAACAATCTAATAATATATCATTAATATTATTAATATTTTTGTCTTAAGATATATTTCTAACCGTTTACTCTATCAGATACTGAACTATTGCTGAAGGAATTATATCTACAATTCGCAAAATATTACATATACTTAACATTATATGTCTTGTGAGTTTTATGCTTGTCGTATGATTGCTGTCTAATTAACGTACCTCTCCGTTTATTAATATTACAGTATTGAAGGTTATCAATGTGTATGGGCTAAACAAATTGTTGTTGTTGGTTGCTGTCAGCTTAATTTGTTTTTGTTAATTGTTAAAGCTAAAATCAGGCCTTTAGTTTTCTCATTTGAATGTTTCCTTCTTTGTCATGCCGGATCCTTTTATAGCGTACTATACGGTATTGGTTTTGCTGCTTATTAAAGGTCGTGCTGTGACCTATAGTCGCTTAGACATCATGTCCTATTGCCTTTGGTTGATAGTTGTCTCATTAGCAAGAATGCCCCATCTTCTAAATTTTATCTAAGGATTGAATGATTTTTTTTGTGTAATTTTATTGGGGTGTTTTAAAAAGCGTTCCATGAAGCACATTTTGTATGCAGCGTCGACGCTTATAAATATTAAAAAGAAAATATTCAATTCTAATAATTGCAGTTATTTGCTACAACCATGAAATAAAAAATACTTATAGTCTTAGATGCATGATTTTTTTTATTAGTTGTTATTGGCTTTGAACTAGCTGTCAGTAACTGCGAGCACTCTCAGCACTCTCAGATCTGTGCTAAGTGTCTTTTTATTGTTGGGATATACAAGTACCCGTCCACGTCCACTTTGTGTTTTTGATGAGTTAAGCCTTTTTCAACTGATTTTTATAGTTTATTCTTATGTTGTACTGTTACACCACTGTCCCAGATTAGGGGAAGGGTTGGCGCCTTCAAACTAGTTTAACCCCGCCACATTCTGTATGTGCCTGTCCCAAGTCAGGAACCTGTAATTCAGTGGTTGTCGTTTGTTGCTGTGTTACATATTTGTTTTACGTTCATTATTTTGTACATAAATTAGGCCGTTAGTTTTCTCGTTTGAATTGTTTTACATTTGTCATTTCGGGGCCTTTTATAGCTGACTATGCGATATGGGCTTTGCTCATTGTTGAAGGCCGTACGATGACCTATAGTTGTTAATTTCTGTGTCATTTGGTCTCTTATGGAGAGTTGTCTCATTGGCAATCATACCACATCTTCTTTTTATATTATAATATCAAGCTTTTCCTTTGTTTTCCTACGCTATGTTGTAACGGTGTTATGGAAAGCACCTGCATTTGTTAATGTTGTATTTTATTGAGAAATAAGATATGATTTGAGAATGTCTAGCGATTGTTGTCAGCCAATCAAAAGCACGGATTCTTTTGAAACATACATGTGATGTAAATGTATTGTTATATATTTCAAAGATTCTTTTGAAACATACATGTGATGTAAGTATATTGTTATATATTTCAAAGATTGTTTTGAAACATACATGTGATGTAAGTATATTGTTATATATTTCAAAGATTCTTTTGAAACATACATGTGATGTAAGTATATTGTTATATATTTCAAAGATTAACATCTATTGTTATTTACTAACCAAGCTGATAAATTCTTCTGTTGATGGATACAACAAATACTTAAACATTTCTAGGACTATCTCATGCGGATAACATTTTACTGCTTGGTAGTCGATTCCTAACAATTTGTCATGAGGCCTTCAGTAACACACAAAAAAGAAAAAAAGTATAATGAATAAAACTATAAACTACAACATTGTTAGGCCGTTTGTCATTGAATCAATGCAAAAGCGATTTATCCATTTCACAAAAACTGACAAATTTTTCCTTGGCAACCAAAGTAAAACATAACATACCCAAGATTTAGCTTTTTATAGAATTTGATAGTTCTGTCAGTAATTTCTACGACATGGCCGCCACCAGTGGATACTAAGGTCATTCCACTAGGTTCACTGTGCTCGTCGGTTAACATGAAAACTATAGGAGATTTCTTAACGCCTATATCTGGTGGCAAAATCTACAAAGAATTTTTAGACTAGAATATTTTATATCTTTATTTTTCATGTTTTTATTTGTTTATGTTATGATCATTTTTTACTTATGATATGACATTAAGAATTGAAAGTAAATCTAGTAACTATAAATATGAGTGAGGCTGTACGGTCATGCTTTCGCGGTCTTGTGGATCTTTTAGATACCCATATAGGCGTCCGATTGTGCCTTATTCCCGATTGTAGCATTTTGACTGAGTGTGGAATTGCATGGCAGGTGATGCATGCATAAAGGAGACGCCTACCATTTCGACGCACCTGGTTTCGCTCCCTTTGGGTTCATACGATTCCCTGAGTTTTTGCTTCTTACCGTGATTTATCTCATTTGATCGATTTGCGAGATTTGAAAATTGGTAAACTACTATCGCCTTAATTTAAGGTTCCACTAAAGTCAAAATATAGGACACTTCATAAACATCTAAACTTTGCCTGTATTTTTCAACCTATAATGAGAAAGTCCTAAACTATGAGAACATATGTTCATTTAAACATACTTAACATATACACACTGTGTAAATTGTAAATAAACTTGAAATTGTTATGCTGTGGCCAAACCGGTTCTTGGGGTGAACACTAAATTTTCAAAAAAATCTGAAGGCCTGCGAGACGACTTAATTTGCTTAAAATTGGTATGGACGAATACTGTTACATGTATTGCAGGGCAAGCTCATGTTGATTTGTCACATACATATGCTTTAATGGCATATTTGTCCAATTTCTGTATTGTACCTTCGATATTTGTTCACCTAGATACATGAAGTTAACTGAAACTCGAAAATCAATATATTTTCTGAAAAATCAACATGAGCTTGCCCTGCATTAGATATAACAGTATTCGTCCATACCAATTTTAAACAAATTAAGTCGTCTCGCAGGCCTCCAGATTTTTTTGAAAGTTTAGTGTTCACCCTAAGAACCGGTTTGGCCACAACATAACAATTTCAAGTTTATTTACAATTTAAACAGTGTGTATATGTTAAGTATGTTTAAATGAACATATGTTCTCATAGTTTAGGACTTTACTCATTATAGGTTGAAAAATACAGGCAAAGTTTAGATGTTTATGAAGTGTCCTATATTTTGACTTTAGTGGAACCTTAAGTGAATGTATTTTTGTCGCAAAATTTGATAGATACATTATACTGCACTCATTAAATTTTCATGTTATTGATTAAACATTGGTAAAATCTTAACATATGTTAAATATATCCGTTTAAATAATATATTTAAATCTTTAGATATCAAATTATGAAATTAATGTCAAAACGTTATCAACACATTCGACTTCAAAAATGTTGGGTGAAATTCGCACCAAATAATTACAAATGAATTATCGATACCTTAACGTACAGAGCAGCAGAACAAAAGTTTGACAGGGCAAAACAAAATTTTGTGTATATCGAATATTTTGACAGAAGAAAAAGGGCTTTACTTAAGTATAAACAAATTTTATTGATTTAAACGGCCTATAAAGTTAATATAACATATAATATATAATATTTTAGATGAAAAATGAGAGAAATATAGTTTGGTCCCTTTCTCGCATCCTGAAGTCTATATATCTATATATATAAATTAACTGGGGTTATTTCTAGTTAGTCACATCAGTACTTATGTTTATTCTTACGTCAATATCAATAAGTGGACAGTCTTCTGTTTCAAAATCACCATCAGCATTAAAACTACATGTCTCATACTTGTATGTTATATTTCCATATGTCATTGGATCATCTTTTTTTCTTTCTATTTCGGTTTTTACATCTTTTTCAAACTGTGTATGTGTTTTATTTCCTTTAATGGATGTGTGACTACTATCCATTTCATCTTGTTCGCCAAGTATTTCAGTCTGCAATGAAATAGCGAAATCGTTTTCATTCACGAACAACGCTAAAATTCAAACTGACTGAGTATATTTCTCTCTTTGATTAAACATTTTCCCTCTCTGTGAGGTCAATAATTAAGAGAAAGTTATAACACGTGTTTGTGTATTTGCACGTATCTTACCTCCTATACATTTCTAGAAATATTATTGGTTAAAAGCGAACAGGTGGAGACCGTTTATATTCAAATTTAGGTCATGGGGCGTGTTTAGATGTGATCACTTTGATAGGACAATCACATGTTAAGATAGTCGGCAAGAAAAGTTCGTTACATAGTGTGCTAGTGACCTAATACGATATATACGGGGTCAGTAAATTCCATTTGGGGTTTTCAAACTCCATATGGAATTTACTGAGCCCGTAGCTACGTAACTAATAATATGCCCGTGTCTTCAAACCCCAATATCGCTTACATGTTTTAGACTTGACTAGAAATTGGTGTCAATGAGTTTATTTTTGAAAACAGACCACTTAATTGGAACATTTATTTGTTCAATATTTCCTTAGTTCTGTAAAGTCATTATTAAAATGTATCTACATTATGCATTAAGGAATTATCAGTATGATCTATTGGTGTGACATTTCTCATATCAATACATACTTCATGCGTTAATGGACGATCATCATGTTCTATTGGTGTGACATTTCTTTCAGCTTTTCTTCTTTCTAAGTCATCAATATTTCCATCTCCTGGTTTTCGTGTTTCTTCATTCTACAATAAAATAAACATGTTTTACTCTATAGATTTCACAATGCCTAAAGTATATAACAGGTCATCAATTTATAGATTGCTTAATGTGCATATAGCTACCTAAATGGACATAAGTATTTGTCTTTTTATATCCTGTTTTGGTTGGGTTTGGGATCCTTGATAAATAAATAATCAAAATCAAACTGATATTCCTGAATAAAAACAGCTCTTGACATAGAAAAGAAAATATCATATGTACATGCAGTTATTTTAGCGTTTATAACATTTTGCGCTTGTACCGGTCAATAAACAAAACTGCATCATTTGTCGAGCGACCCTGTAGTTTTATATCATTTTCTGCTATATTATTGCCTGAAACGTTATCTATAATTGCGCGTATAATGATATTTTCATTTGTTTTAACTACAGGAAGGTCGTGTAAAAGGTGAAGGTCAAAAAGTTTACCCTTCTAGTAAAAAAATCAGGTAGTTTGTTCTAAGACATTAAATAAAAATATGCTGTGAATGCAAATAAAACTAATATCGTTTGGAAATATCAAAGGAATATATTAATCGTACTTTCGTTCCTGTTTTTTATCGTGATTGATACGTCAAAGCTTTTATTCGTTACAATAAAACCGCCTTAAGCATGTGTAGAAAAGTAATCAAAGTACTGAAGTACTGAACATCGGATGACCGCAGGTTCTTGTGTATGGTCAAAAGCACATGTCACAGAAACAGATCACATCTCTATACCTGAAACTGAGGTTAATTTACAGAGATTTGTTTTTCTGATACAAGTTCCTGCTTGGATGATGAATAAATGACAGGAAATTCAACCTCACCGTAATAACTATTATATTGTAGTGATACAAATCAGTATACCTTAGACTATTATACTAATATAATAATAGTTCCAGAGAATACACTGGTTTGTTGTTATATATTATATTAATATTACGGTTGCATGTATATATAATTTTCATCTATTTGTATATCATTCTATTCTACTATTATTATAGTGCAGTGCAAGTGCATGGTGGACACTCTTCTGTAAAAAAAATCAAAGCCTTAAAGGCTGTAAAAGCAATTGCTGCCATGTTAATGCTTTGTGGACTTTTATTTTTCATCCATATATATAAGAATTAAACCTGACAGGACAGGAGTGTTGACTAGTGAGAAGCAAGACGGTTTTAACTTTATATCAATAAAAGACTTTAGCAGGAAATCATTTTAAATATGTTTTATATTTCACAAGGAGACAACAAGTTTACCAGGCTAAAGTTGGGGTTAATTATACATGTGCTGAAACATATAACTAAAAAAAAAATCAATATGGATTGTCCCCTGGTAGTGTTTGTAACTGGGCAATAATTTCCTTTATTGATTTAATTTTAACAATTTTCATAATTAATTTAAATTAACCATTCAGTTAAAACATTTCAACTTTCCAGACGCAAATGTTGAAAAACGGGGAAGAAATAAAATATCTTACAAGACATAAACATGTAAAAAATAAATATATATTTCAGCTTACTAAAAATATTTTCATAATGTTACTTTGACATCATTTCTTAAAACTAAGTCCCAAACATAATTGCTCAGTTGATATGTGTCATCCTCATGCGATACGAGATAACTATAATTCTGATGCAATCCCGAAAAGGGGGGTCATCACAAACAAACATGACATTAAATTATCATTATACGAACTAGAACAAACAGCTCTATGTTGCTTTGATATTTATCAATTTTCAGGAAACATGTGAAATAAATTTCAGGTCCATTTCATTATAGTGCCTAACAAGATTGTGTGAGGTAGACGAAATTGACCTTAAAACGATCGTATTGTCTTTTGATGTCCAAAAATAGGCAGATCGGACATATAAGGACTTCTAATGACTACATAAATTTGGGATTTATTATTATTATAATATTCTAATGAAACTGAAAATTGTATTTCTTTGTTAGGATAAACAACAATTTTACCTGGCGTAGCCGTGCATAAAATGTTTTTCTGCGAAAAATGGCGTATTTAATGGAATAGAACGTTAATACAGTAAACTTTCTCTTTTTTCTCCGCAATAGGCTATCAAAAATAATTTATCTAATGTGTATGTGGAAAATTATGTGAAAAGATAAAAAGTGGCAATTGTTACCTTTCATACCTTAAGTTTCATTCATATGCCGCTATTATTGTTGTTGTTACTAATTATGTAAATCAATTGTATCTGATTTTATGCCCTTTATGGGCCCTGTAATTTGGAAAATACAAAAAAAAAATCTATTCATTGATAAAACGTAATATGGACTGGTCCAGTGTCCAGTTTGCAGGTCATTTAATTTACTGTACACATTCATGCACGCTCTGATTTAATCGATATACTCGTACGAAAAAGCATGAATAGTTTGAAGGTAATCTAATAATAACTTAATCCAATCAAATTGCATAAGATTCAATAACAATGTCCAGTCCACATCATAATGAGTAATAGGGGTAAACTTGGTAGGGAGAAAATGACAGATATTTCAAGTTAATATTTATGCAATAACGAATCAAAATTTGTCAACCAAAAGTTTTGCTACAATTTCAAAAACATGTCGTTCTGTATGGGTATAGTTTTCGGATCTTTCATTAGCGTATTTAAGGCTATAAAAAGTTTGGGCTTCAAAAGTTCACACAATTATTGACTTTATACAGAAAATTCGTCCTTGTAAAACATTTAATAGTTCACAAATGATACGCGATTTTAAAGTAAAATTATTTCTTAAAACACTGCAAAAAATTTCATTCATATTGATAAAGTGGTATCGTCATAAAGTGCGTTGTAATGAACAGTGGTATAGCAAACATCGAATTTCCTCACAAAATGTTATCACACACTATAGTAAGGGGAGTCAGTTAAGTTTGTTTATTTTTAGATTACAGGTAATCATTTGACATTACGTATACAACCTGTGTGACCTGTGTAGTGATTTTGATTTTACGATAAATTCATGAATGAATGAACGATAATTTTATGAATGAACATGAGCACCTGACCTCTTTCTTAAACACCAATTAAACATATAAAACCGTATTTAAAAAGAGATAATTCAGTCAAATTTTCAGTACTAAATCAACAACTGAAATGATTCCATTTTTTGATGAAACATCGTACGAACGGAAAACGGAATCGCAGGTATAAAAATGCACTTTTTTCCCTTGTAATGACCGCGGATCTATAATTTTTATAGATCGGTTGAAATCCCAAAACTAATTTGCATAATGGAAATTTAGGCGATAGCAATACATCGGAATGACCTGAAGGTCATCCTCTGTAAAAATCATGTTCTAGCAATAATCAAAATACACCAGTTCTGTTTCGAGAAGTTAGCATTTTAAACAAACATTGTAAAATTGGAAAAAAACGTGATATGAAAAAAAAAGAAATGTAACTAAATACATACAGTATCCTTTGATGATTCGATATCTGATGTCTCTAATAGAGAGTCTATAGATGTGCTTACTTCACCCTCACTATCGGATGTGTCAAACAAACTGTCTTTACTAAAGAAGTCAAATTCCTCAAGGGAAATCTCAGAAGTGGTCGTCTGTAAAAAAAAATTTTATATTTTTTTTTGTAAAGGAATGAACAAGAACCAGAATGTAATATTATGTTATTGTTCCAGATGAAATTGGTTGTATACCATATTAAGGCTCGTTCACCAAATTAAATTCTTTCAACATACTAAGGGTCTTTCTCATATATTTAGGGCATTTCAATATGTTTAGGGTCTTATACAATATTAATCATATTTCACAAAAGTAAGGGTATATCACCATTAATATCTTTCACCATAATAAGGGTCTTTCACCATAGTAAGGGTATATCACCATAGTAAGGGTATTTCACCATAGTAAGGGTTGTGTTCATCATTGTAAGGATATTTCACCATATTAAGGGTATTTCACCATAGTAAGGATATTTCACCATAGTAAGGGTCTTTCACCATAGTAAGGGCATTTCACCATAGCAATGGGTATACCACCATATTAAGGGTATTTCACCATAGAAAGGATCTGTAACTAAAACCAAGGAACGTTTATCAATAAAAAATAACAACTGAAATAAATCTTTATTCTATTTTCAAAAGAAAGATAATTTATATCCTTACTGCATTGTGAAGTAACATCTTAAAATACAAGAAAGTTTTTGAACCAACTTAAAGGTTAACCGGTGGCATAGTCATCCTTTCGAAAGTTTTACGAACGCCAGATTAGGTTATGGAACATTTGTGTCACAGATGACCACGGAGATGTTTAAGTTGTCGTAACCACAATCCAGTCCTTTCTTCGTTTGTGACATGACCGAATAAAATTTCATCTCTACGTACATTGATTTTGATTTTGATAAATTAAAACATGACTAAATATGAATGACTAAACTACCATGAACACTTTTGGGCGATACCCAAATTCATGCATTACAGTAGGCCATTATTTTCCAAGACTATTAATTTAAGTAACTTGAGTACTCTTAGATTTGTACCTTGTGATTGTTGTCTTTTTGTTGGTTTTTTGTGTACTTAATAAAAAAAATTATGTTGTACCGCCACATTTTTTTATGTGTATATCCCAAGTAAGAAGTCTGTTATTCAGTGGTTGTCGTTAGTTGTTGTCTGCCGTTTTATTTCTGTGATTCAGTGGTTGTCGTAAGTTGTTGTCTGCCGTTTTATTTCTGTGATTCAGTGGTTGTCGTTAGTTGTTGTCTGCCTTTTTGTTTCTGTGATTCAGTGGTTGTCGTAAGTTGTTGTCTGCCGTTTTATTTCTGTGATTCAGTGGTTGTCGTTAGTTGTTGTCTGCCTTTTTGTTTCTGTGATTCAGTGGTTGTCGTAAGTTGTTGTCTGCCGTTTTATTTCTGTGATTCAGTGGTTGTCGTTAGTTGTTGTCTGCCATTTTATTTCTGTGATTCAATAGTGGTCGTTAGTTGTTGTCTGCCTTTTTATTTTTCGTTTGGTTTGTTGTTTTAGTATAAATCAGGCCGTTGGTTTTGTCTTTTGAATTGTTTCATATTTTGGGGACGTTTATAACTTAGTTTTCGGTATGGGTTTTGCTGATTGTTGAAGGCCGTACGCTTAGGGAGCTACTAATTGATTTTTATGGAGGGCTAGGATGAAAAATTCTGTCCTGCTTTTTTTTTAGTTGTAATCTCTGTCCTGCATTTTTATTTTTCAATCCATTCGGTCCTGCCTTTTTTTATTAGTTTATCCTGACTTTTTTTTACATAAATTGTCATCCAACTCATTTTTTTAGCAAAGTTGCTCATCCTGTTTTTTTTTTTTTTTTTACTCAAAACTCCTGTCCTGCCTTTTTTCAAATTTCTTCAAAGCCTTACCTCCACCCACCCCCTAAAAATCAAATGGTAGCTCCCTTACCTATAATTGCTTACAACTATTTAGTTTTTAATTCGTTTTGGTGTATACTTGTTTTATCGGCAATCATACCGAATCTCCGTTTTTTATATAGACATTTGTTTTAAATCGTAAAGTTACGAACACTTACCGCTGATACTGAATGTGTTTGTCTTCCATCTTTCAGACATTCTAGGTTATCGGAAACTGGAGGGAACTAAATGAGAAAAAAAAACGTTCTTAAATTAAAAAATGTTGCAACTGTCTAACAGAAATGAAGAATAAAAAATATGTTTAAAAATGATGCATTACAATAGGAAAAAATATTATGTAACAATAAAGTCTGATTATATAATAAAGTCTGATTATAATTGCCGTATATATATATATATATATTAATACAGTTATGCATACTTATCTTAAGATCCTAAATCCTGTCGATATTGTTTTCTTATGATTTAGCATTACATAATGTCATGCTTTTCTCGGAAGAACATAGGTATGGCATGGGTTTTGTCAATTGGTGAAGATCGTACGATGAGCTGTAGTTGCATACATCCACGTCATTTGGTCTCTGGTGGATCCTAATCACATTATGTAATATTAAAAAAAAACAATGCCAAATTATACATTATACTGGATATTGAAATGTAAGACTTTTTCAGAGTCTACCATATAAGTAAGTGACCATTGCAATGAAGAAAAAAAAATAACTATAAAATTCCATACCGTATCTGTCCTTTTATACGGTACTTCTTTCTTGTCTTTTCTACCTCTAGTCGTTATCCGATAATTCATTGCCATTAACTTTTGTCAGGCGTTGCTGTTTCAAATGATTACTCTGAATTAAACAGAAACTCACATAAAATCAAAAACTGTTTTTAAACGCAGATTACTCTGAAACAAAATGAAAATTCAGTTAATTGACGCAATCGACGATTTAAGTTCAAGGTCTAAACAAATGTACCTATCATATAGTTTATCAAAAATATATTTACGAAGCCCTAGATTTGAAAGTTTACGTTCAAATAAAATAAAGTTTCCAAATTTATCATTTATTTACAATGATGCAATTTTCAATGGTGCAATTCGAATTTTAACATATTTTAAATTCATAGCATGTGTACCAAATACGAAATAAATGTAAGATATGGTTTGTACAATTGAATTGTATGTTAGTACCCCAGACTTACCTTAGCGTTCGTCAAAAGTAATGCTTGTATGTGCATTTATATAACTTAAAACCCTATTTATTACTCACCTAATATTATTACACAAGGAAGACACTATCGTGAACGGTTATTCCTGTGGATGGGCGGAATTTAATGTTCTATATATATCCGTGTCGTTGAAAACAAAAATAAGGAAGTGCTGTATATAGAGCGTGAGAGAATTTAAACTGCCATTAAACAGTTGTATATTCATATACAATAAAATGTGCTAAAAATACAAGATAGGACTTTAAAAAAAAGGTTGTTTTTAAAATATGTAATTATCTTATGAGACTGTTAAACGAACTAGTTTATGTTATATGTAACAACATTTGCATGTTTGTTTGTTCAGAGAGCAAAGTTGTAGCCGTGTTGTTTTACAAATACATATGATATATAGAAAGTGTTTCGTTATCTGTACATTTATGATTACAGGGACACTAGTTAGGGGTAAATAGTAGGGCTAAACCCCATCGCATGACCGAACTTCGAGATGTATTTTAAAAGCCCATCGTTCATACATATACAATATACGTAAATTATCAGAAAATATAAAGATTATACGTACGCTTGAGATACTCGGAGAAATGTGAAGTTTGTTAAGCTTCAGATGCGAATTTATGGGGGTTGGGTGGGGTTACATATATGGTAAATGTATAGACTTTTTACATGTCCCACTCCTAACGTTGCCTAGCTTTCACTCCCCCTCTTCAAAATTCTGAATCCGCATCTGAGCATTACTTTTGTTTTACTGACAATGATAGTATATCGTTTTCTCTGTCTTAACACATTTATTCATACGTTCAGCTTTCTTATTCTTTGATATCGAAAAAAATCGCCATTGTTTAAACGCCAACATGAAACAACAGACATCAAAAAGTAAATATAAAAAAGGTTGATGTAACCACTAAAAGAATGTGGAGCCTTCCAATTTGTTATAACATTTTAAACAATTATTACACAAAGAGATGAAGGGGCCTCGGTGGCCGAGTGGTCTAAGTAGTTACTACTGTAATCACTAGCCAGTCAACACTAAGGTTGTGAGTTCGAACCCCGCTCGTGCGGGTGCACTCGACTCCAATCTTAATTGACTAGGATTGTCAGTTTTCCTATCGAAGGTCGGTGGTTTTCTCCGGGCACTCCGGCTTCCTCCACCAATAAAAACTGGCCGCCACGAAATAGCTCAAAAGCGGTGCTTAAAAGTGGCGTTAAAACACCAAAAATCAAATCAATCACAAAGAGATGACTTACACACCTGTTCTACCTCAATACGGGTTATTCCTTTGGTCAATGTCATTGTTTAAAAGAAATAAGTGAACCGGGATTTGAAAAATAACTACTAAATTTACCAAGGAAATAGAGTACATTTATTTGTAAGCCTGTATTGTATAGTGAAAGAAAAGTTTGAAGGTAATTTTTGTGGTTAAAAGTAAGTCCCAGTCTGATAGGTTTCATGATAAGTTGAGTTACTTTTCTTACATTCTTATTGGCCGTAAACACAAAGTTTGAAATTGGAAGAAGTAAAAAAGTTAAAAGATTTACAAGTACTTAATTTCTTTTGGCTCTCTGTTTGTTGGGTTGATGTCACGTCGACGTATACCCAACATCGTTTATTCATCAAAATAGATTTGCATAAAAAGATTAGAAATTATGCACTTTTGATCGCCATCAGATTGCTCTTTTACCATATTTTCTATACTAATAGGCAGCACAAAATGAGTTTCGTGCCCACACTTATTAACAACAGACAGCCCAATATGAGTTTAGCGCGCACACTTATAGGCAAAAGAGAGGCCCATATGAGTTGAGTGCCTACACTAATAGACAATAGACAAGCCAAAATAAGTTGAGTACTCATACAAATAGGCAATAGACAAACCAATATGAGTTAAGTGCCCACATTAATAGGCAATAGACAGGCCAATATAAATATGAGTTTAGTGCCAACACTAATAAGCAATAGACAGGCAAATATCAGTTTAGAGCGCACACTTATAGATAATAGACAGGCCAAAATGAGGTGAGTACCACTACAAATAGGCAATCAATAGACAGGCCAATATGAGTTGAGTACCACTACAAATAGGCAATAGACAGGCCAATATGAGTTAAGTGCCCACATTCATAGGCAATAGACAGTTCAATATCAGTTGAGTGCCCACACTAATAAACAATATACAGGCCAATTTGAATGTAGTGTCCAAATTAATAGGCAATAGACAGGCCATTATGGAGAAAGTGTCCATACTAATAAACAACAGACAGGCCAATATGAGTTAAGTGCCCACACCACTAATTGACAATAGACAGGCAAATATGAGTTTAGTGCTCAAACTAATAGGCAATAGACAGGGAAATATGAGTTGAGTGCCCACACTTATAGGCAATAGACAGGTCAATATCAGTTGAAAGCCAACACAAATAGGCAATAGACAGGGCAATTTGAGTTTAGTGTCCACATTAATAGGCAATAGCATGCAAATATGAGTTTAGTGCCCACACTCATAAACAACAGACAGGCCAATGTGAGTTTAGTGCCCACACTCATAAACAACAGACAGGCCTATATGAATTTAGCGCCCACACTTAAAGGCAATAGACAGGCCAATATCAGTCAAGTGCCCATATTTATATGCAACTCACAGGGCAGTATGAGTTTAGAGAGCACACTAACAGGCAATATACAGGCCGTTATGAGTTTAGAGCGAATACTTATGGGCAATAGATAGACCATTGTGAGTGTAGAGCGAACACTTATGGGCAATAGACAGGCCATTATGAGTGTAGAGCGCACACTAATAGACACTAGACAGGCCAATATGAGTTTAGAGCGCACACTTAAAGACAATAGACAGGCCGTCATGAGGTTTGAGCGCACACTTATAGGTAATAGTAAGGCCATTATGAGTTTAGAGCGCACACTAATGGGCAATAAACAGGCCATTATGAGTTTAGAGCGCGCACTAATGGCCAAAAGATAGGCCAATATGAGTGAAGTGCCCATATTAATAGGCAACAGACAGGGCAATATGAGTTGAGTGCCCACACAAATAGACAATAGACAGGCTAATATGAGTTTATCGCGCACATTAATAATTGATAGACAGGCCAAAATGAGTTTAGTGCCCACACTTATACTCAATAGACGGACCAATACGAGTTTAGTTCGCAATAGATCGGCCATAAGAAATTAGAGCGCACACGTATTGACAACAGACAGGCTAATATGAGTTTAGTGCCCACAACTATAAGCAATAGATAGACCAATATGAGTTTAGTGCCCACACTAATGATCAATAGACAGGCCAATATCAGTTTAGAGCGCACACTTATAGACAATAGACAGGCCATTACGAGTTAAGTGCCCACATTAATAGGCAATAGACAGGCCAATATCAGTTGAGTGCCCACACTAATAAACAATATACAGGTCAATATGAGTTTAGCGCCCACACTAATAGACAATAGACAGGCCATTATGAGTTTATAACACACACTTATAGACAAAAGACAAGCCATTGTGAGTTTAGTGCCTACACTAATATGCAATAGACATGCCATTATGAATTAAGAGCACACACTCATAGACAAAAGACAAGCCATTATGAGTTTGGAGCGCATACTAATAGGCAAAAGACAGGCCATAGTGAGTTTAGTGCGCACACTGATAGGCACTAGACAGGCCAATATGCATTTAGTGCCCACACATATACCCAATAGACAGGCCAATATGAGTTAAGTGCCCCAAAAATAAGCAATAGACAGGTCAATAGGAGTAAGTGCCCACATTAATAGACAATAGACAGGCCAATGTGAGTTTAGTGCCCACACTAATAGACAACAGACAGGTCAATATGAGTTTAGTGCCCACACTAATAGACAATAGACAGGCCAATATGAGTTTAGTGCCCACACTTATAGACAATAGACAGGCCAATGTGAGTTTAGTGCCCACACTAATAGACAACAGACAGGCCAATATGAGTTTAGTGCCCACATTAATAGACAATAGACAGGTCAATATGAGTAAATGTGACAACACTAATAGACAACAGACAGGCCAATGTGAGTTTAGTGCCCACATTAGTAGACAATAGACAGGTCAATATGAGTCAAGTGCCCACACTTATAAGCAATATATTGGCCAACATGAGTTACGTGCCTACGTATTATCAAGTCAATAACCAACAAATACTCACTAAAAACAGCATTTTGTTCGATCAATGTTAAAAATAATTATTTGAAAAAAATCAAAATAAATAGCCAATACCAATTTGTTTCCGTCTTTATCGAAATCCTTTGACATAATTGGCTTCAAGCATTTTCATTTCAACTGCATAGAAAAGAAGTAACCTAAAGAAAATACATGTGCTTTTAAATAAAAAGACCTCTTTAAATTCACAAGTCAATGGCAGAACTATAGTAATACAAAAATGACCTAAAAAGCACATATAAAGCAGTAACACAATCTATAGTAAAGATGATATTTAAAACAAATACAACTAAATCTTGTTAGTGCTGATATAAAGTAAAACTATCTATATTTTTATTTTGTAATTAAAAGTTCTGCTGAGCTCTTTATCTGGCTATCAAATCGAAATTAAGACAACACAGGGCATAACAATTACGGAATGCAAATACAGGCAAGCGTATCTAAATATGATTTATTTGTGTAAAATTTCCTCTTGAATGGAGACAGAGACATTCTTTGATTATGATTGACTTTTTGTCATAAACCTTTTCTCTTAAACTACTAAATGCTTTGAAACCTTACTGTATGGACAGTTAGAAGAGCCTTGTTAAATATGAACAGATAAATCGACAGATACAATATTCACTAAGAAATAAGTGCTAGTTTACAGAGAAACCTACACTTTCACTAAAAAGAAATACAATAAAGTTGAAGGTAAACAAATGAAAAGTGCTAATGTAAAATAAAATATGGAATAATGGTATATATACAAACGAAATATAAACAAAATAGGTATAACAAGATCCATTTACAAGGAGGGACTAACCTTTTTATTAATACACTTGATCAATAAAATATATATATATATATATGTGTGACTGCATCCTACATCAATTTGTAAGATCCTCTAAGATAGATAATTTAGCTGATCTGTAATATTCCACCTTCATGCCTTAAATATCATGTACTGTGTTACGACGCTAGATAAAAACTGACGAGGAAAGGCAACACCCGGCCACCGAAAGCTTGATTTTAGTCGAGCCTAGGTGGTCGAGTGGTCTAGCGCGTCGGGCATATTGCAAGGTGCCACGATATCTCAGTAGCATGAGTTCGAATCCCGGCCAGGGAAGAACAAAAAATTTGCTTACGCAAATTTACAGATCTAACATTGTTGGGCTGTTATTTAGACTAATTATGTATACAGAATGTGTTTTCAGCCTTGTATCACCATCAGTGGTGATCCGATGGATAAAATCTGTCGTAGAGTTGTCACTGGTTCAGACGTACTTATATATATATCCTTCAAAATTCAAGAGGCTATCCTAAATTGAGGTAAATTATATTGCCTTCCAAATACTGTTTCGATCCCTAACATCACTGAAGAGATATTAATTGTCGAAATCCGGATATGGTGTATTACAATTTTTTGCACCTCAAGTTTGCGGTATACCATCTTTTCCGCAAGTTTATTGTTTTCTGTTTGATATTAAATTTATATTTAAGATCCATTTTGTTACACCTGGTGATCAATTTATTTGGCAATCGTCAATGGCAGTCGGCAGGGGTTAAGAACATCTGTTGTTCGACCTGTTAGTCAATTGCGTTTTGTTAAAATATACTTTTTCACTTTTTTGGTCTTTTGGAAAATGTTGTTTGTGCTGTATTTAGACCCATCTACCAAGACATTTGTTTTACATGCACACGTATAAAAATTGCGGTTTTTATCCAACGCAATCATAGGTTTGAACGTTGATTTCAATTTAGATTTGTTTATATTTTTTTGTTTGGGCTTGTATTATATTTTCCTTCGGGTTTATATGATCCGTTCATCCTAGTCGACTCTTCAAAATTCAAGAGTCTATCCTTAATTGAGGTAAATTATATGGCCTTGCAAATACTGTTTCGATCCCTAACATCACTGAAGAGACATTAATTGTCGAAATCCGGATATGGTGTATAAAAATTTGTTGCACCTCAAGTTTGCGGTATACCATCTTTTCCGCAAGTTTATTGTTTTCTGTTTGATATTAAATTTATATTTAAGATCCATTTTGTTGCGATTGCCAAATAAACGGATCACAAGATGTATTAAAACAGATCTTATTATTAAATTATTGCCAAAAAATAAAAACAGCAATTTTTATACGTGTGTATATATATATATATGTATATATAATTTACCTCAATTTAGAATAGACTCTTCAATTTTGAAGAGTCGAAATAGGATGAACGGATCACATAAACCCGAAGGCAAATATAATACAAGCCCAAACGAAAAAATATAAATAAGTCAAAATTGAAAACAACGTTCAAACCTATGATTTCGTTGGATAAAATTTTTATACGTGTGCATGCAAAACAAATTTCTTGGTAGAGGGGTTCTAAATACAGCACAAACAACATTTTCCAAAAGACCAAAAAAGTGAAAAGGTATATTTAAACAAAATTCATATATATATTCTTAAACTGATTGTTTTTTCATTACTTAAAAGTGAGTAAATTGACATAATACTTGGTCTATGTAAATATTTGCGTTGATATAATTTCCGTTCGTTTTTCAACTGAGAACAATTAAACTAATAGTAGAAGTGGAGAACATTGCAGCAAGGATCACACACATTTACCTTCCACAACTAAAAATCAACTGTTTACCATCTTATTTTATACTGCATGAAAAATGTGCACAAAACATGACAAGGATAATATAAAAAGTTTCTTCATAAAAAATTTGCCCAATGGATATCAAAGCCATCCGAAGCTTAATTTCCAAAAATTTCCTTTTATCTTTTCAAGAGCAAGTAATGGTTAAATTTGGCACGTCAGCTATCCAGGCTCCGAGGAGCCATTTATTGTTCTTTCAAACTTTTTGAGTTTCTGAATTGTTTCCTCGGCACCGCTTTGACAGTAGTCATCGGGGTTGGGGTCAACTTGCCATGCGCCAAGGAAATAGTTCTTTTTCAGGGGGACAACAATATTTGAATAACTCTCGTACCCAATCAATATTTTTCTATTGCTATAGATATAAGAAGATGTGGTATGAGTGTTATGTAATATAGTCTTGTCCAAACAACACACGTGAGTGTAAACAAAGGTGTTCAAGGTGAAAATTAGTGTCACTACATGTGATTAGGAAAATCAGGGGCCTGACTGCGTTGTTTCATGTAAAACAATTTTTTACCATAATACACTGCATATTAATTGTCTACGTCGCATTGTTTAAATAATACATGACGCAAATATCAAATCAACTGTCCTTTCGAATAACATTTCCTATCGGAAAAGGTGACAAATCTCAACGTGTCGAGCATGAGTACGAGGGTCATCCTTTTCCTGTCAACCTTTCTTTAAATTTCTTGATAGTAGTATTCAAATCACTAAATAAATTAAACAACAACGTGGATATGGAGATCTTTGTTTTATGTGTTGCTTTAGTTCTCTCGCTATGTTTTTCAGTTTCTAGCGGTGAGTATACAATATTCTTATTTCTGAAACTAGGATTTTTATGGTTTTTATTACGTCGTCTACCTTTCAATGGACCAAATTTCTTTTGGCTTTGTTGATTTTGCATGCATACTAAACATGTGTATCTAATGATTCAGTTTCAAACCAAATGATAGGAGTACTTCGCCATCTAGGATTGCAAGTGATTTTACCAAAGGTTCGATTTTGAGATAGAAATTATGTTTTTGTTTTCTCATTTAGAGAAATTGATTACTAGAATTTGATTTCATCTTTATGAAACAATTTTTTCTTCACAAAAAAAAACGTAACTTATCTAAAAGAAGCATTAAAACTTATAACATGTGTGGAAATAGGTCAGATAATTTAGTTTTATAACAGATATTCAAATATTCTTTTTTTTACCTGTTGCTTAAGACAATCAAGGTTTGCTTATCTTTTATCTTATATTTTGAAAATAGTATGGCTATAAAATACATTTTGGAAAATTATGAATAATTTCTACCATCTTTTTATTTTCTATTCAATTTATTTTTTGTTAATTCCCCATTCAACCTTAACAATGATCAAATATATCGACACCGATTATTTTCCGTTTATTATATCTGAACTATTTTTTCCGTCTTTATTCTGTAAATACTTCTCTGTTGTCAGTTGCAGTTCAAATTATCCGCTCCTTCAGTCCCTTCATTTTTACAAAATGGCGGAAAAAAATTAATTAACTAGTAAGCAAATTTTGATTTTGGTGTGTTAAATCATTACATATTGTGAGGTAAACTATGCTGTAAGTCAACATATTGGACTTAAAGCAATAATTAAAATGCATTGAAAGAAATTGTTTATAAACTAACGATACGTAAGTGTACCTAATCAAAACGGGGTTTTTCGAAAGTATCCGTAGACATGTCGTAAGATATATCTTTTGGTAGACTTTAGGGGGATATGGATATGACCTAGACTTAATCAAAATTGTCTTCAGATATTTATACGCATTCGAAAGACCGCCATAACTTTTATTTATGTTCTTTAAAAGCGCATTTCTATTTTTTCTACATCAAAGTAATACATTTAATTCATTCTCAATATGATAATATTATAACCATTGTAGTAAGAATAATTCTATTATGTATGATTAAAATTATAATAAAAGTGCAAAGGATTGGAAACATACGAAAGGCAAGATACATTTGTATTTTTCATTAACGAAAAAAATAGTAGGAAAATAATATACCATAATGTTTGTAGAATTTTTTATTACTAAAATACAATGATAAAACATCCTATTTGAAGAGATATCGATAAACTATGGGTTAAAAAAATGCATATCGTACAGGTATATATGCATATGCAGCAACATTGATTATTCCAACAATTACCTGTTCATGGTAATAAAAAGAAATAACTGTTTAAGTCAAGAAATATAAGTGAGAGAAATTATAAGTAAGGGTGTGAGACAGGATACGATACGGGAAGGGTGGAACAGGATACGGGAAGTAGGAGAAACGGTTGTGACGATGGAGGGATGGACAGTATCCAGTTACCTTTTAATGTCAAAAGGTCAAAATAAGTGTTAATAATGATTTCCTGTCTTTATATCAGTTTGAATTTCCGGTTTTATAATACCCTGTAGTTTAGTACAATTCGAACTTTCTATTCTTTTCTGATGTAATATACTTACGTATATAGTTGTTAATCTTTCATGATTTTATACAAATTATTTTGATACTTATCCAGCCGCATCGATACCAAATGCAGTTTACTTGTTTTATGTGATTATGCTATGTGGAAAGCATTTCCATTGCATTAAACCAATAATGTTAGAATTGCAATGTTTATCGTTCTCTCAGCGGGAGGCTGCACTTCAGATGCATTGACATCAACAACAACGCTGCCATCTGACCAGTGTGTCAGATATAAAACCAACCAGTAAAGAGGCGCTTGGTTGTAGATTGATATCCTTCCTCTTCGAAGATTGCTAGTTTGGTTATATAAGGTTCTAATACAGTCCATGAAGTAAAACATAGCAACTTGTGCTTAAGTTCATACAGCATTACAAAGCTTAATAATGCATAGTATTTAATTGTTGTATAAGATAATTCAACGTTTTTGTTTAATTCCACAGGAAGTATCTGTTCTCCTTATCCCTGCATTATCATTCATCATGAATTGTCCTTATCCCTATATTGTAAATGATGACTTAACGGGTATAATACTGGGATTGCAGGATTTTGCAAGAATAAGCCAGTGAGAGACAATGAGGGAGATAAAACGGATACAGAGGCATTCGATTTGATTTTTTTTAATTTGATTGCAGCTGATATTTGTTATTCTGATAGCCAATGTCCCACCGGTTACCATTGTTGTAGTGGTACTACATTTTGTTGTGCTAGTGGTTATGTTTGTACAGGCACAGCAGTTTGTCTCAGTACAGGGTAAGTCTTTATAAATATCAGTTTACTACTCCCTAAATCATACGTTTATTCATGCAGAATCCGTTTTGCGCGTGATTGTTAAAGTTTTTTATATGAATAATTAACAACGAAACAGAATGTTTAAAAATCCAAACTCCAAAGTACTGGAAAATTGACCTTTATGTTAATGATTGTGGTGATGTTGTACAACGTGATAAACAGTATAAAGAAAAATCGGACTAACATGTAAAAGACAATTGTTTTTGTGTGGTGCTTTTTTAACGTTGGAATATACGTGAATGACATACTAAAGATTGTGTGTCTTTTTTTGCTGTTGTTGTTGACTAACATATTCAAAGAAAAATATATTATTCATATACTGTTACGATACGTGTTGCCATTTTTTTTTTTTTTCAGATTAATTGTAGGAATTGTGTTTGGAGTTCTTGTCCTCATAGGAGTGATTGCCGTCCTTGTTTATAGATGTGTGATCGGTTAGTATATAGCTTGTCTTATAGCAGTGATTGTGATAATTTTTTATAGATTTGTTATCGGTTAATTTATAGCTTGTCCTTATATCAGTGATTGTGATCATTGTTTATAGGTTTGTTATCGATTAGTATATAGCTTGCCTTATATCAGTGATTGTGATCATTGTTTATAGGTTTGTGATCGGTTATTGTATAGCTTGTCTTATATCAGTGATTGTGATCATTGTTTATAGGTTTGTGATCGGTTAGTGTATAGCTTGTCTTTATAGCTTGTCTTATAGCAGTGATTGTGATCATTGTTTATAGGTTTGTTATCGATAAGTTTATAGCTTGCCTTATATCAGTGATTGTAATTATTGTTTATAGGTTTGTTATCGGTCAGTATATAGCTTATCCTTATAGCAGTGATTGTGATCATTGTTAATAGGTTTGTTATCAGTTAGTATATAATAGCTTGTCCTTCTATCAGTGATTGTGATCATTGTTTATAGATTTGTTATCAGTTAGTATATAGCTTGTCCTTATATCAGTGATTGCGATCATTGTTTATAGGTTTGTTATCGGTTAGTATAACTTGTCCTTATAGCAGTGATTACGATCATTGTTTATAGATTTCTATCGGTTAGTACAGCTTGTCCTTATAGCAGAGGTATCGGAAATTCAAGAACAAAACAAACACATAACAAACTCAAAGGCGACAAAACAGGTGTATGCAATATAAAGTAACTAAATATTATCAAATTCATAACAGTGTTGACGAGACCATTCGTTGGCGAACTCAGTTCACCAATTGACTGGGTCAGATCAAGTAACCGTTTGTCTGTTACGCTCACTTAAAACATTGTTTTTACAAGGGACATTTAAACGAACGGATTTGCCAAAGGTTTCTCAACGCCTGAAAACAAATAACTCGAAAAAAAATACAACTGGCGTATTGATAAACATTGAATATTTTGACATTCTACACCGATAATCGATAATCAAATTATTTACTAGTATCATATCGCGGTGCAATTAAAACAAATAAATAAAATATATCTTTTTCGTACTTGCAAGATATAGGACAGTAATAAGCTACATGTAATTGGACCTAGCTTAATACAATTTGCATTTACTTTATGAAATAGGAATCTTTAAATTCAATATCTAAATACAATTAATTGTTGAATAAATTTATGTACTGGAAAGCTATGATTCAAAGTAGTTGGTCCGACATTCTACTGACTGACTCAGCATTCGGACTAGGTCTTGAAAATTATCTAGAATAATACATTATAGTTTGATGTTTGGGAAACTGGAACTTTTCTGCTAACCATTTTACGTGATAAAAACCTATGCTTGGTTGCAGAACCGTATTCCTGAATTCAAGATTACACACATGCCATATATATATATATATATTGTATATATATTTGCCTTCGGGTTTATATGATCCGTTCATCCTATTTTGACTCTTTCAAAATTCAAGAGTCTATCCTAAATTGAGGTAAATTATATGGCCTTCCAAATACCGTTTCGATTCCTAACATCACTGAAGAGACATTAATTGTCGAAATCCGGATATAGTGTACAAATTTTTTGCACCTCATGTTTGCGGTATACCATTTTTTCCGCAAGTTTGTTGTTTTCTGTTTGGTAATAATTTAATAATAAGATCTGTTTTGCTACATCTTGTGATCCGTTTATTTGGCAATCGCCAATGGCAGTCAGCAGGGTTTAAGAACATCAGTTGTTCGACCTGCTAGTCAAATGCGTTTTGTTAAAATATACTTTTTCACTCATTTGGTCTTTTGGAAAATGTTGTTTGTGCTGTATTTAGACCCCTCTACCAAGAAATTTGTTTTGCATGCACACGTATAAAAATTGCTGTTTTTATCCAACGCAATCATAGGTTTGAACGTTGTTTTCAATTTAGACTTGTTTATATTTTTTCGTTTGGGCTTGTATTATATTTGCCTTCGGGTTTATATGATCCGTTCATCCTATTTCGACTCTTCAAAATTCAATAGTCAATCCCAAATTGAGGTAAATTATATGGCCTTCCAAATACCGTTTCGATTCCTAACATCACTGAAGAGACATTAATTGTCGAAATCCGGATATAGTGTACAAATTTTTTGCACCTCATGTTTGCGGTATACCATTTTTTCCGCAAGTTTGTTGTTTTCTGTTTGGTAATAATTTAATAATAAGATCTGTTTTGCTACATCTTGTGATCCGTTTATTTGGCAATCGCCAATGGCAGTCAGCAGGGTTTAAGAACATCAGTTGTTCGACCTGCTAGTCAAATGCGTTTTGTTAAAATATACTTTTTCACTCATTTGGTCTTTTGGAAAATGTTGTTTGTGCTGTATTTAGACCCCTCTACCAAGAAATTTGTTTTGCATGCACACGTATAAAAATTGCTGTTTTTATCCAACGCAATCATAGGTTTGAACGTTGTTTTCAATTTAGACTTGTTTATATTTTTTCGTTTGGGCTTGTATTATATTTGCCTTCGGGTTTATATGATCCGTTCATCCTATTTCGACTCTTCAAAATTCAATAGTCAATCCCAAATTGAGGTAAATTATATGGCCTTCCAAATACCGTTTCGATTCCTAACATCACTGAAGAGACATTAATTGTCGAAATCCGGATATGGTGTACAAATTTTTGCACCTCATGTTTCCGATATACCATCTTTTCCGCAAGTTTATTGTTTTCTGTTTGGTATTAAATTAATATAATTAAGATCCATTGTGTTACATCTGTGATCCGTTTATTTGGCAATCGCCATGGCAGTCAGCAGGGTTTAAGAACATCCGTTGTTCGACCTGCTAGTCAAATGTGTTTTGTTAAAATATACTTTTTCACTTTTTTGGTCTTTTGGAAAATGTTGTTTGTGCTGTATTTAGACCCCTCTACAAAGAAATTTGTTTTGCATGCACACGTATAATAATTGCGGTTTTTATCCAAAACAATCATAGGTTTGAACGTTGTTTTTAATTTAGACTTGTATATATATATATATATATATATATGTATATATATATATATACAGTGCATGCGATTTGGTGTCACGATATCTCAGTAGCATGAGTTCGAATCCCGGCGAGGGAAGAACAAAAAATTTGCGAAAGCAAATTTACAGATCTAACATTGTTGGGCTGATGTTTAGACGAGTTGTATATACAGAATTAACACAGCCATGTATCACCATCACTGCTGGTGATCCGATGGAGAAATCTGTTGTAGAGTTGTCACTGGTTCAGACGTACTTATATATATATATATACAGTGGAGATCACTTCTAACCTCTCATTAGAACTGTCAGAATAATCTGTCATAGGATTGTTCTAAGCTGTCCTAGAACAGTTCTACCTAGAACAGTTCTACCCTAGAACTGTTCTAAGTAGAACTGTCAGAATCGGTTCTAAGTAGAACTGACCAAATCAGTTCTAGGTAGAACTGTCAGGATTAGTTCTAGGGTAGAACTGCCTAAAACTGTTCTAGGTAGAACTGTCCAAATCGGTTCTAACCGTAGAACTGTCAGCAGAACTGTCTAAAACTGTTCTAGCCGTAGAACTGACCAAACCTGTCAGGCCTTGTAGAACAGTTCTAAATGACGTCACTGCAGTAAGGGCATCTTAGAATTTAGAAAAAAATCAGTTCCATCATCTTAATTTACTGTGTAGCAGATTTTCTTTATTTACTTTTCAAAAGTTACATGTACAAATATCGAAGCGGATAGAAGGTTATCCAACACATCGGAAAAATATTTGTATATGACTGGATATAAACATCATGGTTTACGTTGCTTCGTTCCCCGTTTTTAACAGTCTCTTCCTAAATATAACTCAATGCATTTTTAATATAATTTTAACATAATTTAATACATGGAATTTTAATCGTAATTTACCTTGTTTGCCTTGGATTTACATTCATGATTTAACGGATTCTGGTTTGCCAAATGTTCAAACGAAAATTGTACAGTGTATATATAGGGATATTAATGAAATGTACGTGTTGTATGAGTATGTACATTTGTACCATCTCGTCAATTTAGACAGACTTATCCATAACGATTATAAATGCATACCTGTCAACCTATGCCAATGAAAATGCAGGTGATGACCTGCATAGAAGAATGAAATCTCAGGTCATAACGCGTACGAATTTTTTCGAGCTGAATTTCAGTATTCAGGGGACATTTTTCTTTTAATTTATATCAAAGTTTCTAAAACATTTCCACAGAGTTAAGTAATTTAAAATTGTACATATTATTATTTCATTGCATCTGGAGGCCTTTGATATATTTGTGTTATTTTGCTGCATTAATTCCTGTTCATAATTCATTCCATGGTATCCAATGTGCCAGTTTGTGTTTTCTTTACATACATTTGTGCAGGGTTTGTACATTTAATCTCAATATTTGATGATAATGAAAAAAAAAAGTTAAACAATTAAAGGAGGTATAGATGAAAAAAGTAATTTTCAAAATTTTTATTTTTTAATTGTTCTAAGGTAAAACAATAGTAAAAGTATTATTCTGATTTGTTTGTGCATTCAATTCATTTTAGATTTAATCTTTTTACAAAAACAAAACATAAGTTTAAGGAGTATATTGTATATTGGCAAAAAGGGGAAGTAACTCAAGTTGTTTTAAAACAACTTTGAAATTCACGAATTATTTACGATCTAAAGCTAAGATAATTGGTGTTAATTAACAGTGTGTTTGACACCAAAGCTGTCAAGTGAAGCCATGCACTGAAATGGGTCAGTTGAGCTAAGTTTACACAGCTAGTTGAACTTCTTGTCCAGGAAGATTAGAATTACGAATTTGCCGGTATTTCATTGAAATCACTTTATGGGTCATTTTAAAAAAATGTCGAATTTTGAAATTGCAAAATTGATTTAAAGTTACTTATTCAAACAACCCTCGTCATTAGCAAATCAAAACAAACAGTACTTATCAGTGGCGGATCCAGAAATTTTCATAAGTGGGGGCCCACTGACTGCCTAAGAGGGGGCACAATCCAGTCATGCTTCAGTGATTCCCTATATAATCAACCAAATTTTTCCCACAAAAGGGGGGGGGGCCGGGCCCCCTGCCCCCCCCCCCCTAAATCCGCCTCTGCTTATAGAACAACATATAAAAAGATGCAGTCTTGATAATGTCATACAAGAATATATTGAAACTTTTTTTGATAGGTGGTGCAATATTTTGTCTCTCCTGTTACCATGTTCAAAAGAAATTTCGGGTTATTTAGAAAAGGTTTCGGTAAAATTTTAAGCTTCGCGTTTCGTAGCCAATAAGACGGTTTTCAAGAGTAAAAACTTCTATATATATTCATTCTGTGAAATAATAGATTATTTGCCAATTTTCCACGTTGTACTGAAAAATGCCTCTAAAAATTGGTTTTCAAAGGTTATAAAAATAACCACCTGTAATGCAAGTCTAAGATAGCAATTCATTATGTTCAGCATTTGTTCTCTCTTTCAAATAAACCCAACATCAAGTAAATCCCTCGCACGTTGGTTTCACTGACTTTTGTCTTTATTTTATTGGTAACAGGAACGTACGTTAATGATATATCACTATATTAAGTTCTATCCTGTTACCTTTTTGTCTATCCTGTTACCGATATGCTAAATTGCATAGATTAAGACCTTATAACCTTTAAATGAGTTCAAACAACGAAACATTTCATTATGTGTGCAACTATATGTTATTATAAACTTTTTAAAGACGTTTCTGTCTACTATTGTCTATCCTGTTACTGTAACCATAGCAACCATAGTAACAGGATAGACATAACAGGATAGACAAATTTCTTCATTTTTGAATGCTGTTATGAAATAACTACTCCCTTTGATGAAGTGATAATATTTTTCTGTTGTGATTTTGGTTTCCAACACGTTATTGCACTTTTTGCAAGTATAATATTTGTGTAATTAATCAATATGTTGGTAACAGCATAGACATGACAAAAAAGTACCCACCTTTTTTTTTCTCTTAAAGTCTTGAAATTTCTTTTCTCTACACTGTTATACAAGAAACGTGCTGTGTTAAATGTTTAGTTTACTTTGCGCTTTTGAAATCAACACTGACTTGTTCAATATTCATAGGGAGAAAATTTAAACGGCTGATTTAAGTAGCGGTAACAGGATAGACATGAACTTCATGTACGCTGATTGAATTTAGTTTGTAGAAAAAATGTTACATATAATAATAAAGAAGCTACGATTTTTCGTTAGAGTTATTATTTACGTTCTAAAAAAAGTCCCTTTTGCAGATATCAAGGCGATCAGAAAATAGGAAAAAAATCATTTGAAATGTGTTACTCGGACACTGTACGCACGTAAATTACGCAAAAATCGGACTTAAATATATTTTAATCTTATCAAAATAGATCTAGATCGTATTTATTATTAATGTTCTGACTCATAAATCCTACAAACTTTCATTTAAACACTTACAACTGCGTTTTCCATTAGAAATAAAAAATTTAGCATGGGTGTACTGAAAATTCGACATTTTTTTTAAAATGACCCTTATATCTAATCAGTCTGAAGGCTAAGGAATCCGGGTGAAAACGGGTTATTTTCCGATTTCCCGGGTTATTTGGTCACCCGGCGGGTGTACCGGGTGACCCCTCAGAATTGTGAAAATCTCGGGTCACACCCGCAGGATCCGGGTCAGTTGACAGGTATGTAAATGATATCTTAGACGTCCGAAAAATATACTCTATCTGAACATGAATGAAATATTTGCCTCTGGACGTTAGGCTACAAACAAAATCAATCATTCTACAAAATATATTAACAGTATACTATTACAAGAAGAGAACTTCTCATACATGTACTTTTCATTTTAAAGTATATGAATCAGTCATGTGAGTGTTGGATGATGCCGTTAAATAGTTTTGTTTAAAAAACAAACTATCACGAACCACTGACTTTAGTGACGGTTCATTATTATGGATACAGAGAGGAAATAATGGCACTTTAGATTGATGTGGACAAAATTTTGTAGTCATGGTAGTCATTGTGTTCCAAACTTGGTGTCATCTTTATCATACGATCCGTCCTGACATAGAAATATTATTGATTAACAATGAGGCCATATATATTTACATGATAAAGTGTAAATATGTTTAGTTTTGGTTGATGCGGTCAAAAATTTTGTTTAATGAGTCAGTCTGATATATCAAAACTACTGAAATTTGTTTACGATTCAATATTTTGAATAAAAAGAGGACATGCTGGTACTGTAAATTGATGTGGAAAATTTTTTGTAGTCATTGTGTTCCAATATTGCTGTTATTTATATTACTAGTATACAATCCATCTTGATATAAAAATATAAGTGATTTACTATGCGGCTATTAAGATTTACATAATAAAGTGAAAATATGGTCAGTTTTAGTTGTTGCTGTCAAATATAGTCAGTTTTGGTTGATGCTGTCAAATATGGTCAGTTTTGGTTGATGCGGACAAATAATTTGTTATATGAGTCAGTCTGAGATATCAAAACTACTGACATTTGTTTACGATTCAATATTTTGAATAAAAAGAGGACATGCTGGCACTATAAATTGATGTGAGCATAATTTTGTAGTCATTGTTTTCCAATATTGCTGTCAATTGTATTATACAATCCATCCTGATATAAAAATATAAGTGATTTACAATGCGGCTATTAAGATTTACATAATAAAGTGCAAATATGGTCAGTTTTGATTGATGCGGTCAAATGATTGTGTTATACGAGTCAGTCTGAGGTATGAAAACTACTGAAATTTGTTTACGATTCAATATTTTGAATAAAAAGAGGACATGCTGGTACTCTAAATTGATGCGGAAATTTTTTTGTAGTCAAATGTGTTCCAGTATTACTATCATTTGTATTATACAATCCATCCTTACATACAAATATTACTGATTTACTATGCGACTATAAGATTTACATAAAAAAGAGCAAATATGGTCAGTTTTGGTTGATGCGATCAACAAATTTTGTTACACGAGTCAGTCTGAGGTATGAAAACTACTGAAATTTGTTTACGATTCAATATTTTGAATAATAAGAGGACATGCTGGTACTCTAAATTGATGCGGAAATTTTTTTGTAGTCAGATGTGTTCCAGTATTGCTATCATTTGTATTATACAATCTATCCTTACATACAAATATTACTGATTTACTGAAGAGCAAATATGGTCAGTTTTGGTTGATGCGGTAAAACAATTTTGTTACACAAGTCAGTCTGAGGTATGAAAACTACTGACATTAACGATTCAATATTTTGAATAAAAAAAGTACATGATGGCACTCTAGATTGATGTTCCAGTTCTGGTTGATGCGGTCAAAAAAATTTGTTAAACGAGTCAGTCGGAGGTATGAAAACTACTGATATTTGTTTACAATTCAATATTTTGAATAAAAAGAGGACATGCTGGCACTATAATTATAAATTGATGCAAACAAAATTTTGTAGTCATTGTTTTCCAGTATTGCTGTCATTTGTATTATACAATCCATCCTGGCCTTGAAATATAACTGTATTACTGTGCGGCTACATGTATATAGATTTACATGATGAAGTCAAATATGGTCAGTTTTAGTTTAAACATATTTATTTATAGTGGACTGAAAAACAAGTTATTACATTTGGTTAATGAGGTCAAATAATTTAGTTATACGAGTGATCCTGACTCCCGGAATGACAAATGTAAAACAATTCGAACGAGAAAACTAACAGCCTTATTTATGTACAAAAAATGAACGAAAAACAAATATGTAACACATCAACAAAAGACAACCAATGAATTGCAGGCTCCTGACTTGGGACAGGCACATACATACAGAATGTGGCGGGTTAAACATGTTGTCTTGGTTAAAAATCTGAAATAAGACCGGCAAAATAGCAAAACTCTATATAAATCGCTATTTTGCCGAAGCTGGCAAAATAGCCCCAAGGAGTCTATTTTGCCTGAGCCGGCAAAATAGCCACGGCCTTATATTTAAGACAAAGAGTTCTTAAATCTTATAAATCAATTCTAGCCGTAGAACTGACCAATTAGTTCTAATCGTAGAACTGTTCTAGTCGTAGAACTGTTCTAACCGTAGAACTGTTCTAGTAGTAGAACTGACCAAAGATTTGGTCAGTTCTAGGTAGAACTGTCTAAAACTGTTCTAGGGTAGAACTGTCAGGATCAGTTCTAGGTAGAACTGTCAGGATCAGTTCTAGGTAGAACTGTCCAAATCAGTTCTAGGTAGAACTGACCAAATCAGTTCTAGGTTAGAACTGTTCTAGCTAGAACTGTCTAAAAGGTGTCAGGCTGACAGTTCTACATACTGTCCTTGAACAGTTCTCCTGACAGATTCTGACAGATTTGATGAGAGGTTAGAAGTGATCTCCACTGTATATATATATTTATATATGTATTGTTCTATAATTCAATGTTATTAGCTCTGCACATTTATTGTTCTTTTAAATGAAACTGTTTGGTGTGATGATAAAAAGAATGTTTAAAACAAATTCCTCTTAAATTTTTTTGAACGAAATCTTATTCTATGTATCGAAATGTGAAACAAGTGATTATTGAAATCCCCACTGGAAGGCCTCTGACAGACTGTGTATGCGTAAAATCATTGTTATCAATAGCCGATGACAAACAAGTTAAAGGTAAATGATTCGCTATCATTAACAACAAAAGTGTTGGTGTCGTCCACACTGTTAAGGGATTGCCTCTAAATTGGTATGCGATTTAAGCTTCACATTAGTCGGCTATTACCTTTATACGTTATGTGATATCAGATTGTCCGAAAGGATAAGGATAATGGCGCCAGTTAATTGTATCCTATTGTCGTATATTGTACTAGTTTTAGTTCAGTAAAAGGACGTTTATCACTTCGGATAATGTGTATATATCATCAAATATACCGTTCACTTTACTGACCATAAAATTGCTAAAGTGTATTTTGTCTTTCTGAAGTTGTTTCTGTGCCCTCATACAAATTACTTCATAAAACCATAACTCCATCATTAAAGAAAAAAATGAAATCATCATGTTTGTCAAACTTAACTTGTCTTGTAAAATCTGTGACATTAATTTGATTTAACTTGTCATGTAAAATCTGTGACATTGATTTGCAGCTTTGAAAAGTTGTTAAAACATGCAATTATTTCTGACAATCTCAACTTCTATCAAATTAAGTCGTAGTAATAGTAATAGTTGAACCATACACAAAACGATGAAATTGTTAATATCAAAATATGGAGACGTGGTATGATTGTCAATGAAACAGCTATACACATAGTCTATAAGCAACAAAAGGTCACTGAACGGCATCGACAATGAGCAAGAACCCACACAGCATAGTCAGCTATAAAAGGTTGCGACACGACAAATTCTGAAACAATTCAAAATTAAAAAATAACAGCATGATTTATGACAAAACAAAAAACGAAAAACAAATATAACAGCCAGCCTCCAATGACAACCAATAAATTACAAGCTACTGACATTGGACACACCCATAAAGAATGAGGCGGGGTTGAATATGTTTGTAAGTGCTCATTGTAAGTTGATTCATCAGATCTACACAACATATCTTAAAAAAATAACAACTGACAAAAGTACTGATCTAAGACTACTTGCAGATACTGAAAGCTAGTTCAATTCCAATTGCAACTACTAAATAAATTCTGTTCTCTGAATTTATATATATATCATATATATATAGATATTAATCAGTAAAAGTTAAGACTTGTAACAATGTACCACTAGTACATAAAGGGATTTAAGTTAGATTACTCGTATTACAGTAAGTGTTTTACGCTAATAAAACGTTACGACACCAGTTTATGGTGATATATATATGGTAGTCATCTGTATAATAGTCAAAACATATATCTAGAGGGAAAATAATCAACTATAGAATTTTGAGGTTTCAACAATGAATTTGCACAATTCAACTTTACTCAAAACCGAAAAACTGATAGTAAGAAAAAAAAATTATATAATCGTATTATATTGTTATATTTTATATTAATTTTTTTCAGCGAAGAGATAGAAACATTCATCATAGATACATCGTGACAAAAAGTGTATAAATGTTTGTAAACAAAGGATATGTACTCCATATGGTATCCTCCATTACGCATGTACCTGATGTAATGGACTTTGTATCAACCTTCATCATACTTTTGCGAGCTACTTTCAACAGACAAGTTCAGATTATAAGACATTTACAAACTTTTCTAGATACAATTGGAGATTTTATCGGTCTTCCCTGCGCCTTTACCTTTCTTGATCAGATCTTAATAGATATATGTTTAGTAATTAACATACCGCATAATGTCACACGTGCTTGCAGACTTGGCCTTCATAACTTAATTGTGTATTGAAGACTGTTGATTGAAAGCTCATATTAATAATAAATATCAGGTTTGTGAGTGAAATCTATAATGTTATGTAATCTTTTTTTTAAATGTGTGTTTTGTTCTATTATTATTGTTAAATAAGATCTTAAAGTAAACATACCCTAATACTGATGAATTTACAAAGTTGATTAGATAAACAGTTCAGTAGGGAATCGTACTAAACAGTTGCTTGTATAACTTGAGTCGAGGAAACTAGATAACATCATGATCAAAAGGAAAACGACGAAAAGAAACACAATAGTCTGCAAACATACACCAAACACCGGGATATACTCTCGTACTTGTACAGATAAACGACTGCAACTCCACTTATGACACCTGTGGTGTTGTTAAAAATGATTAATTATTAAGCGTCTAACACTCCGTTATATGCCACATTGAGTCCTATATTTTGGTAATACCTTATGATGGAAATTACAACCTCCTTTATTATACATACAGATTGTGGCAGTATGCACAGCAAGATGAACATACTGTAAATTGCTATAAACTCATATAAATAGTAATATGAGGCAGGCATTACCTGTGAAAGGGGACGAAGTCTATATAAATTATTTTTTTTTAATTCAAACATATTTTAAGTTCTAAATCTGTAAAAAAAGAAACGGAAATACCGTAACTTTCCGATTTTGGTTCTGTTGTTAGGGATTTTAGTTGTGACGTTATTTTAGTTATGACGTCATATTCAAACAAAGGTAAACAAAGAAACGCTATCATCAGGTAACGTTTTTTCATATCAAAGAATAATTAGAAATGAAATTGATATTGTGTTCCTTCCTATATTTTACTGGACTGATAAATATATATTTCACTCAAAGTCTCATGACAAACGAGACCGGAAGAAGGAAGTAGATTTCTGCGCAAATGCGGGAATTAAAAAAAGTTACAAAAAAAAGTTAACGATTTTGAGTTCATTAGTACAATGAAAATTTCGGGAAATTTTCCCGATTTTTTTTTTTTTTTTTTTTTATTGATTTTTCTACTGTTACAGGGGACTTCGTCCCCTTATTAACGGAATTCGATGTGTTCATTCAATGACTCATATAAGTTTGCTGTTTTTTGTTTTGTCTGGATAAAGAAAAATTGTTCAATTTTAGTTCTTTGTTGCGAACAATTCCATTCCATCTAAACTCTCTTGCTGAATGATGTAAGGGTAACGTTATAAACATAATCCTACAAGATTATCCGACAAGACACATGTAAGAAATCATTTGACAATTACCTTAAAAGATTCTAGTACCTTCGTTTTCGGAACAAGCTTATTTAGGAATTGCTATTGAATCGAGCCAATTTCCATTCCTTACCTAAATAAAAGAAGATGATGGCTATATGCCAATTAGACAGCCAAAGAACAACACAACTAAAATTACTGTACTTTTTAAAATGGTTATTAAACAGGATAAAACAACTACTTATTGGATGACCTAAAAAAATAAAATAGCAAAGAAAGGTGCCGTGCTGATGGATCGTTAATCCCCAAAGGTATCACCATCACAGGAGCCAGTACTTCGGTACAGGCATGAACATACGCATATTATTCGACTGAATTTTGCAGTTATATTAATTTACGAAATTAATTTAAATTGAGGAATATACCTCCTTGCAAAGCTCGGATTCCATGTCCGGTTAGGCTATACTTTAGGTCCTTTTGAGTTTAATCAGAAAATAAGATGTAAAAGTCTGCAATAATGAAGTATCCCATTAAGATTGATATTTACAGGTTAATATCTTGGAAGGTTTGTTTTTTTTTTTTTTGTTTTTTTTTTTGTTTTTTTTTTTTTTTTGAGTATTTATAATGGTATTATCTGTCTTTCTAAGCTTGTGTTTTATTTCTGCCTTGGTATCTTCTTTATTCCTTCATTACGTCATATCATGCATGTTTGCCTATCATGAATCGAAGAAAGTGACCCCAACAAAAAATTCAATAGGACGAAGGTTATAATTGTTTTTCTTTATATGAAACTGCTACATGTTTTCATTTTTTTTTTGTAACGATATGTTGCATTGGTTTGAACCCTTCAAGGTTTTTCTTTAATTATTTTTTTTTTTTTCAAATTGTTTGCTTTTTAAGATTTTTTTCGTATTTGCTCGTTTTCTTTTAAGCCGTAATTTATTTTTATAAATACTGACATAACAAAAATATCAGGTTGATGATACATAATTCATCTCTGTGTTTCAGAAAGGTGTAATAAATTTACTGTCGGCATTATTGGTATATTGATTTCTTCCTAAATAATTCTTTTATATGTTCTTCATAAAATTTTAAGATTTTTTTCGTATTTGCTCGTTTTCTTTTAAGCCATAATTTATTTTTATAAATACTGACATAACAAAAATATCAGGTTGATGATACATAATTCATCTCTGTGTTTTACAAAGGTGTAATAAATTTACTGTCGGCATTATTGGTATATTGAATCTTCCTAAATAATTCTTTTATATGTTCTTCATAAAAGAAGAATGCGCTGGAAATGCGACATTGTGTTGAATCTGTAGTCTATATCAAGTCTTATCCATTGGTGGCCTTCGGCTGTTTTCTGCTCTTTAGTTGGGTTGTTGTCTCTTTAAAACATTCCCCATTTCCATTCTCAATTTTACTATAGTTCGTTAGCAATTCTTAATTTCCCAAAAGTTTTAGTATGTGATATAACTAAAGTAAGGTATGATCACCACCCTCCTCTACCCCTCTCTCTCTCTCTCTCTCTCTCTCTCTCTCTCTCTCTCTCTCTCTCTCTTGATCGATCGATCGATCGATAGAAGCAGTAGTAGATACAATAGTAATGGATATTCTTTTTATAACATAAAAGCACATTGGCGATATTATATCGTACCTTTACTTTGAAAAAATAACTAGAATTACGGATGCATGATATGAATTGGTCTGGATAGGTATTTACAGAATAGAGACTAATGTACAAAATAAATTGGTTTACAAAATTATAGAATACATAAATAAACACACCCATCCAAAAAGACGCTTCCAGTAGATAGCATTTGCATCCCCAAATCTCCAAAAGTATCATACCATGGTAGCATACGCACTACACTGATCAATTAACAATCGGGTGTGGACATGCTTTAGCACTCACCAACCATGCCCCTATCCTGGGTAAACAATTGACAGATAGAGATCGTAAACCAGTAATGGTTGCCTGCCTATGAGAGACTACTCTGAATAGAAACATTGGTAGGTCATGGATGATAGTAGGCAACGACAACTTATCTACCAGAGAACCTTGATATAACAATATCAATGCCCTCCAAGTTGGAGGCTGAACACAAGACCAACTATACTGACCAACAAAAAACCCAGTTGCGGGTAAGGACAATAACTTAAGTAGTGTCGGACACTCAGAATACCAGCAATCACCAGCAGTTATGAATGATATCAGTAAAAGCCGATAGGAAGCTGGCAGCAGAGATATTTTTCTTAGCACGAGAACAAAACTACATATATTATGATGGAATGTTTCTACAATGCACGAAACAGGAAATCAAGCAAAATTTATCAATGAAATGGAAACTTACAAGCGTCACGAATCAGGTATAAGTAAATGTCGATTGAATTGATGTGGAAAATCAGAAGCCAAACAGCAGAAACAATAAATAAATCTGAAAGAAACATCAAGCATCTTGAAGGTGTTGCAATCATCCTAAACAAACACACCGCAAAATTATTAATAAAGTACAATATTGTTATTGTAAACAAAAAAATGTAAGAACCCGTTTCCTTGCAAATCAGGGGCAGAGTAACATTTGGTTAGTGCTATGCAACCACAAATGAAAATGAAAAGGTCGTCAATACTGATTTTTTTAATACCATAAAAGCTGAGATGAGAAAAACACATGATTTGACAAATATAATGGGTGAAGTGAATGATCAGGTTGGCAATTACAACTTAGGAAGTTAAGGAGTAAAGAAAAATTACATATGTGGTAAACTGAAGGAACACGGAAAGCTGTTAGTTGATTTCTGTGGAGTTAACAACTTATTTATTGGTGGAACTATCTTTGCACATAAATACATACACAAAATTACCTGACACTCAGCAAATGGTTGAGACAAAATCCAAATAAACCATATCATGATAAATGGAAAATGGAGGAGGTGATTACATAATGCTAGAGTTTAGAGAGGTGAATTGCAAGTACCTTTCTCACAAAACATAAAAAAATGTCTTTACCTTGAACACAATAAGAAAAATTAAAATAAATAAATTGCAAGATCCATGGGTAAATCAATATTTTAACCTGCAGCTAAAAAACGATGTCATCTTTTAGAAGACACAGAAGAAGGAACATCAGAACCAACATATATAAATAGTAAATGGCAGAAAATAGAAGAATTATACAAACACACCAGTGAAAAGGTACTAGACTCTAAGAGATAAATACACAAAAAATGGGTAAAACAAGGAACATGGAATTCAAATGGGGACTAACTGTGCACCACTTATTACGGACCTGTTTCTGTATTGTTACGAGTTACAATTTATTTCTAAAATCAGCAAAGACCCATCGAAACAACATCTGAAACAAAAATTTAATAACACTTTTAGATATTTGGATGATATATTGGCTCTCAATAATGACGACTTCAGTATGTAAACTAAAGAGATTTATTCTGCTAAACTGACTTTAAATAAAGCTAATACTAACAATGAACACTGCTCTTTCCTGGATCTTGATATCTATATCTTTACCGACGGGAAGCTTTATACCAAAATTTACGATAAAAAAGATGATTTTTCATTTACTATTGTTAATTATCCATTTTTAGATGGTGATGTTCCCTTGTGACCATCTTATGGTGTTTATATATCTCAACTTGTTCGATTCGCTCGTGTATGTAACAACGTATTAGATTTTAACGAAAAAAATTGCTGTATTACTGAAAAATTATTACACCAGGGTTTTCGATATCATAAACTTGTCAAAACATTTACTAAATTTTATCATCGGTACAAGGACTTTATTCGTGAATATAAATCAACGTACAGACATCTTATACGTTCAGGTATTTTACATCCAATTTTTTATTGTAATATTCTATACAAAGCACAATAATGTCGTCATTCACCTCAAAAGCTAACCAAACCTTTAAACAGACTTATTCAGAAGGGATACAGTTACGATACTGTTGTCAGGTCATTAAAAATGGCATTTTTTTAGAATAAATATTGATTCACTCATAGGGTCTTTGCATAGGAAATAAAAACATTTATTCTAAAACTAGTTGTTGGCATGATACGGGTTATGTTCTTCTCGTATATTTTATGATGGTATGATACTAAATCCCTAACGGGAGGGATTGTGCTTGATTTTCATATGATGAAGACATTATCTTCCAATGATTTTAATTGAGGTCAGGAGCTGGCATGTCAATAACTGCTAGTAGTCCTTTGTTAATTTATGTTGATCATTGTCATTTTGCTTAGTTTCTTCTGTTACCTATTCTAACATCGGTCTCAGACTTCCTTTAAACTAAGTTTTACTGTGTATATTGCTGTGTGTTTGTTTATTCTACATTGGCAAGATGCATAGGGCAGGGTTGAGATCTCACAAAACATGTTTAACCCCACCGCAATTATGCGCCTGTCCCAAGTCAGGAACCTCTGGCCTTTGTTAGTCTTGTATGTTTTTTTAATTTTGATTCATTTGTATGTTTCGGAGTTTAGTGTGACGTCCATTTTCTCTGAACTAGTACACATTTTTGTTTAGGGGCCAGTTGAAGCCAGTCTGTGGGTGCGGGATTTTCTCGTTGTGTTGAAGACCCACTGGTGGCCTTGGGCTGTTTTCTGCTCTTTGGTAGGGTTGATTTCTCTTTGACACATTTCCCGTTTCCATTCTCAATTTTATGCAATAAATGAAAGGAAAGAGCTGAACAATAAACTCAAGTCAACTAGGAATTCGGTACATATCAACAGTCAATTTAGTACGTCCGACAGATATTTGTAGAAAAACAGATATAAAAAAGCTACTAAGTATATCAAGGTAGTTTTATGTAGTTTCATTATGGTGAATTTCAAAATAACCAAGATTTAGAATATTTTTGGGAACTTTTTTTTCGAAGACATTAACCTTTTGTTATTTCTATTAGACATACAACGTGTCCGTCAGATCACTGCGTATAGTGTCTCTTTGTGTTTTTGATAACTTCGTTTTAAATGCTTACACATAAGACAATAAATAGGATACCTGGAATCGCAAAAACTACCTCATAGAACAAAAGACCACACCAACCACCAACAACCGATTCCCCCCTAAAATGTAGACAATCAAACCAAACAAAGAATAAGACATGGTCCAGCCCATCTTTTACTGCCACAAAATATTTTGGGTTTACACAAGTTTTACGTTACGACCATACATCGTAAAACTAAAACACGCAATAAACACCTGCACAACTGCATGTACATCTACCTATGACATTTGGTTTTCCTGAAAGTAATACTTCCTGATAGTTTGATACAAAAGAACAACTAACACATAAGGATAATTCTTAAATAGTATATCCTTTATTGTTTGAGTTTCTTCCTACTGTATACATATCATGTTAGAAAAGTAGATTAGCAAAACGACACCGTGAGATTACTTTCAATAGAGTAGGATTTCACATTGATAGAAATATTTGAATATTTAAAATAGTTTTCTTCAGATCTAACAATTTATAGTTAATAATTTAAACTGAAATATGTTTATTTTGATATGTTGTTAATAACTCCGTGAGTCTACTGGCATACATAGGATTCATAAATGGTTCATACAGATATCTGTTTAATATTAAAAGTAATAAATGGTTATTGATTCAATATTCGCCACCTGCATTTGTAACCTCAACAGCTGCATTATAGCTTCCTGGATCAGTGACTGCTGGACCGTGATACTTTTCTGGATCATTGACTACTGAGCCGTGATAACTTCCTGGATCATCGGATACTGGACTATTATACCTTCCCGGACCGTCTCCATACGTATGTTTGTAAGCGATCTTATAGTGCTCTTGAACATGGTGATGGAGATTGTTGTGAAGGTTCCCAAAATTTGGAGTATAGTGGTGAACTAAACAAAATAAGAAACTAGATATCTTTTTATTTCATGTAATAGTGATTGAAAAGGGTAAAACAATTATTATTATATTGTATTTACTACAAAAGTCGCAAAGAAAATACTTATTTAAGATCGAAGGCAAACACAACTTAACATTCATATATTTATAAATCACAAATAATTCTGTGCCTACTTCGTATTATCTTCACATAATACTGTTCGATCATCTCTGAACAATAAATCTTTTTCGCTCTCCTTTGAGAGACAAGGCTTGAAAAAAAAATGATATATGTTTACACAGTTTTGACTGCTGGATCTCAATTATTGTCACATTAACACATTATGTCTGTTTGGGTTGCTTACCCACTTTTGTCAATAGAACGATAACGGAACTATAAACAATCGTCATATAAGTTGGAGGTTTCTATAATTAGCTATCTATAAAACCAAGTTTAACCCACCCTTTTCGTCGGAAAATGCCTGTACCAGGTCACGAATATGGCAGCTGGTTTTCAATTGTTCCGTTGATTGATAGCGTTTGATTTTGTCAGTTTTTATGGACTCCCCCTTTTTTGAATTTGCCTTGGAGTTCAGTATTTTTGTTATACTTTTATACAATATATCGGACAAACGGGAAGGAAAATATTTTAAAGAACATCTTTATCGCTTTCCAAAATCAACATTTAGGAAAACACAAACACAGTATTAAATTTATAAAATTCTGATTTTTTAAAACTGCCTGAAATAACAAGGACAATAAATAATGTAAGGATACCATACAATTGGCGAACTGTCTTTGATTTAACGACTACAAATAACATATTTTTTGGTCCGAATTCCAACATCATGGGACAGGGTAACAACAATAAAAGCGCGGTTCCTTTGCTTTTTGATTGTTTTTTGCTGTGCACATACTGATTTTGTGTCATGGATGGATACCCATATCCTTTCTTTTCTAATAAAGAACACAAATCCTCTCTAGAATTCATCATATTGTTGATAAAGGACAACGGCATAATATATCTCATGGCATACGCTTCAATCGCATTCAACGAATTACGCATAGAATGAATTATACACTTGGTGATCTCTTAGCTATTTCTTATAACAATGGTAGACTAGTATGTACATTTGACCAAATACCTATTAATAAACTGCATGACATTTTCACCTAAAGTAATACAATTGCATCTTTAAGTTCACTCTATGAGTGTACATGCCTTTTTGTAACCATAGGCTATAAAGCTGATAGTGACAAACGGCATTTTTAAAAATTAAATTTAATTAGCAGATGCTTTGACTTTATCAACTTATCTTATATATTATGGACTCTAAAATAAAACTGTATACCTACATATTTTGTTAACATGGAACCACCTATTATTTCGTAGACATACAAAAAGAAACAGGAGAACATTTATTTTACTCACACACTAATAACACCAGACGTCAAGATAGAAAATAATGCTTTTTCGACATATTACTGCGAAACATCGAATGTTTATATTGGATTCATATGGCCATTATATTAAAATTCAAGAGATCTGAACATCTTGAAGGACGCAGAACTTAACACTTCCTTAAAAAAGAAGCAAAATATCGCCTTTCCTGGAATATAAATTGGAAAGAGTGTCGTAAGGTTATTAAAGACGTTCTTTCATCTTGTAACAAACAGCAACAAAAGACATTCATCGAATTGCAGACTTCTGACTTGGGCCGACAAATAAGGAATGCGTCGGGGTAAAAACGTTTGTTAGCGCTCAACCTCTCTTACCTTGGACAGTAGTGAAACAGCACAACATGAGAATTTCCTGTAAAAATCACTTGGAAATGACTGACTCGACAAATGGCACAAAACTAGGAACATAAAGATACAGAACGAATAGTACTCGTAGTGCGGATCTGGCAGTTTTAATCTTGGTTTCTATGCAAGGTTTATTTACTGAAAACTAATTCACAGATAATAACAACAAGTAAATGAATCATGATCTCCAAAGTATTCTTCGGCAGATTGTACGACCATAAGTTTTCATAACTGTTGAACAATAAATATTTAGATATTTCTAAACTCCTTAAATACAAAATTAATGTTGGTACCGATAAAACAATATTCAAAGATCTCTCTACGGTGTTAAATAGCTAATCCTTAAGAATGAGTTTATTCAAAAGACCAATAAGTTTTTTAATGGATCGTATTTAACTTTGCGTGCTATATAAACGACAGCTTTGAAAAATGAGAATATGATTATCCGTTTTTCATAAGAGTTCTACATGTACAACTGAACCAAATAAGTAGATCAGTAGAACAATAATTAAAAGTAATTTATGGTAACGAATTCCCCTACTTGCCAGTTATACTTAGATTATGTATATTGTAATCTTAAACGTCACTAATGACACGGGCATAGCGAACCAGTTATTCAATACCCCAGTAGATTTATCAACGTTCAAAAAGGAACATAACAATGGGTAGTAAAACCAGTCTCTTTTGCCGTAAATTTTCTATAAATTTGTCCTGTCTGACACTAAAATAGCCAAATCTAGAAAAAGGCAATTATTGCTGATAATGATTTAACGTAAGTTCCTTTGGATAAAGCAAAACATATCATCAAGGCAATTGTAAGCTGTATTCAATTTATCATTTAAATGGAATTTAGATGGGTAAAAGTATGACGACTTCTTAACTGCTCTCAATTACTAAATTACTAAAAACTAAGACTAAGACGAAACCCTCATATTAATATTTTACGTGATGATAACACTATTCTATTTGTTTTAATAATAGAATTCGGACGTGGTTATTATACTCATTGATATTTCAAATAACATTAATCATACATGGTTATGAAAGTATTTGAGATTTTTGCAAGAATAAATGCCAACAAAGAGCCAGGTAAATTGTAATTAAGTTCAAAGTATAGCAAAATTCATTTCTCTCTTAAGTGTTTGGTGATTTAAAAATACGTTCTTTTAACTTATTTATAAGAAACTACTTTGTTCTACCTTAAAATAACCCATTTCATGACAAATAAAACAGAATGTTTAACACAATGGTTGTTATGCAAAAAAAAAAAAGAATACAGACTTTTCGGAATAAACCAAAAACCTATATATTGGATAAAGAAGTTAAGAGGTACCAGAAAATCATTGTATGCCTTTATTATTGTTATTCGTAGTTACAGCACCAATGTTGTGGTAACCATCAGGTTTCTGTACACTGTACGCCTCTCTTTTAAGATAGCATGTCGTAGATTTTATTTGCTATCGTTTTTACTAGAGTAATTGATATGGATATATTTTATCTAAAATAAATATTATACTATTTTTTATGATAACTTCTGAAGGAGAAGGTTTGATATAATATCTAAATTAGTTAATGACTTACCTTTTCCTCCAAAGTTAACTCTGCCATAGCTAGTTCTTAAATTGTAGAGATCGTATCCATTATCAAAACTGCCAATAGGCCCATGTCCACGACCTTCTCCACGTTTATGAACATGTTTCTTCGGATATTTGTGAACATGTATGTGCACATGAACATGTTTCTTTGGATATTTGTGAACATGTCTGTGCACATGAACATGTTTCTTTCGATATTTGTGAACATGTCTGCGCACATGAACATGTTTCTTTCGATATTTGTGAACAAGTCGGTGAACATGAATAGTTTTGAGTCGATATCTTATAATATGACGTTTATATCCACGGTGCTTATGAATGTATCTATATCTGTGTATTTTAAACAAATTAAAGATTCTTTTTCTATAATATTTTTTTCTAATCAGTTTAAATGTTCTTCTTTTATAATGCCTTCTTCCAAACAATTTCAAGATTCTTCTTCCGTGATACTTTCTTGTATACCTTCTTACGTGTCTATAGCCTAAAAATGAACTATCACAAATACTTAAATGTTTCATAATATGGAAGAAAAAATGGCACATATGTAGTTAATTTTAAATTGTACATGTACATTTAGAACATTCATACAATTATCTATCTGATATATACTTTCAAAGCTTCATTCAACTTTATCATGAAAGTGCTACTGATCTTTAAGAACTTTTTTTATCATTCACCCTCGATGTAACTTTTTCGGAATTTTTGCTCTAGCTTTTCTAAGAGATATAAACTAAAAAAATACGACTAATACTGCCTGTTTTTAAGAAATGATTCGTTACAAGATCAACCAAAAACTTAAATTCAAAACAACACATAAAGGCCAATGTTGACCATTACTTTTTTTTTTATATTGAACTACTATTACGTCTTCATATTCAACAGTTTTAATCATTACTCTTTTATTTCTAACAATTTTGATCATTACTCATTGATATCTGAAATTTTTGATCATTTCTTACCGAAGCACCTGAGATATTTGTGGGGTTCGTGTTGCTCAGTCTTTAGATTTCTATGTTGTGTTTGTGTTCGTGTACTGTTGTTTGTCTGTTGGTCTTTTTCCTTTTTTAACCAAGGTGTTGTCAGTTTGTTTTCGACTTATGAGTTTGAATGTCTCTTTGGTATCTTTCGCCTCTCTTTTACTCCTTGGTATCAATAGTTTTTTTAAATAACTGTAAGAATGAGTATTGACAACCAAATATCAAAGTACTATCCATTTACCGTTTGGTCCATGATTAACGGACTATCTATATACGTTTTTTTTCTCTGATTAATAGTTCCATATTGGCAATTATACCTCATTTTTTTCTAATTCTTACTGAAATAAAAAAATCAATCGTTGCATGACCAAAATATTCATGTTAAATACATACTGATTCTTCTTACGTGTCTTCTACCGTAGGATTCTGCTACTACAACTAAAATTGAGTCATGGAATTGATTTTAGGCTGCAGGTTGTAAGATAAGATTTGTAAGAATTAAACATACAAAAACGCATTTCAGTGAATAGAAAAAAAAACGAAACGAAAGAAATTTTAAGAAAATATTAGACGATAGCTTATGAAATATGCTCTCAGGAAATGAAAAAGGAACATTGTGGTCATCCTACTCGTTTTTCTCCTACAGAACAAATAGAAAAAGTCCTAAACATTTCTTTGTGAAATGAAAGTATCTATGTTATATTTTTCTTAAATTAAACAAAAAACAATTATTTTTGTAAAACAGTCGTAATGATAAAATATATCACATACTTTTCTTTATTAATATGGAGTCTTACAATTGATGTTATAAAAGTTTGATGGAAAAACATCACAAATTGGTTGACCGATACGACGTGAGTGTGGATTCGCACGATGGCTGATGCCTTCATAGCAGGATACCATGAAATCGGTTTTCTATCCTCTTTTGGTGTTCATCCGATTCCTTGAGATTATGTTTGTTGCCTTGATGTTTCTCTCTGTAATCGATTTACAAGATTTGCTCATCAGTAAACTACTGTCGCCTTAATCAACAAATGAGTTGCATTCCTGTCTTTAAATTTTCATATTCTATAAAAGATCTAGACCGATTGTGTTAGCTACAACCCATGAATCGGAATACACCCGATCTTCCTTAACCCACATTAACTCTACGAGAGACTTTTTTGGAAAACAGTTGTAAACTGCAGGTTGAGACAAAAATATACCTTTGTCAGAAACAAATGAATGCAACTTTATAAAGTGCTTTCTGTGCAATCAATAACATTAAACGGATACATTATCTTGTTTAATTCAGGTTTGCAGATGACCATTCTCGAAAGGTTTTTCATATATTAATTTTTACTTATATTATTAGAAAGATATATCAATTTATTTATATTGTTCTTTCGAAGTTCTGTTATTGTAACGTTACTAAAAGACAACAAATGATACGTAAGTGTATTATACCTAGTACTGCAAGTATGACCAGGATGGATAACAATCCCAGCTTCATGATGAAGATTTTTTTTCAAACTGCCATTCACAAATATCTATGGTCTGACCAATTATGTAGTTACTTTTATTTTGGAGTTAGCTCTAAGAGAAAAGTGATTTTTCTAGTTAAATAATAAATAGTGTCTTGCAACATGTTACTTGTTTATATGTGTTATATTTCTTGTTTTGTGTTTCTGTTTTGAAAATAGCATTGTTTCATTAAAAACTTCCTGTATTTGACATGCACAATTTGCATATTACAGTTTTTATCTTCATGTAATCCTTTGCTAACATGATATAAGATCACTGCGTTCAAACCATAGCTAAGAGAAACAATATTCAATGAACCTTAAATAAAGGCAACAGTAGTATACCGCTGTTCAATAGTCATAATTCGATTAAGCAAAAACAAATCCGGGTAACAAACTAAAACCGAAGGAAACACATCACATATAAGAGGAAAACAATGGAACAACAGAAACACTGAACTACAACAAAAGCAAGCTCTAACATACGTAGAAGCGGACTGTCTGATAACCACTGCCATATTCCAGACTTGATACAGGACATTTTAAGAAAACTGGTGGGATGAACCTGGTTTTATTGCTAGCCAAACCTCCCGCTTATATGACTATGTTTAAAATATTGCTAAAATGACAACACTACGTGACAGGAATACAGTACAAACAAACACAAGAACACTCAGCACAGAGAAATACATAAATAAATAATATAATAGTACATGTAAATCGCAGAATAACAACGAACACTTCCCAATTTACGACAGCACACCAGGACACCACAAACGAAATATAAATTGCGCGTCACATGAATGGATCAACGTCACAAAAATTGACGTATTTTTTGTGACGTTTATATTATCACAGATAATTTTCTAAAAATAAAATAGATTTGTTTTATTTATAGACACGTACCTGAATATTAAATACAAGAATATTAAATTGGAATTGAGTTTGTAATGGTGTTATTTTATGTATTTTCTAACCATGACAATAATATTAAAATGGATTTGTGTTTGTAATGGTGTTATTATTTGTATTTTCTAACAATGTCGTTTTTTCTTCTTAATCAAAACTGTGTATCAACAAAAACCTTGAAATTATTAAAGGTAGAGACAACATTTGACAATTGAAAACCATTAGCTACACGTGCACACTACACTGGATTGCTGTGTGACGAATAGGTTTCTTCATAAATCAGTTACATGCAAAACTTCAATGTTTACTTCGTTTTTACAAAAAGTATATATTTCTGAGATTCTAGAAAAAAGTAGATCTAGAACCTTAAAATAGTATGGTTGCAAGTCATACCAGTTTCATATGACTTCATTTTATACGACAGTCATTCTGATTTGTATGTGTTAATGTCCTTTTCTGTATATATATATATATATATATATAAAATGACTGAATAATAGCCAACGATAAATCTTACGGGGCGATGGATCATATAAATATGATACAGTACACTACAAAATATAATATATAACCAGTCCAAAAGGGTACAACATCACCAAAAAATGACAATAAACGAACAAATGTAACTATAAATATTTCGGATAACAGATATCCATCATCATCATGAGCACGATGTAAAATGAATTAGATCAACCTATTCTGATTATTAAACTATAGCAATCTTAATTCTGAATTCTATACAATAAAAAAGTGAAACAGTTTCACCCGAACATCATATGTGGAGACGCTAATAAATTTTTAAACAAAAAACGACTCAAAGACATGCCTAAAATAAAAAAATAGTAATTAGAGATATGAACTGGCACAACTCTAAAATTCCCAATATTTTCATGGGAAAATTAGAGAAACAAATTATTTCAACATCTTTATCCAAACCTCTGTCTTGGTTCCGTTTCATCGATGATGTTGACATGAAATGGATTGAATCCCAAATAAAATTGGATGATTTTATCAGACATGCAAACAACGCACACCAGTCAATTAAATTTCTGACTCCAAAATATCTTTCTTAGACACTACTACAACTATTAAGGACGGTGTCATATCAACAGATCTCTACTGTAAACCTACAGATAAACATCAGTACCTTTCTCCCCAAAGCTGTCACCCCAAACACTGTACAAAAAGTATTCCGTACAGTCAAGCTCTCAGAGTAAAGCGGATTTGCTCCTCTGAGGAGGCTGTCACTAAACGGTTACAGGAACTTCGCGGTTTTTTAACAAACGAGGTTATGAGAAATTTGACATAGATAAGGGATTACGCGTGCTAATAACAACAGTCGCAATGACCTATTACAGTACAAACAGAAGAGGCGCAGCAAAATAGTTCCGTTTGTTTTAACATAAAATCCCGCCTTTACTAACCTTTCACGTTTGATCCGTGCCAATTGGAAAACTATTGCCAAGCACCCAAAATTGTACAAGATCTTTCCCAATCCTCCTGTCGTAGCTTTTCGGAGACCAGCAAGTCTGAAAGACTTATTTGTGAGAACTGACGTCTCCTCTAATAAAAGCTGTTCAACTGCAGGATGGTGCAAGTCGTGTGGTAACAGACGATGTCTGACTTGCCAACAAATACTGAATACTCAAACATTTACTTGCCACACCACTGGGTCTGTGTACACTATATTTTGTGATGTAACTTGCAAAACCCAGAATGTTGTATACCTTCTTCAGTGTCGATGTGGCATGCAGTATATTGGCGAGACAGAACAGCCTTTCAACAAACGCATGAATGGTCGTCGAAGTGACTACACCTGCAAGACCGACCTCCCCGTAAGTCGTCATTTGAGATCACCTGGGCATGCCCAAGCTGATCTCAAAAACCTTACAATCACAATCATAGACCACAACGAGGGTTGGTCAAGGGCCGAAAGACTTGCTCGGGAAAGGTTTTGGATAAGAAAGCTAAGGACAGTTTCCCCAGAGGGCATAAATGAAAAAACATAGCATGAATCACTCATTTTCCCTACCATCACTCATTTTCCTGACATCATTTGTTTCCAGTTACTCCCTTACTTGACTCTAACAGTTTTAAGGGTTCTTTTGGAATTTTTGGAATTTTACTAGTTTAAATACCAGGGTTCTTTTCATTTGGTAGGGATGTACAAGTACGCATCCACTTCCAATTATTTAACCTTAGCCCAAATTTACTATTATTTTTTCTTTTCATTATAAAACTGCTATTTATTTGAGATGATAAATACGCAACCTCTGTTTGACATATTTTACCAGCTTATATCGATCAGTGCTGTCTTTTTGGGGGGAATGTATTTACACGCAGTTGTTGTAACCGTGGTTGTAACATCTTAACTGACGTCATTTTGGAATTTTAGAGTTGTGCCAGTTCATATCTCTAATTACTATTTTCATTTAAGGCATGTCTTTGAGTCGTTTTTTGGAAATTTTAAAAATTTATTAGCGTCTCTACATATGATGTTCGGGTGAAACTGTTTCACTTTTTTATTGTATAGAATTCAAGATTGCTATAGTTTGATAATCAGAATAGATTGATCTGATTCATTTTACATCGTGCTCATACTGATGAAGGATATCTGTTATCCGAAATATTTATAGTTACATTTGTTCGTTTATTGTCATTTTTTGGTGATGTTGTACCCTTTTAGACTAGTTATATATATATATGTATATATATATATAAACAATTCTATATTGAAAACAACGTTCAAACCTATGACTGCGTTGGATAAAAACCGCATTTTTTACGTGTGCATGTTAAACAAATTTCTTGGTAGAGGGGTCTTAATACAGCACAAACAACATTTTCCAAAAGACCAAAATAGTGAAAACGTATATTTTAACAAAACGCATTTGACTAACAGGTCGAACAACGGATGTTCTTAAACCCTGCTGACTGCCATTGGCGATTGCCAAATAAATTGATCACCAGTACAAAATGGATCTTAATATTAATTTAATACCAAACAGAAAACAATAAACTTATAATATACATATATATATATATATATATATATGTTCCTGGCCATACGAGTATTTGGACCATACGCGTATGGTCATGGCCATATGGGTATATACTCATATGGTCAGACCGTACGCGTATGGTCTGGGTAATTAAGACGTTTACTTTAAATACTCATAAACTCTTCATAAGGTATAACCAATCTAGGTGTCACGTCATTAAAAAGGTCATTTTATTATATTTTAAGAATAAAAAAGATTAATTAAATAAAAATAAGCAGTTTCACACAGTTCATTTTACTCAATATTTGTAAGTACAACAAGAAGATATCAAAATCAAATGCACAAAGGAAGTTTTGTTACTTAACGTATACCGGTGGTTGACAGGGCGTCTGGTGATTTACCACGTTTATTGTGTAAAGTAGATTACATCACCGGCAAGGACCATAGTTTATTTAAGTTGTCTGTGAATATGGTGTAATACAGACCTCGTTATCACTTCGCGCAGTCAGAAGAAGGCTAGCTTTTCACTCGCAAGCAAAATGTGTAACTGAAAAGGGTCGTGCATAACCAAGACGTGCAAATGCAGAAAAGCTATGGTACCGTGTGGAAGTGAATGTCACAGTAAACAGGCATGCAAGAATACAATGAGCGATGAAAACTAAAATCAACTGACTGTGGCATCTATATTTAATGTTTATGTAGCCTTTCGATTGTAAAATTAATACATTTCTATGTTACCATCATTGTTTTTTTTTAAGATATAGTTTATTGTATTATTGAAACGTTTCTAATGCATATTTGAAAACATACAATTATGGTCCAAATACTCATATGGTCCGGCCCGGAAAGGACCATACGCGTATAGTCGGACCATATGAGTATACGCATATGGTCCAAATACTCATATGGTCCGGAACATATATTAAAAAGTAGAATAGCAAAAAATACCGAAATACCGAACTCCAAGGAAAATTCAAAACGGAAAGTCCTTTAGCAAATGACAAAATAAAAAGCTCAAACGAATGGAAAAAAACTTTCGTATGCATATTCCTGACTTGGTACAGGCATTTCTTTATGCAGAAAATGGTGGATTAACCTGGTTCTATAGCTAGCTAAACCTCTCACTTGTATGACAGTCATATACAATTCCATTATATTGACAGTAATGTGTTAGCAAAACAAACAGATATAATAGGTAAAAATGTCAAAAATTGGGATACAGTTGTCAATATTGTGATAACAAATAACTATTTTAACAAAGAAATACAAACTAGCATATAAACACTCTGTAGACAGGGCACATAAGCAAAAATGAAGGACAAGAAAAGAATACAAAAATTACCATAATACTATAACACAATGGTTGTATAAATACCTAGCCACGCCAAAAGTATATATCGAAAATGGAAGAAACAGTAAAGGTTAAAAATATACAAAGACAAATAAAAAGGACAATATAAAACGTAATTAAGGTAGATGATTAGCAGCGTCAGTACCTAGAATCTAACTTTAAGACCATCATGTATTATTTGTGAAGTTGATACGGTATATTCATAAACTAACTGTCCATATACGTTTGTTCTATACCAAGGTATCAAGTACCTAATCTAGCTTTGATGTATCGTTTTAGACTTTGCTGTTTCAATGCTCCTTAACTTCGTAATTGATTTTGCCACTTTTTTCGATTCAAGATCAACTTAGTTTGTAAAACAATCTGAATGTTGGATTCCAATACTAGTATATGATGTGGGTTATTCAGTGACAGAACATCATCAATATATCTGAAAGTAAAATATTTGAACTTTGCAAGATGATTTGTCTTTTTGTATTACTGCTACAAAAACAAGTCAACCAATAGTGGAGCACAATTAGTACACATTGAAATACCGACTGTATACTAAAATGTCATTCAACTAAACTCAACATACAATATAATGTTTTATCAGATCACTCACCTATTATTTCACAACTAAAACTTATTAACTTTAGCATTAGGATGGATTCGAATAAATTTAACAATTCTCTTTGGTATGATCCAGAATATATTCACATTGTCAAAGAAGTTATAAGTAAAACTAAAGAGCAATACGCTTCTCCTGTATACAACAGAAGAAAATTTTAGTAGATTTTGGTGATAATAAGTAACTCGTCATAATTAGTGATCAGGTATTGAATATATCATTTGATCAAAGTAATCATTTGATATAAATTACCAAAATATAAGAATTGACGAACAGATGCCATTAATGACTTGATTTGTATTTCACTTCAACAAATAACAAACACTGATTTTGTTTGTAGTCAGGATTCTACTTCGTCAAAATTATCTCCCCATTACGCCTGTTCATTTTTACAATTGTAAAATGGAAGCCATTGTAGGGATGACGCGCTTCCAATTTAACTCTTGAAAACCGATAAATTTATCCACATAGCACCATTACGATCCTTATATGACAGGTGTATTTTCAAAGACAAATGTATCTACTAGCTAATGAGCATCAGTTAATGTACTTGTCTGCATTCAGTCAACTCAAAACTATTGTCGGATCGGTTGTCAGGTGAAATTTTCGGAAATTCATAAACATTTAAAAAAATTCTAATTAAATATTTCGTGGAAGGGCAGACTAAAAATTTTCAGTGGTTGAAGACTATAAAGCCCTAATTATCACACACAAAAAATGAAGTTTTTTCGAAGATATGCATTTTTAAGATCCAACTTAAAAGTCAGTTGTCAAGTACTTTTAGTAAAAATTTGCTATTCGAACACACCTACTCTATTTTTGTGATCCATTAGAAAGGTATTTCACTTGACCCATATATTTTATTTTTAAGTACTGTGAACTTTCGATGTTATAAAGTCAACCTGTAGCCTTAATATATAAAAATAATAGAATCTGAAGCGAGATGATGTATCAAATACTCTTGCTTTATACGTTTTCAAGACAAAATATTTAACTCAAACACGCCCTAACATAAAAAGGTGCACTCGATTTTATCTTTTCGGTGCAATTATTACCCATTTTTTAATTTTTTTTCTTGAGTTACATAAATGAAGGGCAGAAACGAAAATTAAGGAACAAATAGATTGATATGTTCTCCGTCCGTGGTAAAAAAAATATAAGAATCGGAGGTTATTCATTTTTTAGATCCAACTTAATAGACACCCATGTCGTCGACTTGATATCTAATTGTTCTGCTTAATTATGTAATAGATAAATTGAAAACTTATGCAAATTGTGTTTTTATGATAAAATACTTCGTAATTTAGCCGAAAACTGTCATTTTATTTGTTTCTATTAACTTTTAAAAATTTTGTTGCTATAGTAAACGTTTCAGTAAGCATTTATCGCCTTCTCTAACAAAGAGCTTCGATTCTTTTGTTCTATTTCTACTGGGTTTCCGCCTGTTTGGATATTGAATTGTCATGGTAACATTTAACCAAAATTCATTCAAACAATAACAACAGTACGCAACCAAATTATTTGTCAATCAATAAAATCTTGATGACGATTGAACTAATCAATGGTGTCACAGCTGGATGATCCAAAGCTGATGTTCTGAAGGGCGGTCTATTCAGCAATATTTCAGAATTAGCAACTGGGCTATCCATACTCTGCATAAAATTAAGTAAATTCCGCTCCGGTTGTGCGACTTGATTTCATTGTGTTACCATGACGGATGTTTGTATGAAGACTGGAGCATCTGAAAAAAAATAAGACCAGCAGCAAACAAAGTTCAATTTATTAGGGTGGGAGAGGATGGGTCTAAATTTTTCAACAACCTCTCCGTGTGGTTTTCAAGGTATAAGTGACTGTTAAAATGCACGGGGTTTTACGGATCAACTCTCACATGCTCAAATTAGAATAACAATATGAGTAATGGACGACGCAATTTGTCGAGTCTATCAGTACATAACAGTATAATTAGCCTTATTTCAAAATAAAGAAACTAATAAAATAGAACATTTGATTGCTGATGATATACACAAATTAGAACAAAAATCTCAAAGAGATGAAATTTTGAAACCGATTAAAATAAAACAAACCAATCTTACAATTCTCATACAAAATTAATTTAGGGGTCGGTATATAAGGTCAATCGCACAATGGGTACAGGAAGGACAGAAACCTTTGAAATAGTTTATAAATTTAGAGATAAAACACTATGTAAATAAAACCATTTCTAAACTAGTCGACAAATCAAGAAATATAATTGAAATAAAAAACAAATTCTAAGCCTGGCCAGAAATTACGATACAAATCTGTATTTCAAAACAAAAATACAAAAATTCTATTCATTAAGACCAAATAATTAAATAAGGACAATAAAATACAACATAGAAACTGAAGTCTGACACTGTAAGTTTTATGCGTTCGAAGCATTTTTCTGAATGTACACTCACCAAGAACCCTGAAAACGAAATATTTGAAAACCAAGGATGTATAAGTACCGAAATAAGTGAATAGCTGTATGACCAAAAGGGAACAAAAATAATAGTCAAATCTATCTATGGTCATCTTTGCTGAGGGAGTTTGAGCCTTAGTTTCTTAATAATTTCAAAATGTAAACAGACAGTGTTAGAAATGTTTGTAAGAAATGTTTGTTATAAATCATGTCAGTACCGAAGAACTGAACATTGAACTGAAGATACTCTCGATGACTAATAGTCCACCATCACTGACATCGACCGAGAGCTATAATCCATCTAAGGTCAACTTTGCCTGAGGGGGTCGGGATCTCGGTTTCTTAATAATTTCTAAATTTATAAACTGACAATTTAAGAAATGTTTGTTATAATAAAGTATAAAGAAAATACCGAACTCAAAAAGGGGAAATCCGTAAATACTGACAAAATAAAACACTGCAATCAACGGAACAAGTGAAAAAAACTGCCGTAGAAATCATACCAGTACCGAAACACTGAACACTGAGCTGATGATATTCTCGGGGACTAAAAATCCACCACGAATGGCATCAACACAGTGCTAAAAAAAATAAACTAATACTTTGTATATTATTTGCGTCCGAAAAAAAATTCTGATCAATTAGATATAAGAAGATGTGATATGAGTGCCAACTTTGCTTAAGGTGGTTCAATTTCCTGGATTTTCGTAAAACAAGTTCTTAATCATTTCAACTTTTAAAATTCCATAAAACGCTGGATCAAAACTTTCTACTCAAATACCAAATCAGCGGTAACACATATTGACGGTCTTCCAGATTTTTTAAACAATTCAATGGAGTTGCAGACAATGAGATACTTTATCTCCTGACATTATTTTGTTATGTGCTAAAGTTGTAAGGATATTGCTACGAAAAAAATCCGAATATATCAAAGGTATAACCATTGAATAAATTGTCTTGATATGGATTTAGTTAAAACAAAGGCAGTCATCCAGTGACTAATTCACAGGGATAATCAGCCAAATGCTGTGTCGAGTAATTTGTCATAATAACAAAGAATATTGCAATAAAGATGGCTTTAGATAATGCAAAAATTATAGGTATTATTAATTTGGGTGAAAAAAAATTACTAAAGATACATTTGTACGCAAGACACGCGTTTCGTCTACAAAAGACTAATCAGTGACGCTCGAATCAAAAATAAAAAAAGTTTAAAAGGTTCAAAAAGTACGAAGTTGAAGAGCATTGATGAATTCAAAATTCCGAAAACATCACTTTAAACAAACAGTTTTTTGTCATTTGATAGAAACTAAAGTGACTGTTGAGAACGAATATGATTTTACCAACTCTACTATATGAAATAGTAAACAAATAAAGGTTGGTAATCAAACCCCTTTTTACTAAAAATAGACCAAAATGGATAATTGATAATTTAATTAATAATAATGGATATTTAAGGAGCGTATGAACTCAATTGAAACCAAAGAACACATATTCTGGACATGTCCAGAAGTATTTGACTTATGTGAAGAACTAAATATATGATATATACAAAATGCAACTTGAACTACCACAAAACCTAGAAACAGTTTTAAATAGGATCTTATAAAAAGCTGAAAAAATACATAAGAAACCAGATATTATTGTTGATAAAATATAATCATTCAGAACAAAAATACAATGGAAGTATCATAGCATTAACAAAATTTATCCCAACGAATTTTTTTATAGAAAAAAATCATGTTTTATAAAAATAAAGCATTGCGAAGATCGTACCCCTGGAATCTCTGGCTCCAAATAATAGAATAACTTAAACAAATTAAAAATTAAGCTATATATGACGCCTGCAATTACCAACACTGCCGCTGTATCAAAACTTCCTTGATCAGTAACCACATGACCGTATCCATACTGTGGACCACTCTGTGATAGTTTACATTTTATTTTTATTTTTCTACATTTTTTTTTACTTTTAAATCAAACTTTATTACACCTTTTGATGTTTTAAACAATGTCGAATTAAAACGTTGGTCCGAGTATCCCGGTTAAATATTACTTTACTTCAAGGAATAAGTTAAGTAAAATAAAATAATTAATAGTTTGTTTGTTAGTTTTATGTTATATTCAAAATACAAACTTACTCGAAGGTATACTGTATATCATGGTGTCCGGAGTTGGGTTTATTTTGCTACATCTGTTTGGACCAATATCATAATTTATTGAACAGTTATACTCGAGAATTAAGTACGTTAAATAAAACAGAACTAGTACAAAAGAGATCGTGTCTGCCTCAGCTTTTCAGCTTGAAAACACTATATTATGAAATTATTATAATTGCATGTAAGTAGAATGCATAAACTAATTGAAAATTTATCATTATCATTATGGGAAAATTTGTCATAATTTTATTTCATAACACTAAGTACTTTAAATACGTATTTGCTTATCATTAAGAAATCTACACAACAGAATATACATCTTATTCCAGAAACCTAAAAATTATCTAACATTTTTTGTTTGCATTTATGATTGTTACTGCGGACAAGGCTTCAAATAATATTGTTTTTATGTAAATCGTACTGCTACGAGTGTCTTGTAAAATAATTAGGAATAAATGAGCACTCATGTAATCCCACATACAAAAAAAAAACATATCATTTGACAAGGATTAGATTTTGGCGAATCATAAGTCCTTCATGGCTTCCACGAACATTACATTGAACAACAATCTGAGGACTTACCTTATTTGTATTGGATACCTAAGCTTCACAAAATTACGTACAAAGAACGGTACATTGCCGGTTCATCTGCATCTTCTTCAAAGGAATTGTCCATTAGATTGTAAAAAAATCTGTCCGTAGTGAAAGATCTTCAGAAATACTGTGAAACTGTTTACAACTCGTGTAGTGGTATTTGCCATTTGTGTATTATAAACTAAAACTCTAAAGAACTTCTGGATAATTTTAAATCTCATTCTTTCTCTGAAATTAGTTATATCGAAACCTTTGATTTTTCAACCCTTTATACCACCATTCCCCATGTCAAATTGAAAAATCGTCTAAAAGAAATAACTCACAATGCTTTTCAATACAAAAATGGTAGCATACGCTCTAAATTTATTGCTTTGGGATGCCATACGGCATATTTTTTTAATAGTGAACAAAAAGGTAAAACATGCTACACCAAGGAACAAGTGATCAGTATTCTGGAGTTTCTTATTGACAACATATTTTTTGAATTTAGAGGTAGACTTTTTCAACAAATTGTCGGCATTCCTATGGGAACGAACTGTGTGCCGCACCTTGCCGACCTCTTCTTATTTCATATGAGTAGGTGTTCTTTCGGACACTTGTCACAACAAGAAAATCAAAGAGGCCAGATCATTTATTTTCACATTCAGATATATTGATTCTTTCCATTAACAATCCAAACTGTTCTGATTTGGGTTCCATTTATATATTCGCCAGAACTAGAGATCAAACACTACAAAAGTCTAAGAGTCTGAAAAGACCAGTTTCTGTCTTAATTTGCATGAACTTTTACTCGACATTCTTCAAAAGTATGACTTGTGTCTTAATTTTTCTTGACAAATTTTCATTTATATTAAATTTGTATGAAATTTACTAGACATATTCTCGACATTCTGAATATGGTCTTAAAATTTCTTGACAAATTCTTGACATTTGAATACTGTCTTGAAATTTCTCGACATATTCTCGACATTCTTATTTTTTCTCAGTATGGCTTGACATATTCTGAACATTTTGAATCGTGTCTTAAATTTACTTGACAGTTCTGAGTTTTACAAATCATGACCAATATTCATGATATAACTTTAATCTTTATTTCTCTTTATATGATATACTGTTGTTTCAAGTTACACTTCTTTACAACAAAAATAAAACTTGGGCATGTAAAATAATTGAAAATTTGGGTATATAAATATTATTACAAATGCAAATATGGCTATGAAATCTAAAGTATACAATAATTCAAATGTGGGTGTGTTGATATAAAACAATTTCAATGTGAGTTTTTAAATAATTACAAATTTTGATTCCTAAATCTTATAAATTAAATGATTCAAACCAATCATACTGTAGACATATTTCATTCTACATTTATAATATTCAATGTTGATATGGTAAATAATTATTATACCAAAATGTGGTTTATATAAATAGCAAATTATGATGATATACAAATCATTCATTTAACAGAAGAAAAATTTGTGTAATGTCATCTGTTGGAATATATTAAGTATTACACATGGACAGGATGTTCCCCATAACATTAAGGTATTCCACACCCCAGAGTACACGCAACTGTCAAATAGAAGTTATTGCTTTACCTGTAACCAGCCATACAACTTATCAGTTGACCGACCATGCCACTACAATTTAAAAAGTTTGTTGATAGATGAAAATGAAAATCATCATTTTGATGAAAAATAGTTGAATTGAAATGGATTTTCTTCATCAAAATTATGAAGTTAATTATTTTAACATGAAAACAAATTGAATAATTCCCAAAAGATTAAAAGAAAATTATTATCTACTCCAGGAATAATAAAAAAAATGTATTTATAATGGGTCCCATCAATGATTTCTATAGAAATCATCGGTCTTATGAAATGGTTCTCAAACAGACTTGCATAATATAGATCTAAACATTTTTTTCTTTTCAGGAAGGAGTTATCACAAATATTTATTTTTGATAAAAAATTATAAAATTCAACACTCAAATTTGAATAAAAAATGTTTTTGGGTTGGAAATGAATAAGGTTTTTGAATCAAGATGGGAACAAATTCTTTGACCTAAACGAAAGCCCCCCCCCCCCCCTCTTTTTTTAGCCACACAAACCCAAAAGATGAATTGTGGGGTCCAAAAGAGATACAAGACACCTATTTTAGTAAAGCAAATTTGACTGGCAGTTTTGCGAACGGCAAAAATCGAAATGCTGTTTGTCAATACCTTCGACTTATATTCCAAGTGAAAACAATTACTTAAATGTTTAATAAAAATAAATCAAAATTAAACTACATGGGGGATTATTCAGGGTATTCCAACTTAGTTGCACCAAAAGGGTATCTTACTATACCAAATTAATCCTTGATTCTTCAAAGTTTAGTTTAGCCATAATAAAAAGGAGTATATAACAGCAATAGAATGTCATAAACAGTGCAGAATAAGTCTGTTCACATTTCAGGCGAAATTTATACTGTTGAGATAGTGTCAAGACATATTTAAGACTGTCAAGAATGTGTCGAGACATATTCAGACATTATTGAGAATGTCAAGAATATGTCGAGACATATTCAGACATTATTAAGAATGTCAAGAATATGTCAAGACAGATCGAGACAAATTTAAGACAGTCAAGAATTGGTCGAGACTAATCCAGACTCTTATCAGATGATACAGGAAGTGTCGAGAAATTTTAAGACAATGTTCATACTGTCAAGACACTTGTCAAGAAAAATCAAGAACCTAATAAGACAAATTCATACTATGTCAAGAATTTTTAAAAATTATTCAGACAAATTAAGAATGTCGAGTAAAAATTCATGCAAATTCAGACAAAACTGGTCTTTTCAGACTTTTTGAATTTTGTAGTGAAAGAAACAACAGACACGGCTTCCTCTACCTCGGATTTGATATAAGTGGTCATCTCAGTACCAGAATCTATGACAAACGATACAATTTTAATTTTGAAGTTATCAATTTCTCCCACCTTAGTAGCAATATACCAACTTCACCTGCATATGTGAAATACATTTCTCAACTCATTCGGTATATATTCAAGCTTGCAGTTGCTACTCAGACTTTATAAAATGTAAACAGTGTCTGAGCAGGAATTCGGTGAGCCAGGGTTATGTCAAGGCACGTCTCGTCCTCTTTCTTAAAAAGTTCATTGGAAGATACCAAGACATTGTTGATAAATATTCCGTATCAACTTCTCAAATAATACATAATGATCTTGAAATATAGACTCTAGGTACTGACGATATCTATTATCTTAATTACGTGTTATAGTGTTCAAATTTTTTGTCTGTTTATTTTAAATCTTTACTGTTAAGTCCATTTTTGGTTATATCCTTTTGGTGTGGCTCGGTATTTATACATCCCACATTGTGTTGTTGTGCTATGGTCATTTTTTTTTTGTATTCTTGTCTTTTATTTTTGTTTATGTGCTTTGTCTACAGAGTGTCTATAAGCCTGTCTCCATAGTTATTTGTTTTTATAGTGATTAAGATTATAACACAATGTTTACTGCTGCACCCAATTTTTGACATTTTTATTATTTATTATGTGTGTTTGTTTTGCTACACAATGTTTTCAGTATAATGCAATTTTATACGACTGTCATACAAGTCAGAGGTATGCCTGTACCTAGTCAGTAATATGACAGTTGTTTTCAATTCGTTTGATGTGTTTGAGTTTTTGACTTTGCCATTTGATAAAGGACTTTCCGTTTTGAATTTTCCTTGGAGTCCAGTATTTTTGTTATTTTTCTATTTCAAAATTTTGTCAACAGCTTGCCAGTGATGCATTGCAATGTGTGAGTACTTTATTGTATATTTGTCAGATAACTACTACCTGTTTACTGAAAATTCGAATTTTTAATAAATTGAGTGAACTAGTGTAATTTTTCGTCCCGTACCAGAGGAACATAATGACTTTTTATTCGGGCAGCAGCTGAACAGTGATAAGTTCTAGCGTGAGTACATTTGTAAGACACCCACTGGTTCCCAATACATGAATTACGAGTGTGGTGTATGCTTAGCACACACGAAAACGTGATCATTCTGATTTTGTTTGCATCATGAAGACACGTGTATTTTACCGATGACAATACGTACATAAAAATTATTATATCTAAATTTAGCTGTGTACGTTATCTTATTTAACGTCATTTTGTCCCAGGTTAGAGTTGTCTTTGTGACATTGTTTTACATCTTTTTTTATTAATATTGTATTTATATTTGTCATAGATCAAATTTATTCGTTCTGTGTATGTTTACTTGTTTTTTTTATATTCTCTTTGATCGAGTTAAGCCATTTTGGATGGAGAGTTGTCTCATTGGCGCTCATACCACATCTTTTATATATATATATATATATATATGTATCTAACTATCGAAAATGATAGCAAACAATTACTTTGACAGTTTTCGATATGTCATATAAAAAGGCTTACATGTTTACCATACGTAAACTGAGATGGATTGTATTTGTCACATCATGCACACTTATATTTAAAGTTTTATTATTCACTAAGTGTTGCACTATAAGGTGAAATATTTTAATCAAATTAAGTAGTGAAAACACCAAACCAATGTTAGCACATGAGTTAATTTAATGTTTTTGTAACATAAAAAATGGAGATAACACTTTATAAATTGTATGCGTCCGCTTTTCTAGATATATCTTCTCCAATAAAGCCACATATTTGAACCCCAAGTACCGAACCACGTGAAGAGGCTTAAAAGTTAAAACACAAGAGTGAAACAAATCAACTACTTTAAAAACATTAACAGTTGTTTAGTTATGTGAAATTCTTGCGTTATAATTTCACTATCAAATCGGTGAGTTTTGGGTGCGATTTTAGATCTTTTATCAACTGCATTGTATCTTCATGTAGTTTATTTATTGCTTCCTGTTCACTTAAGTGCCGTTTATGTTGGTATTCACGTTCACTGGTATGTTGTTTGTGTTGTTTCTCTGCATTGTGTAGATTTTGTTTTGCAAGTTCATTAAGTCTTTTAATCTGTTCATCTGCTGCTTCTTTTAGGTGCTGTAGGTGATTTAAGGAGACCTTTTTTATATCATAAATATGTTTGTCGGCTTCTTCCTTTAATTTCTCAACGTGACTATTTGCCGCATCTTCAATGTTGTTGGTATGATTTTCAGCCGTCTCTGTTATGTTTTTGATATGTTCTAAAGCAATTTTTTTATGTTCTTGAACGTGGTGATGGAGATGATTCTTTATGTTTTCTAAGATCTGTTTGTTGTTGTGAACTGAAAAAAATATAATTGCTTTTAATATGCGAAAGTGTTTAAAAACAAAATTAACGGTATTGATGTATAGTATATTTTTACAAAACTCGCAAACGTTCGAAAACTACCAAAACTTTACTATTGCCTGAAATAAGTACTACTCCAATATTTCAGTGAGTTTTTGCATCTCATTTATATCCGTGTACTGGAAATGAAGGAAACTAATGAAACAAGAAAGTGCGCTTTATAGCTTGATGTTTCACCGATATTGACACAGATGGATCACTTCATCTAGAATCTATGACTTTAACTTCCCAATCGTAAATTTCCCATTTCCCAGCAGTAACATACTCACTGTACAATCGTATGGCGTATACATATCTCAATTAATACGCTATTTTCGTGCATGTTCACACTTTAAGGATTTTATCAACAGCTTTTTACACAATAAAAGAATTATGAGGAAGAACGACACTTCATAAGTCTAACGGTAACTATCACAAATTGGTTGAACGATTCGATATGTATGTCTCAATTCACTAGAGACATGTCTTTGCTGTCTTATGTCTTGTCTTTTTTATTTGTTTGTCATAGCACTATTTTTACATGTTAGTGTGACAGAATACAGGTTATACGGTTAAATCAATGATATAGTTCGCTGACCACAATGAATCTTTGCAATACCACAAGCTCAAGTGTAATGATTTCAAATCATGGTATATGTTTGAATACATGCTGATAATTATTGTTAATTTCCTATTATGATTTCCTTGATAGAGGATTGATGATAACAAGAAAGTTATTAAACCAAGATTTCAAGTGTTAAAGTTGACGTCATCTCTTCAGAACTTTTACGGACGCCATCACTAGTTGGTTGACTGTTATGCAATATCAGTATCACAGATGGCCTACCGAACTAGACTTATCAGTACTAACATGAGCGAAACGACGGATGCAGCATATAGAGCAGGATCTATTTCCCTTTTGGAGCACCTGTGATCAACCCCGTTTGCTGGTGGAATCTTTGGTTTTCTGTGTTGTGTTTTGTGACTCTATGGTCTTTTGGTCGTTTTTCGTTTGGTTTTTTTTTTTTTTTTTTTTTTTTTTTTTTTTTGCCATGACATAGTTAATTTGTTTTCGACTAATGAGATTGAATATCCTTTTGGTAACTTCTACATCTCTTTTAATTTTAAATGAATTTCTCTGCGACAGTTTTAGCTGATCATGAGTCGGCTCATGTAAAACAAAGAACTAGGGACTATAAAATAGCCAATTAACGCTTTATATTTATTTTATTTAATCAATTTGATCGGACCAAAACTAATCGGTTTTCTTTCAGAAATTTATATCATATTTAATCGATCTTTCTCATTTAAAAATGTTACTTATGGTTAAAATTTTTATATCTTTACATGTATAAACGTCGTTATCATTGTGGTAACTTGAAACAACATTATACTACTGCACGAAAACATGCCAAAAGTGTGTATTCTTAAGCTTTATACCTTGAATACTTGTGTATAGGTGACGGCTTCCTAACTGCACAAAACACACATTGCTGTTGTGGTATGATTGGTTGCACGTTTCCCAAAGACTTAAAAATCTACGCCGACTACAACTTAGACGGTATCCTAAAATGAAATCATTCTATTTTTTTTTAAATATAGTAAAATCTTACGTAGTGTTTTACATGGATAACAGTTAACAGATAACAAAACTGAGGTAAATTGAATTAACTAATCAAAATATTTCATGATCGAAATTTTTTCTCAGTATTCTGTAATTAAAAAAAAATCTTTCAATTACATTATAGGAAATTGGTTTTTTTTTGTTTTTTAATTCTGGCTTTAATATTATTTATATTTTGATAATTAAAACATAATTTTTAACATAAATTTTGTTAATTAGAAAATCGTAGACATGGAAGTTTCTGGAATAGAGCTACAACTAAATCAAATGGATAAAAGGCCAATGTAGACCTCCTTTGATCGTAAACATTTTTCATATATGCATTGCTTTAAGCAGTTTAGGGGTGGGCGTTCCTGATGAAAATAAATCATTAAAGCGTGCTGAACGCACGAAATTTATCAAGTTATATATTCTTTTAGAACCGAAAAACATGATAACCTTAATCATTTAAAACTATCATTCGTAGTTGAAACGTCAATATTAGGGTAACCATAAGGTTTATATACACTTAATATAACATCACGTAGGGTTTTATTTGCTACAATTTTTGTTTATATTTAATATGCTTAATGCCATATATATATATGTTCCTTTATCCTTTAAATGCCATTTTGTAAAATAAAGTGAATGTATACAATGAAACAGCAGACAATGATTTTGATACAATTAGATATTCACTTACTGTTTCCTCTAAAGTAAATTATCCCATGTCTAATTTGTAGATTGTAGAATGCGTGACCATAACCACGACTGTGTCCGTGAACATGCCTGTGAATATGAAAATGACTGTGAAAATGACTATGAACATATCCATGACCATAAACATGCTTATGTCCATATCCGTATCTATATCGATGTTTATGTCCATAATGCTTATGATTGTATCTGAGTAAGTGTCTCCCTCCATAGTACTTTCTTCCGTACCTTCTTACGTGTCTATATCGATGTCTATGTCCATAGTGCTTATGACTGTACCTGTGTAAGTGTCCCCCTCCATAGTACTTTCTTCCGTACCTTCTTACGTGTCTATATCGATGTCTATGTCCATAGTGCTTATGACTGTACCTGTGTAAGTGTCTCCCTCCATAGTACTTTCTTCCGTGCCTTCTCACGTGTCTATAGCCTAACAAAAAGGATAATAACAAATGCTAAAACGTTTTGTTATATGAAAGAAATAATGAAAAATATGTAGTTAATTCAAAGCGAGACAGAGTGCGTCTTTGAAAACCTTCTTGTGTACTCCTTTGATAATATGTGAATGAGACCAATAATCTGAGATGGACAAAACAATTGACTGTGTACAATGTATAAATTGTCAGATGATTTGGTTGTTTGTTGTTGGTTATAGTATATTTTAGTTTCTTATTAATATTGGTCTATAGAGATCTGACCAATGATCAAATAAATGTAATAAAAAAAATATGTTGGTTATAGTATATTATAGTTATAAATTTGGCTATTCCACAAGTTTTAGACCCTCCCCCTGCCGGTATATGCAGAAAGGGAAAGTCAATAAAAACTGACAAAACCAAACACTTGACTATAATACTCAATGGAACGACTGTAAAACATTTGTCATAATCTCTAGTGAGCAAGCATTTGAAAGAGTATAACAAAAATACTGAACTCCAAGGTAAATTCAAAAAGAAAAAGTCCATAAAAACTGAAAAAAATCAAACGTTATCAACCAACGGAACAAGAGGAAAACAACTGCCATATTCCCGAATTGGTACAGGTATTTTCCCAAAGAAATATTGGGTTAAACCTTTTTTAATAACTACCAAAGCCTTAAACGTGTATGAAATTAATATATAGTTTCGTTATATTGACAAAATTGTGTAAGCAACCAAAGCAGACATAATCGGTTATCGTGACAATAATTCAGATCCAGCAGCCAAAATTAGGTCAACATACACGGTATGAATTATTCTCCTTCAAATAATGATAGTATAAAGATTACAATCATTATACTGAGTATGCGAAGGGTTGTAGATAAAGTAATTTATATTAATTAATAGAGATAATTCAACACAACTTGAAAGGAAAAAAGTAATAAAAAATGCGTTTTGTAAACACGATGATCATGTTTGCTCAATCTGATTAAAATACAGATCCTGTATTCAACCTTTGCTTACAAGGATCTGACAACACTCGTTGTGTTATCTGCTCTGGTAGTTATTACATCTGCCGATGAAATTTCAGCCTTCAAATTTTTTAAGGTGTGTATTTATCCGAGAAAACCAGAGGATCCAGCTATATAAACACAAGTTAAACTCGGTAGTTATTTAGGATGAGGATGAAGCTGAAATGTAGCTGTATTTAGATTGATTTCAACTTTCGCGATCCTTACATATAAAGTACAGTCTTTATTTCGTATTTATTTTTGAATAAAGACTGTTTAAAAATGTCAAGTTGTTCCATTCTTAAAAAAGAGGTTGAAGATATACCAAGGGGACATTAAAATGCATAAGTCAAAAGAAACTGACAACGGCTGAAAAAAAAACTACGACTCAAAAGAGTTCACAAAACACTAAATATGTTATATCTGGGCTTTTTATAATTGGCTATGCGGTATTGGTTTGCTCATTGTTAAAGACCGTATTTGCATTTTTTTGAAGTTTCTTGTTACTCCCTCATTCTTTGTGTCTGTCTTGATTTGTATCTTGTTAAGAGATTTGTGAGATTTGGACATCGGTAAACTACTAAACTACTGTTGCCTCGAATTTACCATATTCGGCATGCGAAATATGGACATTCCGATTCGTTATATTACTAAATGTCAACAGTAAATAATCAGGAGATAATGTAACAGGCACTGAATAGATAAAAACAAACTTGCATACCTACACACCCATAATGTAGAAAACAATGCATATTTACGTATCCCAAAAGTAAATGGGAAATTGTTCGAATACAAACATATAATTTTTAATATAACTGTTACTTTGAAAAAGAAATTAAAATTCAATATTGAATTATTTAGATGTGTGTGGCATGAGGACATACAATGGACTATACATGTCGATTTGACCTCTGGTGAATAGTTATCTCATTGACAATAATAAATTCTTGTTTTCAAGTATATTGAAACCTCAACACATTGTTTCATGACCTATAAGTATAAATGCTAAATACATACGATTCCTTCCTCCGTATCTTCTACCGTAGGATTCTGCTGCTACCACTGAAGTAACATACATGCAAACATTATTGAATTAAAAGTAAATCATGAATAACAACAAAAGATAAAATCAGCCAAAGTTTATTGTTTAGCGATTTATCTGTTATGATCTTTATTGTTTGTTCTGGGGGAAAACCATCATATGAACAATGTTCTTCAACTTTGTACTTGTTTGGCTTTCTAACTATTTTGATCTGAGCGTCACTGATGAGTCTTCTGTAGACGAAACGAGCGTCTGGAGTATGTGATTATAAGCCTTGTACCTTTGATAACTAATTATAGTAACTTTTAGGTCTTTCACATGATTGCTATTAACAAAATGAAATGGTTCAGATCGCAAAAAGTAATTTAACCTTGACCGTTTGTCCGTTTGAAATAAGGGTTTTTCGTCATATTGGAATGTTTTGCTTTGCTTTGGTGGGATTTTGTTTCTTTGTTTTGTTTTATTATTTAGAATATCATATTAGAATATTGATAACGTCTATACAATGTTGGCACGTTTTTTTTATCGCTCTAATCGGTTCGATTTAAAGTTATACATATTGTAAATCTTTGGTAATACGCTCCTGACGTACTCAAGGTTTCATACATCTTTAAATTTTTTCATTTGAGCGTTTCTGATAAAGGTAAGTCAGGAAAAACGCGTCGGGTGCACCACATTTCCAATGTGTGTTTTCACTATTGAAGCCCTACATATTTTTTGTTCGTATCTTGAGATTAACATACAAAAGGCAATTTTAAACCAGACATAAGCTTCAGAAATTTTAAGCGCTATTTTTTTCTAACGAGTGAACTATAAAATCATTTTAAACAATCTATCTGTAAACACCATCAAATTCGAACACGGACAAGGAAAAAATCATAAAATAAAGTAGATTTTCTTAAATCAATTTTCAAACAATACAGTCTCTATTTAAGGTTTATGTGGACCTTTTGTCTAAAACGGCTGCATTTTCACCTCAAAATTTACTCTGAGTACAGACAAATTTGTGCATCTGGAAAAGTTTTAAGGCATAGCATGCCCTAGATAAAAAAATTCAAATATATTTTATGTTTTAGAAAATTAAAAACTTAACCGGATTTTGCAGTGCACTTTTTTTTTCATTCCTCCAGAGGGTGCCAAAATAAACTAAATTGGGAAAGAGGTTAGAGAACTTCCCCACAGGTAATAATTGAAGTGAACTGTTTTGATTGACACGGACAATAGATGGACAATAGATACCTGACAATAATTGGTGATTTAAAACTTTTCCAGATGCGCAGGTTTGTCCGTACTCAGAGTAAATTTTGAGGTGAAAATGCAGCCATTTTAGCCAAAGGGTCCACATGAATTTTAACATTATTCTTTAACTATAAGTATGTCCCAAAGCGATTTACACTGTTTTTTATATGAGAACAATATTGCTTTCTATTGACACATAAGAATTATTGATAACACAAGATGTGGGTAAAGTCATCTAGAAAGCAATCTTTGAATACAGCAAAATCATGCCATCAAATATTTGTTGCTTTTATTACCTTTTTTGTAATTTTTATAATACATCACTGAAAAAATCTAAAATCAGATTAACTCTTCGAAAAAGATTTTTGGAAAACAGTTGTAAATTGCGGGCTCAAAGATCTTCAGAAAATGTACCTATCTCGGAAAACACAGCTAAACGAAGTCAACAAATTACAACAAAACAGATACATAATCTTGTCAAATTCACGCTTGAAAATGACAATTCTGAAATTCAACAAATATATTCAATCAAACATATATAAGTAGAAGCACATTTGTATGACACTGTAGTTGATTTAAAGCTTTGTCAGTATGAGGTTACTTAAAAACTACAAATAGTACGAAATCATATTATACCTAGTGCTGCAAGGATTAGTAGGATGATAAACAATCCCCGCTTCATGATGAACTTTGTTTTCAAAATACAGCTCAAAGATCTGTGATCTCACTTGTTCGATAGTATGAGCTGGCTCTTAAAGAATATCAGTTGTGTTAGTTATATAATACATAGTGTATCGCAAGGTGTTACCTATTCATATATGTAATAGTACACATTAAATGTTTTTTTCTTTTAAAATTATCATTGTTTTCATTGAACATTTCCTGTTTTTGTCATGTACAATTTGAAGATAACAACTTTTATCTTCGTGTAATCCTTTGCCAACATGATATTTCATCAAAGGGTAAAAAACTGAGTAAACACGATAGGAAAGAAACATCACCGTTTTTAAAAAGAAAATAAAGGACCAAAATCATTTATTGTTACATTTAGTGTGGAGTTTCATTTATATGAAACTGAAATATCCAAATTAAATGAAGAAAGTTCCAATGGATAAATATCCGCATTATATAGAAATTTCATCGTTATTTTAAGCAAAATATCATCAAGGTAATGGTAAGTCTAATCAATTATTTTCTATTAAGTGGAATACAGACGTATTTCTTCTAAGTTCGATCATTTACTGTTATTCATAACCGTACAAGCAACTCTGCTAAGGGGCCCATACGAATGCATTGAAACTGTTAGTAAACTATTTTGCCAGAGATGTTTCAGTTCCAGGAAGTATATCTAGCATATGTATCTTTTTACTTACAAGAAAATTCTTTTCAAATGCATTACAGAAAATAAGATGTTTTCCTTTCTCCAACTAAATGACCATACTATTAAATAAGATAAACTGTTAACACAGAGATATGTCTCGCCTATTTGTTATTTTGATAATACAAATGTTGAATACTTTAACATGTAAGTTATGCAAATATTAAAAGTCAATGAACAATGACTAAAGGTACAGGGCTAAACAATCTCCATGGAAATGAGATGTGCCAATGCTAATACAACTGCAAACCAAATACCATTGACTTTTCATAAGTCGTTCCCTTTAATCAAACCTAAACACAAACATTTACTTGTAAACTATGTAAAAGTTTCAAAGTCAATGAACCATAATTAGGGGACTGAGTTATATAATCTCTATGGAAATGAAACATGCAAATGCCTACACATTTGCATACCGAATGTCATTGACTTAACATTAGTGGTTCGTCTTAAACTGACCTAATCACAAACTTATACATGTAAACTATGCAAAAGTTTCAAAGTCAATAGACCATGACTGACAGGTAAGAACCAAATATTCTCCATGGAAATGAGATGTGCTAATGCTTATACAACTGCATACCAATTATCATTGACCTACCACTAACGGTTCCCCTTAAACTGACCTAAAAACAAACTAATACATGAAAACTAAGCAAAAGTTACAAAGTCAATAGACCATGAATGAGGGGGCAGGGCCAAATAATCTCCATGAAAATGAGATATGCCAATGCTTATTCAACTGCATACCAAATATCATTGACCTTCCACTAGTGGTTCCCCTTAAACTGGCCTAAATACAAACTAATACATGTAAACTAAGCAGTTTCAAAGTCAATAGACCTTGACTGAGGGGACGGGGCCAAGTAATCTCCATGGTAATGAGATGTGCCAATGCTTATACAACTGCATACCAAATATCATTGACCTACCACTAGTGGTTCACCATGAACTAGACCTAATCACAAACTAATACATTATTGACTCCGCCGCCACCGCCGTCGTCGTCGCCGACGCCGGAAATAGCATACATATGTCATGCTTTTTGACTCCGTCAAGGCGAGACAAAAACTACATGTGTTGTGGTGTAGAGAGTTGAAATCTGTCGACCAAATCGGTTGTACCATTTAAACAGGTCATTCATTTAAAACATTCAAACAGTTTCTTACATTCCAAAAACAATTAATGTTATTGTTTTTATATACTCTATTACAAATGTGACAGTACTACGTTCTTTAGTTTGCCTTCAGTAATTACTAGAAATGTTTGAGTCGGTATTAGTTGGTGTTTTTCTTTCTATATTGATGTGACTCTTCCTTGCTAGGAACTTTGTCAGCGGTTATTTTCTGTCATATCAAAATGTTTTTTGTTGTTTAGAGAATTTTGTATTGTTGAAAAAATCTTTGACAGTTTTACTAGATGTTTATTTCCAATCGTTTTCTTAGTTTTGCCAGCTCTGAATAATATGGTGTACATAACCATATAAGATAAAAAATATTTTGTACTCTTATCGGTTTTGATTGTGTTATTAAGGTCATTATTTAAAGAAGATTGGTCTCATTAGTTCAGCTTAATAATAATGACAGATCATCATATTATTGAAACATTTGCCTGTATAAATCAATTTGATAAATATATTAATATATAAGATTGACTCATTGTTGTCTGCAAATACTTAAATCTATAAGATTGACTCATTGTTGTCGGCAAATACTTAAATCTTATAAGATTGACTCATTTTTGTCTGTAAATACTTAAATCTTGTAGGATTTAAAAATCAACGCTAAAATCTAATATATAGACGAAGAATAAATTATTCAGATGTTCACAAATGAAGTATATCTGTATTTTTTAATTCTGTTTCCATATTTGCTGCAAGGCTTCAAATGTAATGCATTGGATGTAAATCTACAAATACTCCAAAATACGCATACTATTTTTTGTATTCATATATATAAGAGGATAAAAGGTATACGTCAATGAGACAGCAATAAGTAAATGAGAAAAACACGAAAAGACAAATAAAATAGAGAAAGAAAACAAACAAGTACTATCTTTAAAATAAAGATATGTGACGCCTTCATATTTTTAAAAATTATATTTTAAAGTTTTTATCAAATTTGAATGCCTTATATTTTACGTCAAAAGTCTGACAATTTTGAAAAATGAGCACACAAATAACAAATAAACATATATATCACAGATGGATATTTCCGTGTAGCGTTTCATATTGCATGTTCATATCTTTTTGGTTGGTTTGAATGTTAACGTTCTTTCAAACTTTGCAAAAAATACAGCATGGATGGATGTGTTCTAGTGTATAGTCTATATTGAAATTCGAAATTTTCCACTACTTTATATTTTTTGTTGTAGTAAAAAGCTATCCTTCAAGAAAACATTAATTGTATAATTGTTATAAGATAGGATCTCTATTTAAACTATTACAATCTGTAAATAACAAAATATTAAACAAACATATGTTCAAACACCGCCAATGCAATTTTCGTCTAACCATAGAACAGGTCAGCTTAAAACTTCAACGCTGTTAAATTAGTTTAGCATACTTAAGATGACAATATCGAAACCTTATATCGACTGCGTCGAAAAAACCAAACATGTATTAGTTGTCTTGGATTTGAACTAGCTGTCAATAACTGTGAGTACTCTTACATCAGTAGGTTGTGACTTTATTATTTTTGTGAGTTGTGTTTGTGCTTTGTGTTGATCTGATTAGTCTCTTTTCAACTAAATTGAACAGTTTTTACTTATGTTGTTGTGTAATACTACTACTATTCTGTCCAAAGTAAGGGGGTGTGGCGCTAGCAAACCTACCACTTGTGCCACTTGTAGCCCTGTCACATTTTGTATGTGCCTATCTCAAGTCAGTAGCCAATAGTTCAGTGATCGTCTTTGGTTGCTCTCTATCATATTTAATAATAATGTGTTTGATATGAATCAGGCCGTTGATTTTTCTTGTTTGAATTGTGTTACATTTGTCGTGTCGAGCCTTTTATAGCTCAGTATACGTTACAGGTTTTTTTAATTTGTTGAAGGCCGTAAGATTACCTATAGTGGCTTGAATCTACTTGAGTCGTTCTCTGGTGGATAGTTGTCGCATTAGAAAACCTACCACATCTTCTTATTCTTTATACAAACAAGCACGCAAAATTTATAAATATTATGAAAAAAGGGAGAGGGTCACCCCTTATTCCTACAAATAGGATGACAATTAAGTGGAATTGCTTAAGATAAAACTCATAAAACACACTTTCTGAATGTTTGTTTATTCCACATTGGATAGGAGGAGAGGGGTGGGGGGGGGGGGGGGGGTGCGATCTCACAAAACATGTTTAACCCGGTCGCATTTATGTGCCAATCCAAAGTCAGGAACTTCTAGCTTTTTTTAGTTTTTCGTTTTTTTTTTTTTTTTTTTTTTTTTTTTCATTTTGGTTCATTTATATGTTTCAGAGTTTAGTATGGCGTCTATTTCGCTAGCTAGTGTACATTGTTGTTTAGGGGCCAGTTGACGCACGCCTCCGGATGCGGGATTTTCTCGCTGCGTTGAAGACCCATTGGTGGCCTAGGACTGTTTTCTGCTTTTTTGTCGAGTTGTTGTCTCTTTGACACATTCCCCGTTTCCATTCTCAATTCTATCATATCTTTAGATGCAAAGCTGTATTCCTGATGGAGAAAAAGACTAATATCCTGCGATAAAGAAGGTCAGTAAGAAAGTGTCGATCTGTTGAGTGATATGTTTATACCCTCAGACATAAAAAAACGATGGTCTGAAAGTTTCCAACATGAAAACTACTATGATTGCCTTCTAGTGAGCACTATTCTGAAACAAAACATGAAATATCTTCCGAAATTTTCGTCGACAAATTAACAAAATCTGAAAAAAACAATACACAGTTTGAAGAGCCTAAAAACATCCATGCAACTAATTTTGCAATCCAATGTTGAAGATGTTGAACGATTCTCTCTGGGAAATAGTGTACGATATGATTTGTCGGAAAATTTGAGTGTATTTGCAATCTAAATTGAATAGAATAACATATAACACATACTAAGATATAAAAAGCATATTATCTTCAAATTCACTTGATTTGTATAGAATGATACGTTAGTCTGGGAAAACAGGATTTAATAATTGTTGTAATTGGTTTGAAACAGACTGGCAGTTACTGTGAGTACTATGGGATCGGTAGTTTGTGTCTTTTGTCTTTATGTTACTTGCTGTTATATTAAGTGCGTCGTGTCAATCTGATGAATCTAGCCATTTCTCACTGATTTTTACAGTTCTGATAATGTGATGTTACACCACTGTCGCATGATAAAGGGGAGTTTGATCGCTCAAAAAAAGTTTTAACCCCGATTCGTCTGGTATGAAATGCATGCTAAGCATGAGACGCTTACCCTGTCAACACAATCTATTGTAGTGAAGACGTACAAAGGTTCAAGTATAATACATGCATATCCAATCGACATTGAATATCACATGTTTACGTCTTGAATGTTGTTTTTCTACAGATCAAGGTATTGTCTATTGTTTTTCTACAGATCAAGGTATTGTCTATTGTTTTTCTACAGATCAAGGTATTGTCTGTTGTTTTTCTACAGATCAAGGTATTGTCTGTTGTTTTTCTACAGATCAAGGTATTGTCTGTTGTTTTTCTACAGATCAAGGTATTGTCTGTTGTTCTTAGTTTACGGTTGTTTATTATTCTCTTGATGTCTTCTCTTTTACCCAGCTTTATATGATATCAGTTTGCCTTTCTCTAATTGACAAAAATAAATGAATCCATAGGAACTTAGTTATCAAACATTATTTTTCTCCTACCTATATTTATAACAAAACCAATGACAGTTATAAATAAAACTACAGAACATGGAACCACAACCTGGTGTTGATTTTATAATTTTGTATTTACATAAACCTTTTATGCTTTGGACGTTTTTATAAATTCAGATATAAAGAAAATATCATGTTGAAGAACGAATTTATCATTCTGTATTCGATACAGCTATGCATTTAGTATGTTAAAAACTCACTGTCTCTATAATTTTATTGATTTGTTTTTAAGTGACACTTCATTTTTAGCTCACCTAGCCCGAAGGGCCATGTGAGCTTTTCTCATCACTTGGCGTCCGTCGTCCGTCGTCGTCGTCGTCGTCGTTAACTTTTTACATTTTGAACTTTTTCTATAGAACCACTGAATGGAATGAAACCAAACATGACATTAATATTCCTTATGAGGTGCTTACCAAGTGTTGTTACTTTGAAGCCGATCCATCATCCAAGATGGCCGCCAGCGGGGAACTTCGGTTAGCATAGGACCCTATGGACAATACATACAAATGTCTTCTTTTAGAGAACCACTGAATGGAATGAAACCAAACATGGCATGAATGTTCCTTATGAGGTGCTGACCAAGTGTTGTTCCTTTGAAGCCGACCCATCATCCAAGATGGCCGCATGAGTGGGACTTAGTTTAACATTGGACGCTAAGGGAAATACATACAAATGTCTTCTTTTAGAGAACCACTGAATGGAATGAAATAAAACATGGCATGAATGTTCCTTATGAGGTGCTGGCTAAGTGTTGTAACTTTGAAGCAGATCCATCATCCAAGATGGCCGCCAGAGAGGGACTTAGTTTAACATATTACTCTATTGGAAATACATACAAATGTCTTCTTTTAGAGAACCACTAAATGGAATAAAAATAAAACATGGCATGAATGTTCCTTATGAGGTGCTAAACAAGTGTTGTAACTTTGTAGGCGATCAATCATCCAAGATGGCCGCCAGCAGGGACTTCGTTTAGCATAGGACCCTATGGACAATACATACAAATGTTTTCTTTTAGAGAACCACTAAATGAAATGAAACCAAACATGACATGAATGTTCCTAATAAGGTGCTGGCCAAGTATTGTTACTTTGTAGCCAATCAATCATCCAAGATGGCTGTCAGCGGGAAACTTAGTGTAACAAAGGACCCTATGTGAAATACATTCAAACGTCTTCTCTTGAAGAACCACTGAATGGAATGAAAACAAACATGGCATGAATGTTCCTTATGAGGTGCTGACTAAGTGTTGTTACTTTGTAGCAAATCCATTAACCAAGATGGCTGCCAACGGGGGACTTAGTTTAACAAAGGACCCTATGTGCTGACCAAGTGTTGTTACTTTGTAGCTGATTTGTCATTGTGCTTACAAAGTCATTTTCTACAATTTCAATGAATTTATTGGTAATTTCTGTAAACTTTACAAAAGTCTTCAGCTTTTGATTAAATTAAAGGGCCAATATTAAACCCAATTTGGCCTCAATCATTATTAGGGTATCTGTTATGATTTTAATCTATTTTTACATGATTTTCAAAACGAAAGTAGAATCAGGTGAGCGACACAGGTTCTTGGGAGCCTCTAGTTTTCGTGCTCAAGTTAAATTGACTGAGAGTACGCTGCCATAATATGATTACAATATTTATGTTCATTTGTATTGAATATCATGCCTTGCCAATATCTACGTCATTTGGTCTCTGGTGAAAAGTTAAAGTTAAACTAAAAGTTTCATAATTTATATTTAATAATAATCTTTTTTTTCAGGCATACAGAAGAATCATTAACATCACGTACAATATGGTTGCCACATGTTGAGCAGGATCTGCTTCCCCTTCCGGAACACCTGAAATCACCCCGGTTTTTGGTGTGTTCGTGTTGCTCAGTCTTTAGTTTCCTGTTTAGTGTTTTGTATACTGTTGTGTGTCTTTTGGTGTTTTTCTTTCTTTTTTTTTTGCCATAGCGTTGACAGTTTATTTTCGACTTATTAGTTTAAATGTCCCTTTGATATCGTTCGCCTCTCTTTATTAACATTTTCTTGTCGAAAACATTTATCTTCTAATACAAATATAACCCATACTGGTGTCAGACCACCAATTCACTCCCTCCAATTTAGAACGTATGTAAAAGTAGCCCTACTCTGACACAAAATAGTTCTTTTGATGTCATTGTTTACTTAAACTAACCAACAAATTTGCAGAAATGAAACTTTTGGTGAAAGAGAAATATATTTAGACCATTTTGAGCTAAAATTTACTTGTCTATGAGTTTGCATTAAAAATTGAGGATTAATGCGCTCCATAGTATACTAATCAAAGATTTCCAGAAAGCCAGGGGTTATTTTTAGTAGTACTTGTATTCTGAGAGGCAGTTCTTTCTTAGAAGTCTTTAAACATGGGTTGAAAATTGGCATGTAGAAAGGTGATACACGTACAATTCAGGATATACCTACTTTCTATGAAGTTAAACTCAAGGTATATATTAAGTGAGCTGTGAAAATTGCAAAATTTGGTTGAATAGATAGTGATTTTGAATTGGTGGTCTGACACCTACTGGTGACCGGAGGTAATTTGTTTTAAATGTAGTAATACAATGATTCCTTGTGTCAAATATAATATAGGTATGTGCCTAACAAATTAATTAGGTTTTCGTGATGATGATTCCATAATTAGTTTGATGCAAGAGAACAAGAAACACGTAAGGTTTTTTTTTCAATAGAATATCATTTATTGTCTGAGAAGCATCTAACTGAATACATGTCCTACAAGAAAAGGAAAAAATCAATGAAACATTGTTCAATTATACAAACAAGATTTGTACATTAATGTGAATTGTTACCAATAAAGACTTACTATAAACAGGGGGAGAGATTGTCAGGTATTATTCCCTCATGTAACTCATGGCTTTGTTACCAATAAAGACTTACTATAAACAGGGGGAGAGATTGTCAGGTATTGTTCCGTCATGTAACTCATGGCTTTGTTACCAATAAAGACTTACTATAAACAGGGGAGAGATTGTCAGGTATTGTTCCGTCATGTAACTCATGGCTTTGTTACCAATAAAGACTTACTATAAACAGGGGAGAGATTGTCAGGTATTGTTCCGTCATGTAACTCATGGCTTTGTTATCAGTAAAGACTTACTATAAACAGGGGGAGAGATTGTCAGGTATTGTTCCGTCATGTTACTCATGGCTTTGTTACCAGTAAAGACTTACTATAAACAGGGGGGACATTGTCAGGTATTGTTCCGTCATGTAACTCATGGCTTTGTTACCAGTAAAGACTTACTATAAACAGGGGGAGAGATTGTCAGGTATTGTTCCGTCATGTAACTCATGGCTTTGTTACCAGTAAAGACTTACTATAAACAGGGGGAGAGATTGTCAGGTATTGTTCCGTCATGTAACTCATGGCTTTGCATTACACAAAGGCAAATAACATAAAAAGATAGCTTCTCATAGCTATTTTATGCACATTCCCGTTCTCTATTCCTGAATTGGGACATTATCAAATGAGACTTATCACCGGATTTGTACTTTCCACGTTCTACAAGACGAATGCCAGAAGTAGAGCATGATCCGTTTTCCGTAGCACGGGAGATCACCTACAATTGTGGTGGGGTTCGTGTTGTTCAGTCTTTAATTTGTTGAAATGTTTGTCTTTTATTCGTTTAACGTTGTTTTGTCATGACATTGTTTTTTTCTGTGTGACTTCCGTGTTTTAAATGTCCCCATGTTATCTTCCACCTCAATTCGACGAAGAAAGCCTGATTGGACAAGTAGCAACAGTAGTTTTGGACTGAAAATTTTTTCGATATGACTAAGCAACAATGTGTGTTATTCCGAATAAGCCATCTATTCTAAATAAGTTTGTGTCCTTTTGTTATAAAAGTTCTGATGATAATAAAAATAGATGTGATAAATCTTCAGTACTTATAAATGTAATGTTGATCATATAAAAATACTTATTTTGATGTTTGAAAAACTCTGTGACTTTATCGAAATAAAGTTTGGTTCAAAACGATATCTGTCTATTTTTAGTTTCTATTTTTTTTTAATGGGTTCAATTTTAAGGAAAAATATATTCTAACAAAGGGTAATTATTCAACATAAGGTGCCTACTTTTATAACCTCTACAGCTGCATAATAACTTTCTCAATCTGCAAAATATATTTTACAAAAGAATTTTACCTTGGTAATTCATTCAATATTCGGTGCCTGTATTTGCTAACTCCGCTGCTGCTTCGGCGCCATTATTTGCGAATTCTGCTGCTGCATTAGAACTTCCATGATCAGCTACTACTGGACCGTCTCCAAAATCTGCATCATCATATACCACTTTACTTTTGATTGCATATTCATGTTGTTTGTTTACTGCTTCCTTTTCGCCCAAGTGCCGTTTATGTTGGTATTCACGTTCACTGGTATGCCGTTTGTGTTGTTTCTCTGCATTATTAAGATGTTGTTTTACGTGTTTAGTCAACCTTTCGATGTGTTTATTTGCTGCCTCTTTGATTCGCTGGAGATGGTTTCCGGATGCCTTGTTTATATCATAGATGTGTTTGTCCGCTTCTTCCTGTACCCGTCCTACGTGACTATTTGCTACATTCTCAATGTTTTCGACATGGTTATCTGCAGCCTGGGCAATATTTTTGGTATGTTCGTAAGCAATCTGCTTGTGCTGTTGAACATGTTGTTCAAGATTATTGTCTAGGTCATCAAAGAATGGATTATTGTGGTGAACTGAAACAAAACAAGATACTAATATTAAGATTTTATTCAAAATTTCATGAAATAGTGATTAAAACCAAAATAGGGAATATTTCTTTATCAGAATTTATAAAAACGCCATGAAGAAAATATTTATTTTCAATCCAAAACGTAAAACCTTTTACATTTTGAAATGTCCTGGAACGAGTAGCCTAATCAAAGAAAATTTGACTAGAATGTGCTTCATTTTGTTATTTCACTTATGCACTTAATATCTTTTTTCATACAATTGTCTAAATACAACGATCCAACAAATAACACGGTTGTTTCATATACTTTGCATTGCACAATACATTTATTTTTTGAAACAAGGGTTAGATTTTTGACAGATAAGCTAAGCATTGCAAATATTAATTTTGACAAGTTGTGTTACAACATATGTGCATGTTATATCTCTTCCGTGGTGCTTAAGGCCACAATATCTGAAAGTCAAATTCCAATAAAAAACGTTGATAAGCTGATAATACCATACAGTACAGAAAGTTAAGCCATTCCCTGGAGAGGAATCAGTGCTTTGCCTTATAAGAAATTTTTTTTCTTTATTTGAAATGATTTTCAAAATTTTAGTACAGTGAATTACATTTAAAACAATATTTTTAATGTCAGTAACTGGGTTGGTGATATCCTCGGACATATAACCTTCAAATCGACTTTTTTTCTTATGTTTATATTTATAGCATAATTGTTATTCTTTCATTATGTTATTAGGTCTATCGATTATCGTGAAACACCACGAAGTCCTCAATAACAGTAATAAAATCAATATGAAAAATCAATATATTAATAAATCTAAAGTCAGTATTTTTTTTTTTTTTTTTTTTATTTTTTTTTTTTGGCACTTGTGGGTTCCCCTGATTCTGGTGACGGATTATCTTGAAACACCGCAAAGTCGCCAATAACAGTAATAAAATTAATATGAAAAATCAATATATTGATAAATCAAAGTCAGAATGTTTTGCATTTGCGGGTTCCCCTGTTTCTGGTGACGGAGACTGTCGTGCAATTAATCATAAGATATTCCTCAATTTGTAATTCTGATTACCAAAAAGATAAAAGATAGAAGGACAAATATTTTAATTTTTCCTGTTTATGGAAGTACAACTTAACAATCAGGCAGACTTTTGTATTGTTTCGTATCAGGTAAAGGATACAAAGAGATAAATAACAAACCGAATTGGAAACTTCAAGATAAAGTAAAGATTAAGTTCAAAACAAACAAAAAACGTTTACTAAAGGTAGCGTTTTATTGTCATTTTCAATGTCTTAAAATTGAAATTCCTACCAACGGACCAACATTAGATTCCGTTATTTTATGCTGGCGATTCATTGTTTTGCAATTTGATAAAGAAAATTTTTAAGTTTAGCCCTCAGTATTTCTAGTCAAATGTTTTGATATGGAAACGTTATACCTTAACATATGGCCGCCTATTATGTCCATGCAACCAGTCTCGCACTTTTCGGAGTTCTATTGTTCACCTTGATGTGAATCATATTCTTAATGGATTCATGAGATCTTCTGTATATCTGATAAAGATTTGAATACGGAAACTTCCAACTTTTTTAATTACGGCGTTTGTTGTGAATGACGTAAATTACCTGAATAATGTATCCCCGATGTGTGTTCTTATAGTTCACCGTTTTGGAGTATGCGTTCGTTAACTTCCGGATTGAGGGATATCAAACAGCCTTCATTGTTTTTGTCATTATATGAATAAAAGTAATCGTTTGTATTACATTTTTACAAGCAGCAAATAATAAACTCATACCAGAACAAATACTTAGCAATGGTTAATGTTTAAATACATGCAGATAATTGGTCCTGTTACTTAAAATGTATTTCTTCCGAATTGTCTATAATTTTTTGAATTGAAAGAAAAACAACCAAAAGATGATAGTCCTTTAGCTTTATACCTTGAATACTTGTATATAGATGACGACTTCCTAACTGCTCAAAACACTCATTGCTGTCACCGTAAGACTGATTGCACTCCTCCCAAAGGCTCAAAAATCTACGTCGACCACAACTTAGGCGATATCCTAGAGTAGAAATCGTACATTGGAATTGAATTACTCTAATTATTTCATTAACAAATACTTTTATGTTTATTTAATTCTTTGACATTCTTAATAAAAGACATCGTACGAGGTAATGAATTCATCAGATTGTGTTTATAAGTTACATCTCACAAGAAAAGCAGCCTTGTAAATTGTGATTAAATTCAAAACATTCAAGATTCATTTTTTTCTTTTCGTTCTCTGATTTTAATTTTGGACAATAAACACAAATTCGTAAGCACTGTTTTAGTGCTATTTTTGATTATACAATGTAGTCTAAGACTAAAAAATTTCTGGAACCAAATACAGGGCTAAAATCTCATGAATAGTGAAGAATAGGTATAACCGAAACTAATAAGATGCCGTAAACATAAAGAGTTGTTTTTCATACTTGATAAATTATCTATGTTTGATTATTCACTTACTGTTTCCTCCAAAGTAAATGATCCCATGGCTAACTCTTAGATTGTAGAATGCGTGACCATGACCATGACTGTGACTATGGCTGTGTCCATGAACGTGTCCGTGAACATGGACATGAGTGTGTCTATTTCTGTGAACATGCCTATGTACAATGCGATGTCTGTGAACATGCCTATGTACTATGCGATGTCTGTGAACATGCCTATGTACAACACGGTGTCTATGTATATGATTGTGTATACGTCGGTGATGGTGTACATGCCTATGTACAAGGCGATGTCTGTGAACATGCCTATGTACAACACGGTGCCTATGTATATGATTATGTATACGTCGGTGATGGTGTACATGCTTATGTACAAGGCGATGTCTGTGAACATGCCTATGTACAACACGGTGTCTATGTACATGTTTGTGTGTACGTCGGTGATGGTGTACATGTCCATGTCCGTATCTGTGTACATGTCCATGTCTATGTCGATGACTGATGAGAAGTTTGTGTATGTGTGTGTGTCTATGACCATGAACACGCCTATGTCCATATTTGTAGCCATGTCGATGTCTATTATGATGACTGACGACGTGTTTATGTATGCGTGTGTGTCTGTGAACATGAACACGCCTGTGTCCAAATTTGTACCCATGTATATGTCCATGTCGATGACTGAACAGAAGTTTGTGTATGCGTGTGTGTTTATGACCATGAACACGCCTATGTCCATATTTGTAGCCATGTCGATGTGTATGATGATGACTGAAGACGTGTTTATGTATGCGTGAATGTCTGTGAACATGAACACGCCTGTGTCCATATTTGTACCCATGTCGATGTCCATGTCGATGACTGACGACATGTTTATGTATGCGTGTGTGTCTGTGAACATGAACACTCCTGTGTCCATATCCGTATCTGTGTCTATGTCCAAGACGCTTATGACCGTGTCTGTATCTGTGTCCGTGTACTCCTACCTTTCGCCTCCTCACTCCATAATGTCTTTTTCCATACCTTCGGACATGTTTTCCTCCATAACGCTTTCTTCCGTACTTTCGAACATGTCGCCTTCCATAACGTTTAACTCCATATTTTCTTACATGGGACTTTTTTGCATATCTTCTAACGTGTGTACGACCTAACAAAATTTCACAAGTTCTTAAACGTCTTATAACATAGAAGAGTTAATAAAAAAAAAAAAACAGAAAGCTAATTCAAAATTGTAAAAACAGTTAAAATCAGTATCTTACAATCATTTATCTGTCATACATTAAATGCTTATTTAAATTTCCTAAAAAAAGTAACAAATATATGTCAAGCCCTTTACCGCTTCGCATTCTTGTGCATGTAAATCCAATGAGCATTGATTATGATACGTGCATAACAGTGACAAAGCTAAGTTTAAAAATATTTACTAACAATCGTTTTACATATATCTTACGATAATTTCTGTGATGGGAAACACGTCTCTTATAACTGTGCCGATGGGAAACTCTTTTGTGATAGTTCCTATGACGGGAAACTCTTCCATGATAACTCCTGTGACGGGAAACACTTTTATGATAACTCCTATGCCGGGAAACACTTCTATGTCCTATTAACATACAGATCGATAATATTTCATTTCATTTATAAATATGAAAATTAGAATTCGCGGTATAATTACCACTAAGACTACATCCATCAGAGACAAATAAGCGTTGAGTAAAGATAAAACAGTAACCGATTTGACAAAATGTGAAACAATACTTACAGTGAGACCATAGGCATGATATTAGCAAAACCAATCAAGGAAAACTAAAAAAAACTGAAGACAACCAATGGCAACCACTGAATTACAGGCTCCTGACTTGGGACAGGCACATAAAGCGTGACAGGGATAAACATATTTGTGAACACCCAATAAGATGGGACAGTGGTATAACAGAAAAACGTTAGAACAAATATAAACAAAAATTGCAAAGGTCTTGACTAATAAGCTAAGAACGAAGCACACAACTATTGATGAAAAAGACAAAATACATGAAGTATAGATCTAAGAGTACATACTTTTGCTTGAAGCTGGTTAAAACCAAATAACACATAATAAAAACTTTTATGCACTATTTTATATGTTGGGGTTAAAGATTTTCCCTCCATGTTGAAGGCTTTGCTGTGACTATGAGATTGAGAGCCTAAATGCCAGCACTGCTTTTAGTTTTTACATGTGCGCGTAGTGATTTTGTGTCATGAATTGATACACCATATTCTTTCTTATCCAGATCACCGATGATCACCGATGATGTCGTCTGTTTCATTATCGTCTTGTTGTTGTTATATATAACAAAAGAAAATGTGGTATGATTGCCAATGAGACAATTGTCCAACATAGTCCAAAATGACATGGATTTAAGCAACAATAGGTCACAATACGGCATTCAACAATGATCAAAATCTATATCTTATAGTCAACACAAAAAGGCCCTGATATGATAAAATGTGAAATAATTCAATCAAAAAATTAAACGCCTGATTTATAACAAAACGATAAACGAAAACCAACTATGACCGACAGCAACCAACGACAACCACTGAATTACATAGTCACATATTGAATGTAACCGGATAAAACATGTTTGCAAGTGCTCAGTCCTCCCTTAACATGTAATAACATAACATAAGAACAAACTGTAAATATAATCTAAATATGCATAGATCATCAGATTGGCATGAAGCAACAACAAAAAACAACTAACATAAAGAGAAACGACACGAAGTATCATTCTAAGAGTACTCGCAATTACCGACAGCTAATTCAAAGCTTATAACAATTAATAGATAAATCCTTTTCTCCCAGACTTAATAGATATAAGACGATGTGGTATGAGTGCCAATGAGACAACTCTCCATCCAAGTCAAAATTTATAAAAGTAAACCATTATAGGTCAAAGTACGGTCTTCAACACGGAGCCTTGGCTCACACCGAACAGCAAGCTATAAAGGGCCCCCAAAAATTACTAGTGTAAAACCATTCAAACGGGAAAACCAACGGTCTAATCTATATAAAAAACGAGAAACAAGAAACACTTATGAACCACATCAACAAACGACAACTGATGAACATCAGATTCCTGACTTAAGACAGGTGCAAACAATTGCAGGGGGTTTAAACGTTTTAATGGTACCAAACCTTCACCCTTCTCTGAAACAATAGTGTAAGTATGAATCAGTATACATATAACGGATTTAATGTAAATGCGTCATAAACAGTCTGTGAAAAACATGCTCTTGTGCAATTCCAAAATATGAAACATAACATAGACAGGATCTAGGTTCATAAATTTTCAAAAATGTATAGAAAAAAGTAAAATAACAAAACTATCGAACTCCAAGGAAAATTCAAAACGGAAAGTCCTTTATCAAATCAAAAGCTCAAAGACATCAAACGAATGGAAAACAACTGTCATATTCCTGACTTGGTGTATCCTTATGTAGAAAATGGTAAATTAAACCTAGTTTTATAGCTATCTAAATCTCTCACTTGTATGATTTTCGTATAAAATCCCATTAAATTGACAACAATGTGTGAGCAAAACAAACAGACATAATAGGTAAAAATGTCAAAAGTTGAGGTACAGCAGTCAACATTGTGTTATAATCTTAATCACTATAAAAAAAAATAACCATTTCAACAAAGAAAAACATAATGGCATATATACACTCTATAGACACAAAAATGACCACTACAAAACAATGGTGGGATGTATAAATACCTAACCACGCAAAAAAGTATATTACCAAAAATGGAATAAACAGTAAAGGTTAAAAATATACATTGACAAATAAAAAGAACACTATAACACACAATTAAGATGATAAACAACGTCAATACCTAGAATCTATACTTCAAGACCATCATGTATTATTTGTGAAGTTGATACGGAATATTTATCAACAAGGTCTTGGTATCTTCCGATGACATTTTTTAGAAAAAGGAAGAGACATTCTTTGACAAAACCCTGGTTCATCAACTTTCTGCCCAGACACTGGTGACGTTTTATAAAGTCTAAGTAGCAGCTGCAAGCTCTTGAATACCGAATGAGTAGGGAAATGTGTATCCCATATGCAGGTGAAGTTGGAATATTGCTTCTAAGGTGGGGAAAATTTATAATTTATATATCTACTTAGACATGTTTTAATTTATCAAAAACAAAATCAATGTACACAGATCTACTACGGTGATGAATTGTAAACATTTAACGATAAGTTTAATTTATTCAAATGATCAATGAGTTATCACGGATTGTATCTAAATTACGAGCTTTATAAACAACATTTATGTAAAAAGTAGGATGTAATATCCCGTTTTAATAAGAATACTACGGGTACAACCAAACTTCAAAAACAAATTTTCGTATCTATGAAAAGATTACCTTTTTATCGTTTTTTTTTTTTTTTTTGTTTGTTTTGTTGTTGGTTTATTTACATCGTATTGACCATCATGAAGCTTAATAAGTACACTTTTGTTTTATTCTCTTAGTTTGTTGGGTTTCTAACTCATATACATTTACCCAAAAAGATGTTTGTTCAAAATTCATAAACATTTGTTAACAATACTGACTGTATGAATTAAAGTGGATAGCTTATTGCGATAATAATAGGGTTTTTAATGCCTTTTAATACTCGTCATGCGATATATCGACACAAATAATCGTTTAATTTTATTTGTTTGTGGCTGCTTATGAGTGTTGGCGGATTGTAAAACATCAGTATTTATAAACAAATAGATTTGCATATATTTTTTTTTTCTAAATCAGAGTACAAATCGGATCTTAATTCATTGTTTTTCTGATAGCATTTAATTATCAAATTTGATTTATACGCAAACAAGGAAAACTAATGCACGACTAATAAGTATAAATGGTCGATACATACTGCCTCCTCCTCCGTGTCTTCTACCATAAGATTCTGCTACGACCACTAAAAAAAATAATACTTTATAAACTGATGGCGTTCAAAGTGCTTTTCTGGGTAAACCTTCATCGGGAACGCTCAAAGCCGAATATTTTGCAAGCCAAGCATGTCTTAGAACTGAAACAGGTGAAGAACTATATGACCAAAAAGGACCTAAAATTAATAAATTCCCTTGTAATCAATTACAAATTGTACACTAAACGCGTACCTTATCCTGTTGTCTTATTAATTGATGCGATATTCAACACTCATATCTTAAGCCCCATATTTATTAAGAAAGTAAATCTGCAAACCGTAGTTAATGTTTATCTAAAACAATGTCAGTAGGACAGTACACACTGATTACATATTATATACGGAATTATAGTATACCTAGTACTGCAAGGATGAGCAGGATGGTAAACAATCCACGCTTCATGCTGAATTTTGTATTCAATGTTCACACAAAGATCTGTGATATGACCAGTTCTGCCGTATCTTTTATCTTGGAGCTGGCTCTTTGAAAATATTTTTTTTGCTAGTTATATAGTAAATAGTGTCTCGCAAGATGTTACTTGTCTTTATATGTTATAGTACACATTTCGTGTTTCTCTATTCAAAATTGTATTGTTCTCATTGAAAACTTTCTGTGTTTGACTTGTACTATTTGAAGATTATAGTTTTGATCTTCGTGTAATCCATTGCCAACATGATATTTGATCACAGAGTTTAAAACAGTGTTAAGAGAAACATTGTTCAAAGACGGAGAACCTTAACCTCTGAATTTAGTAACTGTAAAGAAAACACTTGACCATTGTGAACCTCTTGATGCACACTGCACATTGCAGGTTTTACATAAAGCCGGTACATTGATAAAATGCAGTTATGTTTATTGTTTATTATAGCTATAAAAACTGAAATGACTTTGCATAGAAAAATCTGTCTTAAAATAAACCAGCTGCCGGTCATACTTGTGCCATTTGACTTCAGTACTTACAACTATGCTTGGGTTAAAAGTTATTATATTTAGAAAGCATGTTCCTTATCTTATTTATTTATTTATATGGGTCACTTTCACATATTTCGGTTCTTATATATCGTTGGCTTTTATAAAGTGTTGTTTTCATATTTTACAAAACCTTTACTATACCACATAAAACTTTCAAGTCACTCGAAACAGTAAGGTTGTTTTACCCCTACTCATAGCTAAGCAAGATTTGGTACAACTTTCAGAAATTATTAGTGTTCAATAATATCATCTATGTAATTAATCAGTTTGGTATTTTAACTCATGATATTTCCGTGCCACTGATGATTCATGTAGGCGAAAGGTGTACTTAAAAACAAATCTTGTAAAATGTATTTTCGATGAGTGTTTACCACCATTTGGGTGATGCCACTGCTGGTAGACGTTTCGATCGCGAGGGTATAACTGCCCTAGTAGTCAGTACTGTGCTGACATTAGATATAATTGATAAGACCTGTATCTGTCCGAGCCATTTTTTGTGATATTCCTACAGCAGGAATAATCAAATCCAAAAACATTTCAAAGCCAAGGAAGTTTCACACCTGAAAACGTTAGGAGCTAATTGACCAAACAGGTCCTAAAAAATATTAAAACTTCTCTAAAGTCAACTTTGCGTGCTGGATAAGGAACCTTAGTGTTTAAGTATTATCTTATTCAAAAAATAAGTTGTCAATGAGAAACTCCAGCATACTGGTCGATAACTTGTTCTTCGGTGTAGCAACTTTTATTATCGGGCTCATCTAAAAAAAATATGCCGAATTATATACCATAACAATACATTTGTAGCGTATGGTGCATTTTTTATGGAGGAAAGCATTGCGTATTATTTCTTTAAGACCGGTTTTTAACTTTTTGTGTGGTATGGCGGTGTAAAGGGTGGAAAAATCGAAGGTTTTGATACAACTTATTTAGGAGAATAACCGAATTTTTAAATTTTCAAGAAGTTCTTTTGAGTTCTACAGAATCCACTTATGGTTAATGCCAATGCGCGAATAAATAGTGTCACAGTTTTTCTGTAATCGTCTTCTCACTGCGGAGAAAATGTTGGTTAATCTAACGTACAATTCTTTGGAAGGACATGCACATGAGCCGGCAATGTACCGTTGTTTGTACGGAGCTTTGTGAAGTTTGGATATCCAATTGTCTTTTGGTCACTTTTTTTGAAATGGCGTTGTCAGCTTATTTTCGACTTATGAGTTTAAATGTCCTTTGGTATCCTTCGCCTCTCTTTTATAAAGAATCCTGAATGCCGGATTTTTATTATCAGACCGATGTTGATTCATCTTATTATGCTAATATGTTTGTCGAATTTCGCCAATATATAGTAGCCCATAGAAGTTAAACTCCGTAATTCCGTAATTTATTTATTTTCTTAATTTTAAATTATTCCGTAAATTACATTATCCATGTGTAGCAGTCCAGAGGCTCAAATACTTTTGTGTAATAGATTTTACCCGTTACATTACTAGTGAATTCTAAAGTAATGATAGGCATATTGCATGTTTTTCATGAGCTCTTTTGTTCCTTTTTTCTGCTGGAAATTTGAAATAATTGGAGCCTATTCACTATAACTAACAGCTGGGCTTTTCAAACAAAGTATCTGAATTATTGAAGTGATAATTACCTTCTGCTGTACATCAAATCAGGTGTTTCCCAAAGGATGTTCGATGGAACACATAAACCGAGTGCTACAGTGATCCTTGTAGCAATATAATTTTATGAATAAAGGATAATACTTTAAAGTTTTATGAATCATTTTGATGATCGAATTCAAAGGGCCAAAAATGTCCTGATCATACCTTCTTTAAATCACTGGAGAGAATATATCATGATTTGTTATACAATAAGGCATAGATGACATGATTCAGATATGGCACCATATTTTCGATTTTTTTATGCCCTTTGGAGGTGAATTTGGCCTTTCCGAGTCAAATGAAACTGGTTAGTCTTGTGTTGTTTTTAAAGAAATTTAGATGGATAACAGAGTACGATTTTGATGTCACCGTTTACGTGAAATGGTTACAAAATTTTCCCAAAAATATTTTGGCTGCAACCGGACCCACATAAAGGGGTGAGCCGGAATTCTTTAGGTTGAATTTGTGTATAGATATATTCCACTACTACCCCAGGTTGGTCACAAAGCATGTTTCATCCCGCCATATTTTGAGTGCTTTTTCCTTGCTAGGTACAAGAATCCAGTATTTTCGTTTGTTACCGTCTGCTGCATTTTTGTTTAATTGCAGGATATATGAGTCCATTTGGATTCATCATCTTGAAAGACATAAATTTTCTTTACATTGTTATAGACCGTACAATGACTTCTTATTGTTTGAAAAAATTATGCATTTTATCGATAGTTGTTTCATTGGTAATCATGCCACATCTCCTTACTATTATATGGTATAATCTATTTTCCAAACGACTTTATATGATAAATATTCTAATCTTTTTTCTTTTTATTTTTTATGACCTGAACTAAAAAGAGGTATTGCGGCGTACTAACCCATACACTCAGGTTAGGGTGAAGGTTGGCGCCTGTTAAAACGTTCAAACCCGCTGCATTTTTATGTACCTGTCCTAAGTCAAGAGCCTGTTGTTCATTGGTTGTCGTTTGATGGTGTGGTTCATAGGTGCTTCTCGGTTCATGTTTTTATATAGATTAGACCGTTGTTTTTCCAGTTTGAATTGTTTTACACTATCATTTCGGGGCCCTTTATAGCTTGCTGTTCGGTGTGAGCCAAGGCTCCGTGTTGAAGGCCGTACTTTGACCTATAAGTGTTAACTTTTTTATATATTGTGACTTGGATGGAGAGTTGTCTCATTGGCACTCATACCACATCTTCTTCTTTATATGAACGTATGCTCCGCTTCTGAAGACATACAAAGTTTCCTTGTTTAGTGTATCAACATCTAAAAAGAGTAAATCAATTATTTACGGAAAAGGAACAAATTGAAACAACTATGCAAAATGATGTGAACTGTTCTTGATTCAAAACAAAAATTGTGTATCACCTTGGTCATTGTTATTAATGATAACCTCACGGGACAAGGCATCAAAACCTCATTCATACAATATACATGATCTCAAACCGATTCACAGTTTAACTCATGTTTATATTTTCATGTTTATCTTCCTGGTCTTTCTCAACATCTTTAAAAAAATAATAAAGAGAACAAGTTATGTCAACATTATCTTAACTTCTGTTTTATGAAAATATGCTGTTGTCAATAACCATAGTTGTTTCTTTTGCTTCTAGAGGGTATATCCTTTTATTGATCGATACTGATGAAACTAAGCATAATGTATGTTATGGTTGATAATGTAAATAACTGAAAATTATTTGGTTTCTTTTAAGATGTTTATAAAGACGGAGAGGATAATAACTGAAATTAAGAACATGAGTAAAATTGTAACTCCATGTTGAAAAAAAGATGCTTTGGTTTTAATGTGTGGTTGGGTCGTTGTCCCATTTTAATCCTATTTTGGGGCGTTCTAAATTTTATTGTTTTTACTCCTATATTGGTGTTAAAATCTCAGTTTTTATAGAATTATAGTTTTAGGACAGCTGACTTTAAACAAGGACCTGCCGTATAAGTTTGCAAATTTTTTATTGTACCAAGTGTACTAGTTAGTAGAATAGACAGTTAAGTAGTGGAACAATGGCTCGAAATAAAACTAGCTGATTAATTATCGTAACTTTTATATACATGTAGAAAATAAAAATAGAATTAAAACCACAAACGATAAGACATAACACAATATCGAACCAGAATTACAAACGAAAAATCATAACTAAATACATGAATTCACACTCGGGAAAACAGTAATATTCGGAAATAGGTCAAGTTCGGTAAACCAGATGACGTAGATGGTAATCCACAATCTAAGAAGTGGTAAAAAAAGTCGTTAGTTTAGACACAGACACATCATATAGATCAATCAATTCGTGATGGACATCATTCATCAACGTGCAGACATCTTATACGTTCAGGTATTTCACATCCCATCTTTTATGGTAATATTCTATACAAAAATGTCGCCATTCACCTCAAAAGCTAACCAAACCTTTAAACAGACTTATTCAGAAAGGATATAGTTACGATACTGTTGACAGGTTATTAAAGATGGCATTTTTTGGAAATAAATTGATTCACTCATTAGGTCGTTGCATCGGAAATAAACACAATTATTATAAAACCAGTTGTTGGCATGATACAGGTTATGTTCTTCTCGTATATTATATTATGGTATGATACTAAACCCTAACGGGAGGGATTGTGCTTGATTTTCATATGATGAAGACATACCTATTCTTACATCGGACTCGTACTTCTTTTAAATTGAGTTTTTCTGTACGTATTGCTGTGTATTTGTTTATTCCACATTCAACGTTAGAGACATCATTGAGAGTAGCTGATGTATACAGACAATCACCATAACCGCGTGTACGTCGAGGAGAAGAGTTGTAAATATTTTTCACATTTACCGAGCTACAGGAAGGATGCATATACACGATTTTCATAAATTGTAGTAAGTCTATTTTAATTAAAATCAAAGATAAACAATACCATAAAAACGACTGATGTGAAAGATGCCACTGAACACCACAAGTTCCCAACTGCATATTGGCTTCCCTAATTACTCATACAAATACTTATACATATCGTTTAATATCTGCATTCGGTAAATTTCAACTACGTATATTTAAGTGCTTAATGCTTGTTCCGTAACAATCCGAAAAAAGTCGTTCAAATATTTGGACAACATGAATAAAGGACTGAACTTTTTATGAATTCAGACAGCTCTTAAGAAGTTTGTATGCTTTTCATTGTAATGAAATTATTTTTCTCTCATGTTATGTTTACAGTTTTAATAATACTTATATTCTTTTATAAACTGACACCCAATCTCACCAAACGGAAACTATTATATCAAATGAAATTGTCTTTTGACAAATTATGGGTGAAAAGTAAAATGTCAAAAGTACCGAACTCCAAGGAAAATTCTAAACGGAAAGTCCTTTTTCAAATGGCAGAATCAAAATCTCAAACACATCAAACGAATGGAATACAACTGTCATATTCCTGACTTGGTACAGGCATTTCCGTATGTAGAAAAAAGTAAAATAATAAAAATACCGAACTCCAAAGAAAATTCAAAACGGAAAGTCCTTTATCAAATGGCAAATCAAAATATCAAACACATCAAACGAATGGAATAGAAAATGGTGGAAGAAAGCCATAAAACAAGGTTTAACCTACCATTTTTTCTTAAAATGTCCTGTACCAAGTCAGGAATATGGCAGTTGTTATCTAATAGTTCGTTTCTATGTTTGTTGGCGTTTGTTTTTGTTGCACCTCAGTGTTTCTGTTGTTCAGTTCTTTTCCTCTAATAGTTGATGTGTTTCTCTCGGTTTTAGTTTGTAACCGGGATTTGTTTTCTCTCAATCGATTTATGACTTTTGAACAGCGGTGTATTACTGTTGCCTTTATTTATAGCTAATTAAACCTCTAACTTGTATGACAGTCGAAATTATATTCGGTGCGGTTACTTCAAATTCTCCTATTCAGAAAAAAACAATGTTCAATTTGAAATCTTAATTTTACAATTTCTGTCGATGATCTTTTATGTTTATGTTCTTTTGTGTTTAAAATTGAACTCAGTCTTCGAAATTCAAAAAAAAATAGTATTTCATATTCAGTCATTACGTTTATAAAACTCAATCTAATTCCTGAATTGAAGCAATGTTTCAACGTTTTCTTCTGTGCATTTAGATTTTAAACAATGCGCCTCAGCTAAATAGTCAATTTGACTATTCGACTATTTTGTTTTCAGCGTCACTGATGGATCATATTTCAAACGTTGTAATTGTTATAGCTAACAGGCGTGGTCTGCATTGCAATGAGTAAATCCCATACCGCATGGCAAGCTATAAAATGTTGTGTGTCGAGTTTTACTTGAGAAAGACATTTTGCTTTCTGAATACTTAGCTATAAAATGACCTTCATATTACAAAATGTTTTAAAAAATCAGACAAATGGCATTATCAATATTGAAACAACCAACACAAAACAAGTACAGTGTATTACAGACAGCAATGAATTGCAATCATTCAATAACAAGCCCCTGACTAGGGACAGGCACATAAGGAATGTTGCGGGTCAAACATCAAGCAAACCGTTACCTTGGACAGAGGTTTAACAGAACAAATAAATAAATAACTTGACAAAAAAGAGAGGGCCAAACTCATCAGATAGGCATGAATAACAAAAATAACCAAAAAACAATAGACACAAAGTACCAACCGTAGAATATATCAGCAATTAGTAAAAATGAAAAAAGAACACTCAATGTTTTGTGAGCGTCCGAAGCACTATTCTTGATTTACCTTTATTAGGAACACTCATACCCACAACTTTGAAAGCCACGAATGTGTTTCTATCTTAACAATTATATGACAAAAGAGGATCTAAATAGAATTGCCAAATCTATCTAATGCTACATGTATTTTAACCCGAGAAAGTTGAAAACTAAGTTTCTTGATAACTTCAGAAGTTACAAACGGATCACTTTAAAATGGTATGCCATAAATTATGTCAGGACCAATATACTAGCTGGATAAAAAAAAATAGCAACTAATAAGCAAATCAAGTTCCCTTAATTCAAAGCGGGCAAATTTAAAAAAAAAAACATATAAGTGTACTTGTCCATTGTTAGAAATCTCGTCAGTAGTTGTATTATGTCAGATTAACTTGTTGGTTGGTCTACTGTGTACGACTTTTTTTTTATTGAGTTCAGTTTTGCGACATTTGTTTTAGATAAATGATTGTTTGAGTACACACGTTAAACTTGTTTAGTCAAATGAAATCCTGTACATGTCTAGGTTTGACTATCGAAACCATGTGTTGTTAGTTTTTATTTTTCTTGCAATAAAAACGAGGAGATGTGGTATGATTGCGAATTAGACAACCATCCACCAAATGTAAAAATGAAGTGGTATTTAGCAATTATAGGCAAGCATACGGTTTTCATCAATGAGAAAAACCCTTACCGTATATTCGGCTATAAAAAGCCCAGACATGAAAAAAACAAATCAATTCAAATGGGAAAACTAACCACCAAATTTACAACAACGTCAAATAAATATGACAGACATTAAACTAACGACAACCACTGTCCTACAGGCTCTTGACAGACACATGAAGAATGTGTGGGATGAACGTGTTTGTGAGCGCTTAAACCTCCCCCTAATCTAGGACAGTGGTGTAACAGCACATCATAAGAACAAAATGTAAAAATCAATTGCAATTGGCTTAACACAAAAGATCGCCATGGGGCACAAAAAACACTAACATAAAAACAAAAGACACAAAGCACCCAAATAACAGTACTCGCAGTTATTGAAAGCTTGTTTAAATCCAATTATAACTGATATATAAATCACGTTCTCCCAGACTAAAGTATCAATCAGTACACATACAACGGATTAAGTGTAAAGACGTCAAAAACAGTCTGAAAAAACGCATGACTTTGCGTGCAAAGCCATATGAGTAATCAGTATCGACAGGATGTAGGATCACGAGTTAGTAGTACTGTACATAAATAGCAATATATATATTCGGTTATGTTTTAATTTCTAAATACAAAATTAAAGTAAGTAACGATAAAAATAATATTTAAAGATTTCTCTACTGTGTTAAATTGATAACATTTAAGAAAACGTTTATTCAAAAGATCCTATTTAAACTGACATCTTCAAAATGCTGGATTTTTTACAATGTTACATCTGTAGAACTTGTTTTTTAATCAGACGATCGACATTTATCTGTGAACTAACTGTGTCTTATTGCTTGCCGATTACCCCTTTATTTACACAAGACAGACTCAAAAAAGTTTACTTTATCCCTTAATTTCACTTTCCCCTTTACATGCGTATATATCATGTCCTTTAACTGTTTTATTCAAAATATTATGACTATATTGACTGCATCTATTCTAATGAAGATATCATGCATATAGTTAAGCCTGTCTCATATCTTAACTTACATCTAGAAATTAACAATTAGGGTAAGTTGAAAGCAAAGATTTTCTCTTTTTCTTAAACGCGACATTACTCAAAGCGACTTATTACCGGATTTGTACATGCTTGTGCAACACGACAGATACCTCATGCAGAACAGACACTACTATCCGTTTGGAAGCACATGAGTTCATTCCCGATTTTAAATTGGGTTCGCGTGCTGTCTTGAATTTTCTAAGTAATGTTTCTTATTGCTGTATGTCTGTTCCTCGTTTTTACTTCGGCCATGATCTTGTCTTTTTTCATTGATCTTATGATTTTCGAATTCCACCTTGGTATCTCCTTCTGGCTATCTTTTTTAGTTGTTTTTATTGTTTTTATGTCTAATTTGCAGGGAAGTAGTTGGATGTTGGTAGCAAGTGTAATTGTATTGCTCGGTAATTGTGGCGACTTCTTTGAACCCCTTTTTATATACTTTTGTTTTACCTTTTGTCTTTGTGCAACCATTTTGAAGAAATATATATTTTTTTCTTCATATTTACTTATTGCTGTTCGCTAAAACACAAAAATAGGTAAAAGACACCAAAAGGGCATTGAAACTCATAATTTAAATATCAACATTAATGCCGAGTCCTTCTTTTTCTGTGTAGGGTTGGTTGTAGATTGTTGTCTTCTTTTTGCCATGGAGTTGACGGTCTCTCTTCGACTTATGAAATTAAAAGTCCTTAAAAAGTAAAATAACAAAAATATCGAACTCTAAGTAAAAATTCAAAAGGGAAAGTCCCCTATCAAATGTCAAAATCAAAAGCTCAAACACATCAAACGGATGGGAAACAACTGTTCCGCCTTTGTTTAGCTAGCTGTCAATTAATATTCATTTAGTTAACAGTTTTCATAATACTCCATTTATGTTTACTCCTGTTTCACTTTTGAATGAACTGTTTGTATCTTCCGCCTCTTTTTCACAAATTTATACATATATATATAAAGTGACATTTTTATTGTTTAATGTATAATGTTTGCTGATTGCAACTTAATTAGATGGGCACTTAAAAATAAGTAACATACGAATCGTACTATAACAAACACAAACTTTATATCATACCCAAATTAACCTAAATATATCCAAAAAAACTGAAAAGTACAAATATCCGAACCCCAAGGTAAATTAAATGAGGGAAAGTCCATAACAAAACGACAAAACCAGGCGCTCGACAACATCAACCGACGAAACGACAAAAAACAACTGTTATGATTTCCGAAGAAAATGGTAAATGAATCTAGTTTTATAGCTAGCTAAACCCCCACGTGTAACAGTTGACTATAGTTCCGTTACATTGACATATATATAGCTAGTGTGTGCATCCCAAGCAGACACATTTGAAGAAGGTGACAAAATTTGGATCCAGCAGTTGTGTAAACATACATAATTAACATATTCTATAACAATATATTAAAAATTCAGTCCGTGGCGCGCGGAAGTAGTCAAGAAGACAGTATTATTTTTTTCGGGGTTGACAGGATACACGTAATCGTTATTAGTTTCAACTTCAAGGTTCTTATGCAAGCAAATTTAATAAACAATGATTTTATACAGGTTTTTTTTTTTTTTTTTTTTTGGTTATCACTTTACACAGGGCTTTATCTCTGATCTTATTTCTGTGTGCACAATTCTGATTCTACGTACTTCACCTTTATCTATATTAGGAAAACCTGTTTGGACGATTCCATATACCATTATGTTTTAGGGATTTTAGATTCAGTGTCGAGATAATGTATATTATTTAGCGTTGTCTGCGAGAAATAAATCATTTTTCTGATAAAGTTACTAAATTCAAAACCAATATAAATATAGTTAACATATATATTCTATTTAACTGTGTAAATTGATCGGAATGTGAATGGCAACATAGACTTAAAATTCTTTTTGGTCTATCCCGTTTAACACATGACATATGCGCGGGAACTTTTTCCTTTGACATCGTAATTTAATGGACGTTAATGATTGAATTTGGACTATTGTAATGCGATATAAATTGTTTTTGGATGTAATGTGATAGGATTTAATAATGTGATTTTATTTGTTTCTTCTTCTACAGTACATAATGTGACGTCTGGTTTGTACACATTAAGTCTCTAGTCTAGTCAGACCTGAAGTAGATGTACAGCATATCCCATCATATTTCAACCAAAAAATACAACTGATTTACGCTACAACTGTTGAATAGACCCTCATGTATATAAATTTAATCTCATTTCAGTCCATTAAACTGGCAAAATCAACGGAATCAGTGCAAATTTCGCGAATTCTTTGTCTTTCACCTTTTTAAAACTCGTTATGGACGATTCCATATACCATTAGGTCCGAGTACACAATTATCGTCCTTTGATTTTCGTTGTCCACAAATGTAGTCCCTAGTGTGGATAGTGTGTTACTTGCTATTTTTTTTTATACCCCTTCCAAATTTATTTCTCCATGTTTTATGACTCAAATAGCAAGTAGGGGGGTATAATGACACTGTAAAAAAATTTGGGTCATGAATTTTAAAGTAAAGTAGTGATTTGGTCCAGCTAAAAAATGTTAAAAATTAGCACTTCGGAAGCTGTCAAAAGATTTGAAGACCCCCTTAACATAAAATTTTCCATATTTTGAGTTAGAGCCGATGAAGTTTTCTATAATTTTGATATAATTTGTCCCAAAAGTAGTACAACACACTGTAAAAATATTATTGAGAAAGCGCAGGTGGGATTTTTTTAATTTTCATTTATTGTCTAAAAGAAATGCACTACGAAATAACTGTGTACTCGGACCATTATATTTTAGGGGTTGTTTATATTCCGAGTCGAGTTAATGTATGTAACTTAGTGTTTTTTTTTTGAAACAACTCAATTTCCTGATAAACTTCCTTAATACAGAAACATTATATATAGTTGACATTTTTATTATATTTCGCTGTGTCAAAATGACCTAAATGTGAAGGACAGTATAGCCCTGAAAATGGTATATCCCGTTTTACACATGACATTTACGCGGGAAAGACTTCCATTGAAACAAATCACCATTGCGAGAATTAATTTGTTATATTATTGTAATTTACTGACTGTCTTTTAATTTGATCTCCTACCACGACAGTCATTCAAGTAGAACAGTATCAACATTTTATGTCGGGTTTGTCCACAATTTGGAATATACATAATACAGATATACTGTTTCCAGATGGACTTCATTCTTTATTATTTATTAAAAATAAGTGGATCCATCCTTTAGAAAAGTTTTTCAGAATATAATGAATCCCCCCGCCTTTTTAAGTTAAAAAGGCTACATTTTCTTTTTTCCTTTTCTACAACAGCAAAATAAGGGTGTCCACCTGTATGATTGTATTCTGTTAGATATATATAGTTACACCCCTTCTGATATTAGTATATGTTTTTGTTCTCTGCAGTCCACCTTTTGTGGCAGAGGAACTTCAATGAAGTAGGATGACATTTGTCCCCAAGTGTAGTGGCAGAGAAAGACTGTTATGCATAATCTTTTTTCCAATTTGAATTGTACTGTGTAGTTATTTTAGAATTTATGAGATGTATCCATAGTACAATGTAATGTAAACAAGTCCAACTGTATGACTGTATTCTTTTAGAAAAGATATTGGTTTGGACAAAGTTTTTCTATTGTACTGTAGTGTATATTGTAGACTTTTTTTATGATGAACAATCAGTTCACCTAGTGAAATGAAAAACTGTATTCTGAAGGAAACACACTATTCAGTTAATTACATGTTTTTGTAGTATCAAATTGTGTTGCTATTTTTTAACCTTTTCACATAGTACATGAATATATGTCTGTTTACAGTTACATTCTAGACCAAAAAATTCCATGATTAAGGTGATAATATATTAAACATTTATGTTACTTTCAGGATTGGTCTTTTCATAAATATTTCTCGTCTTGCAATCGAATGTTTTATCATATATATGCAACTGAGTTCATTGTAAACCAATTATCAAATCATTTTCATATAATCATTGGAATAATTTACATAGAACTTGAAAATTTTGTTCACCTTTATTTTGACTAAATTTATCATGTTCATTTATGAAATTTCTTGCTAGGGGCCCTACACAACAAAACATATGGTCAGAAAAATACATTTAGCTGTAAACAGACACTATTATTGTATCAATTCGTCCCTTTTTGTTGCCTAATTCATCCCATTCTAAATCACTACTTTAAATATTTCCTTGCATCTATACTTTCAGATTGAACTAACCCTTCAATATGATATTACCTAAGACACTCCCTGTTACCTGGCGTATACCATTCCTCAAAGCTAATCATCAACAGACTTATTGTAGCAATATCCTTTTTCTACAACCCTCTTTGAAATTTGTAAAACTGACAAGTACAGGGAATTTGAATCTTTTCTACAGACATATTATTTTGAAACTTTTAATCTGCATCTACTTAGTTCCTTTAAACACCTAAAAAATTAATTGTTTTCCACTTCATTTAAAATCTAAACTATTTCCTTGAACAAACGTTTCGACACCTTGAGTCAAGTCTTTCAAGTCATGTATAAGCAATGAACTCTTAATGAAATTACAATAGATAATTGTTCGGTCACTCGTTGAATATTTTTCTCTATTTGAATTGTTCGATTAGTTATTCTATAAGTAATATACTGTTTCTGTTCTACTATATGAATGAATAAAAAAATTACAACTCAAATTCGGATAGATAGTAGTAATTAATATAATATGATAAAAAGTCTCTGAAGGATTTTGATCATCAATCAAAGAATTCATGGTAAACAAGGCAAACGTTGAATACTTTTCAAATTGAAAGGGCTATCTGAGTAACCATTACCTTTTGTACAAAACACTAAAATGTGACAAAATCAGCTACCATTTACAAATCTTCAATCTGTGCAATGAAACCTAATTCATAATAATTTCATATATAAAGAATCAATTTTTATACCCCTATTTCTTGACCTATTATGGAATGCCATCGTCTGTCTGTTGTCAACCTGTCAGACAATAACCCAATTTAACCAATTCTTAAGTAACTTTGGTGAATTTTTTATATCTATTGATATAAGCTCTTTTTCAATTTTTTTTACGACATTGAGGAGTACTAGAACTTTGATTGTTAAAAAAGCGACATGCTTATCATGCGTAGCTCTTTTATTTCAATCCATATGCAATACCTACTGATGGGTCCTAATTGCATATGAACAAAAAACACATTTTTTTTAAAAATTTTATTTCGACATTAAGAAGGGACGAAACTCACAAGGCCTGACCGACGCAAAATTAATTCTTCCATATAATTCAGTACAATATTAATGAATTAATTTGACACTTACATAATTGATCATTCTTAATTTGATTTCACTCAAAAGATCAACAATTATATAGTTATGATAATGTCAACATGGCCTTGGGAGACCAGGTGTTATATGAAACTGTTTAAGCAGCAAACCTTGAATTCCAGTATTATATGATCAACCAAATATGAAAAGACTATAAACAACTACAGATACAGATTATATATATATATTATTAAACAGCATATATACTTATTCCAAAAAAATCATAGATACCATGCTTATAATTTGGTACGCCACACATGAATGTACTATAAAAGACGCATCAGTGAGCTTCTGACAAAAACAAACTTCAGAGTTTGGACACAAAATTCTCGTTCTCCAATCAGAGCAATGGTAATCTATTCTTGGGTTAGAAAATCTTTAGTTTTTTCGAGCAATACAAAGTTTTGTAAACAGATTATTTATATGACCATGTCAACACAAACACAAAAGTGTTGACTACTGGGCATGTGATTATAAATATGACTGAAAATATTAAACTAAGCCATTTTAGAATAAATAATTACAGCTGACAAATACTTCGTTCTTCTCTCCCCAGGATTCAAATACTTTTGATTCAATACAGCATTACCCAATAATATAGGATACTATTGCAGGTTATTATGTAGGATAACTTTTTTGATGAACAAACATGTATGATCATCAAAATTTGCAGGTATCACCATTTCAAATATAAAATATATTTGTTTGCCCTGTGAAATGTTGTAAGATTTCATTTTATATGTTTAGAGTGGAGTTGATTTTTATATTCCCGCCGCAGCAAAGGGGGTATTAAGCTTTACCCTTGTCCATCCGTCGGTACGTCTGTTACGTCCCAAAGTTTGTTTCCGTTCTCTATGCCTTGACCAAATGTTACTAAACATATACACAATGATTTTAACCACAAAACACACATCAAGTATTAATTTTGGAGACTCACTTTAACAGTTCTAGAGTTATACCCCTTTTCAAATGGAAAACTTGATGAATTTTTCGTTTCCATTCTCCAACTTTAGTTTGCCTCAACTTAATGTTATGAAACTTGTATACAATGCTTATTACCACAAAACACAGATCAAGTTTGAATATTGGTAGCGTCACTTTAACTGTTCAAGTGTTATGCCCGTTTACAAATGAAAAATATTTTCGTTTCTGTTCTCCAACTTAAATTTGCCTCAACCAAATGTTATTAAACTTATACACAATACTTATTACCATAAAACTCAGATCAAGTACACATTTGGGTAGCGTCACTTTTACCGTTCTTCAGTTATGTCCTTTTATAACTTTATATGATATACAAGCGCGGGCATCATCTGTGTCCCATGGACACATTCCAAATTTATTTCATATCATATTACTCCTTTAGTAAACCAGAAGTAAAACCCCAATTCAAGACCAATAAATTTACAGATGTTGAGACTACAATTATTAAGTAGAAATGATTATTCACCTGTATACCTGCTTACAATACCAACGAAGATAAGTCAATTAAAGATTTTAATAGGAGTCATGATATTAGCATGCATTCAGCATATATTTATTTTGTACGATTTATGTATGTTGTTATTTTTATAAACATTGTACTAAGCCGTTTCAATGCAGCAACTATATATGATTCAAATGACAAGGAATATTGCGGTTTACTTAAGAGAGAATTTGGCCAGTATCATGACTGAGTACTCTGTTTAGAAGTAGTAATTTGATTCCTTGCAATGAACTCAATTCATTGTTAAATATTATATATGAAATTTCATTTGTTAACTGACTGCACATGTTCTTTTTGAACTGTCGAGTAATATTCTTAAAGCACTGTGCATCATATTAAACACTTCTGTCAGCATAAGCTCTTTAAAACAAGATGTAGTCACTTCATATGTGATTTATCCATTTTATTTCTATTTCAATAAAAAAAGGATTTAGTTGTTAGGTATCAAATACATGAGTGCTTAATTATAAACTACCAGACGCCTAACTGCAATATGATGCAATGTGCTTTTCAAACCTGTTTTATAACCCTATGTGCTACATACTGAAGAGTCCTGAGCACAAATGGTCATTCATTAATGTTTATTTAAAGAACGAAACTTGCAAGGCCAAACAGACTTCAAAAATCTCCATTGTTCAATTTTATTATAGTTTGGAAAATCAATTTACCACATTAGAATGCTGTTCTATAACTTCATCATTTATATCTTTATCTTGATAACAAAAATTTCAACACCAATCCTGCACTGCCTTCCCCGTTTGAAATTCACTTTTACTATCTATAGAAATGCATTTGACATTTAATTTAAATAATGTCAACAAGGCCTTGGAAGTCTAGGTACAACAAAAGTTCAAAGATAAAAACTAAGATAAAACAAACAAAAAAGTATATATGGTGTACTACTTATTTGACCTGTCAATTTATAACTATTTTGATCTGAGCGTCACTGATGAGTCTTATGTAGACGAAAAACGCGTCTGGCGTATAAAATTATAAGCCTGGTACCTTTGATAACAAATTATATCCATGATTGCTACAACCATGGAACATACTTCAACAGAGAACACTACAAATAGTGCATACAAACAGTTTAGAAAAAAACGTATTACACATTTAAACTGATATCAATCTTACAAAGACCCCAACGAAAGAATTTTTGTTATTGATACTAAGTAGTAAGATATGTTTTACATAAACTCACTCTCCCGATTACCAAAAAAAGTAAAAGCATAATTTAATACAACACAACATTCAAAATTGAATAAAAGGAAAACTGCATAAGTAAATATAATAATACACAATGTCACTGCCATCATGTATTATTTGTGAAGTTCGTGTAATGATCTATTTGAGGAAAAAGACGAAATCCTTGCCCATCTACTTTTTGTTCAGATACTGATGAAGTTAAACAAAGTCTGAGTAGCATCTGCTAGCTAGCTCTCGCATATCGTATGAGATGATCCATTATCATCTTATATATGATTAATCGTTCAATTTTTTGAACATTGTTGAAGATTTTTCACACATTCCTTACAAGGAATAAGAACACTTTCACTGTATCAATATGTTTTCGTAGTAAATTTTCTTATTATTACAATAGAACGAGAAAATGCTATCATTATATATAATTTTGTTCTTCTAACTTACACATATGACTTTGTGTAAAATGTATGACAATGTTTAGTTATCATAATAATTTGGCTTTCTTGATATTCATAAATTATGTTATTTTAGTGGAAAAGAATGATTAAGACGTAAGATAGAACGAAATATAATTTATTCTTTGAGTCACCTCGCCCTATTGGTTTCCTGTAAGAAAAAAAATAAAAATTTAAGAATTGTTCAGGTCATATGCATAATTTCGGTGTATAATAGATTACTCAGTTTAAATTAAACATGGAGTATGTTAAAAGGACAATTCCTCCATATCTTTTCGTTTTGGCAATTCGGGCAGAACTTTTTAATGGTTTCACTAACCAGCATATTGTCATACGCCAAAAACTAGGCCAGATATTATAAGTTACTAACATAAATGTAAATTCTGCTTTAAGATGATTCACAAAAGTCTAAGTTGTGTTATTTCTGGTTTCCATTGATTCAAACTATTTGCATTTATGATTTGCGTAATCAATTCTGTAGTATTACAGTACATGTGTACATCATGTGATTCTAATTTGGTTAATGAACATAACTGCTTATATTTGTAGTATTTCCTTTTATTTTATGTATAAATGGATTGAAAAGATATAACGAAATGTATAAATGAAAAAGAATTTTACCAGATTACTGATATTGATCAATACGCATATCCTTCATTATAACTTCCTTGGTCCGACAAAGCTGAAACTTTTTCATTATAACCTCCTCCATTAGATAACACTGGAACTTTTTCATTATAACTTCCTTGGTTAGACACAACTGAAACTTTTTCATTGAAAACTGGACCATCGTATGATACTTTGCTCTTCATCGCATTTTCATGCTGTAGATTTATGTCTTCCTTTTCACTCAAGTGCCGTTTATGTTGGATTTCGCGTTCGATGGTTTGTTGTTTGTGTTGAAGTGCAGACTGCAATAGGTTTTTTGTTGCGTGGTTATTAAGTTTTTCAATGTGTCTATTTGATACGTCTTTCAAATGCTGGATGTGTTTACCAATTGCTTTGTTAATACCATAAAGGTGATTCTTAGCAACTCCTTGTACTCGTACAATGTGACTGTTTGCTGTATCGCCGATATCGTTGACATGATCATCTGCAGTCTGAGCAATAGCGTTGACATGATCATCTGCGGTCTGTGCAATGGCGTTGACATGATCATCTGCAGTCTGCGCAATGTCGTTGACATGATCATCAGCAGTCTGACCAATATTGTTGACATGATCATATGCAGTCTGACCAATATCGTTGACATGATCATCAGCAATCTGAGCAACATCGTTGACATGGTGATGTGCAGTCTGTGCAATGTTCTTGACATGATTATCTGCAGTCTGCGCTATGTTGTCGACATGAACATCTGCAATTGGAGCAACGTCATTATAATGAGTATCTGCAAAGTCGTTGATATCACCATCTGTAGACTGCGCAATGTCATTGACATGATCATTTGCAATCTGTTCAATGTTGTTGTCCGGATGTAAATCATTATTCAGATCAGAACGGAATGAAGTACTATGATGACCTGAAACAAAACAAAACGTTTATAACAAATATACTGAACTCCAAGATAAATTCAAAAAGAGAGAAGTCTTTTAAAATTGACAACACCAAACATTTGACTATATCAACGACGGAACGACCAGAAAACAACTTATATCTGACATGATACAGACATTTTCCGAAAAAAATTGTGGATTTAACCTAGTTTTATACCTAGTTCAAACTTCCACGACAGCATTGTGTGAGCAACTCCAATAGACATAATTGGTTAACGTGACCATTATTTGGCTGTCAAAGCAGTGTAAACACAACACAACTAAGTTTAATAATCCAAACAAACATACAATTAAATCTAAAAAAGACGCCAACAACAAAACTTCTGTGGTTGATGGTACAGTACGGTAAAACATGACTTTCTCGATAAATACAGATTAAGTTAACAAATAAGAATTAGGGTGTTCAAAATGCAAGTAACACTATAAAAATTTCATGATTCTGAATCGCCACTCTAAATTCACATGTATCAGGAACGCACAAAAACACACCGAGAAATTGAATAATATGCATTTCTATTCAATGGTAATTGGTAGCAAATAATTACTTACAATAGCTTGCAATTATCACCTCTTTTCAAATACATGTAATACAAAAAATTAGCTTACTTACATACACCTTATTTAATTTCGCTTACTATGACGGTGTAATGTGTTAATGTTGTCTCACTGATCTTTGCACCAGTTTTTATTTCTCTTAATTCATAAATATTTTGAAATAGGAACTTTTCCTTAACTTATGACAATATCATTTGGTGTTTTTATCAGAGAGAATATATGTACCAATAGAAACAGCGGTCAAAGTTGTTAAATGGTAAATGACTTGAAATCAAAACAGGAAATCTATTCGAGATACGTTTTTATTATCATTTTTCGAATTGTCACTAGTGAAATGTTGACTTGTTACATGCAGTTGTCTCCTATCAAATTAAAAGGAGTTGCCTTATGCTTGTCAATGGTAAATATAGTACTAGATTTCTCCCTTAAGATATCACCAGCCCAAAAATGGCATTGATGTGATCATGTTTATAAGTTAAAACTGGTAACAAAACTTTGAACTTTTCGCAAAACTAAGAACTTCTACCCCCGGAAGAGATTCACTTAGCTGTATTTGATAAAAACTTTGGGAATTTTGGGTCGTCAACGCTATTCAACTTCGAACTTGATTTGGCCTTTTAACTTGTTGTATTCGACCGTCACTGATGAGTTGTTTGTAGACGAAACGTGCGTCTGGCATATAAAACTATTAGCCTGGTATCTTTGGCGTGTTATTTTATAACCATTGGGTCGATGCCACTGATGGTGGAGGTTTCATACCCGAGGTTATCATCAGCTCAGTAGTCAGCACTTCTGTGTTGACATCAAATATTATTCATATGGTCATAACTATAAAGTAATTGTTAACAAAACTTTAAATTGTTCAAACAACGTAGGATTTTCTATCCCAGGAATAGATTATCCTATCAGTACTTGGCAATATTTTTTCGGAATTTTGTGTCCTCAATGGTATTCAACTATTTGATTTGTCCTTTTAACTTTTTTATTCGCGCGTCACTTGTAAACATAACATGTCTGGCTGTCTTTGAGGAATTTTTTATTATATGATTATGTCACTAAAAATAAGTCCTACAACTTACACGAGTTCAAAAGCTTTGGTCAATTATGACATCCAAAGTATGCATCATATAATTTAGAATTGATGCAGATACATGCCAAATATCAAAAACCTTTATTAAAAGATAAGAATATAAGGGCACGATCATGTTATATAGCAGTCGATTTGGATGTCAAAGATCTCATATAAAGAATTATGCTCTATACCACTTTTTTATGTGATTTGCCAATTGACTAAATATCAAACCCTTCGTCGAAAGAAACAAAACAAGTTCTGAAATATCAGTATAACATCAGGCAAATCATTATTTGTCGTTTTTCCTTGAAAACCTGCTGGAAGATTGGATTTTTTGTTTTGTTTCATGAGCTCACTACTGCCAATGAAGTTTCTTTATGCATTATTTTGTGTAACGTATCAATTGAGACATCCTTTAATGAAACAGAAGGTTTGTAAGCAGGATCTACTTACCCTTCCGGTGCACCTGAGATCACCCCTGGTTTTTGGTGCGGTAGGTGTTGATCAGTCTTTAGTTTTCTATGTTGTGTACTGTTGTTTGTCTTTTGGTTCTTTTCTTTTTCTGCCATGGCGTTGTCAGTTTATTTTCGACTTACGAGTTTGAATGTCTCTTTTGTTATTATTGTAAATGACAATTTGACAACGGGAAAACTTCAAATGTGCAAACCTTTGCACTCATTATATGAGATATCTTATCAGTAATTTAATTGTTTTTACAGAAATGGGTATTTCTCCTTTTTTGCACTTTTTTCTTAGTAATGTTTGTTTTTCTGAGGTTTGCAGGCAAATTGTGACGTTGAAAATTTTGAATTTAGAATGTGGCTGGGAAAAGATATGGACAATTTGTAGATCAGACAAAGTTTGATGAAATACCAGTGTTTTTGTTGGTTTTTTTTTTTTTTTTTTTTTTTTTTTTTTTTTATCTATTTTCAGAAATGTTACTCGTTTGAGAGAATTGCAAGCACGTTAAGATTATCGTCGTCTTTGATTGTAAAATATCAGAAAAACAATCGGTTTAGATCGCTTATAAAATGTGCAAATATTTTTACAAATTTGCACATTTTAAGACTTTTAAGACTTTTCATTTAGATAAAGATAATAATGTCATTTATCTCATTATTTCGAATATTTTTACAAATATATACTCTGTTTGTTCGATTCAAATTATTTTCGTAGCAATGAAAATGGACGATAAATCAGAGGATTTAAGTAGTTTAAGACATGTACAGTAAATTTACTTATTTTGTTTTGTAGCAAGAAAAAGATTGCGTTGACCCAAATGTTTCTCTTTTATTTTTCCAAAGCACATCATAAGAACAATCTAATCATCCTATTCTAAATTGTGACATTTTGAATTAGTTTGAATTTACATATCAGCTGGTGCATGCATTGCAGGTGATGCATGCATGACAGGAGACGCTTGCCTTGTCGAAACACCCGTTGTCGCTTCTCTTGGAATACATTCCCTCTGTTTTTGTTTGTTTCCTTCATTTGTCTCTTATTAGTCGATTAACGAGATTTAAGCGTCGGCGTGCTGCTGTCGCCTTAATTTATCATGTATTATTAAACATTCCACCAGTGTCCTTTTTAATAACACTAAAGTATTTTTGTTTTCCCTTTCATAAAATTTACAAAAATTGATAATTCAGTACAATCTGTCGCTTAATTAAAAAAAAGCTCTACTTTTTTTTTTTTTTATGAAAAAATTTGATATACACTACATTTAACAAAGGTATAAAACAAATCTTTTGCAAAAAATTAAGACCCCAACCTTAAGAGTTTAACATTGAAGATCTTGTCGGAGTTCTAATGGACTAACAGCAGACTGTGTGGCCTTCATATGAGATACTGTATCGTTCTCACATCATTTTTCATAGACGTTATGAATGTCATTAATTATTATGAACGCAAATCATATATGTTTTCATATGCAGATTGTTACGATTGAAAGCGCACATTTGAATGCTTGATGACATGAGATAATCATTTGACCAAAAATGCTCTTGTGTTCGATAAAAAAAATGTAAAATGCATTATCTTGCAATCAGCCAACTATTGAACAAATAATAGCTGCAAAATTTAATTTTTGCTATATTTGTACTTCTACAAATAAAGTTTCCGGTTCCTTGTTGAGCAAGCGGTAATGTGATTTTTTTTTTGCGTAACAGTTCATTTTAGAGTCCTCTTCACGGTCCGCGTTTGAACTAAGACGATTTCTATGTAAAAGTAGAGACAACTATTTAAGTGCCGGATGTAATTTCAAGATAAAAACAATAACATGTACATTATTGGAAACATTATATGTATTTTTACTCGCTACGAAACAGGAGAAAAGCTCGGCGAGCATCTCGTTTTATCCTGTTTCTAAAGCTCATACAAATCAATTTTATATTTTCTGACATTGTACAAATATTGTACAATTATAACTACAACTTGCAAGTAAACTTATAATTGCCTTTAATTGCTTACATCCACTTCATTTTAACTTTGGTGGATAGTTGTCTCATTAGCAATCATACCACATCTCCTTATTTTTATATTGTAGTTTTGTTTAGGACGCTGTGATATTGACAGTGCAAAATATTATCATTTGTTCCAATGACTTTTTACTGTTCATAGAAAGATTAAATGTTAAAAAAGTTATCAACACTAATGGTTTTCTATCACAAGGTAGAGACATGTTCTTACCAAATTATCAAATATACCGGGCTTATAATTTTGTATACACCATGCACGTTTCGTGTACATTAGACTCATCAGTAGCATTCGATATAAATTAGTTGTGAAGCCAAATCAAATACGAACATCGAAAACAATAGATTTGGCACATTTCCAGGAGTGCAATTATTTGCATTCGTTGAGCGCCTATGATGAGTCTTCTGATCATGAAACGTTCTGTCGCATAACATTAAAATCTTGGTATCTTTGATAAAAACTAGATTGATACACATATTGGTGGATGTTTTGTTAAATTGTAGCAAGCACTCCTGTGTTGATGTCAAATATCAATTTTAGGTTATTGTTTGTTATTTTACTGTTTATCAAATGATTTGATCCTAGGAGACGATGTGAATTTGTTTATCCCAGATTTATGAATCTGTGTACTTGAATTAGCGTTTGACAGTTCTGATTCGAGAACATACTATAAGTATGATTTTATGTAGACGAAACGCGTGTTTGCCGTGTTAAATTAAAAGCCTGGTATTTTTATGATTTCCACAAATAATAATGTTTTTGAGAATTGATAACCTGAACAATGACATTGTTTTGTTGACTGTGAGAAAACAGCCTAAACTAAGTATACCTTGAATAACCGTAAATAGATGTTGGTTTCCTAACTGCACAAAACATTCGTTGCTGTCACCGTATGATTCAAGACATTCCTGCCAAAGAGTCATAAATCTTCTTCGACCACCACTTAGACGGTATGCTAAATAGAATTCGAAAATACAAATTATTCAGTTTTGAAATGTTAAGAAATACGCAGTTATTAAATTCTTTGCACATTAATTTAATTACTGCAAAAACAGCAATACATAGGTCAATTTGTTTAATTGGCAGTACCAAATTTATACATCAGATGCGCATTTCGACAATCGATTTCTCTTCGGTGATGAAGATAAAAATCCAAAACCGTATACAAACGTTAAAAAGTACAACAATTACTAAAACAAGGAAGCAGAGCTATGAACTAGGGAGACACATTCCATTAATTTAAAATGTCATTCCAGTCATTTATGATCTCAGTGTATTGTGGTTGCAAATGAACACTACATTGAATGAAACGTGGTATACCTTCAGTTACCATATACCTTCAGTTACCAGCCTTTTTATTTTGTTTTTCTGATCTTATCTTTTCGTTTTTGTCCCAATTAAACATATGTTGTCAGCATTATTTTGATACCAATCTTTCATAAACATTAAAGTAAGATAATTCATTGTAGAAAATATATCCAAAGAAATGAATAGATTGGTTTTTAGATTAACAAAAGTACGATAACAGCCATTATTTGGCCTCTGAAATTATGTTAGTTTTATTGAAAAATGAATAGGTAAATATAAACTGGACTGTTTAGTGCAGAAAGGTCAAATGGGTTGTCACTGTGAAATGTGAAATTGGCTTTATTGAGCCTCGTATTGAGCTAAAATAACAATTTACACATAGTTGTTGACAAAATAACAACCACCTTACCCAAAATGATTTTACACACATTAACATCTGGATGAAAATACATCTTGTAGTAAAATATCGGAGGTAAACAGTCCATAAGATAACGCAGTCAGTTAAATTGTAATTAAAATTCCCCCGAAGGCAGTACTAATAAAAAGGATCGATTTGGATTTGTACGCTATGGCCATTAAAAACGTTTCAACATCATGGCAGCAACAGCATAAAGGCGATAAAATTTTCAAGGTTTTCGTTATTTTCGAAAATTTTCGTTAGACACAATAAAGCTAAGGAGTATACGACTGTGCGAAAAGTTGTATACCTGATTTCCGAAAAGTGTAAAAATAAATCACCTTCGGAGACTCATCAGGTAGCACTTGTCTCATATGTTCAAAGCATTTTTAAATATCCAGCCATTATCCCTACTGTATATGGCATAATGTTCTTTAAATGTACAATGTAGACCTAATACAAAGGATTTTCAATGAGATCAAATATTTGTAAAATGAATTACTTACTGTTTCCTCCGAAGTAAATGATGCCATGTCTTATTCTCAAATTGACATCTGTCCCATCATCATTGAAATTTCCCTCAAAAACGTGTGTGTGGACATGCCTATGAACAGCAGCTTGGTGGCTGTGAATATGTCTATGAGCAATAAGATGCCTGTGAACATGTCGGTGTACAACTTGATGTCTGTGAACATGTCGGTGTAGAATTTGATGTCTGTGAACATGGCTGTGTACAACATTGTGTTTGTGGACATGGCTATGAACAACTCGATGTTTGTGAACATGGCTGTGAACAACGTGATGACTGTGAACATGCCTGTGTAGAACGTGATGCTTGTGAACATGTTGGTGTTCAACGCGATGTTTGTGCACATGTTTATGTAGAACGCGATGACTGTGAACATGCTTGTGTACAACGTGATGCTTGTGAACATGTTTGTGTAAAACACGATGCTTGTGCACATGTTTATGTAGAACACGATGCATGTGAACATGTCCATGTAAAACTTGATGTTTGTGGAGATGTTTATGAAGAACACGATGTTTGTGAACATGCTTATGTAGCACGCGATGCGTGTGAACATGTCCATGTAAAACTTGATGCTTGTGGAGATGTTTATGTAGAACGCGATGCGTGTGAATATGTCCATGTAAAACTTGATGTTTGTGGAGATGTTTATGTAGAACACGATGTTTGTGAACATGTTTATGTAGAACACGGTGCGTGTGAACATGTCCATGTAAAACTTGATGTTTGTGGAGATGTTTATGTAGAACGCGATGGTTGTGGACATGCTTATGTAGAACTTGATGCCTGTGAACATGGCCATGTAAAACTTGATGTTTGTGGAGATGTTTATGTAGAACGCGATGGTTGTGGACATGCTTATGTAGAACGCGATGCCTGTGAACATGGCCATGTAATACATTGTGTCTGTGAACATGTCTATGTAAAACGCGATGCCTGTGAACATGTCCATGTAAAACGCTATGTCTATGAACATGGTTATGTAGAACGCGATGTCTGTGAACATGCCCATGTAAAACACGATGCCTGTGAAGATGCCGATGAAGAACGCGATGCCTGTGAACATGCCCATGTAAAACACGATGCCTGTGAACATGCCGATGAAGAACGCGATGTCTGTGAACATGCCCATGTAGGACGCGATGTCTGTGCATTATCCTGTGTGAAACGCGATGCATGTGAACATGTCCATGTAAAACGCTATGTCTGTGAACGTGTCTATGTAAAAGGTGATGTCCGTGAACATGACTATGTCTGTGGAAACTAATAGCTCTTTCATAATACCTCCTGTGTCCAATATTAGCGTAACCTATTAATATATATATATATATATAGATATACAAATACTTACTGACAAATGCCAAAACTAGATTATCAGGGTGTCAAACTCTCACAAACATCTCCTTAATCCAACTTTAAATGGGTTATACAAGGAATCCATACAATGGTGCAATAGTAGAAATGCTGAAAACTTTCTAATATATTTACCTTTATTCTAGTTTACTTTCAGCTAAAGTATTGATATAAATGTTTAGTTGCTCAGTCTTTAGTTTCATATGTAGTATTTTGTGGACTTGTTTGTTATTTCGTCTTTTTTCGTTTTTTTTTTTGTTTGTTATGGCGTTGTCAGTTTATCTCGACTTATGAATTTTGATGTCTCCATAGTGTCTGTCGTCTCTTTTTATACTAACACTAACATTGTTGTAACTCATGGGCGAATAACAATTTAATAAGATATTTTGACGAAACTATTTACCGGTATATCTGTGTAGATTCCTACTACAAAAGAATTATCTCCCCATTACGCGTATTGTTTTTTTCGGTGAAAATAAAAACTGGTAGCTATTTTAGAAATGACAAACTGTCATGAAAGCTTTTTGAAAACCGGTAATGAAAACAATCTTTACAAATTTGGTGTGTCCGATGCGCTTTTCTAAATTTACCTTTATTGGGAACGTTTAAATCTAAATACGTCAAATCGAAGAATGTATAAGTTTTTGAAAAAGTGTTTTTGAGTTGTGTAACCAAATTGACGTTAATAGAACAGTCGAATCAATCTTAGGTCATCTTTGCATGAGGGTGTTTAACTAAATTATATCCCTATTGCATCACTACAATACCTATTTGTAATTTTGAAGGACAGATGGAATATTTTAAGAAGTTAAAATAACTAATAACCACATATAGCATGCACAAACTTTTGAACTCATAAAGCATTTATCCAGAAGTGTGTCGTTGAGGCTTTAAAAGTAAAATAAGGTTATTCTGTGTTATTTAAACACAACAACTCTGTTACGATGACTCATTACAAAGATCGTTCACTTGGCCTATGTAATTGGTTTTCTTGGTGTCTGCCCTTCGTTTGACTTTGTTTTCTACGTTTTAAGGACAATATGGTCGAATGTAGGAGGTGCATCTGACTTTATCGTCACTATAAGATTAATAACCAGGGCGTCTTTCAGCGATTTGACCAGATGTTATTGAAAAACATGATAAATACAAAGTATCCAATTTCATTTAACGACGTATTGGTGTAAATAAAGAGATCCAAATTTATGCCTTACACAGCTTAAATAGTGTATTAGAATAAAATGTATAACAAAAATACCGAACTCCAATCTAAATTCAAAAAAGGGAAGTCAATTTATACTGACAAAATCAAACATTATTAACCAACGAGAAACGAATCTTATAGTAAGAGAAAGATTTGTTTTTCACCCATGTAATTGTTCTGTGCCTTTTTACCCTCATCTAATCAATGTATTATATAGTTTAGCTGCTTACTATCATTTGTGTATAAATAAGTTACATACAAAACATTTTAAATTATGAATCTATATAAAACTTTTAACGACTTTGAATCAAATGTAAACTATCCCAATATGACTACCTGGTCATCTTTTAACTTTTATAATATAGAATTTCATTTATATTGTTTAATTTCTACTGAAAAACCGCATCTATTCGAAAACGATGATGAAATAAGTAACCAACGTAAACGGATATGAAAAGGGAGCACAATATTGATATGGCGTAAGAAGATGCAGATAAAAAAAAGGACGAAAGATAAATACTCCAAAATCTTAAACAAAGTATGGACAATCGTTGATATGAATATTGTCTGTGTTGTTTCGCATTTTCGTTTTTCCCCTTTGAACAGGGTGTTGTCGGACAATATGATATTCGACTTATTTTTTCAATCGCCACTTCGGAATTTCCCCGCTTTGACACACCTACATTAGAATGGGAAATTCTCAAATGTATCCTTCCAATTTTTTGAAAATAAGAGTTATAGGTAATAGATGTAAAACAATATAAAGAATTTTTATTTTTAATTCTTCCTTTGAGTGGCTTATTGACATTAATTGGACTAACTAAAATATCGTTGGATGACATTCAAGTATAAATTGTATATACATACCGCTTGGTTCTCCATATCTTCGTCCGTAAGACTCTGCAACTACCACTGAAACGCAATAGATACATGTAGAATAAATATGAACAGAAGGAAGAATTGTTAAAGAGCATCCTATGCAGTTAACTTAAAATGACGACCTTAGCAATAGACATGTTATGAAACCATATATCAACCACTAAAACTACATGCTAAAAATATTCATCACTACAATAGTTACTCAATTGAATCGACGAATTACTGGAAAACACAATATTTTGGTTTGAAGACGATCATTTTCGAATGTTTATTCAAATTTTAAATCCAATATATATTACAGACAAGAAAACAGATCTGCATACCACTATCGTTATTGGTATAAAATACTGTCACAATAGTAATGCTAAATAAATACACATGCGAGAGCATGACAGGGAAATATAGTATACCTAGCACCGCAGTAATTAGGAGGATGGTGAACAATCCCCGCTTCATGATGACAGATTTCTTTAAAATGCTCCTGAAAGATTTCTGTTTGACTTGTTATGTTGTAATAATAATAATGAAGCGCCCTCCCAGAAAATACTGATTAAGCGAGTTATATAGTACATGGTGTCACGCAAGATGTTACCGGTATATACATGTTATAGTACACATTTAAAGTTTGTCTACTGAAATAAAACCATGTTTTTCTATTGAAATCTCTCTATATGTTTGTCATGAGCAGTATAACAATTCTTATCTTCGTGTAATCCATTTGCAACATATATGATCACATACAAACTCAAAGAAAAACAATGTTAGTGACCAGCGGATCGTACAAATAGTTCACATATACCCTGCGTAATATTTATCAATATCAATGCATATGTATAAAAATAAGAAGATGTGGTATGCATGGTATGATTGCCAATGAGACAACTCTCCACTAGAGACCAAATGACATAGAAGTTGACAACTATAGGTCACTGTATGGCCTTCAACAATAATCCAAAACCATACCGCACAGATTTGTTTTTGGAATCAAGGTCTAAAAAAAATCTTAAATTCTGCAATATGAACCGTTGTAAAAGTAATTAATCCGGTACATTTTTGTGATTTGTTAGAGGTAAAAGTAGTTGACCGTTGTTCAAATCTGCTAAATTAATTTCTCAAATTCGAAAATGTAATTGCTTGTACTCCAAAAAGAGTGGAAAAGGTAACGTTGACATTTTACTGTACCAGATGCGACAGTGATGTAACAGCACAACATAAGAACAAACTGACAAACTGTAAAAAACAGTTTGATATTAGCTCTAATTGGATTGATACCAATTGCGTCACAAGGGGAGATAAATCTTGCTATACATGTATCAGTAGTCCTCAGATTCAATAGTCACATCTTTTTAACTATTACATAACCGTTTGCAATGTCAGATTTATCAAACCAATATGTACGATTAGTCCAGTAATACTAAGTCACATTTTCGGGCATTTTATTGTTGGTTATTTTGTACAGAGTAAAAGGCCAGCTACTGAACATTCTGAAAGATAAAAAAAACTTAACTGAAGCGATGTAGTTGGGCATTAAAAAAAAATATTAATAAATAATATGTTAAAATGTTGACTGTAAAGACTGATTTTATTGTGTCTCTTTTTTTCTTTATTTTATTTTCATTTGTTAGTATTTATTGCTTTTTATTATCTTTTCAATATTAGTTGAAAAACACATGCGCATTCAAGTTCATACACACCAGCAACAAACGTTTAATTCACAGCCAAAAACAAAGGAAATAAAATACCCCACATCTCATTTTATTCATACGATGCATAAAGAAATAACAAAGAAATAAAAAAACACACCCAAGCAATACCTTATTTATTTCAAAATACAACTTTGCTCCAAAATATATCTGTACACAAACTTTATTACTGGAACAGACAAGAATGACTTCTAAGGGGTATAACACAAATCACCGTTCACAGTCGTTTTTGTTCTCTGTGTTTTATATTTTTCATATATTACATCTTTATACGCAAACCGTTGATAAATAGAAATCATTAAGTAACTATGGTTCAAACTTCGTCGGGCAAAGTTGACCTTGTGTGAATTTGGCTATTTTATTAAGTCCCTTTGGTCATATACAGTTTCTCAGATGTTTATACATCCTTGGCTTTCAATATATTTGGTTTTAGGGTTTCAAATGAAGGAACATCCAAAAACGTTTTGTTCCGTCTTTAGTCGTTGTCTTAAAGGAGACATGACACGATTGTTTTGTTCAATTTTGCTGGTCAAAACCTGTTAAATCGGCATTTTTCTGGTCAAAGAATCCAGCGCTTGTCATTAAGAATGATTTTTAATTAGATAACGATCACATGATCGTGCTTACGTCAGTGGTTACAAGCTGGGAAAATGTCTCTAACTGGACGATGTCGATACACTATGGACGGTATTGACAACACTTTTCCCAATTACTGACAAACTATAAAGACATTGTGTGTGAAAAATAACAAAGACAAGGATATTAATTCTTCATGCGAAGATTTCAAAAACGACGATTTTTCAGACAAGACCGATCGGATTGTTACCATACATATTTGGTTTGTCTGATGAATAAATTTAATAGACCGCTTTCTGCATTTTTTTCATTTAAATAAAACTGCTTTTTAATCATGATTGAAAATATAAATTTCTAATTATTGATGATCAAAGTGTTCTTTTATCTCTCTGTTACGGTAATGTTATAATTATGTGTGCGCCAGAAGCAGAAAAAAAAAGCGATAGTAAAAGTCAAATAAGGCGTTCGCAAAGTGTCCGTTTTTATTTATTTATATTTTTTTATTACATAGAGACTTTTAATAGGTATAAATTATCACCAAAAGTTATGTTTATATTTTTTTTGGTTGGAAACCATACATCACACTAAGGATTTGTATAGTGAAAAATCCTTTATCACACTATTTCTGCATTAGGATATTCAATCAATAATTTTATTACTTTTCCCCTTTTATGTAAACAATTCAATTCAATATTTATTTACGTCTCACCTTATGTATAAAATTACACAATACAAAATATTTATTGGAGGCTGCTGTTTTAGTGATTAAATGTTGACACCTATAGCATACTTGACCAGGTGAAAGGTAAGAAGGCACCTGTAGTGTGATTTAGTCACGTGTTATGTTATTCACCTTTTAAAATCATACATTTCTAAGAAAAAACTATCTTTTGTTGAAATAATTAATATAGTTCTAAAGTATGCTATTCCATCCAGACCCTTATAAATCTAACTTCAAATTTAAGGAATTACACAAAGTAAATTCAAATTCACTTATTTCCATCCCTCTCTTCCAAATATCATTTAGCAATCAATTTGTTTATTGCTACCATCAAACGCTTGAGTCCAGGAAAATATTCGCAACACATAATGTTCTTGTTCAAAATATTTCTTCTAAAAGGGGTCATTTGAATAAATGTTAGATTTTCAATCGGACTGAGCAGGAAAATGTTTACATGTAACATACTTCAGTCTTCGAGAACATGAGTTGTGTATTATAGCTGTACTTGGCTTTGATCTGGCTAACAGTATTTGTGCGTTGCCTCTATTGTTTTAACGTTAGTGGTTTCTCTACTTCGTACCGATCTTTTGCGTTAGACTGGTTTTTATAGTTCTTATGTACTGCAGTAAGACCACTGTTACACGTTGGGAGGGGGAGAGGGTACCGTAGGCGCTCACAAACATATACCACCGACAGATTTTGAATGTAAAATTGAGAATGGAAATGGGGAATGTGTCAAAGAGACAGCAACCCGACCATAGAGCAGACCTGTCTTAAATCAGGAGCATATAGATCAGTGGTTGTCGTTGATTCATGTCTGTCAATTGTTTTCTGCGGAAATTATTTTGTTATGAATAAGTTAGTTTTCTCGTTAAAATTGTTTCACATTTTCACGTTGAGAACTTTTATAGCCGAATATACAAGTATGGGGTTTTCTCATTATTGGAGGCCGTACGATAAACGACACTTTCTTCATTTATTATAAAGTTTCCATTTTAATAAGAAATGTTTTTCAACATCTGAATCTTTACCAACTAAATAGTTGTCAATAATTATATCCGATGTTCAAACTGAGAATGGAAATAGGGAATGTGTCAGAAAAAGAATGCAAAAGACTTATGATTCACATTCTCGTATCATTTCCTTGTTTGCTTTTTATGCTTTTTGTCTACCAATTTCTTATGAAGTTATAGACTTGCAAGCATACAAGAATATTACTTTTCCATACCTGAAGTCAATTAAAAAATGCATCTGTTATAAACCTTTTTATATCTGCATATTCTTAAAAGCAAAAAAAATAAGATCTATATACAGGTTGTCTATTAGTTATCATTACGGGTTAGGGTATTTAATTGGTGGTGCATAGGGTATTGTATGGTCGTACTACAGGTATTCATTAAACATACGATCAGGTAGTTGTACCTGTATTACTGTACACAACAATAATATATTTCAATCTCACCTGTGCCCTCGGCAAAACCAACATCCAGGATGTACACAAAGAGCTTATGAAGTAATATTGCGTAATAACTATATGTCTTATCAATCCCCCATGTGGAGTGACACCTGAAGTTTGCAACTGCAAACGAGACCTGAAATTGCGAAACTCAATCATCTGTACCGTACACCTGTGACCTATAATGAACTCATGGCATGGCACCCGAGACCCCAACTCTTGATTCCTTATGAAAGTGGGCGGAAAGAAGTGTAGTTTGGGCTTGTTAAAAAGTCCCATCTTTACACCTTCTAAGTCTGCGTGTCATTCGAAAAAACAGAAAATATCGTGTCATTAATCTTTTTAATTATATTGTTGAATCCATCGGCATCACACATAATCATTGTTTATCACTGTCATGCGTTTTGTTGGATAATAATCGAAACTAAATTTGTGCTGTACCCATATGTCAATATGAATGAATGTAACCACTGACGTAGAAGCCACGTTCTGAGTGACTTCCTGGATGGAAATTTGCATATTTGACAGGTCGATAAACGTTGCATCAAAATCTCATTAAAATACATATTTTACCAAATAGTTGACACTTATATTGCTATCGATGTATTTTTGGGGAAAGTTAAGTATAAATAAACATTTTGAAACACAAATTGAAAATCGTGTCATGTCTCCTTTAATAAACGGAAACGATTTCACCGTTAATCAGAATACGTTATTAGTTTTAGCTTGCATTTTATTAGAAAAATTTAACGTTTTGACATTGATATATATTTCTTTCTCCTTTATGAATCATTTTTATAGTTAAAGGGGTATTAGTAACGAATTAGACATAAAATCAAAATACGATTTGTTTGTTTTTTTTGTTTTTTTTGTTTTTTTTGCTTCAAATATTATAATCGCGGAGTACATGATTTCCTTATAAGCAGCCGGTTTAGCTCAATTTCGCCAAAACAAACTTAATTTAAGTCTTTGATACATGATTTTTTTTATTAGCTGTTATTGGCTTTGAACTGCCTTTCAGTAACTGCGAGTAATCTCAGATCTATACTTTGTGTCTTTTGTGTGTTTGCTAGTTGTTTTTGCTATATATCGATTTGATGAGTTAGGCCCTTTTCAACTGATTTTTATAGTTTGTTCTTATATTGTGCTGTTCCTCCCCTGTCTCGGATTTGGGTAGGCTGGGCGGCCGCAAACATGTAATACCACGCCATAGTCTACATGTACCTGTCAGGCGCCTGTGATTGAGTGGTTGTTGTTTGTTGCTGTTTATCATATTTGCTTTTCGTTTATTGTTTTGTACAGTTAATTCTTGTGTTGTTCTGTTGGACCACTGTCTAGGGTCTACGGGAATAGTTGGGCGCTCGTAACCCCGCCACATACTGCATGTGCCTGTCCAAATTTTAGGAATCTGTAACTGAGTGGATGTCGTTTGTTGTATATCATATTTGTGTGTTTTTCGTTTTGTTGTTGTATTTACATAAATCTGTGGTGTTGGTTTTGCTCATTTTTGAAGTCCGTACCGTAAACCTATAGTTATTTACAGTAATTTCTACTTCAGTTGGTGTCTGGTGGAGTGTTGTCTCATTGGCAAAAGATACCACATGTGTGATGATGTATTTTTGGCTTGGCATCATAGCCCAGTACGAAGTGGTTCGGTACTAAAATGATTTATACCATACCTTTATTTCTAATTTTTCGTTTAGAAACTAAAGGTTCTGAATTCCGCAGGCAAAATAGACCTATATTGACCTGAAAATCACTTTTCTTTGAAGTGAGTTAACCAAAAGGGCCGAAATACCGTAAGCCTAAATGCAAAAATGGGAAACCTAACTTCAAAATACTGATGGATTCTGTGAAGATTATATCAGGCAATAGGTTAAATGCGAAAAAGAAGACTTCTATACTATTTTCCAAATAAGTTAAGGCTGTGAGATCGTTAATACAAATTAGAATTTAAAAACTTGATGGGTCTATGCACACTCATGTTACATCTTTTTTAATAGAAAAGACCCAAACGTTGATAGACACCTATTTTAACTCTATGACAAATATGTTGTGTTCCCGCAGATAAAACCCCAAAAAAAACATTGTATTCGTGTATAAATTACCTTTCATAATCTCGTGCAAAAGGGTATTGACAATTTACTTGGACCTCGACATATACGCCAACGATATATACCAGGGGACACCCTGAACAATCATAGGTATGTTCTGTGTTCCTTTGGAATTTCAACCAAAGAGAAAGAATTTGATCCTCCTTTACTAACTTGGATACCGAAATAAAACAATTGTCCTTACATACAACGTTATATTGGTGGGGTTGCAAAGTCCCCCACGAAACCTCTTTCAAAAATGTAAGCATCAATTATATCAGCAATCAAAGTCGGGCTTCAGAGTAAGAGTGTAACTACATACTCTAGGGGAGGTGTGAATCAGATGTGGAGACTTATATGGAAAGATCTGTTAGAGTACATCCTATTTATCTATCATCTTGCAATGGTATAAAACATTTGAATTGTCTAACCTTTACACTAGTATACATCATATAAACTTAAAAGACAGGTTGAACTTTGTTAGGGATGTATCATACTTTGTAAGAAAAATAAATCTGATTAAACAAATAAATTCTCTGAAACGTACTTTATCAAGATGCTTGATAATTTTTTTTATTGACAATATGTTTTTTACACAGGCGTTTGTGGAGTGGATATCCCCTTCTTTTTATTTGTGTGTTTATATTTTATTTAAAAATATTTTTTTCATATTTCAACTTATATTACCTTAGTTTTACTTATCTAAGGTGTTCAAAGTCTTTTCAATGCGATTTAACAATATTAATAAAAAAAAAAATACCCTCTATCCTTTTCTTTCACAGGGAATTTTATTTTTACTAATATTGTTTAATCGCATTGAAAAGACTTTGAACACCTTGAATAAGCAAAACTAAGTTAATATAAGTTGAAATATGAAAAAATATTTTCAAATAAAATATAAACATACAAATAAAAAAGGGGGGATCAACTCCACAAACGCCTGTGGTTTTTAACAAACAATCAGCATTTCTCTGTGCCTCTCTTCTGTCCGACTTGTTCCTTTATTTGTATGGAACATATATCAATCATACAGGAGTTTCGCAGAAATGATGAAAAGAAGCTTGCATTATCCTTTAACTTCACGTTCCGCTATATAGATGATGTCCTCTCACTATATATATAATCCACTGTTTGGTGAGTATGTTGAATGCATCTATCCTATCGAACTTGAAACGAGGAATATCACAGATAGAGTTAAGTCTACCACATAGCATGACTTATATCTGACAATTGGGTTCACTTGTGAAAAAACGTTACGACAAAAGGGATGGATTTATATTCCGATTGTATTCAGCATGAAGGCAGACTTTTTTACTTATAAACAATCTTATATATTCTGATATCTATTTTAGGCCTTATACTCAGCTTCTGGTTTACTTTGTCACCATATTCTTCATTAAGGTACTTATGATTACTAACATATGCTGAAATGTCATTTAATTGATAATTCTAGTGTAATTGAGATCAGTGATTGAATGACTGACGAATAATTCAGCTAAACTGATAACATGGTAAAAAACTATATAAAAGTATTAAACATTCAAGCAGCGTCTGCATATGGAGTATCTATCTCACAGTTGATACGATATTCCAAGGCTTGTATTTCCTATCATGATTTCCTTGACAGAGGGTTGATGCTCACAAGGAAGTTATTAAACCAAGAGTTCTAAGTTGTGAAGTTGAGGTCATCCCTTCGAAAATTTTACGGACGCCATTATGAGTTGGTTGACCGTTATGGAACATCTGTTTCAATCGTCGTAAATATAATCAAAGTACTGAAAAACTGAACATCGGATGACCGCAAGTTCTGGTGGATGGTCTCAGAAAAAAAACCATATCTCTATACCTGAAAGTTAGGTTACGGTACATAGATATATATCATTTTTTCTGAGACAAGTTCCAGTGTGGATGATGAACAAATGACAGGGAACTCAACCTCACCGTAATAATTATTGTATTGTAGTGATATAATCATTTGTTATCAGTATAATCTGGTTTGTTGTTATATATTATATTAATAACTGTATTACAGTTATATATAGCAGATCATCTCTCGAGATATTCTTCCGCATGCGTTAACACAAATTTTCGGTATTCATGATTTCTTACTGATATAAATATTTTTCACGACAAAACATTTTCATATCATTTACTATGTTCTTAAAAATATTTTCATGAGTATTCATTGAAGAAATGAATTTATAACCAGCGATAAGTAATGTTATTCTGCACTCGATAATATCCGCGTATTTATACGAAATACGTTCGGTTATCAGTTAAAAGCGCAAGAAATTTCTGCGGCAACATAACACCGGTATGACCTCTCAAGGTCACATCCGATTTAAAAATTAAGAGATGCGGTATGATTGCCAATGAGACAACTATCCACCAAAGTTCAAATGAAGTGGATGTAAGCAATTATAGGCAACCGTACAGCCTTCAAAAATCAGAAAAACCCAATCCGTATAGTAGGCTATAAATAGCCCGACATAAAATATGAAATAATTAAATTGAGAAAACCAACGGCCTAATTTAAAACAAAACAAATTTCGGAAAACAAATATGACAGACATGAACCAACAACCACTGAACTACAGGCTCCTGACTTGAGACAGGCACATAAAAAATGTGGTGGGGTTAAACATTGTTTGTGAGCGCTCAACCCTCCCCTAACCTAACCTAAACACAATTCCGTCCTCATTTTCCCCGACTGTGACCTACCAAATTAGACTTATCACCGGATTTGTACTTGCATGAGCAACACGACAGATGCCATACGCGGAGCAGGTATTCTTACCCTTCCGGAACCCCATGAGATAACCCCCAGTTTTTGGTGGGATTCGTATTGTTCAGTCAAGTTTTCTATGTTGTGTTTTGTGTGCCGTTGTTTATCTTTTGGTATTTTTTTTTCTTTTTTTTTTTTTGCCCTTTGGTATACTTTGCCTCTCTTTTGAGTAGATGTGCAGTGTAAATTGTACAACTGCAATTTGTTATATTGCTTCGTCCTTCGCATCTACGTGTGAGGTAAGCACTGCTTTGGGTTTGATATTTTTGGCTATCAATGCTTATTGTGTTGCATATTATATTGTTTTGTTAATGCTTACTTTTAACTGCTTTGTTTTTGCTCAACATTACCTATTAAGTTTGTTTCGTGTATAATTTAGTTTTGCATGTGATTATATTTTCAAGACAGTATTGTTTCATGTTTGAATAGTCCAATTACATTATATCAATATATTTGTTTGAGAATAATGAAAAAGAGGAAAAGGTTAAGAACTTGTATAAAATAGTTGGGTCTTTTATTACAAACAATATATCTTATCATAATAAAACGATCCTAAATCTGAGATGTCTTATTTGTGTTTCTAAGAACGTTTGAATCCACTTGGCTGCAGTCATCTCTTCGACAGTTTTACGGACGGCAGCACGAGTGGGTTGACCCCTATAGAATATCTATGTCACTGATGACCACGTATATGTTCTAATTGTCTTAACCTCAATCCCGTTCCGCGTTCTTTTCCTCGATTGTTTCTTCACCAAATGAGACTTATCACTGGATTTGTACTTACATGAGGAACACGACGGGTGACTCATATGGAGTTGGATCTGCTTACCCTTCCGGAGCATCTGAGTTCAACCCGCATCTATGCTTGAGTTCGTGTTGCTGAATCTTTAGTTTTCTATGAAGTGGTTTGTGGATTTTTTCGTCTTTTCGTCGTTTTTAGTTTGTTGGCATGGCGTTGTCGGTTTTTTTCTTCGACTGCTGAGTTTTGAATGTCCCCGTGGTATCTTCCGCATCTTTTTTTTACATGAGTGACATAAAAAGATTAGGAACAAAGACGGAATATATTTGATTTTACATATTAAGCCTCCTGTTATAAGTTATTGTTTGTGGTACTCCATGGTTATCCTTTTTCACGTAATTTTCATTATTCTTTTCAGATTAAAGCGTAGAAACAAACAAGGTGAGCGATTCGTAAAGTTGTGCAGTAAATAGACACGTGGAAATCAGTTGATTGTTTTATTTTTCTTAAATTGCAACATTTTGGAAAGACAGAAATTCATTTTGATGTTTAAGCTTCATCTGTATTTCTTGTTTCCAGTATATTGAGCCACCGTTATTCCTCATTGCTCTCATATCCATGGTTCTGCATTTTACCAGCCGTGTGTTTGACGACTTTTAAATGATGTTTTCTGTTGGTTTTATTTTCTGTATGTACATATGGTCTATGTACATTTGAACCATCAGCAGACATTGTATTACTGTAAATATTTTTACTGTCGATTTTCTTTTTGGCACGACGCTTAGCGAGCATAACGAGTTGGCGTAGATATTCATCCACTGACTTTATACTGTGATTAATATGTTCTTCATCACCATAGTAACCTATAGAAATAATTATTCAGTTGAATTTGTCATTTTTTAATAATTCTTGTGTATCTTCAGTATAGAATTATGTAGATATTTTCACATAGAAACAGTTCATTATGTAGATATTTTCACATATAAACAGTTCAGTATGTAGATATTTTCAACGTTTCTTGCATAAAATTCCATGCTCTCTAAATAATTTTACTTTGCTGCGCCTACTCTTTTGTAGATTTGCTGTAGGCATTTTATTCCTTTATTCCTGCGTTCATCGATGACTGTTTAACATACTGCAGCAAATGTTATTTGAAAAGTCAGAACAAAACAATCTTAATGTTATATAAATGTAACTAGTTTTGTACAATGTCGCTGCTTTTTTATTATTTACTATTTTTGCTAGTCTTAAAATGGCTACGTGTAATTTTAATATTCTTAGGCAATATATACTCTTTCAGTATACGATAAAAAAGATATCCACATTACCTTCTTCATACGGTATGAATATTTTCAAAATCTTCATACGCCGAAAGCATACATTTTCATGAAAATATCGATGTATACAACGTCGCCATACACGGAAGAAATGCCTTTGTGTACATTGTAGACGATATTCTGAAAAAAAATATAAATTTCAATCAATTCTAAATCTTTACTTTAAAAATTGTAAGAACGTCATTGCTAAAATTGAGAATGGAAATGGGGAATATGTCAGAAAGACAACAACCCGACCAAAGAGCAGATAACAGCCAAAGGCCACCAATGGGTCTTCAACGCAGCGAGAAAATCCCGCACCCGGAGGTGGGCCTCAGCTGGCCCCTAAATAAAAATGCGTACTAGTTCAGTGAAAATGGACATCATACTAAACTCCAAAACATATAAATGAACTAAAATTAAAAAAAACATACAAGACTAACAAAGGCCAGAGGCTCCTGACTTGGGACAGGCACAAAAATGCGGCGGGGTTAAACATGTTTTGTGAGATCTCAACCCTCCCCCTATACCTCTAGCCAATGTAGAATAAAGAAACAACACACAGCAATCGCACATTAAAACCCATAACATTGTTAAGATAACAAACTAATGTTCCTCGTACTGTACCGTACGTATTCATTGTTAAGATAACAAACTTATGTTCCTCGTACTGTATAAATTAAGTTTACCGTGTCCAATGTTGAGGTAACAAACTAATGTCCTCGTGCTTATAGATTAAGTCCACCGTGTCCTCGTGCTGTATAGATTAAGTCTACCGTGTCCTCGTGCTGTATAGATTAAGTCTACCGTGTCCTCGTGCTATATAGATTAAGTCTACCGTGTCCTCGTGCTGTATAGATTAGGTCTACCGTGTCCTCGTGCTGTATAGATTAAGTCTACCGTGTCCTCGTGCTGTATAGATTAAGTCTACCGTGTCCTCGTACTGCATAGATTAAGTCTACCGTGTCCTCGTGCTGTATAGATTAAGTCTACCGTGCCCTCGTGCTGTATAGATTAGGTCAGCCGTGTCCTCGTGCTGTATAGATTAAGTCTACCGTGTCCTCGTACTGTATAAAGTGAGTCTACCGTGTCCTCGTGGTGTATAGATTAAGTCTACCGTGTCCTCGTGCTGTATAGATCAAGTCTACCGTGTCGTCGTGTTATATAGAGTAAGTTAACCGTGTCCTCGTGCTGTATAGAGTAAGTCTACCGTGTCCTCGTGCTGTATAGAGTTAGTCTACCGTGTCCGCGTGCAGTATAGAGTAAGTCTACCGTGTCCTCGTGCTGTATAGATTAGGTCTACCGTGTCCTCGTTCTGTATAGATTAGGTCTACCGTGTCCTTGTGCTGTATAGATTAAGTCTTCGTTCTTATGGTGTATGATCTTATATCTTCAATTTGAGTTTTTTACTTGTGAGAGAGCGGACTAAATTTGTCTCTGGTGAGCAGTTGTCTTACTTGCAATCATATCACATATTCTTATTTTTATGTTACTTTTTCCGTTTACATGCAGTACAACCTATCCTTATTATTTTAATTATAACCGACGGATCATTCACCACTGTTGTGGTACAGTTCTAGGGAGAAAAGATTGCATTTTTCCTTTTATTTCTTGGCTTTTTGAACGAAATAATAATTGTTTTATTTTGTGAATATTATCGAATTAACTCAACACCATTTATGATAACGTATATTTTTCCATGTTTTATATTTTCTATTTCTGAGCAAAATATCTATTTATTTCTCTTCTGCAATCCTCAATGATTTTTCAATATGACAATTAAATTGATAATACTAAAGAAAAACTCATGTGGTTTATATGTGTACACTTATTCTTTTGATCGAATTGATAATACGCTTTGTTTGTTTAGGTTGCATTGTCCATTGCTCGCATTCTTCTTGAATTTGAATTCTGAATAACTTTTGATTTTTATCTGTCAAATATTTGTCATAAGATTCCGATCTTACATTTTCAAGTGTTAACTTTTAAGATGATCGTTCATCACTAAAGACTATAGGAGGATATGACAGTGACTTCTATGTGTCTTTTTATTGTAATAAACGAGTAGCTATCGTCGCCACTTTCTTTAGCACTTTATTCTATTCCTATAATATTTAAATATCCTGATTTTGTAAATGACTCTTAAACCTCAGACAGAGCTGATACATTCCAATCTCACCTTTCCCTCCATGAATTAGTCTTCCATTCTTAAACTTCAAACTGATAGGTCGAATATGGTGTTTTATTACCGGTTTCAAATGACCTTTCGTTCTGAGTTTTCTCCCTTTCACCCTTTTTATTTTATATACCACTAGGCGTCTGAATACTTGTCCTGGGCCTATCAGTCCTTGTTGTTGCAGTTTTGTCAAACAAACACTGGTTTGACCGTTTTTATGTATACAAGATTTCATTCGACGTTTAACTCGACTTTTTCTACATCCTGGCTTGAATTCATAATCTGAAAATACATTGGTTTTTATTAAAGAAAATAGATAAGTACTAAATTTCAATTTTTATGCATCGATAATGTGTAGAACAAACTTAACTCTAGAAACCGACGTGTTTGAACACCAACATGACGTTTGTACCTTCCATTTACAGTGTCATAAATGATTTCTATTTAAGTTTCTAGTCTTTACAATCATACATATATCGAACTATATATTAACTATTTATTATTGATGACTGCTTGTTGACTTCATATTGCATTTTGGTTATTTAAGAGATAACTGTATTGTATTTGAAGCTTTGCGGATGTCCATCAGTAGTTTTACTGTCGCAAATATCCGTTAACCTGTCTTCACTACGCGTCGCCAGGTAAACTCAATTTGTAATAGTAAAACTACCGACGGACGTCCGCAAAGCTTCAAATACAATAGTTATTTCTTAAATAATTGGTTTATTTTATTTATATTTTCGTGGAGCTGTATTTTCAATTATGAGACGGGTATCCTTTTGAACTTTGGAAGAGATAGATGTTGCTGCTGCAGTACTTCTTGGATTGTAGAGCCGTGGATTCTGTTTTCTTCTGTTTATTTAAGAAGTATTAAAAATATGTGTCGTGATTGTTTACTCCGTTTGTATAAACAATATTACAAATAATTGTACGTGTGTCAGCAATAATTTAATGAGTCAAGTGCATTTTGTTTACGTTCAAGGACGATTATTTTAGAGTTGAAACCAAGAAATAGGCAATAACTTGTACTTCAAAATAATTTTAACTATTCTAAATCGGATATCATTTTACCAGACGATAAACACAATAAGCCTTTCGGCTTAAAGAAGAATTAATATTCGGTTTTGTATATACTGGGTACTTACATACTTGTGTATATACCAAACCACCAGGGAGGAATCTAATACCCAATCCATGAACACCGTTGATCAAGATTTCTCGTCTACCAAGCAGACCTCTTTCAGAAAGCAATGTCAAGCAATTAATAACTGCCATTTTATCCTTCTTACAAACATTAAACTCATGGTAGAAACGAGTTCTACCACACAGGTTTCTGAAATCTGCATAAGTGTTAACAATGTTTTAATTTGAATTTGAAAAGAAAGCATAGGGTTTATTGGTAATATATACAGAAAATCAATATATACTGTCTTTCTTAAACCAAAAGCAGGAAACACACTTTTCTTCATCTTTAATTAACTGTGAAATTTCCTTTTCTATACTCTCAAATTTAATTAAAATAAAATTGGAAACATTTGTCTATAATGTAATGAATGCTGTGAATTGGAATAATAATATATGTTGTAAATAAAGTGAAACAAATACGTTAAATGTTAATGTTCAAATATCGACTTCAGTTCAATGCAGACGTAACATTTGTATATTGTATAAACTTAACTGCCGCTAAGAGGAAGTGATGGGAGATATAGCATCAGCTCAGATTCCCCACCTTCGTCTAAATTTAGCTATGTCAAGTAAAAGGACATTGACAAAGGGTCTTGTAAGAAGGCAAGAGGAACACATAAACCATACATGATTAGTTTGGTACATTTAAGACTATTTGTGGTGTGAAAACTTTTATGAATTTTTTTGCTTTGAAAACAATACGCATTGGTTGGGTTTAAAATACTTTTAAAAGTACCAGTCTTATAATTGTGTAGTCCAGACGAGCGTTGAGTATAGTTAGTAAAGTAAGGACAACATTAAATGGTTATTTGTATTAAAGAACAGTCGTAGTGTTAAAATTTTACATAGATATGTAAGGAAATGGTATTTTGCAAACATTGCTTTTCACAGTCAAAGCTATATAAACCATTGAACTATATATAAAACAATATATACATTTATATTAAATCAAATAAATAAGTATTTTAAACCCAACCAAAGCGAAATTTTATCAAAGCTGAAAAAGTAACTTCCCTTTAGGCTATAGTTTGTGTTGTATTGGATTAAATTTATCATGATCAAAACTGGTAGATAAACTGAAAATTGTTTCGAATTAAACATTCAAGAGTAAGAAAAGTATTCTGTATCCTGCAATCGACCATTTTTCTATACGAATACAGGTTTACAGATGGAAACCGAAACGATTTACGCCTAGCATATATTTATATCTCCTTGTATAATGTTCTGATGTAAGCCAATAGTTACATCCAAAATACTGTAACGTCTCGATTGATTTTGGGGGCCTATTTGTGGTCCACGTTTATACTGTGTCCTCTTCATAAAAAAATAGAATTCAATAGTGTAGGGGTGAACATTATACACTTAAGGGTAGATTTTGAATTGCCGGAATTATACAATATTTAAAATTGTACATTGTAAAATAATATATGAAATTTATTTGTACTCGCTACGAAACCAAATTCTATTGTAATTGATTATTTCAGTCAGTTTTTCTTTGCTGTTGCACCTGCTTTTTTTCGGTCAATCTGAAATATTTTATAGCCATGCTTTCTTGGCTATTGCAATATTGCTTATTTCAGTCAATTTCAAATATTTTATAGTCATGAAACGGACATGACTAGAAATACACAGTATTTACAGATTTTTTATATATTTTAGTTAAATTTTAATCAATTAAGTTCATATTTATGTTTAATCATTTATCGCCGCGATATAGCCATTTTGTGCTTATGCGGCGTAAAACAATCAACAATCAATCAATCTTTAATCTTTTATGCTATGTTTTTCACAGTTTTGTTATGCATGCTTAGTTTTATTTCAAAGCAACTTATATATTGCATTTTTTTTTTTTTTATTTTTTTTTTTTTATATTTATCTATTCTTTCCTGTTCCTAAAGTTTTTACGAATAGATTTTGAATTTTCCTTCATTGTATAAATAAATTTTATATTTTTACTACATTGTACGAATTTTTCCATATAAAATGTATTGTAAAATATCCGCTGCAAATCAAATATTCAGCTTTGTATGGGTATAATCGAAAAAGACAACAGTATAAAAGAAATGTTGGATAGCCATTTTAAATAATAGCAGTGATTTTTTTAAATAAAAAGAGTAAACTTTATTTTTTTTTATTGCACACATGTACCGATTCTTATCATCGTCGTATTTATTTAATTCTAGATTGCTTCGCTTTGGATCCGTTTGCCCTAATAGTTGTTCGCCCTGATTCTTATTCTGTTTGTTTGTTGTATAATGGTATAATATATTATTTTATTGATTGATTGATTGATGTTTAACGCCACTTTCAACACTATTGTGCTATTTCGTTGAGGTCAGTTTTTATTGGTGGAGGAAGCCGGAGTGCCCAGAGAGAACCGCCGACCTTCGGTAGGAAAACTGACAAGCCTAGTCAATTAAGATTGGAGTCGACTGCACCTGCCCCGTACGGGATTCGAGCTCACAACCTCAGTGTTGACTGGCTAGTGATACAGTAGTTCGACTACTTAGACCACTCGGCCACCAAGGACCTCTATATTATGTGAATAGAAAATGTATTGCGTAAAGCTATAGTGTGGAAAATTTCAATAAAGGGTCATGCTAAAAAACGTTAATATATTTGGCACACTGATTTTGCACAAAATGCAATATTCATGTTGTAATTTTATTCTCATTAATGTAAAAATATCCGGATTTTTAAAAAATTTGAAAATTAATAACAAATTTGTCAAAACACTTGAGATCAAAAGAGCCAACCTGCAAACATAAATCCCCTTTCAGGTCTTACAATTCGTATATGCATTCTTTATACTCATTCCTAGCTGACTAGTTTACTTTACAAAATTGCAATTTTCATAATTAAAAGACATTTAAGATTTAAGAAAATATTTTGATGTTTTTTCTTGAATTTTAATACATCTATATCTTTTCTAATCTGTTAACCAAATAAACACCTGCATAGGCATATAAAACTCTAAATAAAAAAAAAAATTTATTTCAACATATTTGTTCAATAAATATAGAGAAGAAACTTTGTGCAAACGGACCCAAGGTGAACATGTAATCAGGTCGAGCGAACCTAAGGCGAACATGTAATCTGGGTGAACGGACCTAAGGCGAACATGTAATCTGGGCGAACGGTAAGACGAACATGTAATCTGGGCGAATGGTAAGGCGAACGTGTAATCTGGGCGAACGGACTCGTTACTGACTGTACGCACTTCAACAATAAGCAATTGAAAACTCATACTGTAAATCAACCTTTAAAAGCCTCCGACATGGCAAAATGTTTAACAACATGTTTATTAGATCACCGGAATTAACCAATAGGTCAATTTTCATTGGTTATTTCAGAAATTATTATATTTAACTGATAAGACTATTATATTCTATTCTTATTACTTACAAAATCCATGATAAATAACTGCTCGTTTTGTTATCTTCACTCCAAAATCATTCATATGTTTTCTATGCATATAATTAGTTTGTCCTTTGTGAAGATAATTGTGCTCGCCGTCAATGTTTGTTCTCTTAAAATCATCTTTATCATACGATATTGCTCCTAAACAAATAGAACCAAAGAGAACCAATCGTCAAAGTTATAAGTATCGTTATATTGTCTAATCAGAAATTTACATATAATAATCATTGATTTAATCCAGATAACAAAACTCAAACGTACTTAAGACAGGTACGGACATTTTATTTTTCAAATTTCTCACGTCTATTTTGACATTTCTCACCACATACTTGACATTTCCAAGTTCCAAGTGACAATTATCATGTCGAAGTTGACATTTCTCAGTTTCAACTTGACATTCCCCATTTCTAACTGGATATATCTCAGTCCCAACTTAACATTTCTCATTTGGAACATAGAAATACAGATGATCAAACAATAATTTTACCTTGGAACAAAATCACTAGCCAGAATATTGTCCACATTTCTCTTAACTTGCCGTCTTCTTGGAGTTATTATATGAAGTGCACAATTGTTTTTTATACAGGTAAAAAAACCCATATGGTACGTTAGTGTACTTCTTTCAATTTACACGTAAAGAACAATAGTTATACATATAATCAATACAAACATAACATAATAACATTATAATCATCTATAATTGTAAGTCTTCTATATGGCTGAAACTTTTCAGATTGACAATTCCTTATAGAATGATCAGTATCTAAACGGAGATAAAAATTCTTCATTGATGGATGGTTGTTTGCTAACGTCCAGTGGAAAATATTTCATGCAAATTCAGGAGAACGAACTACTTTTTACTGTGATTTTAACTAAGGGGATGAAGGGGTTGCATTTTAGATTATTTACTTATACTAGTTGTCTATTTTTTTAATAATTTATGACATGGAAACTTAACTATAAATGTATTCATATGCAATTCATTAACAATAATTATTGATTAAAATTATTTACTTAATATTAAAGACAAATTTTAGTTCTGATAAATATAAAGAATTCAAAAAATCCGTAACTTATCCATGGGAGGTAACTGAATAAATAGGCTGAACATGATGTTGCTAATATCTACATCAATTTAGTCTCTGGTGGATCCCCATCTCCATATTTTATACCATTGTAAATTAACCATTTTGTACATTATTTGTATGTAACGTTTAAATAAGAAAAGTGACACATTTTCATTGGATTAAAAAGTTTGAACAAAATAATAACCTTAACAAACTTAAATACATATTTATACCTATTAGTTTTAGTTTCTTTTTAAAAAAAGCCTCCTCTTTTTTCTAATTAAAAGATTTTTATCATGAAACTCGATTTCCTCGAAAATACATACGGTGAATGATACTTTTTTTTCAATTTTACTGTAAAAGTATACAGTTTTTCATTTCATTTCTTTTGATTAAAAAGTTTTAACAAAAAAATGATATATATCTATATAAGTACAAGTTCCTTACATGTCTGATGCATAACCGTATTCAAACGTTACATAAAATTTAAATAGTATACAAAATGGTTAAATCACTTTCAGAAGAAAAAAAAATGAACTTTTCCCATTTACATTGATTTTGCCTAATCATGAATGTTTTGATGCTCACAGCTTGCCATACAGGATTATTGTCCAATCATAGATGCCTAACTGTGATGCAATTCTCAACTGTAGATAAAATACAAATAGTTTGCATAACATAGACATAAAAACAAAAGCCACTTTTAAAGTGCTACACGATTTTTTTTAAATACATCGTTTTGAGCTTTCAAAATTCTCAATATTAAATCTTTTCCTTTTATCAACTGTCATGTTTTATCAGGAAATAAAAGTATAAATTTTCGTCATCAGAAAAGTAAGGAACTGTTACTCATTGATCAATGCCTAACCGTGACCTTTAAACTTTGATCCTTAAGTCAATGTCTAGGACTGACTTGAGAGAATTTGTGCTCACAGCTATAGGCATTAATCTGGCCATTAGGTCGATGCTCAGAGCTTTCTATAAGAAACTTGCGCTCATTTCTTAATGCCTTCCTGTTACCGATTAGTCAATGTATAGAGCTTACTGTAGATATTTTGTACTCACAGCTATAGGCATAAATCTAGCGGATAAATCGATGTTCAGAGCTGACTTAAAGGAACTTAGGCTCATTGATTAATTCAATACTATTACAGATAAGTCAATGTATAGAGCTTACTAAAGAAAACTGGCTAGTTGCTCAAGGCCTAGCTCTGACCGTTAAACCTATGTTTACAGCTTACTGTAGATAAATTTTATTGAAGAGTATACGGTATGGGTTTTCCTCCTTGCTGAGAGTATAGGTGACTTATTGTAAATCTGCGTCATTCGGACTCTGGTAGTTATTAGTCTCATTGACAATCATACCAAGTTTCCTTATTTTATATTGTATCAAATGCTTAAGGTTAAAGGGTTATTGAGACCATAAAACTTTGTTCTAAAAAGCTAAATGTGGAAAACTTGTAGTGTAACATTACAACATAAAAAGACACACTATAAAATATCAATTGAAATGGCTTAACTCGATCAAAAAGACATTTAAACAAAAACAAGTAAACATACACTGAACGAACAAGTCTGATCTATGACACAATATAAATACCATATTAAAACGTAGGTGCCTATATAACATAGACGTTACAAGTAGTTATAAAAAAAATGTAGGAAGAGTGTCAATAAGACAACCCTTACATGGGATAAAATGGCGTTAAATAAAACAACGTACACAGGTAAATTTAAATATAATAATTTTGTTGTGATGAGTAAGGAAGTCAATATTTTTTTACAAAATTAATAAATTTGTTGTTCAGAGTAAGAGTACAGAAGTGAAAATTTTATCGTCATACTAAATACATATCAAAAGTGGTACATATTGAAAATAGTGACGAGATATACTAGTAATACAAAATATGTAAACATTGAATTACAGAAATGCATTACATATTGTGTCAATATGTCAAATTAACACGAAAGTACGATTTGAGAGTACTCGCAGTTACTGAAAGCTAGTTAAAAGCCAAAAACAATTAACAATAAAAAAAATCATGCATCAGGGACTAACGCCATAATGTCTTAATGAGAAAGTTCATTCTATACTTTAATCTTTCTGTAGAGAACCTGTACCAATTGATGAATATACTATGACGTTTATTAATAAAGTCGTTGTTAAGAGCTAGCTGTAGATAACCATGGTCGTTGGGTCAATATCTAAAAGTTACTGTAATGAACTTGTACTCGTTGCTAAATTGGTGTGTAGAGCTTAGCGTAAAGAACTTTTTCGCATTGCCCAAAGTCTTACTGTTAGCGTTAAATCGATATGTAGAGCTTACTGTTAAGAAAATTTTCGCATTGCTCAAAGTCTTACTGTGACCGTTAATTCGATGTTTAGAGCTTAATTTAAATAACTTTGTTGCATTGTTGAAGGTCTTACTGTAACCGTTAAATCAATGTTAGAGCTTACTGTATAGTACTTGTACTCGTCGCTCAAGGCCTTTCTTTGATTGTTTGATGTTCAGTGCTTATCAATAATGCTCGTTCTTATCAGTGAATTAAAAATAAATCTGAATTTATTGCTGCAAGATCTTTGATACTTAACTCTTATAGACAGGTTTGAATGTTTTAAATCAACAATAGATAAATATTCAATTACACCACAAATGATTATTCTAACATGTCAGACGATTCTTGTCTGTTAACAGGTTTCACTTTAGTACAATTTTTTAACTTATTGGTGCTAAAAACATTTATAACCTTCAAATCAAGATATATAATTGAAAACAAATACAAAACCGTCAAACAATGATATCAACTTTTCTTCCCTTTAAGAGTTTACGCCAATCAAATGGTTCAAATTAATTTTAATCCAATGATTTTTTTCATTCCATAGAATCCTTTCTGATTACGATTGTGCATTTATTCTCAGCGGGTACTATGTTCACATAACAGTGTAAAAGTAATTATGTAATGACATAAAGCTTTTATTTTTATCTTAATCTAACATGTCTTAGGTTTTGGATCTGAGGGGAAAGAGTAACATTCATATAAGTTTATCATACCAAAAACAGTTTGCGTGCAAATAATCTTTATAACTTTATAGAGAGAAAATGTAATTGAATGTAACGAAACTTGGCAAAAATGCGAAAGGAAAGACAAAAATTAAGATAACTTAATTTAATTATGTTTGAATCAAATTATCATTGAATATAAATCTTTTGAAATGTTATACTTTTTGGAATACTTTACTTGAAAATCACAACTACTAGTAAATCCTATAATTACGATAATATAAAATGAGTAATTCACCGATGTTCAAATCACGTAACAAACAGAAACTGAGAGAATCACATGAACTCCAGAAGGAGCGAGACTGGGTACATTGATAGAATCACATAAACTCCAGAAGGAGCGAGACTGGGTACATTGATAGAATCACATGAACTCCAGAAGGAGCGAGACTGGGTACATTGATAGAATCACATGAACTCCAGAAGGAGCGAGACTGGGTACATTGATAGAATCACATGAACTCCAGAAAGAGCGAGACTGGGTACATTGATTTAATCACATGAACTCCAGAAGGAGCGAGACTGGGTACATTGATAGAATCACATGAACTCCAGAAGGAGCGAGACTGGGTACATTGATAGAATCACATGAACTCTAGAAGGAGCGAGACTGGGTACATTGATAGAATCACATGAACTCCAGAAGGAGCGAGACTGAGTACATTGATAGAATCACATGAACTCCAGAAGGAGCGAGACTGGGTACATTGACAGAATCACATGAACTCCAGAAGGAGCGAGACTGGGTACATTGACAGAGCGAGACTGAGTACATTGACAGAGTAAGAGTCTCCTGTTTTGCATGCATCACTCACCATGCGAATTCAAACTCAGTCAAAATGTTACAATCAGAAAAAGGACACAATCGGTAACATTACAGATCAGACGACTATACTGGTATCTAAAGATCTAAGACAGCGAAAACATCTCGCTAGTTAGCTGAGACACCGAAACATCGTACTAGTATCGGTTAACCAATTAGTGATTGTGAACGTAAAACTTATGTTGTATCCATTTTATTCGTTCTTCCTCGTAACTCTGTTGCTGTTTTTGTAAGGAGCCTACAACTGTTTATGAAGTCCGTATAGTGATTACGTTCACGAGCGTAACGGAGATATATAAACGCCATACGATCACGCAGAGGGTGTACTACTGCTAAAAATGGGAAGTTGACAATTGGAAAGTTGAAATCATCACGTTTGTCATAGATGCTAGTTTGAAGTTTAAAACTTTTTTCTAGATTTATCACATATTCAAATAACTATTGTGGAAGTACAAGGCCGCTTACATGAACAAATAAAAAATATATTTCAAACCTACGGTATTTTAGTAGCATTATTTATTCGGACTCTATAGACATGATAGAAGTAGTATTTTTGGGGGTTCTTTTTTGTCTCATTAAAATTATTGATGGATAAAATAATTTATCTTTTGTTGTAAAATCCTTTCTTTTAATCACAGTGATCACTGTTACTAACAATATAATATAACGGTTAACAGGATTATGTTGAATTTCATAGGTGGCCGATTGGCCTTAGTAGTTTGTTTACAGTGAATACAAACCTGACAAAACTTGGACTGCGAGTTCAAACCTCGCTCGAGGCATGTGCGCGTTCAACTCTGATCTTAATTTACTAGGATGGCGGTTGTTCTCTCAAGGTAATAAGCAGTAGTTCAGCAGTAAAGAAATTTTCTTAACTTTGATGAATTAATAAACTGATAATTTTGTTATTCAGCAATTTTCCAACAGCACTTGGATATGTATCTCCAAATTGAAACGATATATTAGGATTTAGGTTCTAATCATGATTTCCTTGATAAAGGCAGTCCGGAATGCGGTTCGCTAAAATTGCTTCCCTTGTTTATTTCGCTCTCCGGTCAAATCATGTCATTTCGCTGCCTCCAATGGTAGACGCGACAACGATGGATAAATACATGCTGTAGAAAAATTCATAATCAAGAATAGCTGGAAAGGAAAGAAACGTGTTGTTACGATGACCCGGAAACCGAAGGTAGAAAATTAAAAAAAAATCAAGAGACGATCGTTCTGAGTGTGCCACCTACACATTCAAACATGTACACAACCACAGTATCCCCTATCTATCTAATGTGTTTTCATAATTATGTGATATAGGGCAAAAAAAGGTAGCAGTTTTTTATGTCTTGTTGTTAAGCATTTTCAGGGGAGATCATGTTATTTTTACGGGTGTGTTTGATTAGGTTTGTTACATTGTTACACTTTAACATTATATAATACACACTCATAAAGTCACTAAAAAGCGCTTATCACACAAAATGAACTCAATGTCAATTATTCTATTTATCGGGTTATTGGTTCTTTATCCTAACTAAATGTTTTTGTGGTGTATTATACAAAAGGGGGTGCTTTAAAAAACACCGGAATACCTTAATAATCCTACAATACCTGCAATTGTTTACAGAAGAAGTGAGATATTTCATATTCTAAACCTATTTTTTCTCACACATTCGTTAGATATGTTGAAAATATAGCCAAATGTTAAGTATGTATATCCATCCCCCCTTTTTTAATTCATTATTTAAACAGACAGCTCTAAAGAATATGCAATAATCTAACATTGATAATTTAGCTAACAAAGAATCCATTATATTTTTCCAACAAGTAAACCCCAATGAAACATTTAATATGATTTGAAAACTTGGGCAATTAAGTAAGATCTTGTTGTTTCGTAGTCATTAATTATAATTCAACATTTTCGATTTATGTTTATCTTTAATTCATATATATATATATATATATATATATTATGAATTGCCTAACAATGTAATTTTAACACACTATTTAGTATGTATAAATATAAGAATGTTTAAAATATTTACAAAATGATGAAAATAAACGCAATATTTCGCTAGACTAACTAGCTTTATCAAGCGTGCATCTATCCAGGTGAAATCGGATGTAGATGATAAGAAACTTTTGCAGCTCAATGTATATGTTGCACTTGAATTTAGCTGCCTTGAAAATAATACATAATTTGGATGAAGTTCAAGATTTTTACAAAATTGGTAGTTGAAGTTAGCAACGTCCATTGGCCAATATTACAGGATAAAAAGGACGATGCTGTGTACTAAATTATTCTTTATCTTTCCTGTATCTTTTCTCATCTTTTTCGTTAAGACCATCAGGTTCTAAAGTGTGGAGTTGGTGGATCCAAAAATTTTCTCTTCTCCTTCTCGCCGTGGTGTCCCACTCGGTGTTGACTTCTATGATTTGGAAGGTAACATTATCAAAAGAATGTTTCGTTGAACGAAGATGTCTTGTGAGAGGACAGTTTTTGTTGGTTTTGTACCATGAACGATGGTTATTGAGCCGAATATTAAATTTGTCCATTGTTTCTCCCACATACTGAATGCCACATGTGTCACATGTTAATATATAAATTGAGTTCTCCGTTTTACAGTTGGAATTTGAGTAGATGGTATAATTTTGTTTAGTAACGGAGCTGATGAAAGAACTGCTTGTATTGGCAGCTTTACAACACAAGCAGTTCCTTCGACCACATTGTTTGTAGCAACCGGGAGATGGAGTAGGCTGCTTTGCTAATACAGATGTCACTAATTTGTCACGGATGTTTTTAGGTCTTCTGAAGGCCATGACTGGTGGTGAGGAAAATACTTTTTGAAGATTTGAATCATTTTCTATAAATTTCCAATGCTTCTGAACAATGGAAGACACATTTTTAAAATCAGGATGGTAAGTGAGTACAAGGGGTGTTCTGTTAGCTGCTTTATTCTTATCTTTGTACTCTAGAAGTTCTTGGCGACTAGTTTTGTTTGCTCTTTCGAAAGCGCTATCAATGATGTTGTTATTGTATCCTCGAACAACTAGATGTTTACGTAGTTGTCCAAGTCTAGCATTTTGCGTATTTTCAGTAGAGCATATTCTCTTGATTCGCAATGCCTGGCTGAATGGGATGCCACGGGAGCAGTGTTTAGGATGGCAACTTTTAGGAGAAAGGAATTGATGTTTGTCCGTTTGTTTGGTATGAAGGTCCGTTTGATTATCTCCGACCTCTTGAGAACGAAGCAAAGGCTGGAAGATTCTATATGTTGCCTAAAATACATAAAACGGGCAATCCAGGTCGACCAATTGTATCAGCAAATAGTCATCCAACTGAAAAGATATCAGAATTTTTAGACCATCATCTAAGACCTCATGTGAAAGAACTACCCTCTTACATCCAAGATACGACTGATTATCTAAAGAAAATGGAAAGCCTCAATCCTCTACCAAGCAATACTATACTTGCATCCATGGACGTGTCTTCTTTATATACCAACATTCCACAAGACGAAGGAATATCAGCGTGTGAAGAGGTATGGAACACTCGTAGTGGAAAAAAATCCTCCAACTGAGTGCCTTGTTACACTTCTGAAACTAGTGCTAGAGAACAACAACTTCTCTTTCAATGAAAAACATTATCTCCAGATAGACGGTACTAGTATGGGCACAAAGATGGCCCCGTCATATGCCAACATATTTATGGGCCAACTTGAAAAACGCCTCTTGGCTAGTGCTCCATACCAGCCCTTATCATGGTTCCGATTCATTGACGATATTGATTTCAAATGGACAGATTCACAAGAACATCTTAATGAATTTCTAGGACACTGTAACTCTTTCCACCATTCAATAAAATTTACATATGAATCATCTATGGAGAAAATAAACTTCCTCGACACTACGAGTTACATCAAGAACGGAACCATTATAACGGACCTTCATACCAAACAAACGGACAAACATCAATTCCTTTCTCCTAAAAGTTGCCATCCTAAACACTGCTCCCGTGGCATCCCATTCAGCCAGGCATTGCGAATCAAGAGAATATGCTCTACTGAAAATACGCAAAATGCTAGACTTGGACAACTACGTAAACATCTAGTTGTTCGAGGATACAATAACAACATCATTGATAGCGCTTTCGAAAGAGCAAACAAAACTAGTCGCCAAGAACTTCTAGAGTACAAAGATAAGAATAAAGCAGCTAACAGAACACCCCTTGTACTCACTTACCATCCTGATTTTAAAAATGTGTCTTCCATTGTTCAGAAGCATTGGAAAATTATAGAAAATGATTCAAATCTTAAAAAAGTATTTTCCTCACCACCAGTCATGGCCTTCAGAAGACCTAAAAACATCCGTGACAAATTAGTGACATCTGTATTAGCAAAGCAGCCTACTCCATCTCCCGGTTGCTACAAACAATGTGGTCGAAGGAACTGCTTGTGTTGTAAAGCTGCCAATACAAGCAGTTCTTTCATCAGCTCCGTTACTAAACAAAATTATACCATCTACTCAAATTCCAACTGTAAAACGGAGAACTCAATTTATATATTAACATGTGACACATGTGGCATTCAGTATGTGGGAGAAACAATGGACAAATTTAATATTCGGCTCAATAACCATCGTTCATGGTACAAAACCAACAAAAACTGTCCTCTCACAAGACATCTTCGTTCAACGAAACATTCTTTTGATAATGTTACCTTCCAAATCATAGAAGTCAACACCGAGTGGGACACCACGGCGAGAAGGAGAAGAGAAAATTTTTGGATCCACCAACTCCACACTTTAGAACCTGATGGTCTTAACGAAAAAGATGAGAAAAGATACAGGAAAGATAAAGAATAATTTAGTACACAGCATCGTCCTTTTTATCCTGTAATATTGGCCAATGGACGTTGCTAACTTCAACTACCAATTTTGTAAAAATCTTGAACTTCATCCAAATTATGTATTATTTTCAAGGCAGCTAAATTCAAGTGTAACATATACATTGAGCTGCAAAAGTTTCTTATCATCTACATCCGATTTCACCTGGATAGATGCACGCTTGATAAAGCTAGTTAGTCTAGCGAAATATTGCGTTTATTTTCATCATTTTGTAAATATTTTAAACATTCTTATATTTACATACTAAATAGTGTGTTAAAATTACATTGTTAGGCAATCTATAATTTTATTTGTGTAATTGAATTAATCTCTGTACTGATTAATCCACACTCCCATAGATTTGTATGTCATGTGCTGCTATTTATAGGCACTTATATATATATATATCATGACATGTATATATCTTGTGATGCATCTACTGTATAAATCCAGTGGCCTATGTTCAGATCCGTTATATGGGGAACATGTGGTTGGAGCCCCAGCTTTAATTGCTTTTTTTAATTTTTTTTTGCAGTAATGCTCGAAAAGGAAAGTAGACAAGATAGACAGTAATTTTATCAAGAAGTTATGGAGATGGTTTCCGAACAGATTCCTTAACATTACGGTTTATAAGAGACTCGTGAGCCTTGTCTAGTGCAAACTGCAGACATGCCCTACCTGTTTCAATACGTTGGCTGCAAAGTCCCCATTTTGAAAGCACGTTAAAAGATTGTGTGGAAGTTCTGCTATATCTGACAGTCAGATGTCTTGGAATTATTCTCAAGTACATATGCCGATCAAAGGGATGGAACAGAGGGGAGAGGCTTTTAAGTGATGCTAATCTGAGATTCCAATTTGAACTATGGAAAGCAATATATAAAGATATGTAGGAGAAACAATCTCTATAAATAAAATTATCCCACAATAGGAACTGTCTTTTTTTTCGCAAAGAAAAACTTTGGTGAGTTTAGTTGGCGACTCAATAATATGTTCCCCCATAACTTAAAAAAAAACTTGGACATATCATGTATTTCAAGGTTAATATGTTGTCCGATGCTACATATAACTGACAAGTGTCTTTTTTGTCTCTTATATGGCGGCTTTCCTGAAAATAAATTCGCCATTTTTATATTGCATGCATTGCAGATACAAGTTAGACATTTTGTTCAACCACTGAAGATAATCTGAGGTTTGCATGTGTTATGGTACCATCGCCAAGAATTGGTTGAGCAACATTTCGCGCACTGTAGGCATTTGTGTTTAGATTTGAAGTTCATCCATAATTTGGGTTTATACGTGAAAGATTTTCGTTGATGACTTCATGAACCACAAATGCAATTTTAAAATTTGATGATTTTTAAATTATCATTAAAATTACCCTAGCATTACAACACTAACTATTGGGCACTAGTATGATCTAGTATCGACATTGTTAGCTCTTAATATGACACAAAATGTTCAAACAAATATGAAAACACACTAGAGAAATATATACGTAAGTGTAGTACGTGAAATACGAAGACACTCGTGTACTAGTTGTAAAATTGAGCATGTATGAGAAAACTGAAATAACAGTGAGCCGGGAGTGAGCCACCGTATAAGGTAAAAACTAATATTATTGAGTCTATATGTAAAGAACTTTAATATTCTAGAATCTGTTTGACTTTCTGAGTTGTGAAGAACTAACACACAACTAACATTAGGACAGTTATTTAATACAAGCAAGTACTTATGCGAAGAACTATAATAACATTGAGTCTAATGTAAAACTGTTAACTTAGTCAAGATCTCGTATGCACGACTCTAAATGTCTCACAACTTTTCGACTGTGGGTAAACTATTTAAAAAAAAGGTATAAATTATAAATCTTATGAATAATATTCGCGATCAAAGAAAAAAATATCACATCATGTCTGCGGACAATTATAATTAAGATGCTATATTAAGATCGAGAAAAAATATTACGAAAATATAACACAAAAGAAATCACTGAAACAACTGCAATCCGAATTTAAGACGCAAACACATCACAAGAAAAAAGCATGATTACCTAGTCAGCGGGCAACTGTCGACTTTTAAAATGTTGTACGATTGAAACATATGACCAAAAAAAAAACTGTAATCCACAAATAAGACGCAAAGAGTCACAAGAAATAACAAGACCACGCCAATGTTGGTGGGCAACTGTCGGCTTTTCAATATTGTATGATTGAACACAAACATAACCAAATCATGACACCAAAGAAATAAGACGCAAACTAAATTACAAGAAATTACAAGATCAAACAAAATTCCGAAAGTACAATTTGTTAACACAAACAATAGGAACACAACGATATAAACCTATGCTACCCCTAGTCCTATAATAAGTTTTTTATCGGATTTTTTTACTATCAATGTTGAACCTCAAAGACTTCGAAGGTTCATATTATTTACATTCAACGTTTTTTAATCGGATTTTTTTTTACTATCAATGTTGAATTCGAGGCTCAACATTGATAGTAAAAAAAATCCGATAAAAAACGTTGAATGTAATTGATATGAACCTTCGAAGTCTTGTTTTATAAGACTTTGCTACCCCCAAGAACTCAACTTGACAATGGTCAACCAATCCGGGTTACCGCATAACTAAGGTCAAACACAATGTGTAACAAAACTTTTTAAATAATACAGAAAATATGACTGTCAGAGTAATTGTATTTGTTTTAGTAAAACCACATATCAAACATGCAAATATTAGTTTTAAATAATAGTTTTAATCACTAAAAAGTCATGTGATGTAACATATATAGTACGGGGTGTGTTCGATGCGTTAATCAATGAGGAAACTCCGCCAGATAACATCCAACTTTGAAATTTTGTACAAATGTCAAATTTTGGTGTGCCACTTTGGGAATGGTCTTAACCGATTGATAAATCATTTTTCAATGTTCGTAATTTTTCTGAGATTTTTTCTATGTCGGGCAAAAAAAAGTAGCAGTTTATAAGGAGACCCCCTAATTGACGTAACAGCTGGACTTCTGGTAGTTTTAAAAACGATTGTAAGCAAGTTGCGTTGTTAGTAGTTGTATAATATGAAAATGGATCAAAGTGAATGCAAATATTCATAATTTTTTGACGGAATGTAACTTTTGTGACATCTTGGCAACCGTATACAAAGTTTATTTCACTTTTCTACCTTCTAAACACAAGAGTTCGAATTCTTTTGTTCTATTTAAACCGCATACCGGACTGAAGGGTTTCAGACCAAATGAAAAAAATACGAAAAGACAAACCCTGATTTCCTTGATGAAGGGTTTTAGCTTGCAAGGAAGCTATTTAACCAATTAAGGGTACATAACAGTTAAAAATTGAAAGCATCTTTTCTATAGTTGTACTACGGACGTTATCTAGAGTTAATTGAATGTTATAGTATATATGTGTCATAGGTGATTAAAGATAACCTTCATTTGTCGGAACTATTATTCCTCCTCGCTTTCTGTTATATATGATGAGTTTTTATAGCATCCCTAAACACGACTAGTATACCTGGCTTTTACTTCTCAATAAAACCACGACTGATGCCAGCGAAGCAGGAGCTTCTTACCATTCCGTAGCACTTCATTTCACGTCTTGTTTTTCATGGGTTCATGTTAGTTAGTCTTTAGTTTTCTTTGGTTTGTCTTTTTCTTTTTTTTTTCATTTGGTCTCGGTGCTGTCCGATATGTCGGTGTGTATTGTCGCTGTTGCGTCTTTTAAAAGTTCTTTTTTTATTGAAAGCTCCATTTCTGAACGAATAATTATTGACAGTCATACTTATGTGTTTCAGTTATTACATCTTATTTAATCGTCCAAATACTACATGACTGAAATTCTGTCAGTACCAGGAAGGTCAAGTTTAGTGGAAAGACGTAATGTTGATGTTTAGACGGAAGTCCTTGCTGTTATCATTGATGTACAGAGCTGATCGTACCTGAATTATGCTTATTGTTCGAGGCCTTTGAGTAGACATTTGGTGTTCAGATTTTACCGTACAGAATGTGCTTAATGTTCAGACCTTAACGCACAATAGTTATGCACAATGCTTTTCTGTTAACGTCTACTGTGTTCGTCGGTAGGTTTTAGTGATATGCAGTTTCTCTCTCGTGAAAACTACTCTACATATCATTTTAAACATGTCACAAGTATCTATACAAGGCATCATACTTGTGAACTCGGTGAGATAAATGTTTTATTTAGTGCCAAATGTACATGATGTAAGTATCGCATGCCGAAAATCATTGGTTAAAAATTGTAACCTTTTGATTCGTGAAACCTTTAAACGGGAAGAAGGGGGCTTATCATTGATTTATGTATTTGTTTATTAAACTTAATTAATGTTATCAATGCTATATTTCAAATAATATCGAAGTTAAAAAGTTTACATTTAGTAATCACCTGACACGTTCAAATAATAAGTACGTCATAATGTTTGTTCATTTAGTGTCGATTCAAAAGATGTTCGTGAATCGAATGGAATGTGCACAATTTAATTAAATTACAAACTTTCAACCTGCTATGGTCTCTATTTTGTTATTTATTGCTTTCCGTCTGAATTAGTTATTAATTGTATATATGATATGCAAAATAACCACTTAAAATAATGGTATAATAGTTCAATCCATTAGTGGTAAGATTTGCACGGGATAACAGAAGGGTGCGATTTAAATTCACTGAAGCCTCGAGTTTGATAATTTAATCTGTTTTGAGAAGCGTTATTTCATTAAAAAGATGTTTATGAAATGCATCCGCAAATGAGCACTTTTCTTAAAAAATAAAAGAGGGATAAAATTATGAGAAAACGCATCAATAACCAACAGAAGGAATACCGAACAAATCATCTAAATTAAAAAGTCATCCAAAATAATTCAAAGAATAAAGACAACAAACTCTCTTGGTTTGATTTAAACGAGTCATTAATAATGAATTGTTCAATGGAAACATATTAACTGTACTTATCGTTGATGACAGCTATTTATATGCATCACTCTGCACTTTTTCGTTTGATACTACATGGCACATAAATTCCTTTTGTACAAGGAAGGAAGGCAAAAGTATTTTCAAGATATATTACTGCAATGCTTATCTTGTTTGCTCCTGATTGGACATTTCGTGCCTTGAACTGATATAAAAAGTAAAAGTTTTCTTATTATGTTAAATATCTTCACAATCTTGACAAAAATGAATGTTGCAGTAGTTTTTTTAGTACAGCTTAATTTGCTAGTTGTATATGGATCTCATTTTCGAGGTGGTACGGTGAGATGGAAATATTTGGGAGATGGCAACAAGGTAAAGTATTACAAAGAGTTTTTAAGTAAAAAACGTCTTACTTGTAAATGGCAATTTATAAAAAAAATATATTTGTGTGTATAGATAAAGAGATATGGATAAGTAAAAACATCTACCCCCTGAACTGAACAAGCAAATAAAGATAATTGATGGGTTATTAGTTGGTCAGTGAAATAATCAATAGAACTGGATATGTGATAAAAAGGATAATTGCATTCAAAGGTGTATGAACACTTAAATTCAACATGTTTATCGAGTGCTATTAAATAAAACTTCAAAGATGCGAAACGAAAATATATATAGTATCAGCAAATTTTATATACAATTATAAATATTTCACATCGTGTAAAATTAGTTTTTAAAGAAAATGTTTTATAGTTAAAAACACAGGCGATATGTAGGTAAAACTGCTTTACTTACTTTAACTAATAAAATCTAACATAAACAGCAGCAGTTGTCCTTTTCTAGATTTAGACATTTCAATTTCTAAAGGGAAACTCCATACTAAAATTTACGACAAAAGAGACGATTTTTCATTCCCTATTGTTAATTTTCCTTTTTTAGACGGCGATGTGCCTTTGGCTCCATCATACGGTGTTTATATATCCCAACTCGTTCGGTATGCCCGTGTGTGTAGTGATGTCATAGATTTTAACGAACGTAATCAATGCATCACTGGTAAATTATTAAGTGAGAGATTTCGTTACCATAAATTACTTAAAACTTTTACTAAATTCTTTCATAGATACAAAGATTTGATTTGTAAATTAGGCTGTACCTGTAGAAAACTTATTAAAAATGGTATTTCACATCCTAAATTTTATGGTAATATTGTACTTAAAGCGCGGAAATCATTATGTGATCCGTGTAAACTCATCGAACCTTTAAACAAACTTATTAGTAAGGGTTATCGTACCAATGTTGTAATTAGATCTCTGAATATAGTTTAAATTGGCACTAATATCGATTTTGTCATTAGCAAATGAAAACATAACTAAATTTGTATTTTCTTTTCAAACGGGATGTATAGAGACACACACACGTTCATTTTTATCTATAAAGTCACTCCCAACTATCCTACTACCTGTCGATACATTTATTTTTGGCATTGCACAAGTCATGTCTTCTTTGACTGTTCATGACGTTAAAATACTAAATCCCTGGGATGTATTTTAGTTGATTTTAGTCTCTGATGCATGATTTTTTATTATTAATTGTTTTGGCTTTTAACTAGCTGTCAGTAACTGCGAGTACTCTCAAATCGTACTTTCTTTTTAATTTGACCTGTTTATACTATTTGTAATGCTTTTTTGTTATTTAATGTTTACATGGATCTTGTCTATATACCAGCTTTGATTATTTGGTATTTAATTTACTACAAATTTTCACTTCTTCGTACTATGAACTTCAAAATTATTTCATTTTTCCTTAGATGCTGTTCTTGGACCTGTACAGAAAGTTTTATCTAGCACTAATTGTATATTTTTATTGTTGATATTCACCCCATATGTACCAAGTGTTAGATTAGTTTTATAGATATTAAAGAAATTTCTTATTTCCTAAACGAAAGATTTTATACACACAGAAGAAGAAGTATACTAAACAACAAAATTATTTTCATTTACCTGTGTATAATTTGACGCAGGTTTCTTCAAAAGTGATGATTTTCTAAAAAATGTTTAAAATTTCACAGTGATATCATACTTTAACTTTGTTTAAACCTGTTTATTTACTTTTTACTTTAATTATTTATCCCTTGTAATTTTTTATTAACTGTGTATTTGCATTCAGGTGTCACAGGTCAAATTTATTCGTTCATTGTGTGTTAATTTACGTTTTTTGATTGAGTTAAGCCTTCCAATTGATATTTTATAGTGTGTTTTTATATGTTGTGATGTTATACTATTGCATCAGAAAAGGGAGAAGGTTTGGAACCATTAAAACGTTTAATCCCGCTGCAAATGTTTGCACCTGTCCTAAGTCAGGAATCTGATTACAGTAGTTGTCGTCTGTTTATGTAGTTCATACGTGTTTCTCGTTTCTCGTTTTTATATAGATTAGACCGTTGGTTTTTCCGTTTGAATGATTTTACACTAGTAATTTTTTGGGGCCCTTTATAGCTTGATGTTCGGTGTGAGCCAATGCTCCGTGTTGAAGGCCGTACCTTGACCTATAATGGTTTACTTTTATAAATTGTAACTTGGATGGAGAGTTGTCTCATTGGCACTCATACCACATCTTCCTATATCTATTTACTAACTGTAACGGTAATATTGATTCATTCTTATGCGAAACTCCTTTATATTAGAAACTACATTTTGTGCAAAAAATCAAATTTGTGGACTTCTCTCCTCAGAAATTTGGCACCAAGCATTCTATGTAAAAAGCAAAATTCATTTAAAACAACAAAAATGAAAAAAAACAAGATTTTCATTTAAAGCAACAAAAATGTAAAATCAGAAAAACTTATTTTACGAGTATTATTATAACATACATGTACATTGACGTTAGTGAACTTAGTGTCACTGCAGCCAAAACTATCTTTGCTGTTTAAATATTTATGCTATTACTTATCAGGTTGAGTTTAAATACTCACTAAGTTGGGCGCATGGTCGAGGCAGTGCTCCAAGCTGGCAGGTGGTTAACCTTAAGGACAATTCCACACTAACCATCGGTTCTGGAAATTACAGTGTAGTGGCCAACAACTCCGCTGAAAATTGGGAACGCGGAGAAGCAACTTTTATCTATAATTTTCCATCAAAAGGACCTTATAGAGTCAGGTAAATATTATTAATAGTCATTGGATTTATATTTTTCATATGGTCATGAAATAACAACATAACATAGAATTATGTAAGGCGGCGATCATAAAATATTTTTTTTGTGAAAATTTTAAAGTAACAATTGTAATGTAAAGTATTTTCTTTTTTTAAAGATTTACTGGTGGAGATTGGATATCTTTAGGATACGGAAGCGGTGGGAACTGGAATATTCAGACGATTGTTGACTTGAACAATCGTTCAGATACACATAACCCAAACTACAGTCCAAGTACATTTAGTAGAGCAATTTATAGGTAATAACTTTTAAAGCGCAACTTTTCTCATTATGTCTTGATAGTCAATAATCTATCTGTAGATAATGGTTTAACCTTGCACATCTTGAGCTTTTGTATAAAAAGGAATCGAGCAACTCTTGTCATGGACGGATTATTATGCGAACAATAATGTTTCTCTAAGATTTTTAAAGAATGAAAACTAAGTTGAGATGTTAAATATACTAGTCAACAAAAGAAACGATAAACAAGTTTGAACTCCAATCTATCATAAAATATAATGAATAGGAACAACTGTTAAATTATCCAATGAAAAACATTCATTTGCAAAGCAAATGCATATGATTAAAAGAATCTGACCGAATTGGAGAAAATACCGTGTTATTGAATACAGGGGTCAAAATTATTTTGCGGAAAATGATGACAAAAGTCGGCACTTAATTTCGAAGATGAGAATTAAGTATTCAAATATCTGCAAATGAATTCAAAATTTTAAGCAGACCATGTTTAGGTTTAAAGTTTTAAGTTCTAATATCGATTAATGAATTTTTGAAATAACAAAAATTGCAAAAAAAAAAAAAAAAAAAAAAATTCACGTATTTGCCTTTGATCAATGGTTTTGATAAGAAAATAACACTCTGTAAATATTAGACCAATTGGGCAATTATTTATCTTGGTACAGTGTATCCAATTTCATCTTCTAATTATCGCAACAATAATCTCTTTAATTCTTTAATTTCCTTGTTAAAAATTCGAAACTTGTTTCCCCTCCCTCCCCACCTCATTCAACAGTATATTAGACCACCAATGTACTTAAGTGTTTTTATCGAGTTCTATATTTACAGAGTTCAGTATCGTTGTAAAGTTAGAATACAGATTCCAGTCATTGATGTGGATGGAGATACAGTACGATGTAGGTGGTCAACTTCTACAGAAGCAGCTTCAATATCTAAACTTTTACCCAATGCTGTTCTTAACGAAGTAAGTTTGAATAACCTAATGGTTACCTTAAACGCAGTAAGATTGAGCATAATTCTTATATGATCTGCATAATTATGTACAAATATTTGGATGTGATTGGTCCGTTAGAACTTCTACTTTGGTGACCATTGTACCAGAACTACCTTTGTAACATATGTATTACACTATATGCATGCGCGATAAACATGAATAGAATGCCAGGGTTCCACGAAAGGGGATTTTTAAGGTTTAAGTTGAAAATTATACGAACTAAACCCATTTTTGTCGAAGTTATTGATGTGTAAACTGTATAGATGCACTCACAAATTGAATGAACGTCCCTATTGGTAAGTAAAGAAGGCCCAGTTTACACACCAATTACCTCTAGAAAAAATGTGTTTAAATATATAAAACATCTTTTACACTTCTAGTATACGTTAACTTGTGGACTACTTGACACCGAGGCATCATCAGCATTTGCTTGGATTCGATTAGAGTAATGAGGCAACTGCCTCACTAGATTCCTGACCAAGAAAACATATATATGCCCTAGAAATTATCCGAAAGTTGGTCAAACGTAATCATATATACACTATTTTCTTTCTTTTTATGCATTTTTTATATTACAGAAGCATTTATAAAATTTTTGTTTTCGCTAGTGGAACAAAAACTGCTGAACTTTCCAGTTAACCTAATTTCACCCTGTTTTACTGGGATAAGGGTTCCTTCATCTTAGGTTTTCTATTGAATATTGTTTCTCTTGATAATTGGGGTTTTTTTTATATTCCACACATTTTTTTGCTTTTCAGAAAAAATGTATGATTGAATTCTCTGCACTTCCAGGAAGCAATTATACGTTAAATAGTTGGTATGCTGTTGCACTAACTATGGAAGACTATCCCCGAACTACAATCAACATAGACGGAAAGTTGTATACGACTAACACCCCCATTACAAGTGTACCACTGCAGGTAAGGTTAAGGACGAATAACAAAGAAAGGTGGGGTACGTTAATGAGACCGCAACCCAACAACACATAACATCAGAAGACATGTAGACCAACACACAACATCAGAAGACATGTAGACCAACACACAACATCAGAAGACATCTAGACCAACATACAACATCAGAAGACATGTGGACCAACATACGATTTTTATTTAAATTAAACTTATAACAATTATACCATTTTCGGTGTCAGAGAGATTCATTAATAAGAACAAGTTTAGAGGAACTTCTCTAGATAGAAATAGATTCTTAATTGCCCTCTATCGCTATTGGACTAATTGTTTAGCGCAGCTGCGAGTTGTAATTTTCTTTGCGAGGATTAGATCGCTTGTGGTGTGAAAAATCATTCTCTACTGTTACTTTTTGTAACCCAATTGAAAATTATTCATTAAAAAATACTTAAGAAGTTTGGCCATTGTTTGTTATTAAATTCGTCTAATGATGACTTACAAAGGTGGACTATGCGTTCAAGTGCTTAGCCGTACCGCTGGATATACGAGTAAAAGGTGTTTGTAAAAATAGAGAGTTGGTGTGATTGTCAATGAGACAACTATCCACCAGAGTCCAAAAGATATATTATAGATCACCACACGGCCTTCAACAATGAGCAAAACAAATGCCGTATATTCAGATATAAAAGCCCCCTACAACAAAACAATAAACGAAAATAAAATATGACAGACAGCAATCAACAAAAAAAACAACTGAATTATAAGATCCTGATTTGGGAAAGGTACATTAAGAATGTGGCAGGGTTCAACATGTTTGTAAACGTTCAACCCTGTCCTTCAACGGGATGAATTTGTGACCAAATAATCTGAGCGGCATAACGTTTTAAATAGAAGTCATTTTTGTACATATCTATTAGTTAATGTTTTTACCTTTTTTATAGTTTTTATTGCGTGTTGAAGCATCGACTAGTCCATGTAACGAAAAGCCCGTGTTTGTAACTCCAACGCCATCTGAAGGAATATTGAAAGTACTCAAAGCTACGCAAACCTTAAATGTCAAGTTTTATGTTCAGTCAAATAACAGGCAAGACTTTATACTATAAATGTAAAATTTAATGTCCAATGAAATTCATGGTAAGACATTTTTTCCGAAATTGTATGTCAATCCAAATACTATGTTAAATGTTTTATTTATAAAATGCCAGTCATCAAATGTATGTGTATATTGTATAGGTCGAAAGGGGCAAGCAAAGATGCCTATAAATAATTTTGATTGTTCTCTTCAATTTTCCAATATTTTTTTTTATTATTTTCTGTCTTAATAATTTGTGTAAAAGTGAGACTAAAGATACCAAAAGGACTTTCAAAAAGATATATACTTGCTATAACCCTACAACAAAAGCATTAATACATGTACAACACGACTGCAAAAAAACGGAATAAGGGAAATTTTTAATTTGAATTTCAGATAATTATTAAACAATCATGTGATTAAAACAATCCGTTTATCCATAATCAAACGCGACCTAAACACTTATTTAAAATCATTTAATTGGTAGTAAACGTACAAAAATTCTGTAGTTTAAGAGCTGTCGACGTTGATGGTCCAAGTGGTCTTTCCAAATCCAACATAAAACCCGATGATCGAGGAAGACCAAATACATGGTTAGTTGAAGTTTCATGGAGACCCCAAAAATCTGATCAAGGAACCCACATTATTTGCGCATCTGCAGAAGATCATTTTCGGTGAGTAAATTTAATACTTACCATAACACCCTTATACTAACGATAAAGGTATTCATTTTATGATTATACTGCTAGTATGCCCATTAAGCAGACACAAGTGGGTGTGTGGGAAAGGGGGGGGGGGCAAAATACCAAAAAGTAAAAGGGCGAAAATACAAACAATACTTCATAGGAGAGATTGTGGATTAGATTTTCTAGTGATTCAAATAACATATTTTCTAATGATATTTCCCAGGAGTAGGACATTGAAACAAAGTAATGTGCTCAGAAAGGGTGGACTGTTAGTCCCATAGGGTTATCATCAACTCAGTAGTCAGTGCTTCGATAATGACCATGATTTATAATATACATATAATCTGTACTTAATGTCTTTTTTGTTGTGGGGATTTATAATTACCCTGCCACGTCTGTGTTTTTGTTAGATGTTTTTTTTTCTGCTTTTATCGAATTGATGAGTTAAACCAATTGCAACTGATTTTTACAGTTTGTTCTAATGTTGTACTGTAACTCCACTATCCCAGGTTATGGGAAGGTTGAGCGCTCACAAACATGTTTAACCCCGCCACATTCTGTATGTGCCTGTCCCATGTCAGAAGCCTGTAATTCAGTGGTTTTCGTTTGTGTTGCTGTTTGCTGTTGCTCAGAATTAAATGTGATGAAATTTGGTCGAATCAATTAAATAATAACAAATCTAGCATGGTGCAAGGTAATAAATTACGAACTTATTGAAAAATAATATTGGCCTTGAAAAAATATTTATTATTAAAAAATTGTAAAACAATAAATGAGTTAACCAAATTTAGAATCAATGCCCATAAACTTTAAATAGAAAAGGGAAGACACAAAGGAATACCCCTAGACAAAAGATTTTGTAAGTTATGTAATAATGACATTGTTGAAGATGAAATTCATTTTCTTCTTCAATGCCCATCACTTAGAACTGAAAGGGAAAGGTCAAGTTTCATTTTAGATTTATCATCAAAATTTACTTATTTTAAATTTTTAAATGACCTATCAAAATTTATAAGGTTGATGTCAAATGAAGATCCAATAGTTAATAATATAATGATAAAATTAATAGATATTTTAATAAAGACTAGAAGAGCAAAATTAAGTAATAAGACATGAGTGACCCGCCAGCTCTTCTTTCAAAAATACAACGGTACCGATTGTATTCACTCACTCATTATCTTTGGGAATACTTTGTGTTTGTTGTCTCCCTTTTCCTTTATATTTTCAGTTTATTGTAATTTTCCAATCAAATAAATCATCACAATTATTTATACACTTTAATTTAAACTGTAATTGTTCTGCTCCTTCGGGCGTCTTCATTGACAAAAAAAATTATGTTGTTTTTGTTGGTCTGAATACTACATTATGATGCATCTAAAGCAGCAGTCAATTCACTGCTCCGTAGCAATCGGTCAATTACAAGGAGTAAATGAAGATATCATGCAGACAAACATACAAGAGAGAATTAACTGCGTGATTGATTAATAAAATTAGAAAACAAAGTCATATACTTAAAGTCATATGATACTTCAAATTTGAAATAAATAAAGATTTGAATATATTTTATATACTTGAAATGCTTAGTTTTACTATAAAACTCGTGTACATGGACTCTCTTTTAAAAGACAATCCTTTATCTTATTAAAATTTTCAGCAATGTACAGCAATTGAATTAAACACATGTGGAAGTTAGATAGTGTTATTTGATTCTGAAAGAAAATATATAATACGCCAAATCATTTAACAACTGTTATGACAAAGTTAAATTAGCAAATAGAAACGCATGGAAAATATAAAAAAATTAACATCGAAATGTCTATCACGTGCTCCATGATTCTGTGTTGATTGTTTATTAAGGTCACGTTCGGTAAACTTCGGCAATAAAGCACATTAGTTAATTATCAGTCAAAGTTTTCACTGAATGTAATATTTTTTGTCGATTATGTGCGATGTATTCGTAATAAATGTAATTAATCGTGCATAGAGGACTTAGTTTAGTATATAGTACTTTCCTTACTATTTCTAGAAACTCGTTTCATATGCCTTTCATACTAACAGCTTTATTTGTAAGGTAATGTTACACAGTAGTAATTCTGGTCATTTTCCATTAAAGGGAAACTCCGCAAAAAAATGAAAAATTGATATTTTGTTCTTTAAGCATAAAAAACAACATGTTCATAAATAAAAAACTTTTATTCTCTATGTAAAGAGATCAAAATCGATTTTTGAAATTCACTATCAGTTCTCGACATATCGCCATCTTGTCGGCATGTTCGATCTAAAAAGTCACGTGATATCTATAAACCACAAAGAACAAAAAGAATCGGGGATTGAAACTCCCATCATCAATTGGGGATTACCGTAGACGGTTATTCAGTGTCAAAATGTCTTGTCAAGCGTAAGGTTGTTCTGTCAGACAAAGTTATGACAAAAGTCTACATAGTTTTCCCAATCCCACAAAAAAAGAAAGAATTGTATCAGACATGGTTGTACAACCTTAAACTAACAGCAAATAGTTGCATCTATAGCAAGCACAAGTTGGTGTGTGAAGACCATTTTGAACAATATTGTTTCGAGGGAGATTCGATGGTAATTATCCTTTTTTAATAACAAAATAACCTAGCAGTTCTGATAGCTATAGTCATCAAATCCTTATATGATAAGACTTCGTTGAATAAAAAAAAATATAGATTTGATGAGGAATAACAGTTTTAATTATAAGAAAGACAAATGCAGTGTTCTTGTAACAATCACTGATTTACAGAAGATTCATTAGTATGCCTCTTTTATATAAAGTGCATTGATTTGTATAAAGAATAGTTCCGTATTAAGACGAGATAATTTTTAAAGTTATACGATATAGAATAACATTTTTTTAATTATGATATTTAACGGCCATTGACAAGGAGCAATGTTAGGAAGAGGTTTAAGCTGGGACATAATATGTTGATATAGTATAATGTTCCCAGGTTATAGATATGTAAATATCGAAATATCGGACATCTCAATTTTTTTTATTAAAAGTGTTTTTTTTCTAATCTTTGAATTATATCAAATTGATACGGGATCAATTCGGAACGGTCACTTATAAAGACACTTAGCTTTACAGTTAAATGTGTGACTCTATCTGGTATGTTCGGTGAAAATTTTATAGGTTTTTTTTCTTTTTAAATTTTATTTACGTTATCTTATTATATATATATTTTGGCTTCCTCCCGAATTGATAATAGGTATGTCAGAATTATTGATAGATGTCGTGTCAGAGCGACACATTCAGTTAGGTATTCCATGGACGTATATTAGATACACGTCCCTGGGTATTCCAGTGACATCCTGTCAACTAAAAATTCGTATTACACAATTATATAATACAGGTTCATGCATGGCCTCTTTATTGAGGTACCCGCTGTGCACAGGTAACATTTATTGAACCATATATTTGTGTCTAACGTTGTTTATCTTGTGTGTGTTTGAAATTATAATTCCACCTTTTAATGAATGATGTTCTGATAATAATATTATCCACTATTTTTGCTGATAATAAGTTTAAAGAAAATTATAAACATGACCTTTGAACATTTTTGTGAAATGAATATTGTTTTGTCATGATTCTGGACCATATTTTTGAAAGAAAAAATTCTTCACGCAAATACAAGCTTTTGTTGATTGGCAAACATGCAGATATTTAAAGTAATGCAGCACTTATAGTCACTATCAATATTAATTCATTGAAGATAAGAGAGCCCCTTCTATGTCTAATGTCCCTATCTTTATAAGGATTAGGACGACAGGGGAAAAAGGAGCGGAGATAGAGTGGCATAGTGAAAAAAAATTACCGAATAGAGAACAATATAGAGAATGATCGACAAAAAGCGAAATAGTTATTGTAAAGGAGCGGAGATAAAGAGAGGCATAGTGAAAAAAATGTTTGCTTGACAAATTAAGTTATTGCTCGCTTTGATATTTTTAGTTATACAAAATCACACATCGTGTTCCTAATTGGTATTCACGTGCACTAACTTGATGCTGGGAACAGTATATTAATATATATGTTCCTGCTTGATGTGTTATAGGTTTCTGCATAGCATGGTTAAAAATAATTAGTATCCCATTTGTTATATCGTAGTGTCACGGTGTTATTTTGTTAAATTTATTTAGTTTGTTAATGATTGTGTAAATAAGAATAAATCTGTATAAAAACTTCATACCATTTTAGTGATTGCATATAGGCGTTTGATTATTGTCACATTTAAGATATATATATATATATATATATTTAGAACCGTTCATACATCTTAAAGTAAAAGATGTGTGTCTGAGTTAAACGACACAAGAACCCTGTAATACTAGTACGAGAGTAAAGCATGTAAAAATTCCTACTCAATATGGTTGTATTGGAAATCTTTTCATACAGATTGACAACTCATGGTCCGACATGCATGTAATATTTGCCACATGACGCTCATAGTTCTTTCTACCATCATCATCTTATTCATTAAATATTGCGGTAAACATCGATGGTCACACCCAAACAAAATGGGAGTAATATACCTTCAGATCTTCTCCGTGGTATACACTTGTGAAATATATAGACGAAATTCGGTATTGAAGTAAATCTACATCTCACAAACACAATTTTTGAATTACGATTTTGAGTGAACACCCACCAAACCAATACAAACGTATGGCAAGATATAACCATGCAGGCATTTAGTTTTCGTCAGGCATAAGATAAATAATCACTCTCATAAACGTATATATGCATGCAGTTTCAAATATCAAGAACAAGCGGTCGATGTCTTTAGATCATTGTTAAATCCGTTTACTAACTGTTCAGAGTCAGACATGTCAATAGTTCATTCTTGGAACCTTCATATACGCCATCCGACGATGGGAACTCTTTCTGATAGTGTTGACAACATAAGCTTTTTTATCTGTACAAGTGGTTGCATGACCTCTCCTTCCCCAACAAACAAAAACGTTACTAGTCTGCTATCTCTGGAGCTCATCCTTAATGGCGCTTATACGTCAGGAAACTTACAAGTATACTAGTAAAGATTGTTTCAAGAACAACGAGGTTAGGACGAACTGTTCTAAAATCGTCAATATCAGTAATACATTACTAAGATATGTCTTTATTTACAACAACTGTATTACTAATTTGGATTAATGACGGCTATCCTAAAAATAATCCTCAAACAAATTAATGTATTAGCTTAGATTTATAATGTATGTATATTGCTTAATGAAATAAACGATAATTGGTATTCTTTTCACAAATAATTTGTGCAAGTGATTGTCAAATGAATTTTTATTATGTAAGAATGAAATGTTAATAAGAAAATTAAAAAAATCATGCATGTTGTGCTCGGTCTCTAAAAACACCAAGAGCACAAAGGACCACAAAGGAGTATGATAAGTGCACAAAGGACCTGAAATTGTTTATTAAATGGGGGAAAAGCCATTTCTCACGAAAAAAATATTAATTTTTATTAAAATACTCGAGTTAAATCGGTATAAAGTTGAAGATTTACGAAACCGTGTTCCGTAACCGGTACGGATATGCATAAGATTACGGCCATTTTCGATAAGATGTTAGTATACCTATAATTATATATTGAAAAGTATTCAGAAAACATGAACATATAAATAAAGACTGGACATTAAACCGAATTACTGCCATACCGTTCCCTTTCGTCATAGAAATATATTATTCGTCAAGTAAGAAAATTTCGGTAAATACTTTGTTTTTGTGCAGAATAAAATTTCATAAAACAAAGTATATATTGAAATTTCTGAAAAACGGATAGCAAAATTCAACCCCATTTGCTACTTTTAGAATTACTGCCATACCGTTCCCCTTGGTGCCTTTAGATTCTATCCGTCATAGCAATTTAAGATTCGTCAAGTAAGAAAATTTCGGTACATACTTGACATACTTTGTTTTTGTGCAGAATAAAATTTGATAAAACAAAGAATATATTGAAATTTCTGTGGGCCAGTGTTTTTTCCATTGGGACGGTTCCATGGAGACTTACCACACTTTCTTTTCACACTTCAAAGCTCGGATACTAACGGAAGTGCAATGTTCGACGTCAAACTTGGTAGCGACGATGAAGGTTGTTTGACAGTTGCATTAGACAGCGTTTTGTTAAAGCCGGACAGATTACTCTGCACAAAGCACATAAAAGACAATGTAACAGATTACATAAAAAACAAGCTGCCTCTAACATCTAATCAAAGATCGCAGATTATGTCCGACATTTTTAACGACAATGGCATAGCAACAGCTGATGACACCATAGATTTCGACACCAAGTCCAATGATCTTTGTAACAGCTTTCCGTCTTTTGCCAATTATTATGAGATAAGACTTAAAAACCGCTTGTTCAATTATGTTAATCAACCCTATCGCAAATATGACTCTAACAGACTCTGGACAAGCAATAACTGTGAGTCCATGAACCACCGGTTTAAGGTAGCACTGAACTGGAAACCTCATCAATTACCAGAACTTTTAGATAAAATTTACAATGTGATACAACTTCACCACACAGATTTAAGACGCAGTATAATTGGCAACGGCAATTATGAACTTTTTGGAAATTTCAAGAAACACAGATTACAACATTCCAAATGGCACAGTCTTTCCCAAATTGAAAAAGAAGTGCTTTACAGAAAGCTTGCCAGTGACAAAAAGTTTAGTGACAATATGTTAAGAGCGGCAAATGGTTTTGCGATACCAAAGGTTAAACGTCTCGCAAAGAGGCCTGGTCAACGTCACCGGCCAAGGACAGCTGCAGTGAGGACAAAACCAAAATTTTAAATGTTATTGTTAAATCATATGTATTTATTTATCATGTTTGTTTTATCTTAATAAATCATAATTGGAAATATAAAGTTTTGACTTTTTTGTTATAATGCAAGTATTCTAATACTTTACTTAAAAATATTATCATACGTAAGAAAGCAAAGTAATGATATATGAGACAACAAAAAATAACAACAACACATTGCTATCCTATATAATTTTCGAAGTTTTGGTAATGCTTGCCTTGAAAAATTACAACAATAAAATATCAAGAATAATATTTGACATTTTTATCATTTATGTTAATATATTTAAACTATTTAAAAATTCACATACACGAACTATCACTTAACCCGGATATAAAATCGGTTCCAAACCGATACCGGTGATAACTAAAAATCGTACATTATTAAAATCGCAATTTATATTGAAATTGATTTTTTTTTTTTTATTTTTCTTCATGAATTATAATATTTTTATGTTTTGAAATGAATTTCAGGTCCTTTGTGCTCATATCAAACTCCTTTGTGGTCCTTTGTGCTCCTTTGTGCACAAAGGAGTTCCTTTGCGGTGTTTTTAGAGACCCTGTTGTGCTGTTGTATTTTTTCAATTAACTTGAAACTTTAAAATTGCGATAGTTTTACGTTTGTTAGCATTTAAACATCGCCAGATTTAAATACAAGTTAAAGAATTCCGGTAAAGTAAATTAAACAGATGTGCAATGATTATTAATTGGGAAATATAACATTTAATTTTTAAGATTAAAAGTACTATTCTTTTAACTTCATATCTTAACTTTATGCTAATTGCATAGAACGTAACCGAAAATTGTTCCATTTTAATATTGTAACACTTCCGGAATTAAAAAGTTGAATGTTAATTTTCAATTAATTTATACAATTTAATTATTGTTTCTCTATTGTCATCGGGTATTTCATCTGGGTATATTAAACACGCTATACTCTTTCTGTTAATCCATTCATAATGACAATATACACTCCTGTGTACTCCTGAGGCTAAATTGCTGCAAGGTAAAGTTCAAACGAATTCTCCTCAAATCGAGAAATAAACAATGACTTTACAAAATAATATAATACACACTCTGTTCACAAATATTTTGCATTGAAATGGTTATCAAAGTTATAACGGTAAATAAAACTATAAAATATTTTCAGTTCAATATCAGTAAAAATGTTCTATAGATATTTTATGAAAAAATCTCAATAATTTATGAAATTAATTCGAAAATATTTATATTTAGATAACTTCATATAGGAAGTTTTATTCAATCAATACAAAACGGTACACACATATTCATTTTCTTTCATTCTTGTATTGTGGTTATTAACTACGACCAACGGTCATCTATGCGCTTTTAAATACGTAAAATTCTGATAAAGCAAATAAGACTTTAACAAATCAAATCAAAATCAAATATTTTATTGTCTTATAAACTTTACAGTTTGTGACCAACATGTATTAACACAATAAACATATATACATACATATCAAACAAACACAATAAAAACAGCATCAAAATTTATAAAAACAAACAAGTTGTTAAGAGTCCCCTGCCCTCAGTTCTAATGACTTTTTCAAGAAGGATCCTAACTTATTTGTTTGTAAAGGCGTTGATGGATTTAGTAAATAATGAATTTTTTCTTCTTCATTTAAATTATTAAAGTTATTATTTTCAGTACATATGTGTTCAAAAAAGGCATTTCTTAGTGTTTTATTATAATCACAATAGAGTAAAAAATGTTTCTCATCCTCTAGTATTTTACATTTATGACAAAGTCGTTCCTCTCTTGGGATTTTAAAATATCTCCCCTTTTCAATTAAGAGGGAGTGATCACTTAGTCTAAATTTAGTGATCAATCTCCTTATCTGAAAATTAGATATATTTAGATAAGATTCTAGTTTGCAATCCTTTTTAAGTTTTTTATATAGATAAAATTTACTTTTATCATCAATGTTTTCAAATTTAGTTTCAATTAAATCTTCATATCTATTTTTCATTTTTAACTTTATATCGTTTTTTATTTTATTTACATCTTTTATGTCCTTACAATTAGAAAAAATATTAAGGTCAATATTAGTCTCTTCAACAATATTCTTTGCATATGTATACCATGAATAAGTTCCAGTCAAATCTAGAGACTGTGCTAGAGAAAAAGCTTCCTTTATCAATGGATTAATATTATTATTATATAGTCTAGCTAAATATAAAAGGGTTTGTGTTTTAATAAAACATTCTATAGGCAATCTTCCTAATTCAACTCTTGCCCCTAAATTGGATGCATTTTTTCTTATTCCTAGAGTAGATTTACAAAATTTAAGATGCATATTTTCAATAGGGGTTTTGTCTGTAAAATCAAGTTGATTAATTTGTTTTCCTGAAGATAAGGCTCTGTTTTTGGCTCTATGAAAAGAAATATATGTATCCAAATATGTTACTTCTGAATTATAGGTCATAATTGGTTTTACTAAAGAATCAAAAAGGTTATTTGCTACTTTTATAGGTAGATTATTCAATGATTTAGTATAGGATTTTATTGCAAAAAATACTTTTTTTGCCTTTTTTGTCAGCTCTAAGGTACTTTGTGATAAATTTCCATTACATTTTATCAACATTCCCAAAAATGAATATTCTGATACGCTCTCTATGGCTTCATTCTCATAGTAAATATGTGATGTTTCACCATTTTGTTTGGACTGACTGAAAATCATGGATTTTGTTTTGTTTGTATTTAAAGAGAGTTGCCATTTGTTGCAATATAATTTAACATTATTTAAACTGTTTTGAAGACCCTCTTTCGATTCTGACAGGATCAAAAGATCATCTGCAAAAAGGAGGCATCCCACCTTACTATTTATAAGCTTAAGGGGACTTGAATCATTTCCCTCAAAATTTTTTACAATATCATTTATGAAGACATTAAATAAAGTGGGGCTGAGGGTGTCTCCTTGTTTAACCCCTCTAGCAATATTAAAAAATTCTGATACATAATCTTTGTATTTCAAAGATGATTTAGTATTTAAGTATTGTTGTTTTATAACTCTGTAAAAAGACCTGCCAACTCCCATTTTGCATAATTTATAAAGTAAAGCAGTTCTCCATACTGAATCAAAAGCCTTTTTCAGATCTATAAAGCAGGCATAAATCTTTTTTTTCTCTTTATGTAGATATTTATTAATCAAGGACTTTAATAAAAAGATGCTATCAGCTGTTCTGTGATTTTCTCTGAAACCAAACTGACAATCACTTAATTGTTTGTCAACAATCTTGATTAGCCTATTATTCAATATGGCATTAAAAAGTTTTGGTAGATTACTTATAAGAGAAATTCCTCTATAATTATTAGGGTCTAACTTGTCACCTTTTTTATGTAAAGGGATCATGAAAGATAATTTCCATGAATCTGGATAATTACCTGTCTTTAAAATCAAATTAAAAACTTTTACAATAGAATTAATTATCACAGGTTGTGAATGTTTGAGTATTTCATTCACAATTCTATCTGGACCTGCTGATTTGTTTACTTTAAGGTTTGAAATGACCAGTTTTACCTCAGCAAATGTAATTGGTGCATCAGTTTCCATATTCAGTTCAATATTATCCTCTAGAATGTTTAATTCACGTTCCAGTTTATTTACAAAGGGTTTATCATATGATGTTGGTGTACCCTGATCCTGAAAATGTTTTATGATTTTATTTTCATTCATTAAAATTTCAGGAATATCTTCTTCAATATTTGGTTTCTTTTTTATTGCCTTTAGAACATTCCAATATTCTTTTGGATTATTTTTAAAGTTATCTGAAAGTGATTTATAAAGTTTTTGGTGATATTCAAATTTTTTCTGTTTAATCATTTTTTTTAGTTTTTTACATAATTCAAAATATTTAGGTTTTAAACTTTTGTCATTTAAGTTATTCTTGATTTTATTTCCTATATAGTTTATTTGTCTTTTTGTTTCATATACTGTATTATCTGACCATACTTGTTTAATTTTTTTCTTTTTCTTTTTAGTTGGTTTAGATATGCCTTTACATGTATTTTCTGCAATATTTTGTAAAATTTTTGTAAGTTTTTCAGTTGCACCATCAACGCCTAGTTTATTGCTATCAAAATGTTGCATCTCTAAATCTAAAATTTCCTTTCTAACATTTTCTGTTGATAGAACATCAATTAATTTTGAAAATGACAATTCTGTCCATTTGTATGATTTAATCAAATGCCATCTCTTTTCATCTAGACATTTCTTCATACATGTATCTGATATAATAGAACAATTCATATATAAGTTTATTTGAACATGATCTGATAAATATGTAAAGTCATTTGTTTTAAAGTATTTTACCTCAGGCAGGAGACTCTCACTTGCAATGGCATAATCAACTGTACTGAACCCAGTATTACACATATAAGTAAAATATCCTAGGGAATCTCCCAAAAAAACGGCCATTGAGTATACGTAGCCTTGAGGATGAACATAATTCAAGTAATTTATTCCCCAATGTATTCAAAGTGTTATCTTGGTTTACTCTTCTGATTTCAATATCAGTTATATAGCTCTCTGGAAGAAGGTCAATACCATCAAAATTATTTATTTCATCTGAGTCATTTTCTATGTAATCTGCTTTCATTGCAGTTCTAGAATTAAAATCCCCAATTAAAATAATTTGTCCTTCAATAGAAAATGAACTAATTTCATTTTCAAGATTTTCTAAGTCACTATCATAATGTGCTGATGAAAAAGGGGGAATATAAACAGCACAAAGATATATATCTTGATTAAGTCCAAAGAAATACTTATCAAGCTTTAACCATAATCTATTCTGGGATGACGTAGCATCTTTAAGATAAGAAATCCCCTTGTAAAATTGTTTTTTAATTGTGACTATAATGCCTCCACTATGTCTTTTGGCTTTTTTTGTTTTCTTTCGTATTTTAGAGATAATGTTATAGCCTTCAATTTTAAAATCTTCTGATCCCCCCTTCCAGGTTTCTAATAGTATATTTATATCTTTATTTAAAAAATCCAGAAACATTGGGTCTTTCATCTTATCCCCAAGGCCATGTACATTCCATGAGGAAATTGACAATTTTTTATGAACTCTGTTCATTTTTAATTTTGACTAGTGCCAGATATATATTAAACATTCTTGTTAGCCTGAAAACCTTCAATTATATTTAGACAGTTTGGTTAATGTTTCTATAAACATGATAGATTTAAACTGCAATAATAGTTCCAAATATTTTTTTTTTTTTTTTTTTAATTCATGACTGCTAACAATACAGCAGTCTAAGGGAAATAACTCTTTTCATTTGTTAAAATGAATAATACAAGTGTTCTGTAGAACTAACTGAATACTACAAGTGTTCTGTAGAACTAACTTTAACATAATAAATCACCCAAAAAAATATATATACAGATATTTTTACATTTCTTCATGAAACTAATATATTTTTCTAAACACCCATCACGAACATGTACAATGTATATTGAAAAATAAGCAATTTTATCTCATTACATGTACTTTTTTTTTTTAATCATCTTATTGTTGTAATAATACTAGTTAATCCTTTTATTATTTAGACTAAAATCTTCTTATCAAAACTTGAATATTTACATTCTAAAATGCAAGTGTACCTACATGTACATTTGATATTGCATGACTTAATACCTCATATTTCTCATTTCTTTGAGCATAAATTCCATCATTTCAAGCATTCTATCTCTGTTTCCATTACCCTCAACTTGATCTTTCCTATAGTTATTAGAATGATTACTTTGTGAAAACATGTTTTGGTTTTGATTATGACCATAGTAACTATTAAATTGATCTTTTTTCATATAATTACCAGTGTGTGCCTGATAATTTTTATGCATATATTGCACACCTTTCTGACCATAATTTGGTACTTTTCTATAATCAGATCCATGTATATTCTGATCTCTTCTATCCCCTGATTTTACACCAATTAAAGGATTAATGACCCTTTTCATACATCTAACAAGTATTGCAATACCATAACCTTTTAGATGTATGCCATCTCTAAAATGATCTGGACTAATATAATCATATTTTATGAAATGACAATTTGTTTCTTTGCACAGTTCTGACAATTCTAGATTTAGAATGTGTCCACGTTCATTGTACTCTTCAGTATGTAGTTTGTCCCTGTAAATTCTTGGTAGGCATTCCCCAAATGTTATAGTAGCTTCAGGTACACATTCTTTAGTTTGTTGTATAAGATTTTCTATCTCCATAATGACCTGTTCTGTCTGTCGTTCTTCAATGTCATTTGATCCGATCTGGAACACAATATTTTTGGCTTTTACTTTGCCTGATGTTATGAATTTAGTTGCACCAAAAACTGTCTTGTCATGTAAAGTAGTTACTTTTACTCTTTTGTATTGATACATTTTTTTTGCATCTAAGTCTTTAATCACTATGCAGCTTCATCAACGAAAACTCATCCAACCTACCACAGGCAAAACGATCAAATGCCGAAAAATCTATCAGATGATTCGCACTATCAAGAAAAACCTGTTCAAAAAGAATCGAACAAAGCGAAAACTCAATACAAATCTGATCAAATGAGTTCCAAAATCAATCAAAAAGAAAGAGCTGAGTACAACACCAACTCAATATTACTAGCACAAAGTATGGACACTGAACTGGCAACTAATACAGATGAGACGAAAAGTCCAAAGTTGCAAATGGACATTGAACTGGCAACTAATACAGATGAGGGGAAAAGTCCAAAGTTTCAAAGTGTAAACAAATCTGGTAAGGAAAAGAGAAGTATAATTGCATTCACTGACAATTCTGTGACTACGACTACTTCAACCAATATCCACCAATCACCATCCTGTGAAATAGAGCAAACAACAAAAGATATAGGAGCCTCATGTAGTGTCGATAGCACATCACAGAATTTTTTAGAACTTCCCGGCCTAAGGAAACAACCACCAGACAACAAATACACGTTTCTTTCTTACAGCCAAACCACGAGAGATTAAAAGTAACCACTTTCAATGTTGAAGGGGTCAAAACCAATCAAAACTATATTTTAAACCTACTTAAAGCACAGGATACAATTCTGTGTGCTCAAGAACATTGGCTTTGGGACTATGAGAAAGGAAAACTGGATGAATTATTTCCAAATTTTAATAATTACATAAGATGTCATGATACATTCGATCCTATTGTAAATTTCCAAGCTCCAAGGGGACAAGCGGGTATTGCTATCTTATGGCCTAAAAAGTGGAACGATTTAATTAGAAAATTGCCAGAAGGCAACGAAAGAGTTATTGCAATCTCTATTCAGACCAAAGATCGACAAGTTTGTATTATCAACTCATACCTACCAACTTTAAATACAAACTCAGTAATAAAATATAGGGAAAATTTAGATATTATTAAATTCCTTATACAAAAGTATTGCTATATGGATTTCATAATCTGTGGGGACCTAAACGGAACCTTACTCAATTCAAGACAAAACCAACATGATAGAATATTAAAAGAGTTTGTCAAAGACTATGATCTACACCAACTAGATACTGATGATCACCTACACTCTTTCTTTCATCATAATGGAAAATCTACTTCTAAAATAGACTACATCCTGTCATCAAATAGCAACCTTATCCACTCTATTCAAACTCTCTCTCAAGATGCAATAAATTTATCAGCCCATGTACCAGTCAAGGCTCTTTTAACACTTCAAGCTGACAAGCAAAAACTAAAAAAATCATCAAATTTCAGCAACGAGGTACTGCATAAAACAGAATGGGAAAAATGTGTACCAACAATTTACAGTGAAGCAGTGAAAAAATCTTTAGACCAAAATAAAAATCGAAAAGTAACAACGGAAGACCAAACAACTAATCTGATAGATGCAATTAAACAAGCTGCAAGGAAAACAATTCCGACAAAAACTCTGAAAATCCGCGGCCCAAGACTAAAAGTTTCGCAACATGCAAAAAAGTTGCTAACGATTAGTAAGCAGAAACACAGGATATGGGACCTACATGGAAGAAAGAGAGGTGAGGACACTTGTTTTTTGGAACTGAAGGAAGCAAAAAGAAATGTTAGAAAAAGATTACGGCAAGAGAGAGCAGCTGAATGTAAAGAATTTTATAAAAAACTGGAAAGTGAACCCAACTCTAAAAATTTCTACAGATTAATACGCAGAAATACAAACAGCACTAAAGAACTTGCTACAACCATACTATATGATGATCATGAACTCACCGATCCAGAAGAACAAAGGGAGGCAATGGCAAAATATTTTTCAAAATTTAGCAACACCTAAGGACGATCCTGACTTTGATGAAAATTTCCTAAATAACTGCCAATTCCGCTGTGAAATTATAAAAGAAATCTGTAGCTTATCTGATTTCAGTTCAGACAAATTCAACCCCGCCGAAATTTCAGAGGCAATATCAAATCTGAACAATGGAAAGGCATGCGATGAATATGGGCTTTCTGCTGAACACTTCAAATCTGCTAAAGAGGTTGTTGTTCCGTATCTTGTTTCTCTATTTAATCAAATTTTGGCTGAGAAAAAAGTACCAATCCAATTCAAAACCGGTATTCTTAATGCAGTATGCAAGAAAAATAAAGATGACAAAATACTTGATAACTACAGAGGCATCACCGTCTCGTCAATTATTGGAAAAATTTTTGAACATGTTATCCTTAATAGAATACTTCCAAAATTAGATAAACAATCAGAATTACAATTTGGCTTCACAAGTGGCCTCTCACCAGCAATGGCAGCACTACTAGTCTCTGAATCGGAACTTATATCAAAAAATCAAAAATCTAAATTAATTTTTGGACTTCTGGACTCACAAAAGGCATTTGATGTTGTTCACCATGATATTCTTCTCGACAAGTTATTTGACCAAAATATTGATCCAGATATTTGGGAAATCATTTTTGATATGTACAACAACCTTACCTCTAAAGTTAAATGGAAAAACGGATTTAGTAACAGCTTCCCTGTAGGGCAAGGAGTCCGCCAAGGAGGAATTCTATCCACCCATTTGTACAAACTGTACATTAACGACCTACTTACAGAACTTGAAGAGAATGGTATGGGCCAGTACATCGGCACAAACTTTACGGGATGTCCAACCTGTGCAGATGATATTATACTTTTGTCATCAACTGAAGAAGAAATGCAATCTATGCTAGATACATCTAAAAGATACTCAGACAAACATAGATACAAGATCCATCCAACCAAAAGCGTTATAATTAATAAATATAGTAACTCAAAAACAACGAAGAGTGAAGTTCAATTCAAACTCGATGATAAAAACATGCCATCAGCTAATCAAGGTACACATCTGGGTATCATAAGAGCAATTAAAGACCAAAATAAAACAAACATCCAGGACAGAATTAGCTTAGCCAGAAGGACAGCCTATTCTCTTATGAACGTTGGAGTACATGGTACAAACGGATTAAACCCTAAAACTTCTTATATGATATACAGAGTATACGTTCTACCAAGGCTACTTTACAGCCTGGAAGTTCTGCCACTAAATAATGGGGACATTAAGTTGCTAAGAGATTTCCACGTGAATTTTTTGAGACAAATACAAGCTCTTCCCTCACGGACAGCAATTTCAGCAGTATACTTACTCTTGGGTGCGCTCCCCATAGAGGCAGAAATTCACAAAAGAGTTCTTAGCCTGTTCCACTCCATCTTTTCATCTAATAACGAGAATCTAAAAAAGGCTCTAGAGAGGCAATATGTCCTGCAAACACATGAACTAACTTTCCTAAACAGAGTAGCAGATCTTTTATACATGTATAATCTTCCTCCATGGACTTATCTGAAAGATCAATTGCCATCAAAGTTATCATGGAAATGCAAGGCAAGAGAAGCAATAAACAACTACTGGAAAGTGAATCTTCAAAGGGACGCCAATAGCAAAACGACACTAAAATTTCTCTGTATCCCTAATTTAGACATTGGAAAACCTCATACTATCTGGAATAGTCTACCACCAAATATTGGCGAACTCAGGAAAGCAACAATAAAAGCAAGGCTATGCACAGGGACATATATATTTCAATCACAGAAAGCTCGTTTCTCAAATATTAACCTTGATGCAACTTGCCCAATTTGTCAACTGGAAGAAGAAGATATCATCCATTTTCTCACTCGCTGTCCCGTTCTGGAAGGCATACGCAGAGAATCTCTAAGTGTTATCAAAAGAATTACCATCAGTAAAATTGGGCTAGGAAACTGGAATTCCAACTTTCACGAGAGAACTTGTATTGCCCAACTAATTTTGGATTGTCAGCAACTGGCTCTAAACAATATTCTCCCTCATGATAACCTTTTTCTTAATTCAATAGAAGAATTAAGCAGGAACTTATGTTATAGACTCCATCTAAAAAGAGTGTCTTCTCTTAATGTCTAGTTGTCATAAGGTCAGTGTGGTTGTACCGCGCTAAACCTTAAACAACTATCTTCAACTTCATAAAATAAAATATGGCTTTTTTCTCCAATCTAAGGAATAATCATTTATGCTTCTTCGACAGTACAACTAGGTCAGTGTGGTTGTTCCGCGCTAAACCTAACATCAATCTTTTACACAGAATTAAATGCTGCGAAAATCTAAATGTTCAAATCTTCATTTAATTTAGGTTAATATGGCTGTTCCGCGCTATACCTTCAATTGCTTTCTTTAACTCCGTAAAATGAAACAACTGAAACAACGTTTATCTTTAATCTAAAGTCATCATAAAGGTTTTTGGACAGAGCAACTAGGTCAGTGTGGGTGTTCCGCGCTAAACCTATCAATCCTTTACGTAAAATTAAATGCTGAGAAAATCCATGAAATTTTAGAATAACTGGTCAGTGTGGTTGTGCCGCGCTATACCTATAGTTGGAATAAATGTACATGTTTATCGTTAGCTTTAATACCCAGTAGCTTCACATATATATATATATATATATATATATATATAACAGATAGATAATGGCTATGCATAATTAGATCGCTTAGGACATATAAGCTTATATGCATGATTTTGTTGATTTTATATCGCCTAGTAGTGCTCATAGACAGATGTAGTAACTCCAGCATGTAGCAGGCAGGAAGCTGAAAACTCGTTATTTTTTACCTTTAAGTAACATTGTTTAGTAAATGTAAAGATTTTTTACTATAATGCATGCCCTGTAAATAATATTCAAAACTTTTATTTTTAAAAATTTTATTAATAACTTTTAAACTGTGACCCTTTTTAATGTACATAGAAGTTATTATTAGTATCTTTGCAGGGATTTAACTGTACATAATGTTATTTTTAAATAGTTAGGTATTCACTTAATAATTTTTATAAGGATTAACCAACCTTAATTCAGTAAGGTTGGTGTACTCCAACTATTGGAGGAAGATATAGAGGAAAGAAGAAGAATGATCGAAGATCCTATAATCCATACGTCTGTAATGTCTTTCATTTCATTTTTGATTTGTTCTGTTGAGCTGCTATTTGAAGCTGTGGCTGAATGTGTCGTACTGTTGTTATTATTATAAACCATGGTGTTGTTTTCATCATTAGTTTTGCTACCAACGTTGGTCAGTGATTTGTTGTTTGAGTTTCTAGTAGCTACATGTACAGTTTGATCTGCTATTAATTGTTGAGTTTCAGTAATATTTTTATCACTAGTGAAGTTTTCAGATTTTTCCTTTGATTTTACACACATCTCTTTCATTTCTTTTTCAATTCCATTTAATTTCTCTATATTTTTTGCATTATTGATGTTGTTTTCTTGACTCATCTCTAAAGCTAACTGTCTGTTTTGTTGCTCTAATTGTGTAGATTTAACTTGAATTTGTTCATTTATTTCATGTTTTATTTTCTCTTTAATAATATTCATTTGCATACACATTTTATCTTCATCAATCTTTTCTTTTTCCATTTTGTCTACCCTTGATTTAAGTTCTTGACATGCACTTATAAATAAGTCTAATTTTGCATCTTTTTCCACCAATTCATTTTCTAAAGCATGAATAGTTTTTGTAAGATTTGTTATTTCTGTCTTTTGTTTCTGCAGTTGGCACGTAATAGATTGTTCATCATGTTCATGATTAGAAAGTAACAATTCCTCACCTTGTTTCATATTCTTATTGTTGATATTCTCCTGAGGCTTATTTGATGTTACCAGCTGATCTGAATTGTTATTGTTTTTGTTTACTTGTGTCTCTTCACTCTCGTCCCTTTTTGTTTCGTCCCTTTTCGGATTTTGATTTAGTATGCACATGTTTGACTGTATTTCGCCAAAAAGATTATCTACATCATAATTGTTATTGTCTTTCTTTTGTAATTCTATAATAGTGTTAATCACTTCATTGATGGACTTGAACTCTGTCTGGAGCCAGGTATTTGAAGCCTGACCCTGAACCATGCCAGTTTTTGTTGTATAAAATATTGTTACAACAAACAGTTTTTGTTTCCCAACACTAACAGACACAGTTGATTTAAATAAATCTTTATGTGGTTGTTTATTTATAAATTTGTTTTTATCGTCAGAGTCTGAGATTTGAAGTATTTGCGAACTACGGTCATAGTCATTCCATAAAATTCTTGTACTCGGGTCATTTCCACTTATTTTGATATATCTAACTATCAATGCTCTTCTCCAAAGAAATAAGGAGTCATTTGATAAGGTAAAACTTCCTTGGTTTGATCCAGGAGTATATTGAAAGGGCATGGTGCCCGTTTTAAACCTCGTGTTGTGGGGCGCTCTTGGACTTGGCATGTTTTGCTCTTAATCCGCAATTCTGCTTTTCATCTTGATAGTTCTATTTGTAATATGTTCTTTACATTTCACTATTTGCTATATTTAAAAGTTCATACTTTCAGTTTTCAGGCCACAATTTGGTTAATTTATACTTGTTCTTGAAAACACATGGGCGCCGCCATGCTAACCGGAAGTCTTTTTGACTTAATCTAATTTAACAGATTTTATTTTTTCCCATGATTCAACAAATCGGGTTAAAACGTCACAACCCAGTGACGTAGGTCAACCAAAAAAGTTACAAATACTTGATTTTCTCCGTTATTAGAAAGAATATAAATTTAAAACTTTGTGAATGTGTTTTTTATGTTAAGATGAACATATTTAGATGATAAGTAAAAAATCGCGGACTTTCCCTTTAAAGAATAGTATAAGATCCCGTACTGTTTTTTCTTCTTTATGAGAGGAATTATTAAAAACAAATTTAAAAATATCAACTTAAATATCGTCTTTCTCTGTTATTTTTGTCAAATTCAAAAAGGAAATAATAAAGCGTCAAAGCAAAGGAGTGGACGAAAGCGGTAATATGTCACTAGTATGACATAAACGATCGATATGTGGGATAAAGTTCAAATGTCCATTATAAGTTGAGAAACTTGGACACTTTAACCAAAAAATTCATGATTAAAACTTCTTTATTTGCATGTCCCAAGCCAGCAGCCTGTAGTTCAGTGGTTATCGTTGGTTCATGTCTGTCATATTTGTTTTTCATAAAAATATTATGAATTAGACCGTTCGTTTTCTCGTTAGAATTGTTTCACATTTTGCATGGTCGGGCCTTTTATAGCCGACTACACGGTGTTGATTTTTTCTTATTGTTGAAGGCCGTACGGTTTTCTATATTTGCTTACATCCACTTCATTTGAACCCTGGTGGATAGTTGTCTGATTGGCAATCATGCCACATCTTCATATTTTTATATTGTAAAGTTTTATACCAATTAATGTTATATACGAATTTGAAAAGAATCTACTACCACGAGTATCCCAAACTAAGAAATGTATATTCCTCTTGAAAGAGCCAATGGAACTTTATTTTCAAGTAATGATACAAACTATACCCAATACACATTTGTTTTGACAACACAAAGTATTCCGTATTAATAAGAGGAGTAGAAGTATCCAGCGCTTACAAATATAAAGCTAGTAACATTAATATTCTTTCATTGGAAAAAAGCTGGTTTCTGCATATGAAGTTATAAGTTTATTTGTGGTCATATTTAATATATTTTATTATTCAGTCATAGAATGAAGCAAGAGGAGCGATTTAAATTATGATCAATTTTTCTTTTCTTTTTACAGGAAACTAAGTGACACAAGATGTATTAATGTTATTGCATGGGGTAAGACGATTACTCTTTTACATATGGTCATTTTTTACTCGTCTTTTCTCATATGTATGGGTCTTTCTCATCCCCAAATTAATTATACGTTAAAAAAACTGGATACAAACAGGTAAGCAAATTTCCTAGACTCTTTCTTGTTTCATCCTGTTGATACCTGTATGTTTGCCGTGCACAAGGTCATGCTTTGTTAAGCCTGCTTTTGACGTCTTTACACAAATTTATTAATTAGTTATATGTACTGTTTGATATGTTAGTTTGAGAAAACATTGTTTATTTATATAAGTTGAAATTGGACTTTGAGCTTACTTTCAGTAACTACTTGTCCTCTAAGAACGGTTTCATTTTGTTAGTTGCTGTTGTGCTTAGACTGCCTTTCAAACTGATTTTTACAGTTTGTTCTTCTTTTGTGTTGTTACACTTCTGTCCAAAGTTAGGGGAGTTAAGAGCGCGTACAAACATGTTTATCCCCGCAACGTTCTTTATGTTCCTGCCATAGGCATGAACCTGTATTCTTGTGTTTGTCAACTACTTTTAATAAAAATGAAAATTTGGTCGTTGGTTTTCTTTTTTATTTGTTTCATATCTTGGGGCCTTCTATTATAGCTTACCATAAGTTGTACTATACATGCAGACAATGCACAGATCTCATGAGCAACTATAGCTCTTCTAGTGATTAACACAACCAACAATAGTAGAGCTTGAGCTGATAACGCTTCCTATGCAGCTTTGTTGTCTACATTATTTTGTGATTTTCAATTTTAATGATTGTATTGTATCTATTGGACATTATTTTTGTATATCAATTCTTTGTGTGGCCTAAAACTTTGTATGTTCAATTCAAAACTATATTTTCGATCATGTGTTGGCATAAATCGATGGTGTATAAATAAGTTAATGTAATAAGGAAAAAAATATATATCTACAAATTAGCTTTAGTAATAAATCTTATTACCGACTATGGCTTTAAGATTCTAACATTTAAGATTCGTGTTGTGCAATCTTCATATAGGATTTTATCCAATGGTTGTCTTTTTTGTTTGTATTCCTTTCTTCCTTCTCCTATGCAATCACTACGACGGACAAAATACTCTTATATGTGTTTTCTTGCAATTCCTCTTTTCTAATAGTTTCACGAATTATAATTCTCTTTCTAGATATAGACCCATGTGACAATAATCAATGTCAGCACGAATCTTCATGTAGAAGAGTTGGATATACGTCGGATTTTATCTGTACATGTGTGCCTGGGTATACTGGAAAGTTGTGTCAAACAGGTACTATATTTTAGCTTCATTACAATGCATATCCATGATCGGTTAAATGTCGAATACTTGAATAAATTAGGCATTTTCTTTTATATAAATATATCATATAAATCCAAAGTATTCTCAAACTATCCTACTGTTCAAATTTTAAAATGTTTGTAGTAAATAGGATACATTCATGAAAATTTCCATTACTTTTTCAAATATTTCAAGCAGAATTCATTGTCAGTAGTGTAACATGTATGGTACAATCAAAACAGGCGCATATGGAAACTGTCTGCATCCAATTTTTTTATCCCAAGATATACAAAAAATCATGAAGCTTGTAAACAAAACATATGTAAAGTTGTAAACTAAAATGTCATTGAATGGCCTTAAATGACCAACAGCTTAGTTTAGATAAATGTGATTTATTTGATTTTAGCTTTGCAAAAGTATCCTGAATGTATTTAAAAAATCAAGTATATTTCAATAACTACAAATAATAAATAAATGTGTTCATTTTTTAACCTTTATTGTTCTCTTTTATAGATATAAATGAATGTTCTTCATTTCCATGTCAACATGGCGGTGCATGCTTGGACCTTATTAATAACTACCGCTGTCACTGTTCATCTGGTTTCAATGGTTTCAACTGTGAAACAGGTATGTTTTATTTAATTCCTATGTTGTCATATTTGATGGAATGTGGTGTATAAATTCATATCACAAAAGTTCCGTTACGTAATTAACAAAACTAGAATCAAATGAACAGTGCTTAAGTTGATCGTCATCTGAAAATTACACTTGGACCTAAAGTACGGAGAAAACTGTCATTCCCTGTGATTTCAAGGAGGAGAATTGGTTTAAACAGTATTTTTTGATAGAAATCGTGCATTGTGGACTACATATATAACCATAACGGTAAAAAAAAAAAAACTTAAATGCAAATCCATGACAACTCACCCCACTGCCAAATCGCCCCACACCAAATCGCCCCACTTTTTCACCAACTGGCCCCACTTTCTCAAAATTGCCCGACTCGTGTTTACCAACTCGCCCCACTTATGAAAAATGGTAAGATCCCGATGAATTTAGTCCTGCCAACTCGCCCCACTTTATGAAAAAGGGTAAACTCGCGTTGAATATAGGTCTGCCAACTCGCCTCACTTATGAAAAATAGTAAAATCCCGATGAATTTAGTCCTGCCAACTCGCCCCACTTATGAAAAAGGGTAAACTCGCGTTGAATATAGGTCTGCCAACTCGCATCACTTATGAAAGATAGTAAAACCCCGATGAATTTAGTCCTGCCAACTCGCCCCACTTATGAAAAAGGGTAAAATCGCGTTGAATATAGGTCTGCCAACTCGCCCCACTTATGAAAAAAGAATAAAATCTTAAAGCATTAATGACTACCAACTCGCCCCACTTAGGTAAGAAGTTTAACCCCATTGAATAAAAGTCTGCCAACTCGCCCTACTAATGAATAAAAGATTTAAACTGTACTGAATTAATGCATACCAATTCGCCCCACTTATGAATTAAATGAATACTGGTGAAAACCTTAAAATGAATTTTGTTTTTTTAACTCGTTTCTTTTGGTTGAAATAAAGCAAAAAGAAGTAAGTATCAGCATTTCTGTGACGTACGATGTTTTTGGCTATTGTAACTGTTTATGACGTTTGTTTTCTGGTAAATGTAATCACTGTTTTACTAGATAAGTCAAGGATCGTGGGTGTTTATAATAATAATAAAGTTATTTTCCAATAAATACTAAAATTATATATAATAAACAATGTATCTACAATTTTATTTTAAGAAATGAAGCATCATTTTATTTCGATCATAATCATATATTAAATTTTCGATTTTTATTAGTATCACAATTTTTATTAGTATCACAGGTGATTTTTTTAATTCTGTGTAGATAAGTTTTCATAAGTGTGGCGAGTTGGCAGACCTTTGTTATATATTATCGGGATTTTACCCTTTTTCATAAGTGGGGCGAGTTGGCAGGAGTAAATTTAACGGGATTTGACCCTTTTTCATGAGTGGGGCGAGTTGGTTAACCAGAGTGGAGCGATTTTTTAGAGAGTGGGGCGAGTCGGTAAACAAGAGTGGGGCGATTTTATAAAAAGTGGGGCGAGTTGGTGAACAAATAGGGCGAGTTGGTGAAAAAGTGGAGCGATTTTGCAGTGGGGCGAGTTGTCTTGCTTCCTTAAATGCAGTCAATATATGTCCCACAATACAGAAACAAAACAAACACGTGACGTCCATTTTCGCTGAACTAGTATTCATTATTGATTAGGGGCCAGCTAAAGCCCGCCTCCGGGTGCGGAATTTTCTCGCTGTGTTGAAAACCCATTGGTGGCCTTGGGCTGTTTTCTGGTCTTTGGTCGAGTTGTTGTCTCTTTGACGCATTCCCCGTTTCCATTCTCAATTTTTTTTTAGACATTTACATATATAACAACGCGGCACATCATATTTATATTTACTTGTATCAGATATTAATCCAACATTTTGAAAACTATTTTCTTCTGTTCTCCAAGATAAATGGAAGTTCGAATTCAGCATAAAAATTATGGAAAAGTGATTCCTACCGTGATGCGGTCATGTCTTATTTCTTATTATATTAAGAAAAAACACAACTTACAACGCGTTATAACGAGAATAAGTCTCTGAATCGATTTGGTAATGATGTCGTTTGTAGCATACTTATTTCATGTTACTATCTATATACAGATATTATATGTGTATATAACAAAATATGATATATATTCAAATGGACTGTAAAATATGTTATTATAATAATATTATATTTGGCTATACTTTTTCAGTTATGTTGAATACCAGCTCTACAACGTTTTTATCATGTGTTGATTTTCAAAAGTTTTGATCTCGAGCATCTCTAAAGTGACATTATTTTGTTGAAATGAGCATTTGGTACAATAAGATTAGTACCGTTTAATGTTATTAAGATCAAAAGTAAATGGGGGGGGGGGGGGTCGTATTTTTGTGCGACTGTATATATCTTGTTTTGTTTATGCACTTTTTCTTCTCGCAATTCATTTGCCATCTAATTAAAATATTTATAAATTTATTTGTCCATTTAGACATAGACGAATGCATGAGAAACCCCTGTATGAACGGTGCTACTTGTACAGATCTAGTGGATGGGTATGCATGTACTTGTATCAAAGGGTACAATGGTATTCACTGCCAAATAGGTAAGATTTAACTCTATCAGGCAACCTTAGTTTGGTGTGCTTGTTCATTAGGTCCCGATCGGTATTGATGCTAACAAAAGTTTTAATTTGTTTTACTTTCCAAACTTAAAAGGGCCGTCAGACCTCGGTTTTCATGCTTTAAAGGGGCAATGAGACGTCGGATTAATCTCGGACAACAGTGTAGGTTGAATTTCTCAACATGCATTATTTATTTTAATCATATGCATTCTAATTCTCTTAAATGATTCTATTTCTTTCCTCAGTGAACTTACTTTATATAAATCTAACATAAACAGCATGGTTGTCCTTTTCTAGATTTAGACATTACATTTTTAAAGGGAAACTCCATACTAAAATTTACGACAAAAGAGACGATTTTTCATTCCCTATTGTTAATTTTCCCTTTTTAGACGGCGATGTTCCTTTGGCTCCATCATACGGTGTTTATATATCTCAACTCGTTCGTTATGCCCGTGTGTGTAGTGGTGTCATAGATTTTAACGAACGTAATCAATGCATCACTGGTAAATTATTCAGGCAGGGATTTCGTTACCATAAATTGCTTAAAACTTTTACTAAATTCTTTCATAGATACACAGATTTGAATAGTAAATTTGACTGTACCTGTAGAAAACTTATTAAAAACGGTATTTCACATCCTAAATTTTACGGTAATATTGTACTAAAAGCGCGGAAATCACTATGCGATCCGTGTAAACTCGTCGAACCTTTAAACAAACTTATTAGGAAAGGTTATCTTACCAATGTTGTAATTAGATCTTTGAATATAGTTTACATTGGCACAAATATCGATTTTGTCAAAAGCAAATTAAAACATAACTAAACTTGTATTACGGGTTTTTTTTTTTTTTGGGATGTATAAATACACATCCACGTTCATTTTCTATATAGAGATTACTCTATCTATATACTACATTATACATATCTATTAACAGGTTAACTCCTAACTATCCTACTGCCTGTCGATACTTTTATTTTGGCATTGCACAAGTCATGTCTTCTTTGACTGTCTATGACGTTAAAACACTTAATCCCTGGGATGTGTTTTAGTTGATTTTAGTCTCTGATGCATGATTTTTATTATTAATTGTTTTTGGCTTTTAACTAGCTTTCAGTAACTGCAAGTACTCTCAAATCGTACTTTCGTGTTAATTTGACCTGTTGACACAATTTGTTATGTATTTTTGTTATTTAATGTTTACTTATTCAGTGTTATATCAAGTCTCACTTTTTTTTTATATATACCACCTTTGACCAGTGTTTAGTATGACGATACATTTTCACTTTTGTTCTCGTACTAGGAACAACAAAATTATTTATTTTGTAAAAATTATTTCCGTACTCCTTGTATACCTTACAACAAAATTATTTTTATTTACCTGTGTACGTTATTTTATTTGGCGGCATTTTGTCCAAGGTTATGGTTGTCTTTCTGGTATTGTTTTACATCTAACCCCCTTGTTTTATTAATTTTGTATTTACATTGTGTCATAGATCAGATTTATTCGTTCAGTGTATGTTCACTCGTTTTTGTTAATATGTCTTTTGATTGAGTTAAGCCATTTCAATTGATATTTTATAGTGTGTCTTTCTATGTTGTGATGTTACACTGTTGTTTTAGGTAGGGTGAAGGTTGGCGCCTATTAAAACGTCTAAACCCGCTGCATTTGTTTGCACCTGTCCTAAGTCAGGAACTTGATGTTCAGTGGTTGTCGTTTGTTGATGTGGTTCATAAGTGTTTCTCGTTTCTCGTTTTTTATATAGATTAGACCGTTGGTTTTCCTGTTTGAATGGTTTTACACTAGTCATTTTTGGGGCCCTTTATAGCTTTTTGTTCGGTGTGAGCCAAGGCTCCGTGTTGAAGGCCGAACTTTGACTTATAATGGTTTACTTTTGCAGGTTGTGACTTGGATGGAGAGTTGTCTCATTGGCACTCATACCACATCTTCTGATATCTATGTATACGGAATATATGTGTTTATAAAAAAAAAATTATAAGTTTGTATTGTGTACTTTTTCTGGAATATTCCGCATTATTTCAGTTTTTTGTATCTTGATTCTTTAACTTTCCACTAATACTATGTCTTTCCAATAATTTAGATATTGATGAATGCTACAACATTCCTTGTTATAATAATGGAACCTGTGTTGATGGTATAGATTCCTGGACATGTGAATGTCTACAAGGTTTTGGAGGAATCCATTGTCAAACAGGTATGAAACTAGTACAATAACTACATGATTATAAATTTAACAGCTAAATATGATCAAATATGTGCACAAGCGGATCATGCCAATATATAATAAACATTAAAAAAAAATTAAATAAAACAATTATGAAGATAACATATTTTTAACTTAACAAGCACTTAGGATTACCCGAAAAAAGTTTTGTTTGTCTCTTTTATCTATGTAGCTGTTACAACATTATATAAAAATCTTATTTCCAAATTCAATTAAACGAAATTAGAAACACTTCTTTTGCTTATAATGCATTAATATGGATTTGTTATATTTCAAAAGATATTGACGACTGCATCATTAGTCCTTGTCAACACAACGGTACTTGTATAGACTTGGTTGACGGGTACAAGTGTCAATGCGATGATGATTCAAAGGGAGACAACTGTGAAACAGGTAAGTGTGTAACTGTCAAAATTGGGAGAATCCCTTTTGAGCAAACCGTAAAATGACAAGCCTTACTATGTCGATTAATAATGAAATGAAACATTATTACAAATGATATCAAAATATAAGATGATACTCGTTGTCTCATATTCTTTTCGTGTTCAGTAAAATTGTCAAAACGGAGAATACGATTTAACCATAAAATGTAAGATCAGACTTCTATTCTGGTTTCTTACTATCTAAAACCGCAAAAACATGTCTGAAATAGTCATATAGTGTCGGTCAGCTAGTTCACAAAAGCGAAATAAACAATATTGGCGTTTTATACGAGTTGTGTTAGATGGATAAAAGATGAATTAAGCATTTAGAATTTCGTTACCACAAATTACTGAAAACTTTTACTAAATTCTGCCATAGTTACAAATATTTGGTTTAGAAGTTTGGCTGTACCTGGACTTATAACAAACGGGATAGTGCAACCTAATTTTTACGATGATGTTGTTTACCGCACCCGTCAATTTAAATATGATCCGGATAAACTTATCGATCCTTTAAATAAACTTACTTAAAACCAAACGTCATGTCAATATTATTGTAATACACATATTTACATTCACGGTCTACAATCTATCGATACCTATATTTTGGCATTACACAAGGTCATGTTTTTCTCTGTTAATGACGTCTTTACACGTAATCCATTGGATGTTGGATGTGTACTGATTGATATTTTAGTCTTAGACACATGATTTTGTATAAGTTGTTATTGGCTTTGCAATAGCTTTCAATAACTGTGAGTACTCTCAGATATGTACTGTGTGTCTTTTGCGTTAGTGTATTTATGCGCTTTGTATAGATCTGATGAGTTAAGCAATTTGAAACTGAGTTTTACATCGGATGACCGTGAGGGCATTCCGGTGTGTTGTTGCCGCAGACATTTCTACCCACGTGACATTCGTTTTTGACTGATAACCGTCACTACAAACCAGTAAAAGTCTGAAATGGCCTATATCTGTACTCGACTGTACTAATTTTTACTCGACCAGTCTGAATTGGTCTGAATTTTACTCGACATTACTCGACCCCAGTCTTAACCATACTCGACTGTACTGATTTGTACTTGACCCTTATCTTTGCCATTGAAAATAGTCTGAACTATTACTCGACCAGTCTGAAACAGTCTTAACCCATTCTCGACCTGTACTCGACCTATTTTTTCAGTCTAAACCATACTCGACCAAAGGTCTAAACAATACTCGACTAGTCTGAACCACACTTGACCAAATAACCTCTACTTTTTTTTTAAATTTTAAGTTAAAATAAATTTCTTTTTAACTGACATGAAACAGCCACAATAAAATAAAGATATGTATAAAAACAGATTTTTACATCCTTACATGATTCTCAGATTTATCAAATAGAGATAGTTAAATCAAATTATCTTATATAATAATTTAATTATATTAATTTCAAAGTTTTAGAGTTTTGTTAAAAAAAGATTTTCTTTTACCTAAAAATCACACTTATACTGAGGGTAATTAAACCTTATTAAGGTGCTTCTTGTTTGGCATGTGTTTTTTTTTTTAAACTTAATTCCTAAATTCCTAAATAAAACTACATAGGTTTCATGGTTACATACAATAGTTATATAATTATCTTTTTAATGAGGTAACAACAGCCAACAAAATCACTGAAATTGTTTAACCTTATATTAGAAATATATCTATTATTATAATTTTGGATATATTATATATAATATATATATAAAAGGGATAAAAAATTAAAGAAATTAATAAAATTGTTCTTCTGATTAGTGGTGAAGTATAAAGTAATACCTCCTGCTTGGGGCAGACTCATGAAAAAGATCACACCTGGTCAGAGAGTATTAAATTCTAAATAACATTCATTCAAAATTGCAACATCCTGTTTAACTTAAATCGCAAGGCCTTTTGAATTCATTAGATAAGTAATACACGAGTTTAAGAAAAATAGGGTTTTCTTTTTACCTGTAAAACACACATGTACTGAGATAATTAAACCTCATTAAAGTGCTTCTTGTATGTCATGTCTTTAATTTTGACAAAAATTATTTAAATTTAATTGAAATAAATTTTTACTGTAACTTTGGAACACATTTCCTTTTTTAAAAGGATATCAAGGACTATTAACATGATTATATTAAATTCTTGATTTAACAATACAAAGGTGTCATTTTTAAAATTTATTATGTTGCTTTATATACTATTTTATATATATTTTAATAAAAAAAAATGTTCACTGCATTATTAAATAAACTCAACAGACACCATAAATCTATAATAGGCTTAAGAAAATTGTCCAGTAACCATAAAATATATCTGACCATTCAAAAAATTTTGAACAACATTGAAAATATTAGTCACAATTCAGTTTTGAGATTATTTGATCAGCTTGTTTTATTTTTATTTTAAAGTTGATATATATTTGTAAGTGTTGATGAATATGCTGTTGAAGTTCTATTATGTTTATTGTGAAATTTTGGTTTCAATGCCATATTGAATACATTTTTAATTTCAAATTGTTGTTCAAATTTCAAGCCAGGGGAAATAGCTGTTGTAAAAAACAGTTCCTAAATTGATGAAATACAATAGATAGATACAAAAAAAAAGGTGTAGGTTGGTTAAGACTTGGTCGAGTATGGTTCAGACTAGGTCGAGTATGGTTCAGACTAGGTCGAGCATGGTTCAGACACGTATAAAATGGTTAAGTACTGGTCGAGTAAAGGTCGAGTACAAGTTCAGACTGTTAAGTATGGTTCAGACTACAGTCGAGTATTATCAAGTAAATTTCAGACCAATTCAGACTGGTCGAGTTAAAAACCAGTACAGTCGAGTACAGATATAGGCCATTTCAGACTTTTACTGGTTTGTAGTGCGTATAATGACGCGGATATTATCGTGTGCAAAATAACATTCCTCATCGCATGTTATATATTAATATATCAATAAATAATCATGAAAATAATTTTTAAGAACATAGATAAATGATATGAAAATGTTTTGTCGTAAGAAATATATATATCACTAACAAATCAAGAATACCGAAAATTTGTGTTAACGCATGCGGAAGAATATCTCAAGAACGTTTTGTAACAAACGCGGGAAAATATGAATGCCTACTCAAATCCTATCTATTAGAAAAACGAATTATTACAGAAGAGTGTTCACCATGCACTTGCACTGCACTATCATTAGAAGAGTAGAATAGAATGATATACAAATGGATGAAAATTTCATGTAACTATTATGCAAATATAAATATGATATATAACAACAAACTAGAATATACTGATGACAAATAATTATACAGTATAATAGTTATTACGGTGAGGTTGAATTCCCTGTCATTTATTCATCATTCACACACGAACTTGTCTCAGAAAAAATATATCTATCTACCTTTAGTTAACCTAACTTTCAGGTATAGAGATGTGATTTTTTTCTGAGACAAGTGCTTGTGACCATCCACCAGAACTTGCGGTCATCCGATGTTCAGTACCTCAGTTCTTTGATTATAGTTTGTTCTTATGTTGTACTGTTACACCACTGTCCCAGGTTTTTTTTTTTTTTTTTTCGTTTATTGTTTTGTACATAAATCCGGCCGTTAGTTTGCTCGTTTGAATTGTTTTACATTTGTCATTCCGGGGCCTTTTATAGCTTACTATGCGGTATGAGTTTTGCTCATTGTTGAAGGCTGTACGGTGACCTGAAGTTGTTAACTTATATGTCATTTGGTATTCGGTAGAGAGTTGTCACATTGCCAATCATACATGTATCACATCTTATTTTTTGTTCATACCTGATCAAATATAAATAGCATCAGTAAAATAGAGAATGAATATAACCTCTACCCCAAATGATATTATATATTAATAAACTGTTGAAACAGAGATATGTCTTGCCTGTCGGCATAAAATTCAGAAAAAGACAATCTGATAGACAGCAACATTGCTAATTAATTCAAAGTCGCTGGACCATGAACTATTGGGCAGAGCCTCGAAATAGATGACAAACTGAGATGTACAGACAGCAATGTAACTTTATAGAAAATATTGTTGTCTATTGTAAGAAGTTCTTATCAAACTAACTTGAGCAGATCACTTAACATTGAAAATTAATTATTAATCGATAGTCACTGAACCATGGCCTCGGGGCAGGGCCTCAAAATATGCATCAAACTGAAATGTACTAATCGTAATCCAACTTCATTGATCTATCACAAGTAGGTCCTATCAAACTAACTTAAGCGAAAAACTTAACATTAAAAATTGCTAATTAATAGGAAGTCATTGGACCATGGCCTAGGGGGCAGGGCCTCAAAATAGTCGTCAAATTGATATGTCCTATTAGTAATGCAACTTCATACATACTATCATTGATCTATCAGTCACGAGTAGTTCAAAATTACTTAAGCAGAAAGCTTAACAGTTTTTGACGCCATCGTCATTAGAGGGTGAATCAAAACAGATGGCAAAAAAAGCAATGACAATTTTACAATAAAATGTGCTAAGGCTATCTTTGCCAGGAGGTGGGAAAACGTTAGTATTTCAAATAATTTAACGTCTGATTAACAGTTTATTTACAGAAATGAACATAACAATGATAATATCAATTAGCATACATGTATTAGTATAGATATATTCTTTTATTTATATATAGTGTATATTATTATAGCGTTGTGATATTTTAGGGATAGACCATTGTTCTTCATCACCATGCCTACATGATGGTGTCTGCATCAATGGATTGGATAGCTATACATGCCAATGTGGTGATCCTTGGCAAGGCGATAGATGTGAATTCAAGAAAGTGAACAGGACAGAAGTAAGATTTTATCATGGTATTGTTTCTTATACAACAATTGTTTTTACTTTGTGGCAGATGTTTCCTTATTTTTAGGTCTGTTGTTGGTCTGTTCTCCTTCTACCTTTAGCCATATTTTTGTCTATCTCTCTTTGGCTTTTATTTTTTTATTGCCACATTTTGATATTCTGCCCTTTTTTCATTTGGTTAATGCTTTGTTAATGGAAAATATAAAAAAATCCAAAAACAATTCAATCAATGTATTGTTACCTCTGTATTACTGAAAAATTACTACACCAGGGTTTTCGATACCACAAACAAGCCAAAACATTTACTGAATTTTATCATCGGTACAAGGACATCATTCGTAAATATAAATCAACATGCAGACATCTCATACGTTCAGGTATTTCACATCCAGTCGTTTATGGTAATATTCTATACAAAGCACAAAAATGTCTACATTCACCTCAAAAGCTAACCAAACCTTTAAACAGACTTATTCAGAAGAGATATAGTTACGATACTGTTGTCGGGTCATTAAAGATGGCATATTTTGGTATTAATATTGATTCACTCATAGGGTCTTTGCATCGGAAATAAACACATTTATTCTAAAACCAGTTGTTGGCATCATACGGGTTATGTTCTTCTCATATATTGTATGATGGTATGATACTAAACCCCTAACGGGAGGGATTGTGCTTGATTTTCATATGATGAAGACATACATAATAAAATTGAGAATGGAACATGTACTCTTTCAATCAGTTTAATTGAGGTCTGGAGCTGGCATGTCAGTAACTGCTAGTAGTCTTTTGTTAATTTATGTATCATTGTTATTTTGCTTAATTTCTTTTGTTACCTATTCTGACATCGGACTCGGACTTCTTTTAAACTAAGTTTTAATGTGCGTATTGCTGTGTGTTTGTTTATTCTACATTGGCTAGAGGTATGGGGGAGGGTTGAGATCTCACAAAACATGTTTAACCCCGCCGCATTTTTGCGCCTGTCCCAAGTCAGGAGCCTCTGGCCTTTGTTAGTTTTTTTTTAATTTTAGATACAAGAAGATGTGGTATGAATGCCAATGAGACAACTCTCCATCCAAGTCACAACCTGCAAAAGTAAACCATTATAGGTCAAAGTTCGGCCTTCAACACGGAGCCTTGGCTCACACCGAACAACAAGCTATAAAGGGCCCCAAAAATGACTAGTGTAAAACCATTCAAACAGGAAAACCAACGGTCTAATCTATATAAAAAACGAGAAACGAGAAACACTTATGAACCACACCAACAAACGACAACCACTGAACATCAGGTTCCTGACTTAGGACAGGTGCAAACAAATGCAGCGGGTTTGAACGTTTTATCTGGCGCCAACCTTCACCCTAACCTGAGACAGTGGTGTAACAATACGACATAAAAGAACACACTATAAAACATTAATTGAAAAAAGACTCAACTCATCGAAGTATGAATACTAACAGATTTTAGACAAAAGTTAGACCATGAAAACCAAATTACCAAATAGTTAAATTATAAACCACAGAAAAATATATCAAAGCCAAAACTAGTATGAAATAATTTTGCCAAACAACCGGTCGCTTATGGACCACTCAAAAAGAGCTTGTTGAGAAGGATCTTTAACGTGCAAAGAGCGTGGTACTCCCTGAACACGGGACCTCGGATTTAACGTCCCCATTCGACGGACATTTAGTTCATTTATATGTTTTGGAGTTTAGTGTGACGTCCATTTTCATTGAACTTGTACACATTTTTGTTAAGGGGCCAGCTGAAGCCCGCCTCCGGTGCGGGATTTTCTCGCTGTGTTGAAGACCCATTGGTGGCCTCCAGCTGTTTTCTGCTCTTTGGTCGGGTTGTTGTCTCTTTGACACATTCCCCATTTCCATTCTCAATTTTATTAAAAACAAAAACCTGAAAAATATTTTCGATTTTGGGACAGAAGAATTTTTCTTAGAAGAAATTATTTGCTACTCATTATCTTACGTGGTCATACTTTTATTGTAAGATATTTCGTTAGGTTTTGTTTCTGCTTGTGCTCAGAATTTGATCTTGTACATTGCATTTTGGATGTTAAAATTTACCTTTTCATTTATTCTTCGTATTTTTACTTCTATACTTGTTTGTACAGTTAAGGAAGTTTTCAGGAGGATGTACCATTTCAGATGGTATATATTTGAATTAACATTTGATGATTGACGGCTTGGAATGTGCAAACGGGGTATGTATCATCTGAAATGTTTAAACTTGGGAATCCTTAACTGAATACATGTGCAATCGTATGCAAGGCTTGGGTAATGACAAATGGGGCAATTCTTTCCTCTGAGGTGGCAGTTTGGCTCTGTGAGATTTTTAAAAACCGAAAGATCGTGAGAGAAGTATAGTTATCAAATTATCGTTGATTTTCAGAAAATATCTGAGAATTAGGTACATTTGTTATTGCTATCTTTTGTCTTTTCTTAAATGTTCATTACAAAATAAATATGCTATAACTATGTCTCGAGATGTATAATGCTTTTGAGTTGATAGGATTACCGATTTTATTTTTATACGCCCGTTTACGGGACGTATCATGGTATACCGTTGTCCGTCCTTCCGTCTGTCCGTCCGTCGTCATCATGTCGGACAATAACTCAAAAACGCTTTAACCAATGTTCATGAAACTTTGGTGAATTGTTTATATCTATTGACGTAAGCTCCCTTTGGATTTTTATAAATTTTAGATTTTACGTTTCCGAGTTGTGGGATTTTATTCATAAAAAGGGGGGATTTTCCAGTTTTCGGACAATAACTCAAAAATGCTTTGAGCAGTTTTCATGAAACTTTGGTGACTGGTTCATATCTATCAAAATAAGATCCCTTTAGTTTTTTTTATAAATTTCTGATATCACAATGATGAGTTATGGAACTTTGAATAAGCGACGGGCGTATCATGCGCTCATGGTGCAGCTCTTTATTCTCAATATCAAACAGTTTTAACGGAATGTTTTTGAAACAAACGATGTGACTTATTTTGTTTATACATGATATAATGCTGGCTTATCTGTAAATTGAAATTTTATAGTTATGTTGAATATGGGTATTTGCGGTTTTCTGACTGAATAGTGCCTTTAACTTTGCTAATCTTCTTTTTTCTAGGTTTGTACAGATCTGGAATACACTGAATGTTCTTGTTACAGCAGTAAGCTGCCTTCAACCAAGAGGAAATCGTATATACTGATAAGTGGTTTTACAGGACTATTAACCGGTCTTCTTCTGACTGTAATATATTATATAGGGTGGACATTATATAATACTGATCATATGAACAAGGTAGAGCCAACAGAAAACATGATCAGTGTGACAGATTTAAAATCAGACAAATCAAGTAGCCAAAGTACAAAGAAGACGTCAAATAAAATTTTAGAAGTGCCACGACAGTGTCAATGTTTTGTGGACCATTCGGGATATGACCATTTTCAAAGATTTGATAAATCTTTAAATAATCGTTTTAAATTTCATTGTCGTCACCAGAAAAACTTATCATCAGAAAACACATCAATGATCTCTTCTGTTTCCTAGTATCCACAGACATCTTATTTACTCGTTCTGTTTCCTAGTAACCACAGATATCTTATTTACTCGTTCTGTTTCCTAGTAACAACAGACATCTTATTTACTCGTTCTGTTTCCTAGTAACCACAGATATCTTATTTACTCGTTCTGTTTCCTAGTAACAACAGATATTTTATTTACTCGTTCTGTTTCTAAGAACCACATATGTTTTATTTACTCCTTCTGTTTCCAAGAAACCACAGATATCGTATTTACTCTTTCTATTTCATTGTAACAAAAGATATCGTATTTACTCTTTCTGTTTTCTATTTACCACAGATATCGTATTTACTCATTTTGTTTCCTAGTAACCTGTGATACTTTAGTTTCTTATTCTGTTTCTTAGAATCTTGTCTGCACATTATGTTTCTTAGAATCTTGTCTGCACATTATGTTTCCTATTTACCAAAAATATCTTATTTACTCATTCTGTTTCCTGCTAACTACAAATACTTATATACTCATTATTTCACGACGTAAATCAAATAAGTCTGTTTTTGTTTTTGGTAGTTTGTTTTTATCTCGTAACTCCGAGTACTTTAAGTTTATTTATCTTTTCATTTGTTTATTTTGTTAGTTAGTAAGTTAGTTATTTAGTTAGTAAGTTAGGTTTTATTTACTAGGCGATGAAGAGATTAATTCGAGTTATAAAATAAATCTGCCAAATGGTATTTCAAATGAGTGATTTGAAGTTGAAATTTTTACCGTAATAAAAATCTGTCATAATGATACATGTTGAAAGTGTGACGAGGTTAGAGTTGCTATAACAAAGTAAACATTTAAATATTAAGAAATCGCTTAACAAGGTCCTAGTAAATGTATAAAGAATGTTTAATTGGCCAGTGTAAGCATTGATTTATATTTACATATAGTTTGATAGATATAAGAAGATGATGTTCGTTTTACTTTTAGTGTTATTATACTCTATTAATAGTACATGTATCTGTATAAACTGTAAGAAATTACAGTGTATAACACACCTATTTTCCATTCTTTGTTACACATGAGTTTCTTTGCTTTGACAATCTAAAGGTTGTTCAAGAGGTCTGTTTCAACAAATTACAGAAATAGCGGTACAAACGAATACTGACAAAATGATATGTTTTGTTACTCAAAGTTCATCTCGAACACGAATTCAGTTTGTTTTTAGTCCAAGTGGGTAGAGCGATGTTTATTTTATTTTATTTTTATTTTTATTTTCCATGCGTTCCCATTTGTTTTGTAATACTGAGATATTACTTTTATTCGTGGGTATCAATGTTCGTGGTTTGAGCAAAAGTAACATGTTCGTGGATACTTAAATTTGTAGATTTTATCTGAAAATAATCGAGTGAAGAATTTGAAAAATAATCATATGTAGTACTATCTTTCTGCCACGTTTGTTTACTTTTTCTTCCATCCTGTTGGTTGTTTTTTTTTTTGCATTTGCATTTGCGCTGTGATTCCTGAATATCTGGCGAGGAGTCATGTATGAGGTCACTGAATTTGGAAACTCTCTCGGTAAAAAAGAATAAATGGAAGACAATAATTCAATAGAAGTACATTTCTGATGATCTGGATGAAATATATGTTTTTCCTTCAAAAAGAAAGTGTTGTGTTCACGTGTTTTATATTTAATGTGGTCATCGTTTTTTTTTAAATGATACATATATGACACGTTCTTAGAGAAAGCAATGTGTCACTGAAGACTATATGTTGCGCTATATGCATGTCTTTTGATTACTTTTCTCGCAGGGTTGCTGTATTATTATTTAGAAAATGGGGACGATTTAGAGCTTGCCATATTGTAAAGACATCCAAAAAGTAATTTAAAAAGAGAGCCGACGTTAGATGCTTAAAGCAATTTCTATAAGCTAGTTCAATATCTAAATGTATTGAGAGTATGAAGTTATCTATCTAGGTGTTCACTTTTTGTAAAGTCTTTCCCTATGAATAAAATTTGATGAAATTTGTAAATGGGTTGATTCTGGTATAGAAAAATTGTCATCATTTGTACTTATCCCGTCCGGCAGTAAAAATCCTGAAAAAGTTGGCCGTTCATTTGGCTGTGTGGGATGTACAAATACTCAGCACGTCCTGTCGAAAGGAGACTTTCAATAAGATGCTCCGTATAGTTGAGTTTCATGCTTTCTGTTTAAAATCATAGTTCACGTTTAACCTCAAATACTTCTTAAAGTTGTGGTGTGATTGATATGAGACAACTATCCACAAGAAACCAAATGTGAAAAAGCAACACCCATACCGTACAGTATGCTATACAAGACTTCATGACATGGCATGACACGACAAAATAAAACAATCAAAAACGAGAAAAAAAATCGATCTTTTTTAAGTCAAGTAAAGTAGATCGGTAAAATAGGTTGGAATAGACGATTTGTGTAGTTCAACATTGATTTGAACTTTCGATCGGTTTAAATAGACTTGTCTTTCTGACAAGTTCTCTACGTATATTTTATATAGAGGATTTATAATATTTACTTTAAATTAAGTCTAAACGAGGGATTTACTAAACAACGGAATATAATCAATTCAAGTATTACAAATCATCCGATCAGTTTTCTTTTAAAAAGATGATAATAAGTGGGTTCAGAACGTTAGAGCAACTGAATTTTTAATATTTTTTCTGAAAGCAGGTGCTAAGACTGAGCTGTCTGATTGATGAGGAACAATACAAATAAACTGTTTATATTGTTTAATGCGTATTTACGTTTTCGGATATCTAAATGCTTATATTTGAATTATTTGTGACTTCTTTACTGACCTTAATTTGGTACGTTCGGGATATATAAGAGCATGAAAAATACGTTCAACAAAATATGTAATCTTCAAATTATAATGTGGTTTTGAATCTGTTTCAACTTTGCACGGTTTGTTTAGAACAGGGGCGATTTATGTCTTTGCGTGGTGTAAAATACTTGTGAAGGGAGCATGGTGTAAAATATGCATGTAAGGGAGCATGGTGTATGATGCATGTAGAGTGTAATACGTCATATATCTCCTTTTCCATTATGAGATTATGTCACTTCAAGTGTTTCTCGAGATTTTAATGATACTTGTCAGAAAATGTCACAGTATATGATTATTTATAAATCTCCGATAAGCTCTGGGGAAATTCGATCTTCCTAAAATACAGGTCCTGTATCCATTCTTCTGTTACAATGATCTGACAAAGCTTTATTCTACTTTTGAAGACTTTTCGGGTTCCTCCTGTTTTGTCGTAATGAAACAATTTGATACTTTGAATAAATTGAAGCCTGAACTTTGATTGGCTGATATATGATGTATAACATTACCACAACAGAAAGTGTTGTAAGCAAAGCGTGGACAAAAGTTTGTATCTTAGTCAGATTGGGGAAATTTAAAGCATATTTTTTAGATTAATTTCCATTCCTTAATCCTTATCCATATTTTAGTAGCAGCCTTTTTAAAGTTCATGCAGTTCAAAATATAGGTCTTTTTACCTGAATCACAAGTGCAAGATTCAGTTGATTAACTAGCAAAACTTTAGAAAGAGGTAAGAATAATTTGTTTACAGAGAATACCACATATATGATCAACTGATCTTGTTCAAATATTTTTTTTCATTTTTTCTCTTTTGTTTTCGTATTCATCTAAAATAAGTTATAAGTGATTTATAACGGAATAAATGTAAAGGTTTAGGAATTCTTCTGAAGGCCTGTGTATTGCGAATTTTTCAAAGTGCTACAATATCAAAACAGTAAAAATACAGAATAAAAGTGCGTGTCATTTTGTACATAAACCTAAGGGAAACGTTGTTCAACGCCATACTGTTAAATATTTCATTGCATTTAATAGAAAATGGGGATTTGGTGGTAAATTCAGCCAAGATATTTGCAAAAAACCCACAGCAGATTTTCGATATAAAATCGTGAACATAGATTATTCACTTGTTTGTTTGTATGATGTACTAGCGTTTATTGTCTATAAAAAGTCATAAACAACCTTTAAAATCCCCCACAAAAACCTCATGCTGAGTCACTAAAGTCGAGCGTATCCTAGAAGGTGTACTTGAATAAGTCATTTTTTTATACTTGTTTTAACCAACATGTTTATTTATATACATGTTTTAGGGAAATCTTTGCTAGCACTGCCTGCAATAATCTTCTATATATTAAGCACAAAATTGTCAAATATAGGAGTACAACGGGAAAAGCTGCGGATTTTTTTTTATCAAATTTCCATATGTTTAGCATTGAAACAACAAAAGGGTACATTATCCTAAAATGATAATGATGTTGATGTTGATGTGAACCCGATGCATGACGGACAAAACAGTCCAATTGTACTTATTTTTCATTTTAATTATATCTAATAATACACTATCTGCCACATTATACAATTAAATGTTTCATGTTTGTTTCTTGTACTGTGTAAACCATTAACATACTTTTCTTTGCTTGTAAATGCCTCTTGCAATTTGATTGGAATAATAATATAGATTTGATTTGATTTGTTTTGATTTGATTTAAAATACTCAGTAACAGCAGGAACATATATATTGACGGGACTTGACACTACCTGATTGTAGTCGATTTTATCGTCGTGCCATAGTTAGATATACTGTTCCCAGGTAACAGCAAGCATGTGAATAAATTACTTATTTAATCATAGCCCGATTACAAAAATGTACATTTGGCCACACCAATTTGATTAATAGTTCTTTGGATTTTCCCGCTCTTTTGGAGAAATTGACTTTTCAATAAAAAGAATTACCGCCTCCGCAATTTTTTGGTCCGCATACCGCTCCAAAATTAGTTTTTCCTTGATTTTTTTTCTCACATAGACGCTTCTCTGTTGCATATTATGCTCCTATCGTTTAAAATACGTGTGATAAATCGATTTGTAAATAAAAGGTCAAAAATCGGGATGCCAACATGCAGTTGTTTCAGCTCATTGCCGTGGACAAGTAGTTATTGAACACATAGTTATCCGAAATACTTCTCGATTTACCTTTAAAGACCTGTTTTAGGATGCAAAAATTAAAAATCTTTCGTTAGATGACCACAAACACATCAATATTTGTTAGAACCATCGTCACCCCCGATCCTTGTTTCAACAGGCATAGACCTATCTATCTTTTGGATGAAATGAATTGTAAAATATTCCCATGAAGTTTTTAAAAAACTACAGAAGTATTGGATGTTGATGAAACCCCATATCCCCTTGTTACTCTTTTGGCATGCAAGCAGAACTCCTCTTTTGTTGGGGGGGATTTAAAGGCTGTTCGCAGATGACTGTGTATGCTACAGAGAAATAAAAAATGAAGATGATTGTGCAGAACTACAGAAATATATAGATACTCTTGGTAACTGGGCGACTAATTGGGGTATGAGATTCCAACCAATTAAATGCAACATGATGACATTAAGTCGCAAGAAGAAAATAACAACATTTAATTACACTCTCAAAGATACAGAACTCCAATTTTTAACATCAATTAAATATCTAGGAGTAAACATCACAAATGACCTAACATAGAGGAGATATGCAACAAATCTTATAGGACATTAGGATTACTAAAAAGAAACCTCTCAGCATGTCCACTTGAAGTTAAACTCCAGGCAGATGAAGGACTGATACGACCTGTCCTAGAATATGCAAGCACTGCCTGGGACCAACATCAAATATATCTTCAAGACCAACTGGAAAATGTACAGAAAAGAGCGGCTAGGTTCATAACATCAAACTACAACTACAAACCAGGAAGTATGACAGCAATTTTAATTAGACCAGCTGCAATTAACATCACTAAAAGACCGCCGTACACAAAACAGACTGATCCTGTTCTGCAAAAGTATACACGGTCAAGCAAACTTACCATCTGAACAACTGAAAAAACTATCAAGGACAACCAAGAACATGCATAGCCAACATTTCCTCAGACTTCAAACAAAATCAGACACATTAACATTCAGTTTCATACCAAATACCATTAAAGATTGGAACCAACTACCACCGGATGTTTTCATCAAAATTCAGACAGCAGAAGAACCAGCTAAAACCTTCAGTGAAATTATAAGGGGCCCCAATTAAGTAAATTACTTGACGCACGCGCGGTGTATTAATATCCTTGGATGTATCACCGCAAACCTATCGAGATCAAGATCAAGATCAAAGAGTTCCAACGAGACCAAGGTGATGCCGTATTGTGATTGGCATGCTCATAATAATTAGGAGTGTGTAATTGGTTCAACCACTTCTAGTCAAGCTAAAGAGTTTTAATGCATTACAGCTTTGAGCAACAAAAAGAAAAGAGTATTTTGATCAGTAAGAAAAATGCATGTGAATGGGGTGACAGGTATTTTAAGGGAATATTCTAGTACATTTGGATCAACATGTATAGCAATATAACTAGTCTATCTTACTCAGGATGTTGTTTTAGTACAAAGCAAGAAATATTCACCTCACTCATTATTTTGATCATAAAATATGCATAAATAGTTCCAACTGGATGGCAAGCAGCCAGTAAATAAAGACAACAGTAGTATACCGCTGTTCAATAGTCATAATTCGAATAAGCAAAAACAAATCCGTGTAACAAACTAAAACCGAGGGAAACACATCACTTTAAGAGGAAAACAACGGAACAACAGAAACACTGAACTACATCAATAAACAACCATATAATGGAAACTATCAAATATCTTTCAGGGTCATTTTTTTTATACATACACATATTTTAATTTTATTCAACATTTGTCATTTACCTAACATACTTCCTCTTATAAAACTGCATCTGCTATGCTTCCTATATATATTATATATAAACAAGTCTAAATTGAAAACAACGTTCAAACCTATGATTGCGTTGGATAAAAACCGCAATTTTTATACGTGTGCATGCAAAACAAATTTCTTGTTAGAGGGGTCTAAATACAGCACAAACAACATTTTCCAAAAGACCAAAAAAGTGAAAAAGTATATTTTAACAAAACGCATTTGACTAACAGGTCGAACAACAAATGTTCTTAAATCCTGCTGACTGCCAATGGCGATTGCCAAAGAAACGGATCACAAGGTGTAATAAATGGATCTTAAATATATATATATATATATAGCTTACTGTTCGGTGTGAGCCAAGGCTCCGTGTTGAAGACCGTACTGTGACCTATAATGGTTTACTTTTATAAATTTTTACTTGGATGGAGAGTTGTCTCATTGGCACTCATACCACATCTTCTTATATCTATATATATATATATGGATTTCTAATGAAAATTCACATAGACAAAGCTTACTTGAAGAAAATAACCAAAATTAGCTAAACCACAGTGAGACAAGAAAGTCTGATATGGTACAGGCACCAATAAATCAAATTATGTGCATTAGGGCATCTGTTGGTCCTCGTTTTTCTATGAAATAACCCAGTTATAACATGTACATAAATCGTACAACTTCTAAATCACACTATTTAAAATAAAATTATACCGCTCGCTTCACTTGTAGAGCACTCGCTTAAAAAAAAATAATTTTCAAGAAATATATAAAAACAAAAAAATTTCGCTCGCTTGCTCCATATTTTTGGAGCTTTTGTCCGAAGAACTGTTAATCAAATTGGTGTGGCCTCTACAACAATATATCCAAATAAAATCGACAAGTATTATGCAATCAAGGGGAGGGGCACTCATTATGTAATGCGTGGTCAGGATGAGCCGCTGGAATATATAAAAAGGGAGAGAAAATGATCTGCCTTAAATATGAATAAGAAGATGTGGTATGAATGCCAATGAGACAACTCTCCATCCAAGTGTACAAAAAGTAAACAATTATAGGTCAAAGTACGGCCTTCAACGCGGAGTTTTTTTTATAATATTACCACTGTACTAATTCTCTCTATTGACTCAATATACATATAGATTACATCTTACCAATTATTGTTTTTCTTCGAAACTTGAGAGGTTCCTTGTAATCATTTGAAAACAGTTGTCGTCTTCTAAGCATGCAAATTAATCTTATAAGGTAGGAAGAAATTGTAAAACTGTACTAGTAGAAACGGCAAATAAATTTGGATAGGAATCATTCGAAATTTCGACCTCTCGTTATCTGCTTTTCATATTTTTTGCAGTATCTTTAATTAAGGGTCTGATCTTTTTATGGATTTGTGATCAATTTACAACGCTTCCTTCTATTTCTCAAATTATCTGTTAGCCATTGAAAAGCACCACCATGCCCAGACTCATGTAATATTTTAGATAACTCGAGGCAGATCATTTCAGCATGCAAGTAATTAGCAATTCTGAATTATATATAGTACCTTTATCTTGACGTTATATGATGTGGAGATATAAGGCAATTCGTCATGAAGATGGCGATAAAACGCTATCATCCTGCACATCTATTCTTAAAGAATTATTATAAAGAATCCACATTCTTTATGTGCCTGTCCCAAGTCAGGAGCCTGTAGTTCGTTCGGTGGTTGTCATTGGTTCATGTCTGTCATATTTGTTTTTCGTAAATTATTTTGTTATAAATTATAGGCGGTTAGTTTTCTCTCGGGACCTTTTATAGCCGACTATATGGTATGGGTTTTTCTCATTGTTGAAGGCCGTACGATTGCCTATAATTGCTTACATCCACTTCATTTGAACTTTGGTTGATAATTATCTCATTTGCAATCATACCACATCTCCTTTTTTTTATATTAATATACTTTGACAGACGGTCAATTTGAAAATATGCTACCATTCGAAAATCGTCCATTTGATTCAAATGTGTACTTTCGTTTAATTTTATGTTTGATGTTGAACAAAAGCTGATCATTGGTGGTTTCTTTTCATAGAAAATTATTGCTGAAAACATCACTTGGAAATTAATTATAACTGTTCCCATGTCATAAAATGAAAAAGAAATAAATCGAAAAATTACACTTTATCGCGATTTTACAAAAATCAGCACCATGAGAAAACTGTACACAGGCCAATATCATTTCAGTATAATGTTAACTCTATCCTTTCGTGGGTTTTCAGCCGTGAGGTAAGTCGGTCCATTAAAATCTTACAATAAGCGGACTTTTCTTAATTTGTCACTGCCATATTTGTCTAACCTTCATTTAATTATATAAATCTCAAACAGAGGCTTCTCTGTAATCAAGATGTGGCACCCTGAGGGAAATTGTTTATTTCAAATCAATTTAAAAAAATATTGTTTTATATTTATTTCAGGACAATGGCTACCTTTTCAATTACTATTTATATGGCTTTGATATGCTTAGCATTCACAGCAGGCGAGATGATAGAAACAGCTAGAGTTAACACTCCGTCTGGTCCTATAAATGGACTCAAGACACAAAATAAACATACCGGAATGAACCTTCATGAATTCCGCGGAATTCGATTTGGTAAACCACCTGTCGGACCGTTGAGGTTCAAAAAGCCAGAACCAGTCGACAAATGGACAGATACTCTGGATGCAATAGAATTTGGACCAGGATGCACCCAGACAGTATCCGAATATACACCAGACTTTGCACCTCGTAAAATGTCGGAAGACTGTTTATTCTTAAATGTTTATGTTCCGGGGAGTCTGGATGAAAACAGGAAATTATCCGTTATGGTGTGGATATATGGTGGAGGTTTCATGGCAGGTTTTTCCAGCCAGTATGACGGAGGATGGATAGCTACACAAGGCAATGTTATAGTCGTAACAATTAATTATAGGGTAGATATACTAGGATTTTTTACTCTGGACCATCCAGCTGCATTTGGAAACTACGGTCTATGGGATCAAAAACTAGCACTCCAATGGGTACACGACAATATTGCGTCATTTGGAGGTAACCCCGATTCTGTTACATTATTTGGAGAATCTGCTGGTGGGTGGAGTGTGTCTCTCCAGTCCCTAATACCGTCAAATCAAGGACTATTCCACAGAATTATAGCACAAAGTGGTGTTGCTAATAGATTGAGTATTATGACGAAGAAGCAAATTAATGATAGAACCATTGAACTGGCAAAAAAGACAGCATGTCCGATCAATGATATGTTTAAATTTGTAAACTGTCTTCGAGATAAAGATTACAGTGAACTATTGAAAGCCACTAATTATGAGAGTTCTGTGTCCCAAGACAAAATAGATATGTATCAACCACCATATGCTGCCGTGGTAGACGGGGAGTTGTTCCACGATCATCCAATTAGAAGTTTAGATGATAGATCATCAGAGGTTGCAAACTTTTTCAAATCTCTAGAGTTCATCACTGGATATACATCAAATGAAGGACTTGTTCTAAATTTTATAATATTCCCGAAAATGCAGGAAATCTATGATTTTAATGTAACTGAGGGAATTCCAGCTAGGTTTATTTGTGAGGGAATGATCGCTCCTTATGTTGAACAATTTTACCAAAATGATACTGGTGTAAAGCAAAAGATGTGTTCCTTTTACACAACAAAAAATTCCAAAGATGAACAAAGCATGAGAGCAAATGATTTACTGGGCGATATCATATTCAATTATCCCGCAATGGAGATGCTCAACTATCACACACATCTAGGGGGCAAGTCTTACCAATACTTGTTTTCCAAGGAAAAACACATAGAATGGGGGTTTGCTGAGTTACCTCAATGGACAAAGGGTTCTGGTCATGGTGAAGACCTACAGTTTATGTTTGATATGCACACCGTCATGCCGTCTCTAAACGAGACTCAGTTCACTCCGGAAGAAAAGGATTTATCTGATAAGATTATTCAGTATTGGACGTCATTTGCAAGAACCGGGTAAGTGTTGCATCATTCAACTTTTGTTTTTTTACATTGATTTACTATTGAAGAAATAGATACATGCATATTGAGCTGAGCTAGACTGTATGTTTGAAAGCTGAATCAGCCTGACTATATATAGGAAAGCTGAACTAGCCAGACTGAATGTAAGACAGCTGATCTAGCCAGACTGTAGGTAAGAAAGCTGAACTAGCAAGACTGTATGTTTGAAAGCTGAACTAGCCAGACTGTATGTAAGAACGCTGAACTAGCCAGACTGTATATAAGAAAGCTGACCAAGTCAGACTATATGTAAGAACGCTGAACTAGCCAGCCTATATGTAAGAATGCTGAACTAGCAAGACTGTATGTAAAAAAGCTGAACTAGCCAGACTATATGTAAGAATGCTGAACTAGCAAGACTATATGTAAGAACGCTGAACTAGCCAGGCTGTATGTAAGAACGCTGAACTAGGCAGACTGTATCTAAGAACGGCTGAACTAGCCAGACTGTATGTTAGAAAGTTGAACTAGCCAGACTGTATGTTAAAAAGCTGAACGATTCAGACTGTATCTGTATGTAAGAACGCTGAACAAGCCAGACTGTATGTAATAACGCTGAACTAGCCAGACTGTATGTTAGAAAACTGAATTATATAGGAAAGCTGAACTAGCCAGACTGAATGTAAAAAAGCTGATCTAACCAGACTGTAGGTAAGAAAGCTGAATTAGCCAGACTGAATGTTAGAAAGCTGAACTAGCCAGACTGTATCTTAGAAAGTTGAACTAGCCAGATTATATGTAAGAACTCTGAACTAGCCAGACTGTATGTTAGAAAACTGAATTAGCCAGACTGAATGTAAGAAAGCTGAACTAGCCAGACTGTATGTTAGAAAACTGAATTAGCCAGACTGAATGTTAGAAAGCTGAACTAGCCAGACTGTATGTTAAAAAGCTAGACTAGTCAGACTGTATGCAAGAAAGGTGAACAAGCCAGACTGAATGTAAAAAGGATGAACTAGCCACTCTGTATGTTAGAAAGCTGAACTAGCCACTCTGTACATGTTAGAAAGCTGAACTGGTAAGACTGTATGTAAGAAAGCTGAACTGGCAAGACTGTATATTATAAAGCTGAACTAACCAAAATAAGCAGACTATGTTAGAAAGCTGACCTAGCCAGACTGTATGTAAGAAAGCTGAACTAGCCTGAATGTATGTTAGAAAGCTGAACTAACCAAAATAGCCGGACTGTATGTTACAAAGCTGAACAAGTCAGACTGTATGTAAGAAAGATGAAATAGCCAGACTATATGTAAGAAAGCTGAAATAGCCAGACTGTATGTTAGACGGCTGAACTAGCCAGGATGTATGTAAGAAAGCTGAACAAGTCAGACTGTATGTAAGAAAGCTGAAATAGCCAGACTATATGTAAGAAAGCTGAACTAGCCAGGCTGTATGAAAGAAATGTGAACTAGCCAGGATATATGTAAGAAATAAAATTATCATAACCTCATTGTTTATAAAATACTTCGATTATCTAATAACTGTTACATTTGATTATAGTTGCACTTGTTCAGATTTATTCGTTGAAACACTCAAAATAAATTATGATGAAATCGTTGTTGGTATGCCCTATTTGCTGTACTCTATATATATTATTCTGATTATATAAAGATTAGTTTTGGCTTAAAAGAAAAAAAAACAATCTTTTAAAAAGATAATCTCTAGAAAAGAAAGATTCTGTAAGCAAAACGCTATCCAAGAAGAGTTTCTTGAAACTATATTGTGAGTATTAATAGTGTGCAAAGAACAAAGGGACCAGGTGAGCTTTTCTCATCATTTGGCGTCCGTCTTCCGTCGTTATCGTCGTCGTTAACTTTTTACATTTTGAACTTCTTCTAGAGAACCACTGAATGGAATGAAACCAAACATGGCATGATTGTTCCTTATGAGGTGCTGACCAAGTGTTGTTTCTTTGTAGCCGATCCATCATCCAAGATGGCCGCCAGCAGGGGACTTCGTTTAACATTGGACCCTATGGACAAAACATACAAATGTCTTCTTTTAGAGAACCACTAAATGGACTGAAACAAACCATGGCATGAAATTTCCTTATGAGGTGTTGACCAAGTGTTGTTACTTTGAAGCCGATCAGTCATACAAGATGGCCGCCGGAGAGGGACTTAGTTTAACATAGGACCCTATGGGAAATACATGCAAATTTCTTCTTTAAGAAAACCAATAAATGGAATGAAATAAAACATAGCACGAATGTTCCCTATGAGGTGCTGACCAAGTGTTGTAACTTTGTAGGTGATCAATCATCCAAGATGGCCGCCAGCGGGGGACTTAGTTTAACATAGGACCCTATGGACAATACATACAAATGTCTTCTTTTAGAGAACCACTGAAAGGAATGAAACCAAACATGGCATGAATGTTCATTATGAGGTGCTGACCAAGTGTTGCTACTTTGAAGCCGATCCATCATCCAAGATGGCCGCCAGAGAGGGACTTAGTTTAACATAGGACCCTATGGGAAATACATACAAAAGTCTTCTTTTATAGAACCACTGAATGGAATGAAATAAAACATGGCATGTATGTTCCTTATGAGGTGCTGACCAAGTGTTGTAACTTTGTAGGTGAGCAATCATCCAAGATGGCTGCCAGTGGGTGACTTCTTTTAACATAGGACCCTATGGACAATACATACAAATGTCTTCTTATAGAGAACCACTGAATGGAATGAAACCAAACATGGCATGAATGTTTCTAATGAGGTGCTGACCAAGTGTTGTTACTTTGTTGCCAGGCAATCATCCAAGATGGCTACCAGAGGGGAACTTAGTTTAACAAAGGACCCTAAGTGAAATACATACAAAAGTCTTCTTTTGAAGAACCACTGAATGGAATGAAACCAAACATGGCATGAATGTTCCTTATGAGGTACTGACCAAGTGTTGTTACTTTGTAGCAAATCCATCAACCAAGATGGCTGCCAGCGGGGGATTTAGTTTAACCAAGGACCCTATGGGAAATATATATAAATGTCTTCTTCTAGAAAACCGCTAAATGGATTGAAACCAAACATGGTATGAATGTTTCTTTAGAGGTGCTGACCAAGTGCTGTTACTTTGTAGCTGATTTGTCATCCAAGATGGCTGCCAGCAGGGGGATTAAGTTTAAAATAGGACACTTATGGGAAATACATACAAATGTTTTCTTCTAGAGAACCACTGAATATAATGAAACCAAACATGGCATGAATGTTCCTAATGAGGTGCTGACTAAGTGTTGTTACTTTGTAGCCGAACCATCCTCCAAGATGGCAGCCAGCAAGGGACTTAGTTTAACACAAGACCCTATGTGAAATACATACCCCCAAGATTTTTTATTTAATAACGGGGCCAATATTAAACCAAATTTGGTCTCAATCATTATTCAATTCAATTCAATATTTATTCGAAAGAGCACAATAGAGCCGTGATCCGAATACAGACAATAATATTAAAAACAACATATAAATGAAATATAGATGCATGTAACAGCAAGTCATAAGTAAATTCTATGGATACCATAACATTCTAAGTATTAGGGTATCCGTTATGATTTCCAAAACCAAAGTAGAATCAGGTGAGCGACACAGGCTCTTGAGAACCTCTAGGAATGACATCGTCATAAAATTTGTCACTAAGAAATTTCTTTGAGTCGAGCTCTTTTACTATTAAACAAGTAATATACATACTTCCAAAAAAAATTATCTGAAGTTAATCCAACGGGTCTGCTTATATAAATGTATTTGAAATGAGAAATATTTATTACCTAGATGTTTGGTGTCATATTTACTTTCAATTTTAGAATGCTTATTAATTTTATGTGACATTATTATTGATAAAAATGTCTAAGGTTTAATTAATTCGTTCATTCATACCAGGGCTGTAAATTGCCTGTCTTGTAAGGGGAGGCAGTAGGGATATGCCGAGCGGAGCGATGCGAAAATTTTTTTTTTACCCATTTTAAGCAGAAAATGATATTTTTTCGGGCCTTTTCCCTGTATGCAATGTACCTCCTCAGAATTCACCACTTGTTAAATTTTTGTTATATTTCAATAAATAAACGCCTGGAATATATTGAAAATAGTTATAAACCAGAGTTAGATTACGTGTGCCGGTAAAGTAAGATTTTTTACGCTTCATCCTGCTTTATGACTCTTCACAAGCTATTTTTACTTAGTTTTAGGGAAACAATTTGCGACCTTAAAATGAAAGGCCCCCTAAACTTGAGCCTTTTTTTGTGGTTTATCATGCTTTTTTGGCTGTCCCAATCGAGCTATTTTGACTTCGTTTCAGAGACAATTTTCAAACCTTAAAATGAAAATGCATAATTAATAACTCATAACTTTTAATTATCAAATTCAAATTATTATAACGTAACACTTTTTGTTTACACTGACAATTTTATTCGGTTAGGCTTTGTCAATTGCTAAGGCGATTTTTCTGTGCCCTGATGATTCCCATCTCTTTAGCACTACTATGCATTCAATATTGCCAACATTGTCAATTCTATGTGTAGCATAGCCAGACCACGTAATCTGCTTTCTGTCATTGTTGACCTGTTCCATGTTTTAAGGCGCCGTAGCGCAGAAAACGATCTCTCACAACTGCAGGACCCAACTGGCAAGGCTAACAGAAGCAAAAGTATTTGTTTTATATTTGGGTAGAAGTTCGTGCGTTTGATTGCTGGCTCTATTGTACATTTTGACCCAATCTCATTAATAGACGTAAAAGTAACAACCAGTGCTATTAAAATAATGCTTGATTTTAACAATTTTTTCTTTTCAGTATTTTTTTCTTCATTTTTTCTTTTTTTTGTCAGTCCGCAATAGGCGGCAACTGCCTACATGCCTCTATGTAATTTACGGCCCTAAACACGTCTGCAATATATCTATAAAACTTACTATAAACTGAAAATAAAGAGCAGATGTACGTGCATTGGAAAAAAAAATGAAAAATGAACACCTTAAAACAATGCAACATACAGTTTTATATGAAATCATGTAATTAGATTTAAAACTTTTCAACTCATCCCCCCTTTACTTAATTGAAAGTTGGTTCCTTTACATTCAGCGACGGATGTCGAACATATAACTGGTTAAATGGAGCCATGAGGAGAATCTGGAATTATAATTGATTAAATGAAGCCATGAGAAAAATCTGGAACATATAACTGAATAAATGAAGGCATGGGAAAAACCTGGAACTTATAACTGAATAAATATAACCATGGGGGAAATCTGGAACATTTAACTAAATAAATGAAGCCCTGGGAAAAATCTTGACCATATAAATGAATAAAAGAAGACACGGGAATAAACTGGAACATATAACTGAATAAAAGAAGCCATGGGAATAAACTAGAACATATAACTGAATAAAAGAAGCCATGGGACAAACGTCAAAGATAAAGCTTATAACATAATAAATCAAAATCACCAAGACTTGTAACAAGACTAGTATTTTAACTTGGGTGAAGTAAATGTTAATTGTAACAAAATTAGCAGCATGTCTTTTAGAGTTCTTTATAACCAATTTCTGATTATGGGAATCGGCAAGTGTACGTTGAGCAAGTGAGAGGTTAAGCTAGCTATAAAACCAGGTTTAATTCACCATTTGTGTCGAGCCTGTAGGGATAGTGATCCGGCGGCGGCGTTAACTAACTACTTAAAAGCTTTATATTAGAAGGCAGGAGACCTGGATGCTTCTTACTTGGTATATAGAAGCCTTATGTTATGAAGTTTCCGTCCGTCATATGACCATTGTCCTTGACCTCATTTTCATGGTCTAGTGACTACTTGAAAAAAAAGTTAACATTTTTTGTAATGTTAATTTCTCTCTTATTATGAGTAATAGGATAACTATATTTAGTATGTGCGTACCTTGCCTGTCAGACAGACCTCGAACTCATTTCATGGATCAGTGAACAAGGTCAAGTTTTCGTGGTCAAGTCCATGTCTCAGATACTATAAGCAATAGGTCTACTATATTTGGTATATGGAATGATTATAAGGTGTACATGTCCAACTGGCAGGTAGCATCTGACCTTGGCCTCATTTTCATGGTTCAGTGGTTATAATTGTTTAGTTTTTGTATTTTTGTCTGTTTTTCTTAAACTATAAGCAATAGGTCAACTATATTTGGTGTATGGAATGATTGTAAGGTGCATATGTCTGTCTTGCAGGTATCATCTGACCTTGACCTCATATTCAGTTCATTGGTCAATGTTTAGTTTTCATGGTTAAGTTTGTTTCTTAGATACTATAATCAATAGGTCAACTATATTTGGTGTTTGGAATGATTGTAAGGTTTATTTGTCTGTCTTGCAGGTATCATCTGACCTTGACCTCATTTTCATGGTTCAATGGTCAATATTTAGTTTTCATGGTTAAGTTTATATCTGAAATACTGTAAACAATATGTCAACTATATTTAATGCATGGATTGATTGTAAGGTGTACATGTCTGTCTGTCATGTATCATCTGACCTTGACCTCATTTTCATGATTCATTGGTCAAAGTTAAGTTTTCATGGTTAAGTTTGTTTCTTAGAAACTATAAGCAATAGGTCAACTATATTTAGTGTATGGAATGATTGTAAGGTGTACATGTATTTTCGGTTTGGTTTATCTGACCATGACCTCATTTTCTTGGATCATGTTGAGTTTATGTGATACTTGTAGTAAAGCTTTATATTTAGGACTATCAACATAAAATCAATGGTCAGTAAAGCAGGCGAGACATTTCAGCGTGTGCACTCTTGTCTACATAAGGAAATGTTTGTACCAAGTCAGGAATATGACAGTTGTTTTCATTCGTTTGATGTGTTTCAGCTTTCGATTTTGCCATTTGATAAGGGACTTTCCGTTTTGAATTTTCATTGGAGTTTGGTATTTTTGTTATTTTACTTTTTTTTTACATTCATATATGTTTTTTTTTAGGGAACCGTTTGGTGGTGAGGGAGCAGTTCCATGGAAACCGTTTGACCTAACATCAAGATATTATCTAGATCTCGACACTCCAATAGCACTGCGCAGTAATCTAAATCCCAAAATGATAGAATTCTGGTCCAAGGAATTACCACAAATAGGACTAGACCCTCTAGAGCAAATCATAGAACATGACGAATTGTAAACACAGATTAAGTGTTGTATTTTTCATCAAAATTATTTGTTTTGGTGGATTTTTTTAATCATCTCTCTGAACTTGGTTAATCAGTCCAAATGAAATACATGTAAATATTCATGGGTGTGCGTGTATTCATATAACTATGTGTTTTACAACAAAATATGATTTAAAATTGAAATAAACTAACCAGCAATAGCCCACGTCAACAACAAAAAGTAAATATTGAAAGTAGTGAAAGGTTTCTTTGCGATGAACAAATATATTCATGTTTGCTTGTTTGCTTGTTTTACAATACCAGTGTACTCTTCAGGTCTGTGAGCCTATCATACGCCAGAGGGGTGTAGGTTTTTCTTGTGTACTTGTAAGTTATTTAATCTTTAAGTCTCCTTTTAAATTGTTTACATTCATTTTGTTTTAGATTACCTTTACATTGACCTTACCGTGAGCTGTAAATGGTAACTTTTTGTCCAGAGATATGAAACAAATACCATTATACTATTTGAATGCCATGAAATGAAATAATATTTCGATTAATAACAGAATTCTGTTTTAGTAGTAGGTCGACTTTCGAAACTTCATGTGTCACATCAAGATTTTAAACATTGGTTGAAAATTGGCATGTAGAAATGAAGAAAGGTGATATATTTACAATTCAGGTTATACATGATTCTCTTGAAGTAAAACTTATGGTAACATATTTGAAAAGCTGAGAAAATTGAAAAAATTGGTTGAATATATAGGAAATAAAGGAATTGTTGGCGCGATCACTATCACCCAGTTGTCTTTATATTGTATATCTTACTACATTAATGTTTACCCGCCTCTAATACCATACTTTGTATTTTTGGCTTTAGTTCTGCCCGCCTCTTCCATACTTTGTATTATTTGTCTTTCTTTCTGCCCGTCTCTTCCATACTTTTTATAATTGTCTTTCGTTCTGCACGTCATTCTTTGTACCTTTGATATTGAATGAAGGAATTGGTAGATGGCCTTCATTGCATATTTCTTTATTTTATATAAGAACTGTAAGAGTTGATTTGAACGTTACCGTCTTCTAGATACATGTATGCTTACTAAGTGATTATGAGCAGTTATGTTTAATACTTTTGAGTTGATATTTTATGTTTGATAATATTATTTGCTTAGAATGTTTTGTATTACTTTTTATAGATTTTAATTACTTTTGTATAGCATGTATTTTTTGTATAATTAAAGTTTTTTTCTTGTGTTGCAAATATTTCATAAATAGAAACACAAGACGCTCTAGTTTAACGATGACAGTATGCGTATAAACTTGATGATGGATATAAGAAGGAAGATTCAGTTGAAGCGGATTAATTTCAGTTGTATATTAAGACGAGTCCGAATTATTTGGACAGAACATGTTGTAGAAATATCTGCAGGTATTGTAAAAAAGTTAAGTTAAGTTTTATTGGTTCTTTATACAAAGATCTACAAAGTGTGCTCTAATCAGCATAATGTTGAGAAAGTCACCATAACGTGTACACGTTCTTGTGAACTTACTTTGAAACGTGATACCCAGAAAAGGAATGCATGTGATGTGCAGATTTATTGCAAGGTTTTTTATTCCTGTAGGTAAAATTTTCCTAACGAATTCAACAATAAGTTTTCGATGAAAAACATTTCCACTGCGGAGTACTTCTTGTTTGAAACAATATGGTTCCAGACGAAGTAATACCTTTCCTATAGTATATCCAAAGACTCCTCTTATCGCAGTCGTGATTGTTTAAATTATATTTTTCTTGGCATAAGTTAGTAAGGGTGATCAGTGGCAGAACCAGGGTGCGTAGAGGGATTACGCCCTATTTTTGATCGCTGAAAAAAAATCGATCTCATATTTCTAACGATTTAAAAGATTTATTTGCATAAAATCCTCCACAAAAATCCGTTTTATGGAATTACGCCATCCCCACCCCACCCCCACCACATTTTAAAAATTCTAGATTCGCCCCCTTGGTGACTAATGAGCACAACCCCAGAGCTTAAGATTTTGCATAAGGTAATAATGAACAGCAAACATTGAAATCAAGGGAAATAACTATGTAATTATTGTAACCAAGGAAGAAACAACTTTGTTATTATTATTTTTAGTATAAGATAAATTCGTATTAACATAAAACCGGTAAACATAATACTGATCGAAGAAACGTCTATAAGGGCTCAATTTCAATCTCAGCAAGCTGTGTTTTTTTTGGTCCATTCAGTCTGAGATATATAACATCTATGACCAATAAAAAAGCCCCAAAGAAATTTGTAATTCCAAAGAAAAAGAATGTAGCGTTGTAACTTCCCGTCAGATCTCTCAATGCACCTGAAAATTAAATCAAAACAATTTAAAGTATTTGAATACAAGCCTCAATTAAGTATACTGATTTCAAATTAGTTCTCGTCCGGTCAAAAAAGGGACGTAAAAAACGATTTTCAGTGTAGGGCAAGTGACACGCTCTCTGCACATAAAAGAGCTCTTACAATTAGTATCTGAGGCGTCCCTCAATTTGCAGCTGCAGCCAAAATGTCCAATCCTTTGTCCAAATCGACCTACCTTGAATAACCTACCTATAGTATTTATTGTAAGTTTGTTCTCGTCAAGAATATGCATTAAATATTTGCCACTGAACACTAAACAAGCACAACCAACCAATCAATCAATTAATCAATCAATCAATCAATTTCAATTCTTAATCTTATTCCTTCTATATCGTGTACGAATAAAGATAAAACTGTATAGCTAGCATGCGTAATAAAAGGAAATGGGCCACTTGTGTTGTTTTCTCTCATTTTTATGTAATCCCGTTCTATGGGAATACAGTTATCTCAGAAGCGTCATACCACAATTATCTTGACTGTGTTTGGAAAAAAAATAATTACACCAGTTGGAACAAAATGACATTTACTCAAGGAAAATATTTAAATGCCAGGAAAACACAACGCTGCTTTCGTCTGCAACACCTTGGTACACATCCATAGGGTTCAACTAACTATAGAAACAAGAAAGCACACGCTGAAATGTCTCGCCTGCTATACTGACCATTGATTTTATGTTGACAGTCCTAAATATAAAGTTTTACTACAAGTATCACATTAACATTTATGATCCAAGAAAATGAGGTCAAGATCAGATAAACCAAGCCGGAAATACATGTACACATTTAATACAATCATTCAATACACCGAATATAGATGACATATTGCTTATAGTATAAAAGAAACAGACCAAACCATGGAAATTTTATATTGACCAATGAACCGTAAAAATGAGGTCAAGGTCAATTAAACCTGCCAGACTGACATGTACATCGTAAAATATTTCCATACATCAAATATAGTTGACCTATTGTATACAGTATTAGCAAACAAGACCAAAACACAAAAACTTAACTTTTACCACTGAACAATGAAAATGAGGTCAAGGTCAGATGACACCAGCCAGTTGGACATGTACACCTTATAATCATTACAATACACCAAATATAGAAGACCTATTGGTTATAGTATCTGAGACATGGACTTGACCACGAAAACTTGACCTTGTTCACTGATCCATGAAATGAGGTCGAGGTCAAGTGAAAACTGACTGACAGGCATGAGGACCATGCAGGGTACGCACATACCAAATATAGTTATCCTTTTACTCATAATAAGAGAGAAATTAACATTACATAAAGTCTTAACTTTTTTTTCAAGTAGTCACTGCACCATGAAATTGGGTAAAGGACAATGGACATATGACGGACGGAGACTTCATATCATAAGGCATCTATATACAAAGTATGAAGCTTCCAGGTATTCTACCTTCTGAAATATTAAGCTTTTAAAAAGTTAGTTAACGCCGCCGTCACCGCTGCTGCCGCCGCCATCGCCGGATCACTATCCCTAGGTAGAGCTTTCTGCGACAGAAGTCGCAGGCTCGACAATGAAAGTAAACACTTAACATTTTGAATCAATTCTTCAATGCTCGCTTAAAACCTGAAAGTTGTTTTGACTATGTCTGTAACCATTGTAATGATTTCACTTTAAACAGCGATCTTCGTTGACATGACAGAAATAAGAGTTGTTTAGATATATATTTCTTCCCGCCAATTTAAATTTCTTCTGTAAGCTACTTACCATTGAATGGTCCAGTAATCCCAAAAAATATGTGCTGACCTCCAGTCATTAGCCCAATAGCTTGACCGAAACGTTCAGGTTCGATTATTTCTGACAAGGTAGATGAATTAATAGCAAACATAGTCCCTCCAACGAGTCCATATATCACAGAATATAAAACAAGGGACCAGAATTCGGTATAAAATGGGCTTAAGGAATTTATAATACCACATATAATCAATGCAATAATCATAATATGTTTTCTACCAATAAAACCATGATCTGCGAATATTCCACTTCCAGCCCGACCAAATATGTCTATAACACTGGAAATAGATATGATAAGACTAGTACGGGTTTTGTCTATCCCGTGGAAGTCTGCTAACGGAGGAATGAACATGATTGGATATAAACAACCAATACTTCCTGTTAAATAAGCTATTATAAACAAAGTGAACGCAATATTTCTAAAAATCGCACAGTTAAACACATAACGAAGAACGGACACTATGCTATGTTTCCTTACTAAAGTCGCATCTCCTTTTGATAGCTTATTAACACTCTCATCACTTATTGATCGAATTATTTCAGCTGTATTGATATCATATAAAAATTCGCTACTTAAATAATGTCTTCTTTTCGTCTCGGAACTTTCAAATTTTGCAAGTATATTTCCTTGAGACGAGCTGATATGCTGGTTTGATTCAACTAAAGTTGGATCCATTTCAACTTGCACAATTTCTGATTCTGTTCTTGAACGCATTCGTTGTAGCATTGCTTTTCTAGCTAAAGGCGAGAACGAATCTCCTGTTAATGACCTTGGACGGAATCCGTCAAACTGATCATTATTTTCTTCTAAAAGTGCTTTTGTTTCTGGTTTTCTAGAGTCGCTTATTTTTCTAGTTCTTTGTTCTGGGTTTTTACCATCACTTATTTGTCTAATTATATGTTCTGGGTGTTTACCATCACTTATTTTTCTAATTCTATGTTCTGGATTTTTACCATCACTTATTTTTCTCGTTCTCTGATCTGGGTTTTTATTTTCACTTATTTTTCTCGTTCTCTGATCTTGGCTTTTATCATCACTGATTTTACGGTTTCTTTTTTTAATAACAACCCGATAAAACGTTTCTGGTCGTAATAAAGCACCTGCCATTACTGTATGAAAATGGATTCCCCCAATTATGAGAAAGGCTCCTCTAAGTCCGTATGTATCAATAAGTAGTCTGGATAAAGGTCCCATTATAAGACCACCAAAGCTCACACCACTCATAGTTATTCCGTTCGCTAAACTCCTTCGTTTGTCAAAATACTTTCCGAGTACGAACAAACATGGCCCGTTTATAGAACCTATGGCAATCCCTGTAAATAAACGAAGTAAATTTATATCTTAATTTCAAATGCATGATAGTTAAAACCCGGAGGGTTGATGGCATATAATAACTGAACAAACAATGATTCAAAACAAATGAAATGATATATGGAGCAACAACATGCGTCAGTTCAGGCAAAGACATAAAAAAAATGGATCATCTAGTTTAAGATTGCATGCAGTTATAACTAAAATGCTTAAATTCTTAAATAACCGTACTTTTATTATTGTATCTATGGGATAGTTGGGCTAGTTCATTGATTGTTTGATCAACCTTTAAGTATATTTACAAATTTGAAGTTAAGGGTATCAACATAATGCTGATAATTAAGGAAAAAAACTTACTAGGAAATAGTGCAAACAAAAACAACTTCAAAGACAAGACTAAATCTCTAACAAAATGGAAAAAAAATAATGCGTTCATACAAGCCTCCCAGAACGACAGCAACATAAACAAGAGGCTCTCAAGAGCCTGAATCGCTCACCTGTATTTCAGAGGAGAAGATTTTTAAATGTTAGCAAACTTTATGAACAAATTGTGTAAAATTGTCTTTAAAGGGCAATAACTCTTGAAGGGGTCAATTGACAATTTTGGTCATATTAACTTTTTTGTAGATCTTACTTTGCTGAACATTATTGCTGCTTACAGTTTATATATATCTATAGTAATATTCAAAATAATAACAAAAAACTGCAAAATTTTGTTAAAACTACCAATTCGGTGGCAGCAACCCAACAATGGGTTGTTCGATTCGTCTGAAAATTTCAGGGCCGATAGATCTTGACCAATTAAACAATTTTACCCCTGTCACATTTGCTCTAAAAGATTTAGTTTTTGAGATATAAGCCAAAAACTGCATTTGACCCTTATGTTCTATTTTTAGCCATGGCGGCCATGTTTGTCGATGGATACAAACTTCGGATACAATTTATAAACAAGATACCCTAAGGAACATTTAATTAAAGTTTGAAGGTATTTGGCCCAGTAGTTTCAGAGGAGAAGACTTTTAAATGTTAGCAAACTTGATGAACAAATTGTGTAAAATTGTCTTTAAAGGGCAATAAATCCTTAAGGGATCAATTGACAATTATGGTAATATTTACTTTTTTGTAGATCTTACTTTGCTGAACATTATTGCTGCTTACAGTTTATATATATCTATAATAATATTCAAAATAATAACAAAAAACTGCAAAATTTTGTTAAAACAACCAATTCGGTGGCAGCAACCCAACAATGGGTTGTTCGATTCGTCTGAAAATGTCAGAGCTGATAGATCTTGACCAATTGAACAATTTTACCCCATGTCAGATTTGCTCTAAAAGCTTTAGTTTTTGTCGAGCCTGCGACTTTTGTCGCAGAAAGCTCGACAAAGGGATAGTGATCCGGCGGCGGCGGCGGCGGCGGCGGCGTTAGCTAACTTCTTAAAAGCTTTATATTTTAGAAGGTGGAAGACCTGGATGCTTCATACTTTGTATATGGATGCCTCATGTTACGAAGTTTCCGTCAGTCACATGTCCAATGTCCTTGACCTCATTTTCATGGTTCAGTGACTACTTGAAAAAAAAGTTCAGATTTTTTGTAATGTTAAATTCTCTCTTATTATAAGTAATAGGATAACTATATTTGGTATGTGCGTACCTTGCAAGGTCCTCATGCCTGTCAGACAGTTTTCACGTGACCTCGACCTCATTTCATGGATCAGTGAACAAGGTTAAGTTTTGGTGGTCAATTCCATATCTCAGATACTATAAGCAAAAGGTCTAGTATATTCGGATGGAAGGACTATAAGGTGTACATGTCCAACTGGCAGGTGTCATCTGACCTTGACCTCATTTTCATGGTTCAGTGGTTATAGTTAAGTTTTTGTGTTTTGGTCCCTTTTTCATATATTTATGCAATAGGTCTACTACATTTGGTGTATGGAATGATTGTAAGGTGTACATGTCTAGCTGGCAGGTGTCATCTGACCTTGACCTCATTTTCATGGTTCAGTGGTTATAGTTAAGTTTTTGTGTTTTGGTCCGTTTTTCTTATACTTTATGCAATAGGACTACTATATTTGGTGTATGGAATGATTGTAAGGTGTACATGTCTAGCTGGCAGGTGTCATCTGACCTTGACCTCATTTTCATGGTTCAGTGGTTATAGTTAAGTTTTTGGAGTTTGGTCTTTTTTCTTATACTATATGCAATAAGTCAACTATATTTGGTGTATGGTAATATTCTATGATGTACAAGTCAGTCTCGCAGGTTTTATTTGACCTTGACCTCATTTTCACGGTTCATTGCTCAGTGTTAAGTTTATGTGTTTCAGTCTGTTTTTCTTAAACTATAAGCAATAGGTCAGCTATATTTGTTGTATGGAAGGATTGTAAGCTGTTCATGTCTGCCTGGCATGGTTCATCTGACCTTGACCTCATTTTCACGATTCATTGGTCAATGTTTAGTTCTTGGTTAAGTCTGTTTCTTAGAAACTATAAGCAATAGGTCAACTATATTTAGTGTATTGAATGATTGTAAGGTGTACATGTATTTCTCGTTTGATTTATATGACCTTGACTTCATTTTCTTGGATCATGTTAAGTTTATGTAATAGTTTTAGTAAAGCTTTCATTTAGGACTATCAACATAATATCAATGGTTAGTAAAGAAGGCGAGACATTTCAGTGTGTGCACTCTTGTTGAGATATAAGCCAAAAACTGCATTTGACCCCTATGTTCTATTTTTAGCCATGGCGGCCATGTTTGTCGATGGATCAAAACTTCGGATACAATTTATAAACTAGATACCATAAGGAACATTTAGTTAAAGTTTGGAGGTATTTGGCCCAGTAGTTTCAGAGGAGAAGATTTTTGAAATAGTTTACGACGACAGACGACAACAGACGACGACGACGACGACAGACGACGACGACAGACGACGGACGACGACGGACGCCAAGTGATGGCATAAGCTCACATGGGGCCCTTCGGGCCCCGGTGAGCTAACAAACCATGAAACAAACATAACTATACTTTAAATTGACAACCAAACTTTGGAGGGCGAATTATTCTATTAACTAGGCAAACCCATTTCAGCACACTGGGTGCACAAAATTTTGCTAACAATATTTTTGACCTTCAACGCTTCAATATTTTAAAATTACAAAACAAGATCATATCGGACCGGCCCATCCAAAAAAAGGTAACAAGAGATCCACCAACATGAATGGAATCTGCTTTCTGAAACTGAATACAGGGAAAGCCTGCGGATGAGAACGACTTTCTCATATATAAGAAACAACTTACCGACTAAAATGCTGTGAGAGAAAATGAAGAAGTAGATACTTTGAGCAAATGTATTACATATTAATCCAAGACTGCCAATAAATCCACCCGTCATTATCACCTGTCTGGGTGTCAGAAACTTCAGTCCTATTGTCATGCTTAGGAAACCTGAAATTCAAAAATAAATATGATATAATTATTTTGTAACTTTTTAAGTTTGCCCTCAGTAATTGCGAGCATTCTTTGATGTGATATTATTTTATGTCGTTTTAAGTTTGCCTTCAGTAATTGCGAGCAATCTTTAATGTGATATTATTTTATATTACTAATCGAATATTTTGAAGGATTTGTGATTCGTTAAAACTTGATCACATGTACATTTGTATTTACTCAGTGTGCACGCCAATACTGATGTGTTTAGCTTTTCGAAGGTCAAAAACAGCATATTGCACAGGGCATACAGCATGTTAATAAAACTACATTCTAGAAATCCCCAATTTTACATTGTTTATGCAATAGTTGTTGATTAATAAAAAAAACAATTGTAGCCTTTGTTTGAGGTCAATACGATGTTATATCGACCTCATACAAAGGCTATAATTGTACAGTATCGTTTTAAGTTTGCCCTCAGTAATTGCAAGCATTCTTTGATGTGATATTATTTTGTGTCGTTTAAGTTTGCCTTCAGTAATTGCGAGCATTCTTTAATGTGATATTATTTTGTATCGTTTTAAGTTTGCCTTCAGTAATTGCGAGCATTCTTTGATGTGATATTAATTTGTATCGTTTTAAGTTTGCCTCAAGTAATTGCAAACATTCTTTGATGTGATATTATTTTGTATCGTTTTAAGTTTGCCTTCGGTAATTGCGAGCATTCTTTGATATGACATTTTTTGTGTCTTTTTAAGTTTTGATTTCAAAAATTGCAAACACTATTTTATATTGCACTATTTTGCATGGTTGGTAGTATGCCTATTGCCTACGAAACGTCTTGAAGGTGACTTAATGTCAACAAGATGATTCATGGTGACGACGTGATGTGTAGCAACTTTACAGACCTACCGACAACACTACTAGTAGCAAACTGCAAGCCAATAATAAGCGACGATGACGTCGAGTCTGTGTTATAAACTGTCAAAAACTCTACCATATATATACCAAAAGATCTCAAAATACCACCAAACGTTACAAACAGTATGAATGAAGCTGAAAATATAAAGGTTTTATTAGTTTACATATAAAATATAATAATGAACGTTAATAAGGAAACACTGACACCTATGTTCAAGATAATATGTGGTTATATACTGGGATACATTCACAATGTGTATGCACAAAAAACATACTGAGATCCATTCCAAGGATATGAAAGAAAATTGCTTAAAGTATAATGGAAATAACGAAACCTACAAACGCCTCAAATATTAGTAGCCATTAATATGTCCTTACTCATTTCAAGGCCTATTATCCGACCAGTAGCCATTAATATGTCCTTACTGTATTCTCTAACCACAAAACAAACGTTTAATATGTTTTCCTTCAAACTGGTTTCTGTTTTTTATGACTGTTCTGGATAACATCCATAAAACAATGGAATACTGAGTGCTGTAAACATTATTAGAAACTACAGTAACATTAGTTTACCCAAGGTCTAACCAACTTTAAAATTACCTATCGGATTGACGATATGGACATTTAGGATCTTTGGCAACATAACTGTCACATCTGTTAAGTCTTCTTGATAATAGTGATACTAGTAATACAAATTTTGAAAATTTTTGATCTACACTAAAACTACATTAAAAAGGCTTTAATTTTACCAATGACAGCTAACTTTTGGTCCACTTATGTAGATCTTGTCATATATGTAATCATAACAGCCGTTTGAACTACTTGTTTAGAACTTGTGATACTACCAATCCTGACGATTTTTAGCCTACTTGTTGCGAACTTGTCATTTTACCAATCCTGACAATCTTTTGGACTTCTTGTTACGAACTTGCCATAATATCAATCATGAAAAATCTTTTTTGACTTCTTGTTACGAACTTGCCATAATATCAATCATGAAAACCTTTTTGGACTTCTTGTTAAGAACTTGTTATAATGCCAATCATGAAAACCTTTTTGGTCTTCTTGTTAAGAACTTGTTATAATACTAATCATGACAACTGTTCAGAACTTGACATAATACCAATCCCGACAATCTTTTGGACTTCTTGTTACGAACTTGCCATAATATCAATCATGAAAAATATTTTTTTACTTCTTGTTACGAACTTGCCATAATATCAATCATGAAAACCTTTTTGGACTTCTTGTTACGAACTTGCCATAATATCAATCATGACAACCTTTTTTGACTTCTTGTAACGAACTTGCCATAATATCAATCATGGCAACCTTTTTTGACTTCTTGTTACGAACTTGCCATAATATCAATCATGAAAACCTTTTTGGACTTCTTGTTACGAACTTGCCATAATATCAATCATGAAAACATTTTTTTATTTCTTGTTACGAACTTGCCATAATATCAATCATGACAACGGTTCAGAACTTGACATAATACCAATCCTGACAACCGTCCAGAACTTGTCAATATATCAATATTTAAAATATTTTTTTCCACAATTTTAAGACTTGTCATTATACCAATTCTGACAAAGTAATATGTAGATCATGTATGGTGTTGTCACGTACGACAAATGTCATGGTTGATATGTAAATATGTTATGAATGTCTTCCTACCTAGCAATACCATTCTTTAACAGAACAATTACCTAGTAATATAATCAAACACCTTAAATGCTTTCCTACCTACCAATACGTTTGTACTAATCTAGTAATACCACCCAGGACCATCCAGAATCAATAGGATGAGAGAATACCTTCACTTTCTTTGTACTAACCTAGTAATACCACGCGGAACCACCCAGAATCAACAGGATGAGGGCATTCCTTCACTTTATTTGTACTAACCTAGTAATACCATCAAGGAACATCTAAAATCAACAGGATGAGGACATTCCTTCACTTTATTTGTACTAACCTAGTTATACCATCTAAGATCATCCAGAATCAACAGGATGAGGGCATTCCTTCACTTTCTTTGTACTAACCTAGTATTACCACCCAGAAACAACAGGATGAGGGAATTCCTTTACTCTATTTGTACTAACCTAGTAATACCACCCAGGACCATCTATAATCAATAAGATGAGGGAATTCCTTTACTTTATTTGTACTAACCAAGTAATACCATCCAGAATCAACAGGATGAGGGAATTTCTTTACTTTATTTGTACTAACCTAGTTATACCATCTAAGACCATCTAGAATCTACATGATGAGGGAATTCCTTCACTTTCTTAGTACTTACCTTGTAATACCATCCAGGACCATCTAGAATCAACAGGATAAGGGAATTCCTTCACTTTATCTGTACTAACCTAGTAATACCCATCTAGGACCATCAGGATGAGGGAACTCCTTTACTTTATTTGTACTAACCTAGTAATACCATCTAGGACCATCAGGATGAGGGAATTCCTTCACTTTATTTGTACTAACTTAGTGATACCATAAAGGACCACCCAGAATCAACAGGATGAGGGCATTCCTTCACTTTATTTGTACTAACCAAGTGAAACCATAAAGGACCACCCAGAATCAACAGGATGTGGGCATTCCTTCACTTTGTTTGTACTAACCTAGTAATACCATCGAGGACCATCTAGAATCAATAGGATGAGGGAATTCCTTCACTTTATTTGAACTAACCTAGCAATACCATCTAGGACCATCAGAATGATGGAATTTCTTAACTTTATTTGTACTAACCTTGTAATACCATCTAGGACTATCAGGATGAGGGCATTCCTTCACTTTATTTGTACTAACAAAGAAATACCATCCGGGACCACCCAGAATCAACAGGATGAGTGCATTCCTTCACTTTATTTGTACTAACCTTGTTATACCATCCAGGACCATCCAGAATCAACAGGATGAGGGAATTCCTTTACTTTATTTGTACTAACCTAGTAATACCATCTAGGACCATCAGGTGATACCATCAAGACCATCCAGAATCAACAGGATGAGGGAATTCCTTCACTTTATTTGTACTAACATAGTTATACCATCTAAGATCATCAAGAATCAACAGGATGAGGGCATTCCTTCACTTTCTTTGTACTAACCTAGTAATACCACCCAGAATCAACAGGATGAGGGAATTCCTTTACTCTATTTGTACTAACCTAGTAATACCATCCAGGACCATCTAGAATCAAATAAGATGAGGGAATTCTTTTACTTTATTTGTACTAACCTAGTTATACCATCCAGAATCTACAGGATGAGTGAATTCCTTCACTTTATTTGTAATAACCTAGTAATAGCATCAAGGACCATCCAGAATCAACAGGATAAGGGAATTCCTTCACTTTATTTGTACTAACCTAGTAATACCATCTAGGACCATCAGGATGAGGGAACTCCTTTACTTTATTTGTACTAACCTAGTAATACCATCAAGGACCATCTAAAATCAACAGGATGAGGGCATTCCTTCACTTTACTTGTACTAACCTAGTTATACCATCTTAGATCATCCAGAATCAACAGGATGAGGGCATTCCTTCACTTTCTTTGTACTAACCTAGTAATACCAACCAGAATCAACAGGATGAGGGTATTCCTTCACTTTATTTGTACTAACCTAGTAATACCATCAAGGACCATCTAAAATCAACAGGATGAGGGCATTCCTTCACTTTACTTGCACTAACCTAGTTATACCATCTAAGATCATCCAGCATCAACAGGATGAGGGCATTCCTTCACTTTCTTTGTACTAACATAGTTATACCATCCAGGACCATCTATAATCAATAAGATGAGGGAATTCCTTTACTTTATTTGTACTAACCAAGTAATACCATACAGAATCAACAGGATGAGGGAATTTCTTTACTTTATTTGTACTTACCTAGTTATACCATCTAAGACCATCTAGAATCTACATGATGAGGGAATTCCTTCACTTTCTTTGTTCTTACCTTGTAATACCATCCAGGACCATCTAGAATCAACAGGATAAGGGAATTCCTTCACTTTATTTGTACTAACCTAGTAATACCATCTAGAACCATCAGGATGAGGGAAATCCTTTACTTTATTTGTACTAACCTAGTAATACCATCCAGGACCATCAGGATGAGGGAATTTCTTCACTTTATTTGTACTAACTTAGTGATACCATAAAGGACCACCAGAATCAACAGGATGAGGGCATTCCTTCAATTTATTTGTACTAACCTAGTGATACCATCCAGGACCTTCAGAATCAACAGGATGTGGGCATTCCTTCAATTTATTTGTACTAACCTAGTAATACCATCCATGACCACCCAGAATCAACAGGATGAGGGAATGTCTTCATTTCATTTGTACTAACCTAGTAATACCATCCATGACCACCCAGAATCAACAGGATGAGGGAATGTCTTCATTTTATTTGTACTAACCTAGTAATACCATCCATGACCACCCAGAATCAACAGGATGAGGGAATGTCTTCATTTTATTTGTACTAACCTAGTAATACCATCCATGACCACCCAGAATCAACAGGATGAGGGAATGTCTTCATTTTATTTGTACTAACCTAGTAATACCATCCAGGACCACCCAGAATCAACAGGATGAGGGAATTCCTTCATTTTATTTGTACTAACCTAGTAATACCACCCAGGACCACCCAGAATCAACAGGATGAGGGAATTCCTTTACTTTATTTGTACTAACCTAGTAATACCATCCATGACCACCCAGAATCAACAGGATGGGGGAATTCCTTCACTTTCATTGTACTAACCTAGTAATACCATCCATGACCACCCAGAATCAACAGGATGAGGGAATTCCTTCACTTTCATTGTACTAACCTAGTAATACCATCCATGACCACCCAGAATCAACAGGATGGGGGAATTCCTTCATTTTATTTGTACTAACCTAGTAATACCATCCATGACCACCCAGAATCAACAGGATGAGGGAATTCCTTCACTTTCATTGTACTCACCTAGTAATACCATCCATGACCACCCAGAATCAACAGGAAGGGGGAATTCCTTCATTTTATTTGTACTAACCTAGTAATACCATCCATGACCACCCAGAATCAACAGGATGAGGGAATTCCTTCACTTTCATTGTACTAACCTAGTAATACCATCCATGACCACCCAGAATCAACAGGATGAGGGAATTCCTTCACTTTCATTGTACTAACCTAGTAATACCATCCATGACCACCCAGAATCTACAGGATGAGGGAATTCCTTCACTTTATTTGTACTAACCTAGTAATACCATCCATGACCACCCAGAATCAACAGGATGAGGGAATTCCTTCACTTTATGTTTACGTTTTTTATTCATCGTCGATGACTTGATGACAGTCATAATTTTGTAATGCCGATTTCGTCTAAAAAGAGAAAAAGAAAAAAACATCTGTTGAATATGTTGGAAATCGAATCGTTTTCTTAGAAACTACACATCATTAGCTATTTAAAATATTCTATACTTTGGCTGGTATGTGCTATTTATGTTCGAAAACAGAAATCTCATAAGTATGTTATTAGTTGTCTGAGCACTAATATATCGATTGGATATTTTGTTCGAATGCATTATTACTTGCATTAGAGGTCGGTCAATTTAAAACATATCCACTCATATCAGAAACGTTGACGTTAACGTATCTGGAGATACAACAAAACACAATATTTGATCCCGAGTTTAAGTCTATGTTGCGTATCAAAACTCTTCATTTCATGGAAACCTATAGGTAAAACAATTATGCAGTTTTACTAGATTGGCAATGGTGGTGTTTTGCGAAAAAAAAAAGGGGCTCTATCATTAGCTAACGGTATGGGTTTTGCTTACTCTTCAAGGTCGTCCGGTGGTCGATAGGTGTTTAAATCAACGTCATTTGAACTATGGTGTATAGTGGTAGTTGTATCAATGGCAATAATACCACATCTCCTTATTTTATAAACACAAAATAATGCAGGTAAAGCACTTAACATATAACTGTATAACAGATAAAAAAAATACAAGCAAAAGCAAACATATAACAACCAAATGAATATTATTCCGTTTAAAAAATATTTGCAGCAACTGAAAGCAAGCTCAAACTATTATCCCACTGATATGTAATCAAACTATTAATATTGATTTGTTGGTATTTTTAATAAAATTGAGAATGGAAATGGGGAATGTGTCAAAGAGACAACAACCCGACCGAAGAGCAGAAAACAGCCGAAGGCCATCAATGGGTCTTTAACACAGCGAGTTAATCCCGCATCCGGAGGAGGGCTTCAGCTGGCCCCTAAACAAAAATGTGTACTAGTTCAGTGAAAATGGACGTCATACTAAACTCCAAAACATATAAATGAACTAAAATTTAAAAAAACATACAAGACTAACAAAGGCCAGATGCTCCTGACTTGAGACAGGCGCAAAAATGAGGCGGGGTTGAACATGTTTTGTGAGACCTCAACCCTACCCCTATACCTCTAGCCAATGTAGAATAAACAAACACACAGCAATACGCACAGTAAAACTCAGTTTAAAAGAAGTCCGAGTCCGATGTCAGAATAGGTAACAAAAGAAACTAAGCAAAATGACATTGATAGATAAAATAACAAAGGACTACTAGCAGTTACTGACATGCCAGTTCAAGACGTCAATTAAACTGTTTGAAAGATTATGTCTTCATCATATGAAAATCAAGCACAATCCCTCCCGTTAGGGGTTTAGTATCAAACCATCATAAAATATATGAGAAGAACATAACCCGTACCATGCCAAAAACTGGTTTTAGAATAAATGTGTTTATTTCCGATGCAAAGACCCTATGAGTGAATCAATATTAAAACCAAAATATGCAATCTTTAATGACCTGACAACAGTATCGTAACTATATCCTTTCTGAATAGTCTGTTTAAAGGTTTGATTAGCTTTTGAGGTGAATGCCGACATCTTTGTGCTTTGTATAGAATATTACCATAAAAGATTGGATGTGAAATACCTGAACGTATAAGATATCTGCATGTTGATTTATATTTACGAAAGATGTCCTTGAACCGATGATAAAATTTAGTAAATGTTTTGACTAGTTTGTGATATCGAAAACCCTGGTGTAATAATTTTTCAGTAATACAGAGATTTCTTTCGTTAAAATCAAATACATTGTTACATACTCCAGAGAATCGTACAAGTTGAGATATATTAACACCATTAGATGGTGACAAGGGAGTGCCACCATAAAAAAATGGATAATTAACCATAGGAAATGAAAAATCATCTCTTTTGTCATAAATTTTGGTTGTAAGCTTCCCGTTTACGATATAGATATCAAGATCCAGGAAAGGTCAGTGCTCATTGTTAGTATTAGCTTTATGTAAAGTCAGTTCAGCAGGATAAATCTCCTTAGTGTATATACTGAAGTCGTCATTATTGAGAGCCTTGATATATCATCCAAATATCTAAAATTGTTATTAAATTTTTGAATCAGATGTTGTTTCGATGGGTCTTTGCTGATTTTAGTCATAAATTGTAACTCATAACAATACAGAAACTGGTCCGCAATAAGTGGTGCACAGTTAGTCCCCATTGGAATTCCGATAACTTGACGATATACGGAATCTCCATAGCGAACAAAAATGTTATCTAGTAAAAATTCAAGGGCAGTTCACACCACTTGGCCTGTTTCGTGGCAGGCAGTTTTTATTGAGGAAGGAAGTCGGAGTGCCCGGAGAGAACCAACATCTTCGGCAAGAAAACTGGCAATCCTAGTCAATTAAGATGAGAGTCGAATGCGCCTGCTACGTGCGGGGTTCGAACTCACAAGGCTAGCGGTGCAGTAGTTGAATTACTTAGACCACTCGGCAACCGAGGCCCCAAAACTGTCAAGTATGTTCGCAGTAACTGAAATCAAGCTCAAAGTATCTAACCTGCTGATATTAAATAATGACTGTGACTAATACTGAATACTACTTCATTATTTTTTTTTTGCTTTTAAATAACATATGGTAATGTAGAATTTCAAATAAAAAATTAAATAGTTTAGTATTGTTTCTATGTATAAATTAGCAAATTGATGTTTATCAAAAACAGCAGATGCAGTGATTGAAAATGTAACAGTATAATTTCTATCTTTTTTAATAGTATTACCGTAAACAGCTTATTTTTTTCAAGTTTTATCGTTATCGTATTTATAAAATGATGACTAACAATGACCGACATATATTTCAATCAATTAACCTATATCTCTTACCTGATCGTAAATTAACCTATCGCTCTTACCTGATCGGGTCTTTGGCAGTAACTGTAAAAAAAACACATATTATTACTATAGAAGAGAGTGTTACAATGTATCGCTGTTACATAACTTACATAATTAACTTCTTGCATACTTGTCGGGGTGCACTGTCCGTTGTCATTCATCGGTCGTTGAACTCCAGATTTGTTTTTATATATACCTAGTAATTGTCCTCAAGATAAAGTGTTTGATCCCATAAACGATCTTGTTCAATTGATATTTACGATTTACAAAAGTTAAAGCCATCTGAATTTCATTCATGATAAATATTTAGAAATTACAGGGAAAAAACGTGTGACTATCAATCAATAAGACCCTGATATATAATCCGTACATGCGTACATGTATATTCAGTTTTAGATTTTATCGCTTTCCTATATAACTTTTAGGGTAACTAATTCTGCTTTTTCAAACCTGCATTTCATGACCCAGTGGTTGTAATTTATCGGTGCTGTTTTTTTGGGGTTTTTTTTTGTCATCAAATTCCGATCGTCAAAACGATTTTCGTTCATGCAACTTTTAAAATAATCTCTGGTGCACGTATATATAATATATACATATATTCATTAATACTGAATACTACTTCATTATTATTTTTTTTTTTGCTTTTAAATAACATATGGTAAAATCGCTGAAAGACCCCCCTCCTAAATAATTGAAAACTATCATGCTGCACTGACGATGATATCTTGGTGTAAATCAGATACACCCATTCGGGCTGACGCCCTCAAGGTGTATCTAATACATATAATAATCTCTAGACGTTTGCAGGTGCGGATCCAGGAATTTATGTAATGGAGGGGCGCTCCTGATAATTAGGAATTATAGGACCTTATTTTTACACAAAATTAGCTTTGTAATTTTATTTTTACTATTCTTTTTCTTTTTTAGAGGGATGGGGTGTGCGCTCTGCCTGAACACGCACCTGATGCGTGTGTTTTTTTTGTTTTGTTTTTTTTTTCTGTCTTTCTGGTTGCTGTCTCATTGACGACCAGCCACGTATAAGCCAAATCTCGTTTTACTTTACTCCATTAAAACCTGAATGTGTATGTGGATTCGTTATCGGATGAGGACACTCAAAGATAACATAATGTGTATAATGGCCATTTATACCTGTGTATGTGTGGTAGACAAATATTTTAAACTCATCTATTTATAAATTTTCTTATTTTCTTATTTATTTATTTATGCACATGATCGATATATCTAATATTTCCCAAATCGAGGGGTGACATTATTGACAGAATTAACTATTCCTACTGTATATCTACTTACTGGATCTGTAAACATGTCCGTGTGATGCCTCCTCTAATTACACATCATGTTTATCACCTTTTACACGATAGAGAACAATGTTAAAAAAGTGTTGTCATCCCTTTTAATCACTGCATTTCGTTCATGAATAACTGACAAAAGATGAAAAATGATAAGGGTCGAAGTTCAATTTGTAAAGTAAAGAGTAAAGATATCTTATCAGTAGCATAATTATTGATTGTTTGGTAAACAGATACACTCAATATAACTTCATCATAATAGAGGATAAGGTTTCAGTTTTCACTTCAGGGTTAACACAAAGGGTTGACTAAGGTGTAGAAATTTGGTCATCTGAACCCCTCCCACCTAAAGTAGTATTGTCCCTATGCAACATGTTCTCTTTTTCCAGTGCCAGCAAATTTCCCAACCCCTCTTCCAAGTCGACCCACTTTTCAGAACCTGCCTTTTGGATTTGGTTTTTAACTCCTCGTCCTGAATTTGCATGAAATATTTGTCATTGGACATTAATCAAACAAAAATCAATCAATACCTTTAGGGTTAGTTTTCCATTGTCATATTGAACCGTACCATTATTTCCAAACCGCTATTTTATTGATCAATTGATTGATTGATTGATTGATTGAAATTCGTCAAATCCCCGCTGTAAAGTATATTTCGCCAAACTTCAGCTAGCTTAAACCCGCCATTTATTAAAGTACATATTCGAAGCCAAGATCTATGTCATCCCTTTTTTTTTTGTATGGTTTTTTTTTTCCATTAAAAGAATTCTATGATGCATATATTCACAACTTGCCTTATTCAAGATGGTATGAATACTTGATGACCTCTAACCAAAAACTTAAAAAAGGGTAAAAAAAAATCCTTATTAACTTGTATAGACCCGGAACGACTAGAGATTTCCAATAAAATGACATACGTACCTAACTCGACGTACGCACGTAACGGGACCGGTTATTGCTAACCTATTAATTTTGTTAAATACGTCACTCAAGTTTTAACTAAGAATTCCTAAACTATTAAACCCATTCATGATAAATTTTATCAATATCAAGTTCTAAGATGATGAAAAAAAAAAGAAATCATGATTTTTATATATCACGTGATTATTGAGATTCCCGCCAAAACTTCAATGTCATAAGACCACGTATATACACGTATCTTTACCTATCATACAATTGATTTGAGTTGTCTTTCATGGTTTTGACCATGCTTTTGTTTTTCGATATACTTTGCGAATGAACCTTTTATTATTTAATATTTGACATGCTTTTATTTGTCGTTATCAGATTGGTGTCCCTTTTTTATTTCCTTTCGTCTCTTAATGTTTTATAATATTTAATTTCCGTTGGTGTTTATTATTAGACAGAGATTTTTCTAGCAATTTCAGAAATATCGAATTCAAAGTGTTAGTCAGAATTTGTCTCTGTTAAAGTTGATAACTGGGATTGCATCATACTTTATTAAGCATCATTTCAAACGTTCTCTTCTTCTGCAGTTAATCTTGTTTATTTACAATCTCCGATTTTTTCCCCAGAAAAAACGTTCGACAAAGGGATGTGTATATTTAAAAAAAAATTGATACAGGTGTTGTACTTCTTTCAATTCTAATTGTTGACATACCCTTTTCTTTCAAATGAAAGTCAACTAACATTAAAAAAAAGAATTTTGTAATTAAAAGTGATATATGTAAATAAATGTGTACACCAATTCGTTATATAGATTGTAATTTGGAAGGTGTACTTGATTAGCAATAGATGACTAATCTGCATATAAACATTGACCGCTGTGGATAGTAAACTATCAATTTATAGTACAAAGTAATTGGCTAAAAAAATGTCCTGTCCTCAAGTATCTCTGATTTAAAGTGGACAAGAATGCCAATTTATATACTTGTTACATTTTTAAGACAACTATAATGCCACTTGAGTCTTTACAGTAATTTTCTTTTTAAAATGTACTTTTAATTAGTAAGGCTTGATATTGTCATAGTTGTTTTTGGATTAAGACAACTCTTACTAGTCCAATTAGAAGTGGATTCTTAAACTATAACATATTGATTAAGGGAAGCAAAAATTTTTAGTTTCAACTTTTGTCTCGCCTTAGAGATATATATTTATATATAAAGTTAAACTCTACGACATATCCATGCATAGGATCACCAGTGAAGGTGATACACGGCTGAAAACAAATTTTATATTCATAATTACTTAAAATATGTATATATGTGTAAACCAAGCTCTGTGAAAGAAGGTTTTTCCAGGTTGTTCTTATGTCCTGCTGTTGCACCTCTGTCCCAGACTTAGGGGGAGGGGTTGAGAACTCATTCTTTATGTGCCTGTCCCATGTCAGGAGCCTGTGGTTCACTTGTTGTCGTTGGTTCATATCTGTTATATTAGTTTTTCGTAAATAGTTTTGTTTTAAATTAGGCCGGTAGTTTTCTCAATTGAATTGTTTCATATTTTTCAAGTTGGTTCCTTTTATAGTCGACTATACGGTATGGATTTTTCTCATTGATGAAGGCCGTACGGTTGCCTATCATTGCTTACATCCACTTCATTTCTTATTGGCAATCATATCATATCTCCTTATTTTTTTTGATTTAACTAAATACGTTTAATATTCTCAGGTAATTTAACATGTAAGAATCAGCTTTCAGTACCTGGGGGTACTTTAAGATCGGTACTCTGTGTCTTTCATCATAAAAATGTAATTGTTTAGGGCTTAATTCAATATTGATTAGTTGAGCTATTTCCAACTGAATTTTACCGGTTTTATTTCTTATATTGTGCTGTTACACCAGAGTGTTGAACGCTGGTAAACGCGTTTAATCAGGCCAAATTCTATATTTGCTTTCCCAAGTCAGGAGTTTTCAATTCAGTGGATGTCGAGAACTTATGTTACGCATGCATCTCTTTGCTACATAGTTCAAGTTTTATAAATGTCTAAGTTAAAAGCAATAGAGATCATAGAAGTATGTTTATCAAATGATCATGTCTACTCACAATTAAAACAGTAAGAAAGGGATTGACTCGTCCGACTAAAACGAAGCACAAAAACAGCAATTACTAGTATTACCAAATAAACTCCATGTACCGATCTAAGAGTATTCACAGCTACTGAACACTATCTTAAAAACAACTACAACTAATAAATACAGAATAATTATCCAGTCTAGAATATTAATCAATTATTTCGTACTGTTACTCCACTGTCCCAGGTAAGAGGGCCCGTTAACATGTTTAACCCCCCCCCCCCCCCACATTATGTATGGATGTGACTGTCCTAAGTAAGGAGCCTGGTTATCGTTTGTTGCTGTGCTTTCTTTCATTTTTTTGTACATTAGTTAGGCCGTTAGTTTTATCGTTATAGTTGTTTTACATTTGTCATTTGTGGCCTCTTATAGATGACTATTCGGTATGGGCTTTACTCATTGTTGAAGGTCGTACGGTGGCCTATAGTTAATTGCTGTGTCATTTGGTTTCTTGTGAAGAGTTGTCTCATTGGCAATCATACTACATCTTTTTTGTACATATCACAAATTAAGTAAAAAAATACATAAACTCTCTAGAAAAGCAAGACCTTGTGTCATGTCAAAAGCACAGAGTGTCGGTAGGACCATTAGTGTTCATAACTGTATAGTAGATTATATGTAGTTTCTATAAAATGTAATGATAATTCATCAGTAAAAGATACATGATTATTTGTTAGTGGAATTATATATAACCTAATAAATGAATATTTATATTAAAAGAAACATCAGAAACAAGAATATGTGTCCATTAGATTACACGCCAGTATCATATTTCCGTGTTAAGTGAGCTCTAAATCCAGGAAAAAATCCAATTCAGCATGTAGCCTTAAACTTTTAAATCCCGTGCGAGATGTCTAATATTCAAACATTGTTGTTTTTAAAACGTATTTATCAAAGTCAAACGACAATCATCGGAGCAACGCGAAAAAAAATTGGACAATTTTATACTAAACATTTGTATAGATAACGTGGAAAACGTGAGATTTTCAAAATTATTTGGCGATCGAAAGGGGGGAGTACGCCCTCTCCCCCTGTATCTGCGAATGCACGTTTAGGTATACATGTACAAAAACCTCGTTCCATGCATTATTATAGTTAAAGACTAAAAAGTACTATTTGATAAATGTATCAATGATATGAATTTCTGCTCACGTCAAATTATCTTGAATTAAATTATAGAAAAATATTTTTTTTTAAAGTTAGTCGCGTACACCTTTTACATTCGGGTGTGTTGGAATCTACTTTTTAAGCGTTAAAACTTATAAAAACAAAAAAAGAGATAACCTTCTCGCTTCGGATTTCATTATTTTAATATTTTCATGCTAAATTTTTACTTGGTAGTTTTTAAAATTCATATTTTGAGAAGAACTGAAATATGGGTCAAGTGAAATGACAAGAAATGATGGGTGTATTTGATTACAAGTTGCTAGCTTGCTTATTCCATTAAAATATTTTTGTCAATAAAATCATTCAAAATTTAATAACAAAATATTTAAAGATTAAAAAAAGGAGTTGGGGTTGATTTTTACATTTAGTCTATATCAGCAAAAAATGCGTGTCGAAAGAGCAAAAAATGCATTTAGTGTATGCTCCCCTCCGTCATGCTTCAATGCAATAGGACGAAATACGCTGAGTTAGGTCGGTTATGTCGAGTAAAGTCATTTTATTGGAAATCTCTAATATTAAGACATATTGAATAGACATATGTTGTTGAAAGCTGTTTGTTGACCTCTTGGTTTCTTTTGGTTGTTTTGTCCATTGATTGCTGTTTTATTGACGTATACCCCACATCTCCTTTATCATACTTAAGGATGTACTTAGGTAAATTAAGAAAATCTAGAATTCAAAATTGATACTGTAAACCAGAAAAGCATTTATTAGTTCCTTTTTGAGATATTTATTTTTTTTTAAAAGGCGGGAAAAGGCTGATTCGGACTTTTACCTTATATTTGCATTGGTATTATTTGGGTCTCAAATCGAAAGAAAAGAAATCTAAAATCTGCTTAAATTTTGGTAAATGACCTTTTATGAGCTATTGGAGTCTTATATGAATAGAAAAATGGGTGTAATGGGGCAAAATATTTTACCCTGTATGGTAGGAAAAAAACCAAGGAGTCCGAACATCTGACAGAAAATCCGAAACCTGACCTAAGTACGTCCTTAACTTAAGGATAATAACTCATACAAGTAGTCGATTGAAAATTCATTCGTGTTGAATATTTGCGGATCTTAGTTTTTCGTATAATTTATATAAAAACAAGAAGATGTGGTATGATTACAAATGAGACAACTCTCCACCAGAGACCAAATGACGAAGACATTAAGAACTAAGAGTCACCGTACGGCCTTCAACAATGAGGAAAACCCATTCCGCATAGTAAACTATAAAAAGGCCCCGAAATAACAAATGTAAAACAGTTCAAACATGAAAAATAACGGCATGATTTATATACAAAACAGTAAACGAAACACTACAAATATGATATACAGGAACAAACGACAACCTCTGAATTGCAGGCTCCTGACTTGGGACAGGCACACACAGAATGAGGTGGGATTTTAAACAAGTTTGCTGGCGCCAAGCTCCTCACTTAACCTTGGATAATGGTGTAATAATATAACAAACTATAAAAGTCAGTTGGAAAGGGCTTAACTCATCAAATCGATACAACGCACAAAAAACTATCAAAAACACAAAAAGACACACACAAAGAACAGATATGAGAGTAGTTACTAAAAGCTAGTTCAAATCCAATAACAACGAATTTTTTTTGTGTTCTTATATTGTGCTGTTACACCACTGTTCCAGGTTAGGGACACTTGAGCGCTCACAAACATGTTTAACCCCGCCACATTCTTTATGCGCCTGTCCCAAGTCTGGAACCTGTAGTTCAGTGGTTGTCGTTGGTTCATGTCTGTCATATTTGTTTTTCGTAAATTGTTTTGTTATAAATTAGGCAGTTTGTTTTCTCAATTGAATTGTTTCATATTTTTCATGTTGGGGCCTTTTATAGCCGGCTATACGGTATGGGTTTTTCTCATGTTGAAGGCCGTACGGTTGTCTATAATTGCTTACACCCACTTTATTTGAACTTTGGTGGATATTTGTCTCATTGGCAATCATACCATATCTCCTTATTTTTATAATAAAAAAATCATGTATATAAGACTAAACTATGAATCAGTACACATCCAATATGCAATGGACTTGTGTAATGCCAAAATAAAGGTATTGACAGATTGTAGGACCGTAAATGTACATATACCCATTGGTGGCCGTCGGCTGTTTTCTGCTGTTTGGTCGGGTTGTTGTCTCTTTGGCACATTCCCCATTTCCATTCTCAGTTTTATATTATGTGTATAACAATAATATGTAGTTAATCAATATTTATACGGATAAAAACAACATTCAAATCTAATTACAGTGTTGAATAGGTAACCTTTTAGAATAAGTACATTTAAAGAATAGTATCTAAATTTACAGGCTCAGTAAACAGCATAACCGTTAAAATTAGGATGTGGTATCCCGTTTGTAATAATATGTACAGCCAATTCTATGTATCTTTATATGGATACTGAATGATACCCTGAAAAGGGGTGGGGCTTGTTTTATTGATAGATTTGGTAAATCCCCTTTTTAAGATAGAGCTGTAATTTGCAATTTCTGGACGAAATTTTCTGCTTTTTTCTAAAAAAAAAATATTCAAACAACCGTTGCTGTGTGATGCAATTTTTTCGGTTTTCAAATATATCGTCTTATTTTTCGCTGGCTTAAATTCGCTAGATTCTTTTCGATCGGCCGTTGCTGTCTGTTGTAATTTTTCGGTTTATAGATTATCGCCTTATTGTTTGCTGGCTTATTGTTCACTAGGGACATGTTTTATTGGTCTCTTCTGTAGTAAAAAAAAAAATGAATCTGGACCTCTTCTGCAGATATCCTGTAGAAGAAGAAATAAAACACAACTTCAATTTGCCGTCGAATATAGCAGAATGTTTTATGTTGGATGACATAAATGAAGTTTACGATGATTTATTAGAAAATGTAGTTACGTCAATTCATTTGGTAGACATGACTGTAATAGTGTGCTCTGGTTTGGCATTGCTGTAATTATATAAGTCTAAAAACAAAGAAAATTGGTTGGAAGAAATCTCTGTGTTCGTGGCATTTTTTCTTTATGCTTTCCTAACTTAATTTATCTAAACAATACCGGCTTAAAGCTCCGACCATTTGATTTTCAGGAATAATCTTAAACTGTACAAGAATTTGTCAATGTTTGTCAGGTATATGTCGTATATGATCGAAAAGGACATCTTGTCTATCTTTTTTTTTTTAAAGTAACCAAACTGGATTATTTTTGTACATAAGAAAATTTCCAAAGCAGAGTTCTCGAAATCTTTTTTTCCCTGGTGGTCCTTGAGGAAAAACTGCTGGTCCTAACAAGTATTTCTATTGCAAAATACCAAATTTGTGCCGGTCCTTGCAAAATGTCGATGGACTAAACCTTCGGACCACCACTTTACGAGAATCTTAATTGTATATGCATACTGGGTATACAAGGTCATGGTGTTTCTCAGACTGTTTTTAACGCCAAATCCGTTGGTTGTGTACTGATTGATACTGTAGTCTCAGCGAACATGATTTATTTATTAGTTGTAATTGGCTATGAACAAGCTTTCCATAAACTGCAATACTCTTTATTTCGGTATTTCGTGTCTATTGTTTTAGTGTTAGTTGTTTTTGTGTCTCGTACCGATCTTTCAAGTTAATCCAATTGCAACTGGTTTTTACATTTTTTTCTTATGGTTTAGTTTTGGTTGTTGGTTGCTTAACGTCCAGTGGCAAATATGTCATGCATGTCCAGGACGAGAACAAATTTACAATAAATACAATAGGTAAGTCTTGTAATTGGGACCGTCCGGGATAAGGTCGGGGAAATTCCGATTACCACAGGAAAATGAGGGTATATTGGATAGGGACAGAAATTTGGCCTTGCAATAGGCCACCTATGGACCCCTGAAAGAGTTGTTGCAAGGGTTCTTATTGTGCAGAGAGCATGGCACTCTCGCTACACGAGGCATCGAATTTAACGTCCCCATTCTGACCGGACGACTTATGTTGTACTGTTACACCACTGTCCCAGTTAAGGGGAGGGTTAGGCGCTCACAAACATGTTTAACCCTGTCATATTCTTTATGAGCCTGTCCCAAGTCAGGAGCCTGTAGTTCAGTGGTTGTTGTTGGTTCATGTGTGTCGACTCATATTTGATTTTTTGTAAATTGTTTTGTTATATATAATTAGGCCGTTAGTTTTTTCGTTTGAATTGTTTCACAATTTTCATGTCGGGGACTTATATAGGTAGGAATTTTGTCATTGTTGAAGGCCGTACGGTTGCCTATAATTGCTTACATACACTTCATTTGAAAATTCCGTTGGATAGTTGCCTCATTGACAATCATACCACATCTTTATATTTTTATATTATATACCTGACTTTTAAACTCGTGTTTTCCTGAACATGCATAAAGTATTTGTCACTGGATGTTAAAAATAAGCAACGAACAATTAATCAAGTTAAACTCGTGTTAAATAAGGGGAAACCCATTTGATATTTATTTTTTTGGGAGTGAGGTGGGAGACAGGAGGATTTTTAATATGAATATAGTGGTCTGGTAAGAGCTGAACAAATTAGACATGCTTAGCGACAGATCAAAATGAATAATAAATCCGCAAAAAATCCCCCTCCCTCTCTCCAGAATATCAAATAGTTGTCCCCTTACTGTTATTGTCCGTGTAGTTCTTATATCTATCCAGTTTATCGTCCCTACATGGATGTCCTACTAAGACTGTCATACCATAAAAACGTTTATCACACAGCTCACATTCAATTATATCTGCATTCATAAATTTATTAATGTCACTTAGATTAAGCGATGCCATGTTTGTGATGTTCCTCTGCCGTCTAAACTACCTATTTAAAAGGAAGAGGTAGAAGAGAGACAGAAGGTATTCCTAATGCAAACAAACAGAAATGGACCTCTTCTGGTTCACTACCGAAGAACAAAAAAAAACACTCCCTAGCTTCAGCTTTGTATCTATGAATGCATTTTAAAAGTAAAGGTTAATTTTGAGTATTTATGGAAACGAAATCATTGACTCAATAATTTACCATAAATACATAGATTATGTTCATTGAAATCAAAACGTCACTACAGACAAGGGCATAGCGAACGAGTTGAAATATAGAAACATATATACAGTATGTAAGATGGTGCCAAAGGAACATCACCGTCCAAAACAGGAAATTTGACAATACGAACCGAAAAATCGTCCATCTTGTCGTAAATTTGTGTGTAGAGTTTCGTGTAAATCTTAAATCTCTTAATCTAGGAAAGGACCCTTATTGGTGTTTATATTTTATTTATTTAAAGTAAGTTCCTCTGGGTACATTTCAGCAGTATATTTAGAGAATTGTTGATCATTTAATGAGAAAATATCCTCAAGACAACAATAATAAGTGTTGTTGAATATATCAATTAAATGGAATTTAATCGGTTCTATAAAAGTAAGTAATTTGTTAATTATAGTGAACATGTGTCAATAAATATGACACAATTACAAAGTTTGTATAGTTAATGTTGCACTCGGCCCATTAGACCTATAAGTCACCTTTTTGACAAATTTAGTAAGTTTATACAGTATCACGAACTACAATGTAAATATATTGCGTTTGGCTATATACTGTGATTGATAACAGTACAGGAACACGTCTGCTTTTAAAGGGGCGCAATTGATGCCCATAGGAATATCAACTTCTCGCTAAACTTTATAACCGAAACGTACATAAAGGAGAAAATTTATAGCTTTAATCATCTCATGACACCTCCAGAAAGTACAGAAGGCTTTATATGAGTCGCAGCAAATACAATTAAATAGATAAACTTCTCTTTGATAAAATTGTGTGGAAGTGTAGTGTAAAGTGTTGATGAGTCAAAACTGTCAACCGAATTAAAAGGACCATTAAAAGCACGTAATTTAACCAAAACATCCAAAGAATTTTCAACACTCCAAAAATAGCTAATTTTACTCTTTTCATATGCTTTATTACAAAAATTATTGATCTTTGATAGTAGTTAAGGAACTAGTTAAAAGCACTGATAGAATAGTTGTAGAACACTTACTAGAGGCCGAGATGAAACGATATTTTATGGTTTTTGTGTAGTTTAGGTAACCAATAGATAGTAGGGATCTTCAAATGTTTAGAAAAGGCCTTAAGCTGAGATGTGGTAATGATAACTATGGTTGTTTACTATATGACTCTCTGTGGAGCGCACGAACCTGAATGTAGAAGAATGTATAATTTCATTCTTAAGAACTTCCGTGTAGAATTTACTTCATACCACCACTACATCGTTGGCTGCTTTGTAAAAATAATGAGATGAGGTATGATTGGCAATGAGACAACTATCCACCAAAGTTCAAATAAAGTGGGTGTAATTAAGCAATTATAGGCAACCGTACGGCCTTCAGCAATGAGAAAAACCCATACCGTATAGTCAGCTATAAAATGCCCCGACATGAAAAATATGAAACCATTCAATTGAGAAAACTAACGGCCTAGTTCATAACAAAACAATTAACGAAAAAATAAATATGACAGACATGAACCAACGAAAACCACTGAACTGCAGGCTCCTGACTTGGGACAGGCACATAAAGAATGTGGCGGGGTTAAACATGTTTGTGAACGCTCAACCCTCCCCTAACCTGGGACAGTGGGGTAATAGCACAACATAAAAACAAACTATAAAAATCAGTTGAAAAAGGCTTAAATCATCAGATCGATACAAAGAAAAACATCAAACATAAACACAGACCGGACGTGGCAGGGTATTTATCCATCCCTCATCCCTAACAACAAAAAGGACACTAAGTACAGATCTGAGAGTACTCGCCTTTACTGACAGCTTGATTAAAGCCAATAACAACTAATAAAAAAATCATGTATCTAAAACTGAAATATCAATCAGTACACATCCAACATCCAATGGATTTAGTGTGAAGACGTCATTAACAGTCAGAGAAAAACATGACCTTGTGCAATGCCAAAATATAGGTATCGACAGATTGTAGTATCATGAAAGTTCATATGTGTAATATTTAGTATGGTTTTAATTAACTGATAACAAAATCAATATTACAATATTCAAAGATTATATAAATTTCCGGGCTCGGTAAACAACATCACCGTAAAATTTAGGATGTGCTATTCCGTCTGAAATAAGTTTTTTACAGGTACAGACAAACTTGCAAACCATATCTTTGTATCTATGGAAGAATTTTATTGTCGGTCCGTGCTAACACAAATCGCTTTGCGAGTAGTTGTTTACAGTTTCTATCTATCTGTTACATGTATACCTTTAAAGGTTAATGCCAAAAGAATAATATATGGTTAAAAATGTCATTTAAGGGCAATAACTCACAAAGACTTTCCAAAGATTAAATGATATTCGTATCTAACTTTAATCATTTTAGGAGGCGTCCTGATAAGCGACATTAATATTTTACTTAACTATCGGAATATCAAACATGCGTATAAATAGGATACTGACTAAATTTAGTTGCCTCCCACTTTCACCTCAAAAACCGCCAACCCCAACCCCAAAATCCGCTTTTTCAGTGCTTGTCGATAACCTTTTATGTACATGTATCCATAAGAACTTGCTCTTTATCAAGTTGCTAAGTATTTTAAGTATACCAACAAACGATGGAAGTTTAATATTTACTTTCATCACCTATGATCATTTTAATTCATCATAACAAACAGGATATGGTTCAAATTATCATGAATAGCGAGACTAATTACTCAATCATTTTTTTGTTATGAACTCGGATTTAATACACCAGTCTCCATATGCATTGGTAAACATGCTAACAAAATATTGATGGCTGTATGCTTAAATAAAGTTTCCTAGGCTAGTTGCCAAACATACAGAATAATATTGACTTCTGTTTTAATATAAAAGCTTGATAGACGCTTTCAAATTAGAGAAAATAGATGACGGAAAATGGCTGTTCGACAACTTTTTCTCGGCCAAATATTTGTGTCAAGTCTTCTTCTTGCTTTTGCGTCTGAGCCGACGTTCGAGGATAAAGTTGACCAGACCATACAAGAGGTTAGTTTTAAGAAATAATATGTTTATGACGTCTTTGCACTTACTTGTAATCCATTCCTGGGACTATTATACTATAGTATAATAGTATAATAGTCCCAGTCCATTGGATATGTACTGATTGATAATTTAGTCGAGGTAAATGTGGTTTATTTACTATTAGTATAAATTGGTTTTGAACTAACTTTCAGCAGCTGCGATCAAGTCTTTTCTGTGTTTTTTTCTTTTTGATAGTTTTTTTTTCTTTGTGCCGATCTGATTAGTTGACAATTGTTTAAATATCTACGGTCAATGAACAGTAAATGGGCTGTTTCACTGATTATGTTAACATTTGGCATACAACATACAACTTTTACATATTGACCTTTAACTAAAAGTCCGTTTTAATGATGTAAAGTATTTATAGGGTCACAGACTTCGTCTTTTTTTTTAAATCAGTCAAAGTGGTGTTCTTGATGTAGAAAAAAATACAAAATGCGACGAAAGAAGCGTAGCTTCGTCGCGTAGTAAAACTTTTCAAGCGTCATTTTTCCATGTTTTTCACTTCATACTAGGTACATGTAGCAGATTTGATAAAACATAAATCTTATGATTATTTTGTATCAATAAAACAGAAATGTATGTGGCAACAATATATCACTTTTTACAAAAATCTATAAATTGGTTTTCGAGATTTTATGGTCTAAATACAATTTTAAGAACATTGTATACCGATTCCATGTGCTATCTATACAAATGTACATCAATTTTGAAAGAATTCGTCACATATTATGTCAGAAAATAAAAGAGATGAATGCATTATTTTTTTTTCGATATTTAGTTATAGTTTAACATGCCGCAGTTCTATGCAAAATCTTATACAAATCTCTGACGTTACCCATTTACTGTAACTTGACTTTAAAACAGCAATTGTGTATGCTCTGGCTGGACTGATAATCTACAACCCCGTCGTACGGGAGTTAATTATCATCAAGGGTTTAAGAAGTAACAATGAAAATGTGTCTTTAGGACCTAATTAAATCTTTATACGTGGTGCTATAAAAATCATACGACAAAGTTACTATGTTTTTACCAAACTGCAAATTCAATGTTTTGACAGAAAATGCCTTGTATAAGTTACTAAATTCCGAACTAAGGGATCGGTCATTTGTAACCTGAAAGGGGGAGGGGGCAGAAATCAATGGGGACCTTGAAAATTTTTGGGAACGGATAGGAGGTATCCAATTTTTAAATACTTCACAATGGGGGGGCATCGAATTTTTTTTACTAGATTTGAGCAATTCTGTTTTTTCAAACTTCCAAAAATTATAGCTAATTTGTTGATCACACTAAATTAGAATCTGCTTATTCAGCAGAAGAATGACAATATCAGGGATTGATGGTTTGATGCCTTAGTTTTTGTAGGATTTCTCAAAACTTTTCCATAATAATAAAACACTGATTATATTAATAGCCGTTTCCTTACATGATTAATACACTGTGTCTAAACTACCCCGGCAAAAAATGTTTGGACTCGATAGTATCTAATGTCCGGTACGGTGACGGACAATCAACAGACAGAGAAAAGGTAGAATTTCTGTTTATTTATTTGTTTTTTTAATGACATTGAAGAATAAACATACACATATAACTATTTTCGATTGTGTAATGTAATATTTTCTACAACCGTTCTAGATTAATGGAGAAATAAGTAAAAAGGCACATGAAAATGGTGAATTGAGTGAACCTTGCTACGAATTTGTTTAATTTCTTTTTAAATTGTGCACATTGTACGGAAAGCAAAGTACGGAAAGAAAGATATTAACACAGAGATTGCTTGGCTAGTCACTATGAGCACCTCAATATTTGCATTTCTGTGCATGGAACGAAAGAAATGGGTCATATCAAAATGGAAGGACCCTGTTTCGTCAATGTTGTTTATTACCTAAGGACCCGGTTTTGCCTCAGTATAGGACCCGGTTTTGTTTTGTTTTGAAACCATAAATTTATGAAAAGCTACGTTAACACGGATCTGAACATTGCCCATCGGAAGAAATTAAATATGTGAGTCAAAATGATGTTATAAAGATGTTATTGCAATACAAACATGTCGTGTTAAAATATATTTCAAACTGGAACTTTTCAAAATAGGGAGTAGACATTTTTGGATGCTATACGTATACCTTATTGAACTTATCTTCGAACTAAATTTAAATGGAAATAAATACTTTATAGCATGTACTTACATTAATTCCTTATGATATAAAAAAGAAGATGTGGTATGATTGCCAATGAGACAACTCTTCACAAGAGACCAAATGACACAGAAATTAATAACTATAGGTCACCATATGGCCTTCAATAATGAACAAAGCCTATACCGCATAGTCAGCTATAAAAGGCCCCGAAATGACAAATGTAAAACAATTCAAACGAGGAAACTAACGGTCTAATTTATGTACAAAAAAATGAACGAAACTAAATATGTAACAAAGCAACAAACGACAACCACTGAATTACAGGCTCCTGACTTGGGACAGGTACATATATACGGAATGTGGCGGGGCTAAACATGTTAGCGGGATCCCAACCCTCCTCTAACCTGGGAAATTGGTGTATCAGTACAACATAAGAACGAACTATAAAAATCAGTTGAAAAACGCTTAACTCATCAGATGGGTACAAATAGAAATACATCTAACAAATGCTTGTTTGTTTTCTATACTACTGTAATGATGTAAAAATAAGAAGATGTGGATGATTGTGTTACCATATCAATTTATCAAAAGAGTAAGGATAGTATGCTTTACTATACTATACGCTATGTTTACAATATATTTACTCATTCGATCATCCATTGACGGACAGTGAGAGAAAAAGCTCCGTTTTGAAGGCCGTACTTTGACCTATAATGGTTTACTTTTACAAATTGTGACTTGGATGGAGAGTTGTCTCATTGGCACTCATACCACATCTTCTTATATCTATAAGAACATTTTGGATATCTCAAATCAAAAGTTTGCCTCTCGAACGTGTATTTTATGTCCTCTTCGAAATACACAAGTTCTGAACTTCCCTATTAAAATCGAAATAATTCTATCATGCCATGCTCTACGCTCATTTTAACATGGGTAGGCATTATATTTGTCAATATTTTATACCTTGCTAACGCTTGGTTTAAAAATTTTAACAAATATAATGCCTACCTATGTTAAAATGAGCATTGAGCATGGCATGAAAGAATTATTTCTTTTTATAAATAAAAGTTGGTTTGAAACATTATAACGTCCAATATCTTCGCTTTCGTCTTCGTAGAACAACCTAAGTGACAATTTAGCCCGTGAAAAATTACAATGAGGCAGCTTTTTATCAGAGACCAAATGACGTAAAAGTTAACAAATATAGAACACCGTACGGCATCCAACAATGAGAAACGCCCATACGGCATAGCAAGCTAGATAAGGCCCCGAAATGAAAACTGTAAAAAAAAAAACTAATGTGAACACTAACGACCTGATTCATGTACAAAATATTAAAAAAAAAAACCAAATACATGTATGATATACAGCAACAAAAGACAACAACCGATTTAAAAGCTCCTAGATTCGGTACTGGCACATACAGAATGGCGGGGTTGAACGTGTAAGCGCCCCCTCCACCCCCCAAAAAAAATCAAGAAAAAAAATAAACTGGTTTAACAGCACAACATATGAACAAACTATAAAATTCAATGAGTTGAAAAAGGCTTAACTCATTTGATTACAGAGCCCCTATAGTAAATATGCGATTGGCGGCTGTCTCTGTTTTTTCGTCTTTTATTAAATTTTATGATGGTTTACGACATAGTTACATTATATCAGTGGCGGATCCAGGGGGTAGAGGGAGTACGACGACCCCCCCCCCCCTTTTGGTGGCTAGAAATAATTATTTTATCATGTTTTTTATGATTTATATATAATTTTTTATTTAGCATAAAATCGTAAAAAAAGTTCCCCTTGCTACGCTCGGCGGTGTAAAATCCGTTTATGAATATGCCCTTTTCAAAAATCATGGCCTCGGTCCGCCCTTGCATATTGACAATTTTAAACTTGACCAACGTGCTTAAATTGTAGAACACTTGTCAATGTACGATAATCATTATACAATGAAGAGATAAACCTATATATAATAGTTGTACTATATAGGGCAGTTGTTAACAACTTCATACTAGTGCATTAAAGAATTTGTTAATGTTAAAAAGAAAAAGAAGAAAAGAAAAGAGATAAAACATTATTATACATAATACTATTGTAACAAGGAGGGGTAAACAGATTTTTAACGCACTATTACTGTGATCCTTTTCGCCGCATGGTAATTCCTTTTCTTGGGCGATTCTGCATGCATATACATTTGTCTTATTCTCTTGCTTTATAATGAACGTTTAGTTTAAAATATTTATTTTCAAACGATCATACTGTCTCCCCCTTTAAGTAGAGCGGAACATTAAGATAATCATCTTGTTGTCCAGAAAATCACATATCAAATGCGCGTCCTTAAATTTTCAAGGCCGTACACTTTTTAAGTTTGAACACTTAAATTTACACAGTTGATATAAACAAATCTAATTGCGTTACAAAACCTTCATTTCTTTTAAATTTTTCCTTTTTTTATACAAAAAAAAATTGAAATTTGCTTTGTTTTAATATAGCAGGAATTCAAGTGTTTACGGATTCAAAAAGGTTATAAGTTATCCTCTGGAAGAAAATGTTTTTCAACGATCCCTCAAACTGCTGTTGAACGCCATATTTTAATTTTTGTCATGCGATTATGCATTATTTTCTATGACAAAACCGGGTCTGCTTTGTGAAATTTAAGGACAAAACCGGGTCGTACACATTGACAAAACCGGGTGCTTCAATTTTGACATGACCCACTTCTTTCATTCCATGCACAGACATGCAAATATTGAGGCGATCATAGTGAAAAGTCTTGAAATATCCGTGTTAATATCTTTCTTTTCGTACCTTTCTTTCCGTACAATGTGCTCAATTTAAAGAGAAATTAAACAAATTCGAGGCAGGGTTCACTCAATTCACCATTTTGATGTGCCTTTTTACTTATTTCTCCATAGATCTAGAACGGTTGTAGAAAATATTACATCACACTATCGAAAATAGTTATATGTGTATGTATATTCTTCAATATCATTAAAACAACATATAAATAAACAGAATTTCTACATTTCTCTGTCTGTTGATTGTCCGTCACCGTACCGGACATTAGATACTATTGAGTCCAAACTTTTTTCGCCGGGGTAGTTTAGATACAGTGTAATAGTAAAACACATCACTGAGCATATAGATTGTATTAGTTTTAGATCAGTCAACCAGGGCATTTAAACATGTTTTATATGAATATTTTTTCTTTATAACCTGGAGATGCTTTACCCTATAATAAAAACAATAAAATGTTTAAAAAGGAATTATAAAAAGATACCAATTTTATTTTGCCACACTCCGGTCGGCTCAATTTTTAAGATCCAAATCAACATATTCTTCCGGATTAGTATTTTTATCTGAAGTTAATTTACTAACTTCTCTAATGAAGGATAAGAACAAGTGCTAAAATTGTATAAATTAGTAAATGTCAATGAGACCATAACAGGCATTTCCAAATTAATTAACGCCACCACCAAGAGAGAGCATATGCCCCCTTTGCTCGCCCTAAAAAATCATGTTATTTGATTTTAAGCATAAAGTTGTTCATTTTTTATTCTTTTCTCCCATTCGTTGGTATGTATTCCAATTTCCAGAATTACCACCCCACCCCTTCCCCCATTTTCATTAATTCTGGATCCGCCTGTGATTTAAGCTGTAGTTCCACTACTTACGTAATATTTTATTTTATTGATTTCTCAAAATGATGTAAATAGAAATTGTATGCATGTATTTTAGTTATAAAGAATAAAAGTATTGAGAATTGTTGAGGGGGTTGAAATTTTCATGTTTTTAGAAGGGGCCTTGAATTTATTTTCATTCTTCAAGGAGGGGACTTCCAATATTTCCTCCCAGGTTTCCCAAATAAAAGAAAATTACCAGTCCCTATCCCTATGCTTAGACCGTTAGATTTAACCAAACCGACTCGTGTAATTTATATGAAATTTAAATCCTCATGATTATATGAACTTGGATAAGGAAAATATTTCTGAGTGTGTAATAGATATTGAAAAGATAAAAAGTGGAAAATGAATTACAACTTTACTATGCCTGGACTTGGTTGATCAATTAGATAAGTTATGGATACACTAAAGTGATCTTCTTATTCACGGAAACATCAGCATTTAAATGCCACGAGTAACACGACAGGTGTCACATGCGATACAGGATCTGCTGATTACCCTTCCGGAACAACTGAGATAACACCCTGTTTTGGGTGGGATTCGTGTTGCGCTGGTTTAGTTTTCTAAATAGCATTTGGTAGACTGTTGTTCGTCTTTCCGTCGTTTGTTTTTAGCCAAGGTATTGCCGGTTTGACTTAAGACAGACATACAACAAGGTTTAATTTGATTGTCTCTTTGCTCGGCTTCAATATTTTTCGCCTCTTGTTTTATTCATACTTTGTTAGGTAGCGCTACCAAATAGTGAGCTTCTCGTGCAATACAATAATGCTACATATTATTTATATTTTTGACACAGATTATGAATCATTGCAACCAGTGGATCCCTGGTTTAACTGTCAGTGTGGTAAAGGACGACCAGATATTGTTTGCCAAAGGTTATGGTGTAACCAATATACCGGACAAGAAACCAGTAACAAACAAGACTCTCTTTCAAATCGGTTCGCTTTCAAAAGCTTTTGCGGCTACACTACTTGTCAAACAGTTGGCTGACAGTCAAAAGTAAATACAATTCATTACATTGTGTTGATATATATATAGATATGATATAGATTACATATATTTATAAAGAACACTTCAAAAAGAGCAAAACACAACCAAAATAAAAACGAAAAGCAATACATTAACAATTTCGGATAACAATTAAATATCATAAGTCTTATATATAGATTTAGGTAGACCCGATTTCCTTCGAAAAAAAACTTAAAATAGATCCATTTTAGATAAGTCTTTCGGTCGTTACTAAAATTAAATATATCGCAGCTTTTCTTTTCTACATTTAGTGATAGCAATATCATGGCGTATGACTGTTGGTATTAATGTGTGTGTATTAACTATTGACGAAACATTTCGCATCGCCCATCTTTTACTAATTTATACGTTTTCCCAGATACTAAAGTCATTAAAAAGACAGCTTCTCGTTAAATTCCTAAACAGTCCGTGTATCACTTGAACGTTTAGAAACTAGTGTTCAATGCTTTTTAAAGCAGCAGATTTATATCCATCCAACGAAATTGAATGCTATAATATTCCATGAAAGGAATAAACACCCTACTTAATCGACAATTTGTATATTTCCCCTTTGATCTTACTGCCTTATATATATAGAATATTATGTAAAATTATGCCACTCCAGTTATTAAATGTAATTTAGAAAAGGAAAAACATATCTGAAATGTCCTTTATTCAATCATTTATGCGATTTATTTTAGTTTTTTTTTACCGATAAATACTTAATTTTTGTCCGACTTTGGTTGGATTATCATATAAAATTGGCTGTATAATAAAACTAAATGTAATAAAAACATTACAACATATGTATTCAAATTGATAGCTGGTAGCCTAACGTAAACAAAATGTCTAAATATTAAAGACGATCATTAAACGAAAAATTTAATGTTCTACGAATCATTAATGTTTTGTTTCCTTCTTAAGCTACAACCTCAACACAAAAGTGAAAGATTTGATGGATTCCGGATTTAGTTTTGTTCCTGGGAAAGAGGAGGCAACTGTAGTTGACATATTGGCTCATAGAATGGGCGTTCCTGATTATACAAATTTACGACTAGACCCATCACTTACCAGAAAGAACTTGCAAGAGTAAGTACAAATACAGATTTACGACTAGACCCATCACTAACCAGAGAGAACTTGCAAGAGTTAGTACAAATACAGATTTACGACTAGGCTCACCACTAACCAGAGAGAACTTGCAAGAGTAAGTATAAATACAGATTTACAACTTGACCCATCACTAACCAGAGAGAAACTGCAAGAGTAAGTACAAATACAGATTTACGACTAGACCCATCAATAACCAGATAGAACTTGCAAGAGCAAGTACAAATACAGATTTACGACTAGACCCATCAATAACCAGAGAGAACTTGCAAGAGAAAGTACAAATACAGATTTGCGACTAGGCTCACCACTTACCAGAGAGAACTTGCAAGAGTAAGTATAAATACAGATTTACGACTAGACCCATCACTAACCAGAGAGAACTTGCAAGAGTAAGTACAAATACAGATTTACGACTAGACCCATCACTAACCAGAGAGAACTTGCAAGAGTTAGTACAAATACAGATTTACGACTAGACCCATCAATAACCAGATAGAACTTGCAAGAGTAAGTATAAATACATATTTACGACTAGACCCATCACTAACCAGAGAGAACCTGCAAGAGTAAGTATAAATACAGATTTACGACTAGACCCATCACTAACCAGAGAGAGCCTGCAAGAGTAAGTACAAATACAGATTCACGACTAGACTCATAACTAACCAGAGATAACTTACAAGAGTGAGTACAAATACAGATTTACGACTAGGCTCACCACTAACCAGAGAGAACTTACAAGAGTAAGTACAAATACAGATTTACGACTGGACTCATCACTAAACAGAGAGAACTTACTAGAGTAAGTACAAATACAGATTTACGAATAGACCCAACACTTACCGGAGAGAACTAGCAAGAGTAATTACAAATACAAATTTACGACTAGACCCATCACTAGCCAGAGAGAACTTGCAAGAGTAAGTACAAATACAGATTTACGACTAGACTCATAACTAACCAGAGATAACTTACAAGAGTGAGTACAAATACAGATTTACGACTAGGCTCATCACTAACCAGAGAGAAATTGTAAGAGTAAGTTTAAATACAGATTTACGACTAGATCACTAACCAGCGCTAACTTGCAAGAGTAAGTACAAATCAGTGTGAAACCGGAAATGACATGTTCTCAGCCGGAAGAAGCAAATTAACTCCCTTATTTCTGGCAAAAGTACATACAAACCATATCGGTATGAAGAAACCTTTAATTTGATGCCAGTAGTAACTTTAAGTAAACCGAAAGTAACTTCTAATCTATGATATTGAAATTATTTTAACCACCTTATTTTTGTCTTTCACTGCATTGTTGTTTCAAAATATGTCGCTTAGGTATTTTGTATATGATATCGTACAGTTTATACGCTTTTGAAAGTGACCCTGTTTAACTGAACACTTTATTTTGTAAGAGTTATCTCCATGAACACTGTTTTTCTTGTTATGACTACTCCTTTGCAACCGTAAAAGAAAGCTACAAATTATTTTCGAATTTCTCGTTATATCCTCAGAATGTTACTTTTAATTTTGACCGGACCGTTTCGGAGACTCCATATAAGAGTTTTTTGAAATAAGGGAAATGTAATTGTAACTAGAAAACCATAAAATATAGAGACCTAGGGTCTTTTGATTTGAGGTCCTTTGTCCACTAAAAGAAACCACGACACATAGATTTTGGTTGAAAGGGAAAGTTATCATTCAATTGGAGTTTTCACCCCTCTTTTATCTAAAACTAGCTGTATATGACCTTGAAGAAGGTCAACCGGAAACTACCTTTTCTTAACTGGAAGTAGCCATTTTGCATTATTTTCTTGTCAAAGTTGCTTAAACTTTTTTTTTAATCAGTGTGAAGCCGGGCAGGTTCAATTGAAACCGAAAGTGAAATTTTGAAAACCGGAAGTACCTACTTATCTACCTTATATTAAGCAAAAGTATATATAAATCATATATTTTTAGAATCAGCGTGAATTAAGCTATTATCTGACACCAGAATTGACATTTTGGACCGAAAGTGAATATTTTCCTATCAAAATATATGCATTTAGGGTGGGAAGACCTTCAATTGTTCTCTGAACAATTGTTTTTTTTTTCTTCCGCCACTTTTTGATGTCGAGATTTTGTTTTTGTTTCACAAGATATCGAAAAGTATTTTTGGTACATGATATCGAACAATAAATACACATTCGCAGTTGACCCTGTGTAACCGTACACTTTCTCCTGTGAGAGTTATCTCCTCGTACACTGTTTTACTTGTAATGTCTACTCCTTCGCAACCATAAATTTTTAAAGACGAATTTATCTTGCCAAATACCTTGTAGCATCCAAGGATATTTTGTTAAATTTTGTCCGAAGCGAAACGGAGACTCCATATGAGAGTTATTTCCCATTCAGTATTTGACATAGTGATATATGAATGTTACTCATTAACTGTAAGTTATAGAGACCTAGGGTATTTTGATTTGATGTCATTGATCCACGAAAAGACATTTGAGGTCAAGGTCATGATCTAAATTTTAATATTTGATTGTTTTCCCTTTTCCTTAGAAACCGTAATAAGTAATGACAAAAAAAAATTTTGGTAAAAAAAGTACCGTCCCTTTTAATAGGAGAGTTTAAAATAAGTTGTATGGAGATATAAACCATGAATCATACATAGTATAGACGTAGAGTATATTTGTAAGACTCTGAACCGCGATGGTACTCCGAGTGATGGTTTGACGCTGAAGTGCGTTTTTCATCACACTGAAGTGCGATGGTGGCATTGTGACGCTATCTTGTTGATAGCTACGCCGAAGTGCGATGATGGTAACGCTGAAGTGCGATGATCTACACAAACTACATTTTCATTTCTTTTCATGTCGATGTAGAAGTCAATTTGTATGTTAGCAGCAATTTCCAGGTTTTTAAGTTGATAAGGGGCTTATAAACTTTAAATACTACGAGAAACGGGGAGGGTTGGTGGATAGGGAAAAGTTTTCTCTCTGTAGCGATTTTCATTTTCGAAATCTTCAAAAGGTTCATTTTTACGTACGATGGAACGTGACATTCTCTAAATACATACGGGTCCGCAGACAGACTCTGGTTTATAATATTAAGGTTAACGAGGAACTCATGAGAGGATCAACGTAAAGATAAAATGCTAAAATACCTGTACAGAATAACGCAGAACTATGTCCACATGTAGAAAATCAAAGAGGACGATCTCTCATTTAGTATGCAGACAATAATAAATGTAAATTTATTTACTAAATATTAAGAAAATCTACTTGTCATAATAATTGCACGTTTGTAAATTTTGAACTAGTCATCACGCGTCAAATAGATCATCGCACATCAGCGAACGGACCATCACACTTCAGCGTAGACCATCGCACTTCAGCATGACCATCGCACTTCAGCGTCCCCATCGCACCTCCGAGTCCTACATATTGATTTGCGATCATCCTTTTATAGCCTTGAAATTGAGTACAAGGTCAAATGAGAATTTAACATTCTAGATTTTGACTTTTTCTACAACTTCATATTAGTACATGATAAAGCCATAGGATTTTTTGCATTAGGTTTGGATACTTCTTTCCTTGAAAATGTCAACCGGGCGTGACCTTGAGTCAACCGGAAGTAGCAATTATCCACTTCTTTCATGGAAAAATCATATATTTTCTAATCGGCATGCAAAAACCTATTATTGAGACCGGATGTGAACTTCTGTAAACCGGAAGTAGCAAATTATGTCTCTTATTTCTGCCAATAGTATATCGAAACCATATATTTTTGGAATCCGTGTGAATCCGGAAGTGACATGTTCTTTAACGGAAGTAACAAATGATCTCCCTTATTTCAGGCAAAAGCACATAGAAACCATATTTTTTGTAATCAGTATGAAGAAACCTATGATTTGATGCCAGTAGTAACTTTGTGTAAACCGGAAGTGACTTCTTATCAATGATTTTGAAATTCAAAAGTGGAAATACCTTCAATTGCTCTCTGGACAATTGGTTTTTAATTCCTTTTCCTTTTCTTTTCAATCTAATTCTTATCTTGTGAATTCGATACCATTTCATTATTTTTTGTATTTTGTTTAACTTGATTCACTTTTTGGGAATACTTTTGTCTTTTCTTAATCTTTTTGCATAACTTATATTCTGTTGTAAACTGTAGTTTAATATTTGAATTATTGACATTTTGTCAAAACTCTTTCTTTTTTTCTTTGTTTACCTCCTCAAATACTGTAGAACTGATGTTTGATATATTTAGCATTAAAAGTTCAGTTTATTTTTATTAGACCATATTTAATACTCTGTGCATTTTGATGAGAGATGCCTAATGACAAAATATTTAGGAAATCTAAAGACAGAGTAATCTTTATTGCTTATGATCATCCCTATTCATGAAGACCAAATCGTTGTAATTTTCTCGCTTTGACGAAATCGCAAAGGCAAAACTAAGGCATGTTGTTTCTGACGATGGTGGCGTCAAGAATGTATTAGTTTGTGATTAGGCCTTTTTATGCGGAACCACTAGTGGTAGGTCAATAAAACTTGGTATGTATTTGGCCCCGCATCCTCAATCATGGTCTGTTGACTTTGAAACTTTTGAGTTTACATTTTTAAGTGTGTGATGATGTCAGTTAAGGGGAACCACTGATAATACGTTAATGATATTTGGTATGCAGTTGTATCAACATTAACACATCTCATATCCATGGAGATCATTTGTCATTTTAATTCAATATCTGCGTAAAACTATCAAAATTACCTACAGGCCAGACATATTTGATAATAAAATTGAGAATGGAAATGGGGAATGTGTCAAAGAGACAACAACCCGACCATAGAACAGACAACAGCAGAAGGTCACTAACAGGTCTTCAATGCAGCGAGAAATTCCCGCACCCGGAGGCGTCCTTCATCTGGCCCCTATACAAATATATATACTAGTTCAGTGATAATGAACGCCATACTAAACTCCAAATTGTACACAAGAAACTAAAATTAAAAATAATACAAGACTAACAAAGGCTAGAGGCTCCTGACTTGGGACAGGCGCAAAAATGCGGCGGGGTTAAACATGTTTATGAGATCTCAACCCTCCCCCTATACCTCTAGCCAATGTAGAAAAGTAAACGCATAACAATAAGCACATTAAAATTCAGTTCAAGAGAAGTCCGAGTCTGATGTCAGAAGATGTAACCAAAGAAAATAAACAAAATGACAATAATACATAAATAACAACAGACTACTAGCAGTTAACTGACATGCCAGCTCCAGACTTCAATTAAACTGATTGAAAGATTATGTCTTCATCATATGAATATCAAGCACAATCCTTCCCGTTAGGGGTTTAGTATCATACCATCATAACATATATGAGAAGAACATAACCCGTGTCATGCCAGACTTTATGTCAATAGTGTACTAAAAAACAATATCTTTTATTTCAAACCTGAATAGCATAAATTGTAAGATTATTTCATGTACCTATAAGGTATGTGCAGAAATCTTTCGTAATCCCTTGAAGATAAATTTTCTATAAATTTTTTTTTCAGTCGATTCAAGCATATGAATTCTGTTAAGAGTTTGGGAACATCTTTCCTGTACAGTAATATGATGTATGGCTTTGCTACCTATCTGTCTGAGAAACTTGGAGGTCATACATGGGAGGAATTAGTGGATTCTGAAATCTTCAAGTCCCTTGGAATGACATCATCTACTTTTATCACCACTGTGGCGGATGTAGAAAATGTTGCACAAGGTTACGATAAGGGTCCTCGATCAAAAGGCTACCTTGTACCAGTGCCATTAGCGTTTAGCAGGTAAGTTTTACGCAGATAATGTATTTCTAATTAAAAAGATGAACCATATTATGATGCCGATCAAAGAAGAAACACGCCTCCTTATCTTCACATTTGATCCCGATGTCATCACTGATTGGCTGTGTGCCAAGCGTTTGAAAATCGCGTCATTTCCGCGATGCATATTTTTATCAACGAACGTTTCTAAGGACCTTTAACAATCAGAATAAAAAATGTTTACTTATATTTTTGCATTGCACAAGGTCATGCGTTTCTCAGACTATTGTGACTACACTGATTGATACAGTAGTCTTGGAGAATAGTTGTAATTGGCTTTGAGTAACTGCGAGTACTCTTAATACTCTTATTTTGGTGCTTTGTGTCTATTGCAACGGTTTTTATGTTAGTTGTTTTGTGCCTCATACCGATCATTTGGGTTTAGCCAATCGCAACTGATTTTTACAGTTTGTTCTTATGTTGTGATGTTACACCACTGTCGAAGGTAAGATGAGGGTTGAGCGCTCACAAACATGGTAACCACACCCCATTCTTTACGTGACTGTCCCAAATCAAGAGCATGTAGTTCAGGAGCTGTCGTTGGTTCATGTCCGTCTTATTTGTTTTTCGTAAATTGTTTTGTTATAAATTAGTCTTCTCGTTTGAATTGTTTCACATTTTTCATGTTGGGTCCTTTTATAGCCTATTGTATGGTATGGGCTTATCTCATTGTTGAATGCCATATGTTGCCTATAATTGCTTACATCCACTTCATTTGGTGGATAGTAGTCTCAATGGCAATCATACCACATCTCTACTACATAAAATCAAGATAATGAAAAATGGTGCTAATAACAAAGCTTATGTCTGCATGAATACAAGAAAAGCGTCTGACAGTAATATCCAAAATGTTGAGTGTACAGTAGTTGAAATGCATTTCTGACTAGTTAAAAACTTAATTGAATATAAATTACTTTCGAAGTCATGAAAAAACATGTATAATAAAACATTTTAATAGGCTGATGATATGGTATCACACAACACAATAGTTCAATTCAATAAACAATTTAAAGAACTATTAAGGTAGAAATTCTAAAAATATAGTTGCATAAAATTAACCCGCAAAACCGAAGGTCAGCCAAAAAAAAGAAGTGTCATATTAGTACTGAGATGGCACACTATATAAATGGTTTATATAAACAGAGTCAGCTAACAAACAAGTCTCCCTAGTGTCCATAAAAAATATAATTAGGGATCTGCTAAAATCAGCCCTCTGAAAAACCAAAAGAGAAATCTGCTACAAAACTCTCCCCCTGCTATAAAAAGAGGTCAGAATTTAACAAAGCCTTTCTCGTAAATAGTTGCCTCTCAACCCAGTTCTAATGAGCACGATTCAAATAACTCGAGGGGGGGGGGGGGGTAATTAGTCAACCAAAACTGTTAATTAACGTTATGCACTAAGCTTTCAGAATATTTAAAATCTACTGTTCTATGTAAAATAAATGATAAACTATACTATCATAGGAAGAGTTAAAACTCATAATGTCTAAACTTAAAACTGTCACTAGATAACTCAAATATTCGCTTAAATTCAATGTGCACCTACACCTTGCTTTCAGGCCTCCTAACTTCTTGTTCTGTTTCTGTTTATTATAACTGCTCCCCGAAAATAGACCCTGACATCACCTGTACTTCTTTCTCTAGCTGCCTTATGCGCTCTCTTAGCTTGTGTTTTCTTAAAGCATCTCTCTTTTTCTCCAATAACTGGACCTTTAACTCTTATTCCCCCTCGAGCTCAATATCAGAAGACTGAGAAGGACCAATAGCACCAGGACATAATTTTTCACCGAAATCTTCTTGTTCTTCTGGTTTAGATGATAAATTCAACAGACCGTTGTCATCCATGCTTGGCTGAAATGATAACTGAACAACAGAATCCGTTGTACCAAAACTGTTGATATATTTATAATCACTTCACGGAACAGATCGTTTGGGTCTACCGCTCAAGTTATAACAAAACGTTTTCAAAAACATTCATTAAAATTTTTCTCTTAAATCTATCGAAGTTGTTGATCGACGCTTCAACTCGAAATCAAATGCATTCTATATAAAACAACTAAGTGTTTACCGTGTGAAAACCAGTCTTAAAGTGAATATCACAGGTATGTAATGTAACAGGTAAATGCAAGTGAGTAATTTGCAACTGATGTTTCAATCAGAAAATGTATAACAAAACTTTGGTAAACAATTTTGAAACAGTGAAGTAGAATAAATCTTGCAAGAAAGTAAAATTCTTTCTCAGTATTTAATCATTTTTATTAGAATAACAAAATCCAAAAAAGTATCAATCGGCAATCCTCGGCAGATTCCGGTACCCATATCGAACTTAATTTAGATAACCGGAATCTGCCGAGGTTTGCCGATTGACAACATACCAATATGGCAGCAAAAGACACAAGAACATTAGAAATAGCAATAAACTTTCAAAACGTTTCTCTATTTTCAATAATGATTTTTTTTTGTTATATACAAGCTGTAAATGATTAATGACTGTTTTAGGTGAATATCAGTGTTGATTAAACTATTTTAATAAAACGGTATATATTTTCTTTATAGGGAGTGGGGATTATGGGCGGGATCTGGTGCTATTATGTCCAATGCTGAAGATATGACTAAATGGATGAAATTCCATTTGAATGGAGGCCTTGACAAATCTGGCTTTCCATTAATGAATCAGTCTTATTTTGATGCATTACACGAAGAACATATCGGTTTATCCTACACCACAGTCAATAAATATTTCAAAAATCAGATACAGCCAACGGAAGAAACAGGATATGGATTGGGATTTAAACTCGGAACATATAGAGGTGAGTCATGGTGATATTTTCTGAAATTGTTTTTCTGTAATGTGTAGATGATTACTTCTTCATATAAAAAGAAACCAGGATATGGGTTATCCATCCATGACACAAAATCAGTACATGCACATCAAAAACACAAAAAGCAAAGGAACAGCGCTTTGATTGCATTTTTATTATCTTTTGCTGATACTGTTGATTTTTCTTTTATTGCCGGTTAATCATGCAGGCACCCTCTTTAATTATATATTACTTTATTCATTTATTCGTTTAATCAAAAAGACATGAAAGGGTGTGATTGATAGCGTACACGTATTTTTGTGTTTATATCCCTTACCGAAAAATAAGCTCTGCGGCAAACATTTGCCGCAAGTTTGCAGCAAACATTGCTGCAAACTTGCCGCAACCATTTTACCATGCAAATGAAGGTTGCGGCAAGCTTGCTGCAAACATAATTATGCAAATTAGATTTGCCGCAAGCTTGCGGCAATTGTTTGCTGCAAGCTTGCGGCAATTGTTTGTTGCAAACTTGCGGCAAACTTGCAGGAACTACACATTATACCAATGTCAGGTGTGTAGACATATTTAATTTATCTCTTTCAAATTACACAGCAACATTTTTAAAAAATCAATTCATGTCTGTATACAAACAGTCATTGAAAGAGTTCTTGCAAACTTACAAGATTTAAGGAAATACATACATGCATTTGAGTTTTGAAAAAGGGGGCAGGGGTCATTCTCAAATGACATCATATACCTGTATTAAGAAATGAAAAAGGATAAATCTCAAATGTGTATTGAGTATAAAGCTAGGTAACAATTGCATAACAGAATTGAACTTACAATGTAGTTTTAATAAACATGGTACAATACATCAGTTACAAAATTCAAACTTATAATAGCTAAAGTTTTTCATTACACACATACATGTATATATAGTTGCTTACTTTATTATGTATGATGATAACATTAATTATTTTATTAAAACATTCTATGAATTATATGTACTTACAAAATTACATACTGAATATCTTTATCTATTGACCCAAAATGCCTCCTTGATCTCTTATTTGTGAAATGCATTTTCCAAACACAACCAACATGACCTAGCCACAATTTCAAATTGAAAACTTCCAGGAAGTGCCAACTAGGCATGCCCAGTCAATATTGTGTAATTCTTGCAATGTTCTGGCAAACATATAGAATGGTCAAAGTTTTCTGCAATCTTGCGGCAAACATATAGAATGGTCAAAGTTTTCTGCAATCTTGCGGCAAACATTCTTTATAATTTTAAACTTTCTGGCAATCATACGGCAAACATTGATGTTTCTGCAAACTTGCCGCAAGCTTGCAGCAAAAAGCTGCAATGTTTGCCGGAAGTTTGCAGCTAGCGGCAAACATCTGCAAACACTATTTTCTGTGTTCCTGCAAACTTTTTGTTTGCGGCAAGCTTGCAGCAAGTCTGCTGCAAGTTTGCGGCAAACAATTCAGTTCCATAAGGGATAGAAAGAAGATGTGGTTTGATTGCAAATGAGACAACTCTCCACAAGAGACCAAGTGACACAGAAATTAACAACTATAGGTCACCGTACGGCCTTCAACAATAAGCAAAGCCCATACCATGTCTAGCACAATGTCTGATATTAGGTGTATAAAATTAATGTCTTGGAGTTGCTAACGCCACAAGAGTTTACAGTACCGTATACTATGGTTTATTGTTTTACTTGTTTCTGTGTTTCTGGTGTATTGGAAATGAGGAGTTAAGTATTGAACTTATTCTGAACTCATCTATACAATATATATGAGTGTTGCCGTATCCCTTTCTGTGCTTTACAATTTCATAACTTCCGTGCCATATGTTGACACCAATGTTTACACATGATCGGTTTCAAGTTTGTAAAATAGCATCTGCATCATTTTATAAGATAAATGTACAGTTAGGCTTCAAAAAAACAATCACTATCGTAAGTGTTATAATTTTTTGTGTTTTAATGTTTTAATATATACCTTTTTATTTATGTCAATTATTAGATTTCATCTTATTACATGTACGTTATTTATTTACTTGTAACCGGATGTTTTTAATGTAGATTTGGTAGTACGCATGCGTTAATTTAATTGTAATCCGAAACTAACTCGAATGATTCAGCGCCCTCCACCCACTGCCGTTTCTCGTTGGAGTAATCGGAATAAAACAACTGGACTATTCGGGTTAATCCAAACCACGTTGGTTGCGTATCTGCGCAAGTGTACAAATGGGAAATTTAATTGTGAATCCGAAAGTTTCAAAAAAAATGATAAACAGAATTTTCATTACTTCATGCAATGCATCTTATGTTAATTTCAAGTATCTACGCGGAGAGTACGACTTAAACTCAAAATTACACGGATTTAGTTGTTCCGTCTGTGTTCAGATCTTTAACGCAATCAAGTCATATTCCGGTTTTAGAAAAACAAGCGTTTTTTAAAACGAAAGTTAGAATATTTCAGTATGTCATTGCGATAATAAAGAGTCAAACGCACACGTAAATTTACTGGTGTTTTACACTTCAAACGATGCACCGTCAGTTGACAGAAATATCAATGTACGAACTAATGTCAGTTGACGGAATCCATATCGAAAGTACGTAGTTTTCATGTCAGTCATTGTCAGAATGTCCCCAATGTCAATGATTACCTTTATTGCCTTACGTTTCAAAGTTTTAAGTGATCAAAAACGGGATTTGACGAATAAATAGTCCAGCTTTTTACCGTTATTCGTCATAAGGTACTTCCATTACGACCCTCGAGTACCGAACCAGTAATTTGTTGCTGTCAATCGTATTATTTTTCATGAAACATTTCAGAAAATGAACGTTTGACGCCTGACGGAAAAGGACATCCCTACTCTCGTACTTTTGTGTAAAAATATTAGATAAAAAACAAATATGATTCTACCAACAAATTGGTGGTTCCCGATTTGGGTCAAGACCATACAGAGAATGGACGGGTTTGAAATGTTAACAAGTGCTCAAAACCCAATCCCTGATCTGAGACAAATCTGCATTGGATATATTTAGCAGTTTTTAATATAGATAAGATAAGATAAGATAAGATAAGATAAATTTTATTAATCAATTTTGGGCCCGATGGGCATAAAAATTATAATAAATTATATGTTTATAATGAAAAAACAAGGAACTGTGAACAACTATAACAATTCATGCTTAACTGATTGATGTTGGTTTTAAACCCTACTTTAAGCACACTTGACTAAAATCATGGTGGCCAGATTTTTTTTTGTACGAAAGAAGTCGGAATACCCAAAGTGAACTATCTACACGTACCTTTGACAGAAAAACTTTCAAGTGAAACCTAATCAATTACTGATATAATTGCTTGCATCAAGTCGACCGTATAGAATTATAAAAAAAATTAATTTGAATCAACAGTATTTGTAGATTTTTATGTTGAGTGTAGTCAGCTTTTGTAGAGACATGAGTAATATTAAAGAATATTATTATTTGAAGGAAAAAATACGTCGAAAGCAATAATGGGACACATCAGGGTGGGTCTGTGTGGGCTGCTTCCATTGTAAATCAAGTTACCTTTTATGCATCTTCTTCCACCTCAGAGCTATCATCTCTTTGATTTTACATAGAAATGCAATTCATTTGTAAGAATTTGTATCTAAAGGAAGAAAATTGTGTGTTTTTACTTATTATTTTAACAGATTACCTTTTTTATGAGTCAATGTTTTTTCCATCTCAGCAGCCATTTAAGGGGACATATCTCAGATAATCTAATTTTACAAAGGAATGCATAGAAAATTTACATATTTTGATTTGTAATAAGAAAACGAGTTCTGTAGCCCCAACTTTCCCTTATATTTTCTGAAAGTACATTATTTTGGCTATTGCTTCATAATTTAATTTTAAAATCCTATCATATAGTTTTCTTTCTGTTCACACTAAATATGTTTTCCATGTATAAACTTTACAAAATTTGACAATAGTTCCCAGCCTTTAGCTTGAAAAAAGCTTCTGTAACCCACACCTTTTTTAATATTTTTTACAATATAAAAATAAGGAGATGGAGTATGATTGCTAATGAGACAACTATCCACCAAAGTTCAAATGAAGGGAATGTAAGCAATTATAGGCAACCGTACGGCCTTCAACAATGAGAAAAACCCATACCGTATAGTCGGCTATGAAAGGCCCCGACATGAAAGATATGAAACAATTCAATTGAGAAAACTAACGGTCTAATTTATAACAAAATAATTTACGAAAAACTATTATGACAGACATAAACCAACGACAACCACCGAACTACAGGCTCCTGACTTGGGACAGGCACATAAAGAATATGGCGGGGTTAAACATGCTTGTAAGCGCTCAAACCTCCCCAAACCTGGAACAGTGGTGTAACAGCAAAACATAAGAACAAACTATAAAATTCAGTTGAAAAAGGCTAAACTCATAAGATCGATACAAAGAAAAACATCAAACAAAAACACAGACAGGACATGGCAGGGTATATATACATCCCTCATCCCTACCAACAAAAAAGTACAGATCTGAGAATTCTCACAGTTACTGGCAGCTAGTTCAAAGCCAATAACAAATAATGAAAAAAACCATGTATCTAAGACTAAAATATCAATCAGTACACATCCAACACCCAATGAATTTAGTGTGAAAACGTCATTAACAGTCAGAGAAAAACATGACCTTGTGCAATGCCAAAATATAGGTATCGACAGATTGTAGTACCGTGAAAGTACATATGTTTAATATTTAGTATGGTTTTAATTTACTGATAACAAACTCAATATTTATACCAATGAAAACAATATTCAAAGATTTAATTACATTGTTGAAAAGGTAACCTTTTAGAATAAGTTTATTTAAAGGATTGATAAGTTTACTCGGATCGTATCTAAATTTCCGGGCTCGGTTAACAACATCACCGTAATATTTAGGATGTGCTATTCCGTGTGTAATAAGTTTTCTACAGGTACAGCCAAACTTTCAAACCAAATCTTTGTATATATGGAAGAATTTAGTAACGGTTTTAAGTAATTTGTGGTAACGAAATCCCTGACTTAATAATTTACTTGTAATACATAGATTACGCTCATTGAAATCTAAAACGTCACTACAGACACCGGCATAGCGAACGAGTTGGGATATATACTAGTAAACACCAAAGGAACATCACTGTCTAAAAAGGGAAAATTAACAATAGGGAAAGAAAAATCATCCCTTTTGTCCTAAATTTTTGTGTAGAGTTTCTGGTGTAATACTGAAATATCTTAATCTAGGAAAGGACAGGCTGTTAATATTAGCATGATATAAACTAAATTTGGCAAGTATCATAAAAATCTGTCGCTTTTTATTTACACCCCATCAACCTCGACAGTGTTTTTTCTTAATATTATTAATTGATTTTTTTTAAAAGCAGAACCTTATTTTTTCGACAGCAATGGTAGTTCAATTCTTTATCTTCGTATGTATTATAAATAAGGGAAGTAATACATTTTCTACCATTGGGCAAATCACCAAAAAAAAAACTCCTCATTAAAAAAAAATGGTTAACATATTGATGGTTGGTGCATGAATGTTATCATGCTTTGTTGAAACAATTTTTAATTGCAGGTAAAAATATGTTGTTACATGGTGGCAGTACCTTCGGTTATAGATCTTTTATGACCTTATTTCCTGAGCAGAAAGTTGGTGTCTTTACTTCTATGAATGGGGAAGATCAAGATGATAACTCGTATAAATTCCGCGTCCTGCTTCACAACTTCCTGTCGGATAATGCTCTGAATGTCTCGCCGTGGCTAAATGCTTCGTCAATAATACAACAGCTTTCGGAACCTAGATATAAAGGATATAGCACAAAAACTCAGGCAAAACGAAGTTTGACGGATTACGTTGGTCATTACAATAGTCCGATATACGGGAATATTATCGTAGAGATGAAGGAAAATGGCAAACTAGGTCTAATCTATGGAAATGGTACATGGAATTTATGGCCAAAATCCACTAAAGATGAATTCAAAGGCACTGCAACAGGAACTATAAAGTACCTGATGAATATGTGGAAAATACTTTTCATTCCCGATGCAAATGATGATTCCATTTTATCTGTTAAGGTCAACAGTTTCTGTATCAGATGTGGTAACAACAAGCCACCAACATTCTCAAGAGTTGATCAATAATTTCATAACGTATATTTGATAAAGTTTTCTTTTCTATTTCTTTGCTGGCATAAATTAGTGTAAATATCTAAAGCTTCAGCTGCTTAAGGTCATACGATACAGTTTTGATCCCACGGTGATTTTTTACGAAAATTTGCATACAAGCTAACTTTCACCTTGTCAATTCAAATATGTAATAAAAAAACTAATCTTATTTGCTATACGAGTTCACGTGTAAATGCGTTGTGATCACTTCCGTTTATCACAAGCCTTTGACGTGTTAACTTGTAATTCTTATCAAACAATTTGTGAAAAATTCCCACCCGCATACCTCCCTTAATTTTATCTTTAGAAGTAGATATCATATGTATACTAGTATATGTTTATTAGTGGAGCAGATTTTTCTCCTCACCTTTGCTATTCTTTGTCATTTGTTCAATTGATATGATTTTAGTTGATGTAATTCCGTATTAATTATGTATTATAATTTCATATTAATTATGAACTTTTATGTCAAATCTTTTATTTGCAAAATGTATTTTTTGCATTTTATGATTTTGAATAAATGACCTTTTTTCGTCAATTTAGTTTTTATATCATATAGCAAAACAAGCTCAGACTCTGGCCTGTGTATACATTAGTATGTTTATGGTATCTGTCTGTCTGTCTTAAATACTATCATGTGCTAATTTAAGAGATAACTGGGGTCCACATTTTAGGCATTTACTCAAATTTTCTGTTTCTTGGACTTTTCTATCCTTTGGACAGACATACCTTACTTTGTTGTTTCAAAACATAAACACATGCGGATTTTTGTAAAAAATTTGGAATATCTTCTCAACATAAGTATGCTCTAAATTGGTGAAATAATTTTTTTTTTTTTTAAATGTTTGTGATTTTATTAGCGACGTTATTATCTCCACTATAACTGTATCGTATGCCCCTTTAATAATATTTACTCAAGAAAGATTTATATCACTTTGTTTTATTTTAAAAGTTATTTGTTCTAATCTCGAATTATATTGATGCTATTGTCATGTCAAATGTGTATGCCCTTCGTGGCACTTAATTAGAATAAAATATTCCCCTTCGTCTTGTTGTACAATAAATTATATGTATTCCAGCATGTATTTTTTTTTACAAATTGTAATGAAGAAAAAGACATTGAATATACGACAATAAGACAGCAAACCAACACAAAAAACATCAACAAGTAAAAAAATAAGTTATCGTCTTTAAATATATTTGCAAATATGTATTTCGATCAACATCAGCATCAAGGATTGAAAACAGGCTTATAGATCTGACAGAAACAAAGAAAAAAAGTAAAAAATTAATACATTACGAAAAAGAGGTGAATAAAAAAGGTGAGAGACAACATCGTGGTCAAACGAAAGCAGATCGCAAATCGGTAAACAGAAAACTTTTGAAAACAGATTATGGTTACAAGTGAAACATGCGTAGTCATCTGTAATATGAATTTGCCATAACTGTCTACCAAAGCATGATGGTATCCGTTCGAAATATGAACCTTGGTTCACCAACATCCTTGTAACCAGCAACCCTCTTAGTCTACAAAGGAAATAATGATAAGAAACGCAAACCCTGGAATATCGTATCAACAGGGAGATATTTTCCATGCTTTGTCGTCAATTGAAGGAAATTACTTTGTGATATGAAGCTAATCATCTTTCTAAAAGACAAACACCCGCGTTTTTTTTCTGCATATCATAATACGTAGAACAATCATTGTTAAAATTCATCTAAAAAATGCCCCAAAAAAGTGAAAAGATGCTAGTTATTGATAATACATTTTTAATTAGAAATATACATAAATATATGTTAGATTGATAATTTAATGTATATGTACCCATAATATATAACAATGCACAGAAAATAATTATGACAGAAGTCGAAACATCGAAAAAAGGCATTACAGTGGGAAAATTTTACATATGAAATATGGAATCAATAAAGATTAGTGAATAATTTGTGAAAGTGTGGGAAAATGTATTCATACAGAGAGAGGTATACACAAAGTTTAATAGCAGTATTTTTGTCTCCAGAATTACTGGTTTTAAAAAATTTCTAAAGGTTCAGCTGTTAAATGATACATAGGGAGACAAAAATGCAGTCTGAATTCGAAATATAAGTCAATTTCAAAGATGTAATTTAACTCTCGAACAAATGATTCATAGTTTATTCATGCTTACTAAAAGCAGAAATTTCAAAAGGAAAACTTTCGCTTAAAATTAGCACTACTTTTTTGTCGTTAAGGATGCCTCTCAATAAAGACGTCGAGTGATAATTGTGAAAAAAACAATATTAAAAATAGTACTGTATTTAAACTTTTCAAATAAAAGGATAAAATCTAAAATTCAACCACGGTGAAACAATAATGAGCATGTTTTAAAAAAATATATACCGTATTAGGCTACTTGCAGTCAGTTACAACGATTCACCTGTCGAGTAATGAAATGTAGAAAGCACTCTGTAAAGCTTTGAAATATAACTACCCATGTATATGAAACTGTAAGAAAACAAATTAAAATACCAACGTATGTACTTCACATCCTGTTAAAATAAGACCCCAAAAAATAATCAATTGGGATTTTACAGCTGTAGGAAATTAATTCTACATTTCACTGCACAAAATGTTTCATAACAATATATTTTGGGAGTTTTAAGGCATGCGGTGACCTAGTAACTAATGCTTGTAAACACAAAAGAAAAAACTGTTGAGAAATTGCCTTGAATACTATCACGGAAATTTACTTTCTTATATGAAACAGTGTGTGAAATTTTAACTTGACTACTAAGAAGGATAAAACTTCATTATTTTGAAACAAAATGTGTGCCAACTTAGAGAGAATATTTAGTCATCATGAGACGTGCTCCAAAATGTAGAATTTAAACAGTTAAAGTGTAATAACCCTTGGACAACAAATGTTTTGGCTTGACTTCACAAAGTTATACACAAAGATCCATGATGGAAAATTGTATGTCTATTCGATTTGGGTAGTTGCTGTCTCATTACCGTATACTTTACATTTACTGTTATTGCTATCGAGTTATGATATCACGAGGTGTGTTAGCACGGACATACATTGGTTTCCATTCGTCCTTCGTCTTCGAGTGAATTAATATCTAATAATATTAACGGTTCTAATTTTACAGCACCAGATGCTTATTTCAATTTGATTACTTCATTTATATCAAGACGATGGCTTTGAACATCTTTCACTGATTTCCCTATCATTGAAAATAAAGCTGCATGTTCTTAAGCCTTAAACGTCCCCGCCACTGGCATAATGAAAAACCCCTTACGCCAAGACCCCATTCATAAATGAAGACCCCTAAATACGCCAAAACCACTATCATAGTGAAAAACCCCTAAAACGTCACGGCTCCTGTCATTATGAAAACAAGAATACTATTTTCAAAATGTTCATGACAAGAAAAAGATATAAAAATGTTACACTCAAATCGATTCGTTAAATAAAAAGAGTCATACATACAAAATTACTTCTATTGTTTACTTGCCTGCATCGTGTGCATGAAAATCGGGGTTAACAAGTCAGTGGTTCAGATTGTTGCATTAGAAGTTTACACCCGACGATAAAACATAATCATAGTACAGCTAAAAGTACCTATAAAGCAGTAATTTTAAGTTGTATACATTGAACATACAGATATAGATACAGTATGTAGAATTCAAGTGATGAGTTTGAATATTATTATGTTTAACAGCAGCAAACTTTGTTCCAAAAAAGCTTTGTTTGTTGAAATGTTTGTTTGTAGGATAGTTCCTTAAAATTTTGTCAGGCTGAAATTCAGTATTTTGGAACTGGGTACGCTTGAGGGTATCCTGGTTGTTGTGGATACGATGCTCCCGGGTATCCAGATTGTGGATATGTTTGTCCAGATTGTGGATATGTTTGTCCAGATTGCGGATATGTTTGTCCAGATTGTGCTGTAACTACATGTGCGCCACCTTGTGTTTGTAAAAGAGTTCCGGCATTGTTACGATCTGTGAAATAAATACGTCAAATTAGTTTTTATACATATTTGATCTTTCATACACCAATACAACATTTATTTATCGCATCAAAGTGTATCAAGATTAAAAATATAACATTTAACTATTATACATCAATTGTTTTGTTACTTTGTTACAAATGGTATGATTACATCGTTCTCAGAATAACTAAGTTGACACAGTTACATTACATTTATTTAGAAGGTGATATTTTAACAGATGTATTATTTAAGCGTGTTCTTCGTACATTAAATTTGGTTTTCTTGTTTCTTATGTGAACAATGAATTCTTTGTAAAGTATTGTTAATATAGAAACAAGATGGTGCAAAGGTTTAACAGGCACACGTTTGTTACTCTTCTTATGATTTGAATGGCTGGTATTAATGATAATATATTTCCATTTTATAATTATTTTGTTGTAAATCTGGAAAAAAAAACCTCTTCATTGGAAATGGTTTGCTTGATTAAAAATGATATCAAAAGTATTTACTTACGCCTGACACAGGCACAAATCACACCAATAAAGATTCCAACACCAACCAGGCAACCAATCACAATTCCAACAATTAGTCTGATGAAAAATAAAAAAAAAAAAATAATAAATAATCAGCAACAAACCAGGAAATGACATATATATACATGAATGTACAGGCAAAAAGATACAAACCTAAAATGACATATCAAATACAGATGACATAACATTTGTCCAAGTACAAACAGCCAATTTGAAACAAGAAATTAAAGATCAGATGACATATCATATGTGCAGGTACACAGTTACAAACATGAAATGAGCTATCAATGTCAGTTGGCATATTATAAGTCCAGGTACAAAACGACAACTATCAAATGACATGTAAGTTAAGATATTAAAAGTCTGAGTACACACGGAAAAACATGAAATGACATATTCATATCAGTTGACTTATCATAAGTCAAGGTACCAACAGACAAACGTAAATTGGCATATTCGTAGCAGCTGACATATCATAAGTCCAGTTATAAGTAGACAATCGATTAATGAAATATCAATGTCAGTTGACATGTTATTAGTTCATGTACAGACATATATGAAATCACATATCTGCATTTTCTAACTCAATACTGGTTGATGTCCCCGAACAGACGTGTCCGTCTTGATACCGCAAGATTTACTAGCCCAATACTGAGACATGTTTATGTCCCGAACAGACGTGTCCATCTTGATAGTACAAGATTTACTCACCAAATACTGAGACATATTGAAGTCCCCGTACATACGTGTCTTTCTTGATAGTTTAAAAAATCACTTATCCGTTGAAGTCCCAATACAGACGTATCTATTTGCATAGACTTTACTCACCCAATACTTAGACTGGTTGATGTCCCCAAACAGACATATCCATCTTGATAAAACAAGATTTACAAACCAAATACTGAGACATGTTTATCTTTGTAAGTATACGTATCCATCTTGATAGTACAGAATTTACCCCAGTACTGAGACATGTTGATGTCCACGTACAGACGTTTCAATCTTGTTACTGAATGATTAACTCACCCAATACTGAGACATGTTGATGTCACCGAACAGACGTTTCAATCTTGTTACTGAATGATTAACTCACCCAATACTGAGACATGTTTATGTCCCTGTACAGACGTATCAATCTTGTACTGAATGATTAACTCACCCAATACTGAGACATGTTGATGTCACTGTACAGACGTATCAATCTTAACAGTACAAGATTTACAAACCCAGTACTGAGACATGTTTATCCTTGTACGTATGCGTATCCATCTTGATAGTACTGAGACATGTTGATGTCCTTGTACAGACGTATCCATCTTGATAGTGCAAGATTTACTCACCCAGTACTCAGACATGTTGATGTCCCCGTACAGACATATCCTTCTTGATAGTATAAGATTTACTCACCTAATACTGAGATATGTTGATGTCCCTGTACAGATGTATCCATCTTGATAGTATAAGATTTATTCACCCAGTACTGAGATATGTTGATGTCCCTGTACAGACGTATCCATCTTGATAGTACAAGATTTACCCCCCCAATACTGAGACATTTCGATGTCTCCGTACAGACATATCCTTCTTGATAGTATAAGATTTAGTCACCCAGTACTGAGACATGTTGGTGTCCCCGTACAGACGTATCAAACTTGATAGTACAATATATACTCACCCAGTACTGAGACATGTTGGTGTCCCAGTACAGACGTATCCATCGTGATAGTACAAGATTTACTTACCCCGTGCAGACGTATTCATCTTGACAGTACAAGATTTGCTCACCCAGTACTGAGACATGTAGATGTCCCCGTACAGACGTATCAAACTTGATAGTACAAGATTTACTCACCCAGTACTGAGACATGTTAGTGTCCCAGTACAGACGTATCCATCGTGATAGTACAAGATTTACTTACCATGTGCAGACGTATCCATCTTGATAGTACAAGATTTACTCAACCAGTACTGAGACATGTTGATGTCCCAGTACAGACGTATCCATCTTGATAGTACAAGATTTACTCACCTAATACTGAGACATGCTGATGTCCCCGAACAGACGTATCCATCTTGATAGTACAAGATTTACTCACCCAGTACTGAGACATGTTGTAGTCCCAGTACAGACGTATCCATTAGGACAGCACCATGACGTTCCACTGCAGTGGTGGTACCCAGAATAACACAAATCACCAAAACCTGAAAATATTTCAAACGTTATTGACAGAATGTAATAAGATAAAAAAAAAAGTAGACATATCTATCAAACATGACGCATTAACAGTAGCAAGATGGCAGTCAAAATTAAGATTTCCAGTAGATTGGAATAAAAAAACAGTTAACCCTCTTAGTGCGGACCGATATTTCAATACACTGTCCAGAAGCGTGATAATTTCCGTACAAAATAACGTAAACAATATATAGTTAAAAAAAATCTTTCTTAACAGCATGTTACCTTGCATAATTGAAGATTTACTAAGATATAAAGTCAAAGATGTTTTTTTTTTAAATTTTCAAAAAATAACGTTATTTGTATGGCATCACATCACGTCATAATGGTGGTCACGTCCCAAGGAAGTTTCGCACTTTTCAATTAGTTATGGTCAAGCATTTTGTAGTGCTTAGAAGACAATGTTCATTTTTTGGACAGCACCATGGAACGAATTTCAAGTCAGATTTACATAATGTTCAGTGGATTATCTATTACCCATACAATAAATTGGGAAATTAGACCAACTCAAAAAAAATTAAAAAAAACACGACATACAAAAACAACAAAGAACATCTTACTGGAAATATATTGAAGATATGATATGTGGTATACCTATTGATGACAACCCTACTATTATATCAAAAGATGATAGCATTATTAAGGAAATTAAGAAACCGGATGACACATACAGTCTGATTTAGAAGCGGTCTGCAGATATTCTCTGTGTAGAACAAAAACGAAAACCTTTAGACTTCACTTACATAATCACTCACTCGAAAAAGCTGATTCTACAAAATATTCAAGCCTATATAACTCTCCAATCAAACATAAAATGGGATAAATATATATAAATAACATGACATCAAAAGCAAATCAGTCTTTTGGATTTATTCGCAGAAACCTTAAAATAGCCTCACCTAAAGTTAAAGCTCATGCATTCAAATACAAAAATCAGAGAACTGTTCAACCATTTGGTTCCACATCGAACACAACAAATTTCACAAATTGAAAAAGTACAGAGAAGAGCATGAAATGGTTGCAGTCCCTACATCTAACCTTTTGATCCCACTAGACAATAGAACCAGACATAGCAGTCCACACTCATTTAGGCATATACAAACATCTGAAGACAGTTATGAATATTCATTTTATCCGCGTACAGTTATGAATTGTAATTAATTACCACAACAAATAGTTTCATGCAGTACAGTAAAGGGTTTTAATAGTATGATACCAGAATCTGCTCTAATCCCTGTTTTCTACCCTTAACTTTTATGAGTATCAAATGTATATAGTTTTATCTAAATGTTGTTTTTCAAATGTACATATATTAATTTGATTTTTTATTTTGTTTTTTTGGGTTATATTGTAAAGTAGAATCAAATTTTATAGTCGACACCCGGTGAATAATCTTCAATTAATGATGGATCACTAGAAACTGAAATGTGAAGAATTATAGTCATTTAGTCTTACAGCCGATTGCATTGAGTGTGCAAGCAAAGGTAATATCTTTGGTTAGTTTGCTTGCTAGCTGAACCGTGAAGTAATTATAAGGTAAGGTATACTACCCTTCTTTCGAAGTAGCCTAGTCCTACAGACAGATAGATCGGTTATCTGTCGGACTAGTCTACTCTTAAAGGAGGCTAGTTTACCTAACCTAATAATGACTTCACGGTTCAGCTAGCAAGCAAGCTAACCAAAGATATTACCATTGCTTACACACTCATTGCAATCGGCTGTAATTGTTTGAATTGCGTTTTCTATGTACAAGCTTGTGTATTTTCATATATTTCTTATACATGTTACCATAATTTAAGTCGTCAGTTTTAAGACATTCCACTTCATAAATCATTTAACATTTATTATACTATAGATGCATCTTGTAGTACAGTACTATTCTACCCTGTTAAAATAGTCTCACTATACAAAAATAAAAGAGATGCAGTATCATTGCCAATAAGACAGAGACGACGGTACTTAGAAAATACTGTCATAAACGGTAGATATTTCTTGAAGACACAGCGAGAATATCCCGCACCCGGAGGTGGGCTCCAGCTGGCCCCTAAATAATAATGAATACTAGTTCAGCGAAAATGGACGTCACACTAAAGTCCGAAACATTCAATGAACACATCCACGAATGTGTGGGTTGGGTTTACAGAATAGAGAATAATGGTAAAAAAAAAAAGAATAGATAAAAATGGGGGGGGGGGGGGGGGGAGGGATATAGAATAGGGAATAATGGTGTGCTAAAATATAAAGAATAATTGTGTAAAAATAAAGAATAAGGTAAAAAAAAAATACTGATTACAGAAATAAATGATTAACAGATTAATGAAATTGTGCGTTTTCAGCACATAAGATTTCTTATTGATAATTGACAATAGACTAGTAGATCATTTGGTATAAAATGTCGAAATGATCGTAATCGGAACTGTTTCATTGATCTCAGCCATGCCAATTCTATACATTCGTAAGCATCAGTATTTTTTCCTCCGAAAACACGATCTTGCACAAGTTAAAAAAAATCTCTAAGTATCATTTCGTCCGCTAGTGCAGACAAAGTTATTCCTACATCCTTCTCCTGCATTGTGTGAGCAATGATTACATATTACATAACAACATCGATAAAACCGTTTCTGACAGAGTTCAGACCAGGATAAAAATTGACAACAAAAAGCACTGCAATAGAAGGGAATTTCAGAGACAAAATGTCTCTTGCGCCGGCATGATTTCAATAAATAAAAAAAGCAAAATTCCTCACTTATAGTGGCATTAAAAGACCTAGCATGACCATTTTCAATAGATTGAAGTCGTATTTGTGAGATCCACAATTCATTACAATTTAAATCGACAATTTATTGGAAATGGCTGGAAGACGATAATATTGTCTTTGATATTTTTTTTTGGGAGGGGGGTATATTTTGATATTTGCAACAGAAAAGTAAATTGTTGGTACATGTATCTGATTGTATCTGTAGAAGTCGTATAAATCATATAAGACATCATATACCCCATATAGGATGTTATGACTATGTCTTGTAAGTATAATTCACGTCTCTAGTTATTTGAGTTAATTTGTCCCTTATTTGCCATTGTACCTTTTTAATGTTCCCTGGTTTGTCTCTGTTCTTCAAACCTGATGCTTTGCTTAGATCTTTTTCTTGTTTGTTGCAAATATCAAAATACACCCCAAAAAAATCAAAGACAATATCCTGAAATATTTCAGGACCTCCATAATTCGATTTCAGGATCTCCAAAAAAAATCGATTTCATGATATCCTGCAATATTTCAGGACCTCTAAAATTCGATTCAGGACCTCCATTATTCCCGAAATGGAATGTGGCGGTCCTGAATTATTTTTGAAGGTCATCAATGATTTATGGATATCCTGAATTTGAATTATGGAGGTCCTGAAATATTTCAGAATCTCCTTAAATACAATAATTTTGACCAAATCTGTGCCTCATAAATGATTGGGCATACATTTGTTTTAATACCAATAAATGTTAAATATATTTTAATCTTCTACCAAACAATTGATTGATAGACATTTTTTGGACAGTTAGGCTATCAAGGATAAAATCTAGTTCAGGTGATTGAATTTTTAATTTTCAGAAAAAAAATTCAAATTGCCACTGCATACTGCTCTGTGTGGTTCTTGACCTTTATTCAGTGATGTAAATTGATGAATTTAACTTTTTTATTTTGCGATCCCTTACTATCAGATTCCAGATTTTTCTAATGTCGGTTAACTACTGTCTCTGTTGTAAAACTGACCTTGGTATGAATCTCAATACTTGTAACTCACATCACAAACCAATTATGACCAAATATACCTAATGTAATTTTATCTACTGCTTACTATCCCAGATATCCAAATAATTGCAAAGAAATTAAATAAATTTCAGTGTTTTGTCTTAATCAGATATTAATCCAAAAGAAAAAAAATGGTGTCCTTTGTGTAGTGCAGTTACAGATTCACGGGGTTAGGGGTAATGTTGCCATCCCCCAACTTTGAACATCATAAACGTACGCCCCCGACCCCCTTTGATTGAAAATATATCATTTTTAGAATAAAATTGTCCAAAAAAATGTTTTCGAAAATTATGTCCCCTTTAATAACATCCTCAGTATGCTGTCCAGTTGAAGGTAAGTTATATTTAAGGCACAATTAGCGGAGTACACACAAGTAACTATTACTCGTAAATAATACCAATCTACTGGAGGCTGAAACAGACAAGTAAAGAACTTTCATGTAAAAATTCGCATATGTTGGACCCGAGCAAGAATTTTACAGAATAAGGATATTTTTTACTGAATAGAGAAAAATGGCCTGAAAAAATACAGAATACAGAAATGAAGACCCCTATCCAGACCCTCATTCACGGTAGATCAGTAGAAAGTTCGAAAAGTCTCTTTTCTGTATAGCTTATGAAATATGTGTTGAGGTGCAATTGAAAGGTGTTTTATTTTGGCGCAAAGCAAAGCACCTGAGCCTATGCTGTCATTTACATGTAGGTACAAATCTGGATATTCAAATTTCTACTAGTATTTATACTAGGAGGATTCTGGGTCCTATCGAATTCCAATTTGTACTGTTATATATACACAAGTATTAATTTCAGGAAACTCCAACATGAATTTCGTATTATTTTATGAATGAAATCTGAAAATAATGGAATATAGACACAATAAACTATTTTGACTGCATACCGTTCCTTGTTGCGTTTCTGTCTCATAATGTTTGGTATTATAAGTACATTTTCAAAACTAGTTATAGATACAGTAAACAAACAAGGACAGTTAATAAAACTACGTGAACATTATCTGTTAAGCTTTTAAAACCTTTAAAGATGTAGAATATTTCCAAATTTCAGAAAAATAGTAAAATATTCTTTTTTAAAGTTTGGCTTCCCCGAAAGAACCAGTTGAATTAATCTAAAAAATCAACGTTGATGTCTGATGAATTTAGATATGAATAAAAGTAAATAATGCGTCGTCTCAGGACCAGGAAGTACATAGGTCGTACCTAAAGCAGATGCGCAATTACATCAAATGTTGAATAACAATAGATCAATTGCATATAAAACTTTAATGTACATGAAATCGGTCGTCTGTTTCCTTGTATTCAAACGAAATATTAAACCAGTTATCTGCATATAACTGAGCACTATATGATTGAACCGTTGTCTTTGTAGTAGAATTGCAAATATTTGTCACAGGACCTTTTCGGCTTGCATTGTTTGAAATGTTTAACTCTGTATCTAATACATAAAGAATGTGTTATATGACTGAATATTGATAATCAGATGCATTATTATTATGTCTTTAAGACTCGTCCGAGTAATGATAAGAAATGAAATGACTTTTCTTTGCTATTTTAGAATGATAAAAGAAGAGTCTCCATCGCTTGCTAATGATAACTTATATTTTATCCGTGATAAGCAAGCCACATAAAAGAAACATGAACTTTTATAACTAATCAAACCTTAAACATTGAGCCACACATAATTCCTTATAGGACAAAACACTTACATATAAACAAAGACGATGTTTCTATCTTTGGACAGGAATTTTATTATTGGCATAACATTATAAATAGACAATATACAAAAGTAACAAACAAAATTTATAAGAGCCTGCAAAGAGGACTGAAGCAGTCATTTTCATGAAATTTGTTCCATCGTCTAAACTTCAGTAAAACGATCGTTAAGTAGAATGTTTATTTGTATGTATTCATAACGTTAGTAAATTAACAAAAATAACGAAATTAAAAAAAAAAAGCCTTTAAAACAATTTATGTGTACCCTTTTTACTAAAGTCTATATTTTATTTACAGTCATCGCGGTCATGCATGTTAGTTGCTGGCATCAGAGGATACAATTCGTAAAACGAAAGCCAATGAGCAAAAATAACACTAACTAGTAGCATTTCTGGATTAACCTTCCTCAGGACAACTCAAACACTGAGAATCACCTAAGTCATCTTTTTAATTTAATTAGATATAGGAAGATGTGGTATGAGTGCCAATGAGACAACTCTCCATCCAAGTTACAATTTATAAAAGTAAACCGTTATAGGTCAAGGATTAGCCCAGTTGTTTTAGAAGATGCATGTTTAATATAACGATTGGCACAAAATAGTTAGAAAAACGACACAACCAAATAGGAGGTCAAAGAAAGGGAAAATATTATATTATTTATATTTACCTGTAATTTTCACAATAGCCTGCAGTAAAATAGTCGAAAGAACACTGATGCACAATATGTACTTCATTTTGATTTTTGTTAATAGTTATCAGTGCGCCTTGAAGTCGATTGTTAAATACAGAACAAATTGTCTCTGAATTTCAAAACAATCGGGAGGCAACGTCACGTGATGTTGATCATATTCACGCTATATAGACACAGAAACTTTAAATGAAGTCGGGACACATGCAATGCAGTCAAAGATTAGATTTTTTCATTCTTTCTCTTTTTAAAGAATGGGGATAAAAGCAATTAATGACATAATTTCTTCAAACTTTGCTAACACGTAGTTTTTAATCATGCTTATCAAAAAGTATAGTTTACCGAGCTTGTCAAGATACAGGTTGTGAAAAGTTGACATAATTGATATGAATATACATGGAAAAAGCATTATTATGAATTTTCTATACTTTCAATTATTAAATTAAATCATCTGAGTTATTTCCCCTCATAATGCAGAGATTAAAGAATTTTTAATCAATATGATTTTTCTGTCTTCGTAAAAAATAGTCGTTATCATTCAGATAAAATCACACAAATTCTATCATTAAAAAGAAAAGTGAATTTGCTTATTTCATTGAAAATTTTGACCGATCATTTGGGGTCCTTTGCGATCCAAGTTGGCAAAACGAACCCATATTACCTGGAATGTGAATATATACATAAAAACAAATGCAAATCAAAACACAATACAATACCTGATAAGTTCTGTTTTTCTTTTTATGTATCTTAGAATAATAAGATTAAATAACGATTATAAATGAGATGTTCAGATTCAGTTGAACCATTGAAGTATATGTCAATATAATACTTTCATGGTTGAACACAAAATAACGAAGTCGCTACATGTTTATGTAGCGATAACTGTATAACTTCAATAGTTTTTTTAAAGGGTAACAATTGATAAATGTTCCCAGAAAGTAAAAATTGTACGAGTGTTGCCATTTCTAATTAAAACACTACAGATGATATCAAATGACCTGAACGATGCCAATTTTACTGCATCAGATGAACATTTTGACAATTAAGATATCTTTAGTGATGCTCAAGGCGAAAATGTTTGAAAATCCAAAGGAATCAGAGATTTGCTCGAGAGAGATTCCTATATTTCCTGGTAGCTTATTTTAATATTACATTATCGTTACTCTATATCATGTCAGTATAAAAGAATAAACAATTAAATGGTCTTACTTTTGTGTAGTTTATGCATTTTTTTTATTATTATATTCTAAGTATTTCCTGGATACTGATAAAATATTTTACAGGAATACTTCACTTGAGTTTAGACAATGAAGTATAATTCTAACAGGCAATATGAAAAATAAAGAATATTTATTTTTTGTTTAAAAAATAATGATGAAAAATATGAAAACATTTTTTTATAAATTCAATGCGTCCCAAGCGCTTTTCTGGATTTACCTTCATCCGGAACTTTTAAAGCCAAATATTTGAAAGCCAAAGATGTATAAGAACCGAAACAGTTGAAGAGCTATATGACCGATAAGGTCTTAAAAAATAGCCAAATCCATCTACAGTCAATAAACTCATCATAGATACCATGATTAAAATTGTGTACGCCAGACGCGCGTTTCGTCTACAAACGACTCATCAGTGACGCTAGGAGCTCAACTTTGCCTGAGGGAGTTGAAAACCTTAATTTCTTTATAATTGAAAAATTTGTAAACGGCCAATTTTAGAAACCTTGTTATAAATCATGTCAGTACCGAATTACTGATTACTAAGCTGAAGATACCATCGGGGATTGTTAGTCCGTTAGCAGTGGTGTCGACCCAGTGCTGCAAAATATGAAAACAACACTTTATATATTTCATGATAACATATTCCATAGATTCGAAGCACTTTTTTGGATTTACCTTCATTATGAACACTCAAAGCCGAATATTTGAAAGCCAAGGACGTATAAGAACCGAAACACTTAAAGAGCTATTTGACCAATAGGGATCTAAAAAAAAAAACCAAATCCATCTAATGTCTATTCGACTTATAACATACTAAAACGCATATTCAAATTATAAAAGTCTAAAATAATCAATTTACAATGCATGGACACGATAGTATGTATCACCATTTTTTGTGTATTTTAGTCTAGACGCCATCTAATTAACCATCGAGGTGACCTCCGTAGACTGCCGACGATCATATAACCCGATATAAACATAAACATAGATATAAATATGAATTTTCTAGGTCTGTTTGATTTCATATTATAGGTTAAAAAATATGTTAATAATGGTTTTTACCAGTATAAGAATGAGCTTTTGTAGATCGAATCAGTCAACCAAATGGTTTACCCTTGTTTCACTTCCAGTGTTGACATTCTTTTCCTTTAAATAGCTGAACACGCCTAGTTCATGCGTAACCCATCTCTAACTAAGGGGTTAAGTTTAAGTTCACATGAACACGGATTTAATGAGGTCGAATTATTCACTTGCAAGTGAATAATTCATTAGCGATGTTTCTTTGCTTATTTTGACAAAACTGAACCAAACTGGCTGCTATAAGCGAATTATTATTTCTCTGTTTCACTTTCATTTATGATTGAACAAAAACAAATCATATTTTATTTTGTCTATATCTCGTAGCTAGTACCCCTTTAATTATTGATAACGAATAAACAAATATATGATAACATATTTCATAGATTCGTTATCATAAATTTAATCCGTGATAACGAATTATAACCATTTAGCGAATTATATAATTCGTGATAATGATTTTAATCCGTGATCACGATTTTCTAAATTCGTGATAAAATTTTTTTTTTTTTTAGTTCCTCAATTGGTTTATCGTACAACCCCAAATTCCTCATAGGGCAAACCACTGAAATATAAACAAAGACAAACATTGACGACGTTTCTGACCGGACAGGAACATTAATATTAGTATTGATATTAAATAGTATTTGAAAAAGAAGAGGTACAACAGGTACAAACATAAATTATACGTTGACGATATATAAGCTGCATAATTGCAAAGATGATGTTTCACGGAGGAGAAACATGTAATTTTAATAATTTTTTTCAAATGTCTGAAGCTCGGCAAAAAAGAAAACCGTCAAGTAGAACGTATTTATTTTCTCTTCTTAATATAACCATATAATAAGAAATCTGCAATAGTTTTAATTGATATCTATTTTCAAATTAACACTTAAATTTGCATTTTACATTCTAATTTGTCAATAGTAATCGCCATGATTGCGGTCATGTTGGTTAGTCGTTTGAATCAGCGGACATAATTTGTAAAAGAGGAGACAACCGAAGAACCAAACGCAAGTGGTTTCAGAAGGAGTATATTTAATATTACAATGGACATTGGATAGGCAACAAACTCAAAATAGTAAGGAGACGTGTCATTTGGACCCGATATAGGAGCTAAAAAGGGAAAAAGTATATAAGTGATATATACCAGTAATTGTCATAATAGCCTGAAGAAACATAGTTGATGTTGGTTGGTCGCTGGCATCAACGGACACAATTTGTGCAACGAAAGCCAACCTAAGTCCTTTAATTGATCAGCTCAGTTGTTTCAGAAGATCTATGTTTAATATTACTATTGGCGTTGGAACAAAATGTTAAAAAAACGTGTCACACCGACCTTATTTCGGAGCTAAAAAAAAGGAAACATAGAGTATTCATATTTACCTGTTATTTTAACAATAGCTTGAAGTAAAATTGTTGAAAGAATGCTAATGCACAATATATATTTCATTTTGATTTGTATTAACTGTTCACAGGACACCTTTTAAATCGATCGTAGTTGTCCCAAGAATTTCAAAAGATATCGGAAAGCAACATCACGTGGTGTTGATCATATTCACGCTAAGTTGACAGACTTATTTTAATCGAGGTCGAACATATGCACTGCTGTCAAAACTTGAATTTGTTGACTCTTTATCTTTTTAAAGGTATGTAGGTAAAAGCTAAAAATAACAGATTTTCTTCATACTTTACTAAAACGTAATTTTTATTTAGCTATTTTCAACAACAACAACAAAAATATAGGTCACCACGCTTATTTTCAAGCTACAGGTTGTGCAAAGCTGATATATTTTGGTATAAAGGATTATACATGTGACAATTCTTGCTACATAATAGATAGATTTTTGAACATAATATTTATCAGAAAATGTAATAAAAAATATAAAGGTAAATTCAAAAAGGAGAAGTGACTAGTCCATAAAATGTCTAAATGTGCATATGGTGCAGCAAAATACAAAAGAATTGTAACTCCTGACAGGCATTTTCCAAAGAAAATTGGTGGCTTCAACCTGATTTAAAATAAAAACTAAAGTGCTTTCCTTTATCAAAATTAAAAATTATAAATTTTGCATATTTCATTAAAAATTTGGACGATGTCATTTGCGATCCAAGATGGCGAAACCAACCCATAATAAACAACAGTCTACAAAACACAACAAAAGAAAGACATAACACCTGAGCAACAGGAATTTCACCCAAAACTTGCCGGAAGGCAAGCAGATCCTACTCTACTTGTGACACCCTTCGTGTATCTCATGTAAGTACAAATCTGGTGATAAGTCTCATTCGCAGGAAAGAGAACGGGTTTGCGGGTACGAAAACGTAGCAAATTCTAGATGTTTCAGAAAGTTAAAAACTGTTACGGATATTTTTGACACTGCAAATTGATATTAAACTGAACAAACAGCTGAAATATTTGACAGCAAGACATAAATGATGTATGAGTTCATCCACTCACTTTAAATTAAGAAATCGGTATAAGACTTTGGGTGCAGAAGTATTTTACAGTATTTTATTCTTACTTTCCATTTAGTATCCACGTGTTTATGCACGATTATTCGTGCCTGAAACCGACAAATTTATATAATGACGACTTTTCTGTCTTATATGAAAAAAAACATATGATTTTCCTTCAATATGTCCTTGACCGGGAAGTATGTCGATTCAATTGACAATGCGCAATTACATGTCATTCAGTACAGCTATTTCCAAAAAATCAAGCATTATGTTATTGTTATGGTGATACCTGATAAAATAAAATTACACAGGTGTTTTATGGTTTTATTCAATTTTAGTTACTAGAACAACTGAAATTGTTAAATGAGTTTTTGGAAAATGTATTATCTTATGAGATAATTGTTAAAACAAAACTTCCTATGGATTACTCCTCAAAGACAATAAGAAAAATCTTCTTGCAAGGCTCTTTAGTGTCAACTTTCAGATTTATTGATCATTTCCTGTTACTCCATCTTCCACTGTTTACAAAATTTATAGTTTTTTCGAAATACTAAGTGTTTAACCCAGGAATAGATTACCTTAGCTGTATTTGGCAAAACCTTTCGGAATTTTGGTTCTCAATGCTCTTCAACTTCGTACTTTATTTGGCCTTTTTAACATTTTTGATTCGAGCATCACTGATGAGTCTTTTGTAAACGAAACGCGTGTATGACGTACAAAGTTTTAAGCCAGGTTTCTAAGATGGGTTTAGTTCCACAATTTAGCATGTTTAGTAAGCGCTTGGACCTCATATATCCTAGTAAACTTGCGATTAAGGATGCTACTAATTCTATTATCTTGATCTCTTCTTCGATATTGACACGACACAAGTTTTACAGTAAACATAAGGAAGTTTGTAGATTTGCACGATGTGTCTGTGTCTCAACTCGCAAGCGACATGTTTTCGGTGTTTTAGATCCTTGGATAACAGAATAGTCTGATCTGTTAATATCCCGATTGTGACATTTGACTGAGTGTTGAGCAGGATGCGTTTACTCTGTCGACGAACCCGGTCTCGCTCCTTCTAGAGTTCTCCTCAATTGTTATTTGTTACATTGATTTGTTCAAAATCATTGGTTTGTTGTCTTATTTTTGAATAAATTATCTAAATTGTGAGACAGAAAAAAAACGTTCTATATAATTTCATTATATGACAGCTATTTAGTATTAACATACATGCAAATACTTGACTGTATACATTACATCTTATAAAGTCCAAAAAAAAAAACACTTCAGTACGTAAACGTTGCAAATAGGGAAATGAAATAAAAACAAAATAATTGCACCCTAAACATTGAGGGAAAGCCTTTTCGGAAACTAATAATTTCAGTCTTGAGTTTTTTATGTAGTATTTTGTGAACTTGTTAGTCTGTTCGTCGTCTTTTGTGTTTTGCCATTCCTTTTTCAGTTTCCCTAGACTGTTGAATTTTGAATGTCTCTGTGGTATCGGCCGCCTCTTTGTAATGCAGTTCCATACAATCAATCGGATCTGCCACTTCCAGGTAATCTGAAAACATAATTTATATTTAGTCCAGGGTCTTTATTCACAAAACATCTAACGAGTAAAATGCATTCTTAGTTATAATGAAATGTTCTTTACTTCCGCGGATATTTTATTTTCGTAAGAGTTTTCATGAAAAGACCTAGGGTGGTAATGAAGTCAAATTCATAATAACTGAACAGAAAAACGATTAATATGAGGTGTGTAGTTTTTTGTAAGCCGATCGAAGCCAAATTCTAGCACAAAATCTGCCTGGATAACTGAAAACAGAGTAACATTCATTTTCATTGAAATATTTTTTGGTATTGAGGTCAAAGGTATGTCTAAAAAAAACCAGACTCCTTTTATTACCTGTACAAATCAATACACAAACGAAGATTTGAAAATGTGCTCGACAATGCCGCTTATCATATGTCGGGCTATTAATCGACAGAAGAAAAGTAATACATCATATTAAAAGAGATGACAAATGATAACAACACCAAATACCTCAGAGGAAAAAACACTAAAACTAAACCAAAGACCAACATTTACCAAGTTTCTGACCTGTTACTGGAACATTAATGTTATTGTTCGTATAAAGTTATACTTGAAAAAAGTACAAAGTTACAAAGGGGACAGACACAAAAATATAAGTCAAAGAAATATTAACTAGATACATGCGAATAGGACTGAAAAACTGCAATTTGATTTATATATGTATATTCTCCATATGTAGTCGCTCCTGGACTATTGCCACATAGAAAGTGAAATTTCACCATCGATTAGCTGAAATCGTCACTTTTATCGTAAAGTTTTGTTCTCAATTGACCATCATTGTCAATTTCTAGAAGTAAGTCAAGATGTGATGCAAATTTAACTGTATCAGTGGTATCATTTTCATGTATTTCAAATTGTTCTCTGGGGTAAATGCATTCAACGTAGCTATTCATTACATAGATGATGATACAACTATGATCAATCTACAGTTATCCTGGTCATTATAAAATAAGAATTTGTGATACGATTGGGGTGAGACAACTACCCAACAGAGACCAAATGACGTAGATGTTAGCAACTATAGGTCACCGCACGAAATTCATTAATAAGCAAAGCCCATCCTACATAGCAAGCTATAAAAGGACCAGACATTTCAAAATGTTAATAATTCAAAGGAGAAAAATAACGGCATAATGTTGCTTAGTCGGTGGCATCAGCGGACACTATTTGTAAAACAGAAGCCTTTCTAAGAACCACCATTTGTTAGAATCAGCCTTGGGGTTTCAAAAAATATCTATCTTTTAGATTACGGTGGACGGAAATTGTGAGAAAAAAGAAAAAAAAGCGTCTCATACTGATTCATACTGAATTATATAAAACAAAAAACGATGAAACATTCATCATATTATTCTTAATTACCTGAAATTATCACAATAACCTTGAGTCAAATCGTTGAAAGTGCGTCGATGCACAATATATATCATTTTGTCTTTTCTTGATAGTTAACAGTTAAGCTTTTTAAGTCAATCGTTTTGATATTTTGCCAAATGTTCCTTAGACAACGTGATATTGGTCATAGTCAAGCTATATCTATATATGAGGCAACAGTAGTTTGTCGATAATATGTTACACTCTAACTTTAATAGATGAGATACTAGTAAGTAGTGCATAAAACGCTTCAGAAATCAAGTCAGAATGTTCTTCTCCTGGAAATGAAAAACATCTGGAAATAAAGCTGCTGATTCTACTCTAAAAGAACAACCATCTTCTCATGGATACATGTCAGCCAACTCTTGTAGAAGCATCTCCTGGAAACAGAAAAGACCTCAACTTCTGAAAACAGAAGAAAACCTCTCTTGTATTCAGAAAAACCAACGTCTCCTGGAAGCAGAAATAAAAAAGAGAAACACTGATGGCAGTCAAAAAAATAGAGAAAGACCGACAACACTATAGTCTAAAGACAAAAGACGAACACACAAAGTCCACAAAACATGCAGAAAAATTGAAGAAAAACCGACAACACCGTAGTCTAAAGACAAAAGACGAACACACAAAGTCAACAAAACATACAGAAAAATTGAAGAAAAACCGACAACACCGTGGTCTAAAGACAAAAGACGAACACACAAAGTCCACAAAACATACAGAAAAAATAGAAGAAAAACCTTCCATAACGATCAACCAAATCATGATCACGTTCGTAAAACTTCCTAAGAGATAACATCAGGTTATCATAAAAGGAAACTCAAGTCCTGGAAAATTGTATCAGATTCATCTGATAGTCTCCTGGAACGCAGCCTTATAGATATGGAATGTTCAAAATAGAAAAAAAAATAAATCGTCTCTTTGGTCTTAAAATGTCGAGCTCAACTGCTCGTCACTGTCAATTTCTAGATATAAATCCAGATATGAAGCATAACTAGTTGTATATAGTGCATACTTATTTCAAGTTCAGTGGTATTGTTGCGATCAAAAGTAAACCAACAAACTTTGGATTATTCAGTGAGGAGATATGTATAAAGCGGAACGTGAATCATAAAGAATCGTTTGATATGTTTGAGCTTTTGATTTTGCCATTTGATTAAGGACTGTCCGTTTTCATTTTCCTTGGAGTTCGGTATTTTTGGTGTTTAACTTTTAAGTCTGTCTGAAGAAAAGAAATTAATCGACATCATAAAGAGCATAAATAGCTCCCAAAGGAATGTAGGCTGTTTGTTGGAAACATGTCTTCCAAGCGGGACAAATATGTTTTCTAATTTTAAAAATCAACTTTTACATCTTGAGAATGTCAGTTTTAGAGAATTTTTGTTTGAATTCAAGTGGTTTTTATGAGTATAATTTGTCCATTCCTGAAACAAAATAATTGAGAGTACGTTGGCCATTTTTTCATGAAACAAAATTATACTGAATCTTTCAATCTGTTTTTATATTAAAACGACCAATGTATGTGTAAAGGATAAGAAAGTAGTTAAGTGTTTTTCAATTAGACAGAAATATCGGTGGCATGTGGGAAGAAAATTACCATAATGTTGAGAACACATGAAAAAATTTAAAGATACTATTGAACAGTTAGCAAACAATGAAAGAAAAGAATTTAGCCTTTTGTGTGAAATTTCATTTTCCTATTCATCAATTTAGATTACAGCTATTGCAAAAATACTATTATCAAAACAGGGTTTTCCAAGTTACATGGACAAAATTTCAATTCTTCCTTGTATTAAATACATATGTTAACCGATATTAAGTGTAGCTTGTAAAAATAGAGATACTTATTTTATTTTATCAGCTATTAAATCAAGGCCATAAGATTTACTGTCAAAATATCAATATGATCTTTCCTTTGTTGTCCATTCGTTTGATGTGTTTTGTCATTTGATTTTGCCATGTGATTAGGGACTTTCCGATTGAATTTTCCTCAGAGTTCAGTATTTTTGTGATTTTACTTTTTACTAAAATACTTTTACAGCAGAGATATTATAATGGCATTTGTCAAAAATTTAACTTTCGTTATTTGCTTATTTATAGTTTGAAGCAAGATTCAAATGTTTTTTAGTTAATCTGCAATGAAGTTCTGAACAAATTGTTACTCAGTGCGCATTGCACAAGATTGTGTGTTCCTGTAATGTTTTTTGACGTTGCTGTATTAAATCTACTCTGAAGTACAGCTACCTTTATAAGACAGAAGAAATTTCATATAGCAGGTTTTGTACTTTGAGAGCTGCATTTCAGTAATTGTCAACATTCTTTGAAGTGGTATAATGTTTATTAGTGTATTATTTGTATTTTTGTTTGTATTAGTAGTCTTCTACCCCAGGATTAGATTACCATAGCTTTATTTGGCAAAACCTTTCGGAATTTTTGGGTTCTCAATGCTCCTCAAATTTGTATTTTATTTGGCCTTCTTTACTTTTTTTATTCGCGCGTCACTGATGATTATTTTGTGTACAGACGCGCGTCTGGCGTACACAATTTTTATCCCTGTATTTATGATAGAACTGAGAATGGAAACGGGAAATGTGTCAAGGAGACAACAACCCAAGGCCACCAATGGGTGGTTCAATGATGAGTTGACAGCATATATGTTACGTTTTGGAGCACGTGTTTTTCAACAAACAGTCGCCATTCCTATGCAAACCAACTATGCTCCCTTTCTTGCCGACTTTTTGCTTTATTCATACGAGGCAGAATTTACATAGGAGCTTGTTAAGAAAAGAAGCTAGCATTATGTTTAACTTCACGTTCCGCTATATAGATGATTATCCCTAATTTCTTTTAAAAGGGTTCGGGTTGCAATTATGCTTGCAATAGTTTTAAGTTGTAATCTTTGTGGTGGTTTTTTTTATTTTGATGTCTGTGTTGTTTATATCGGCAACAGTCTTGTATATCCTTTGTCATAACGTGTTTCAATTTCAAAACTTCACACTCGGTCAAGTTTCAGGGTTAGAAAAATTGCGGTTACCGAATTCGGTGTTGTCTTATTGTTATATAAGAATCAATAATTACCAGTCCGCTATTGTGTGATAATTTATTAAAAAAAAAAAACGATAACAAGACTTTAAAAACGTTTTTCTGGATTTACCTTCATCAGGAACGCTCAAAAACGAACATTTCAAAGCCAATGATGTATTAGAACCGAAACAGTTGATGGGCAATATTATCAACGTATGGCATTGTCAGTTTGTTTTCGATTCATGAGTTTGAATATCCCTTTGGTATATTTCGCCTTGTAACACGATAGGTGTCACATGTTGAGCAGGATCTGCTACCCCTCCTCGTGTCCGAGGCTGTATGAATTATATTTTTCCTAGCATAAGTTAGTAAGGGTGATCAGTGTCAGGCCTAGGAGTTCAGAGGGCGTACGTCCCTTTTTGATCGCTGAAAAAGGCAATCGAAAATTTCTAACGATTTAAATAATTTTTTGACATAAAATCCTCCAAGAAATCCGTTTTATTGAAATTCGCCATCCCCACTCCACTCCCCTTTTTCAAAAATTCTGGATCCGCCTGCTGGTGATTATCGATCATATCACCATAGCTGAAGACGTTGCATGAGGTAATAATGTCTCGTGTGGAGAGTTGTCTCATTGGCAATGATACCACATCTTCTTATTTTTATATTGTAATCAAGTGGAAAAAATATGTAATTATTGTAATCGGGGAAGAAACAACTTCTTTGTTATTTGTTTGACTTCAAGATAAATGCGTATAAAATAAAACCGGTTAACATAATACTGATCAAAGAAACGTCTTTCATGTCTCAACTTCAACCTCAGCAAGTTGTGTTTTCCTTGGTCCATTCAGTTTGATATATATAAAATCTATGACCAATAAAAAAGCTCCAAAGAAATTTGTAAATACAAAGAAAAAGAATTTAGCGTTGTAACTTCACGTCAGATCTCTCAATGAACCTGAAAATTAAATCAAAACAATTTAAAGTCTGAATACAACTAAACAAGTAAGTGTAATGATTTCAATTTAATTCTTGTCCGGTTATACAAGGAACCGATTTTCCGTGTTAGGTGAATGCCACGCTCTCTGCACGTAAATGAGCTCTTACAATAAGATTCTGAGGCGTCCATAGATGGTAATGTTCAAAAGCAAAATTACAAACTTATCAAACAATCCTCAATTTATAGTGGCAGCGAATATTTCGCATCCATCGTCCTATTCGACCTAACTTGAAGAACCTACCTATTGAATTTATTGTTAAATTGCTCGCGTCAAGCACATGCATTAAATATTTGCCGCTGAACACTAAACAAGCACAACATACCACTAATCAATCAATAAATTTCATTTCTTAATATTTTTCTTTCTATATCGTGTAAGAACAAAAAATAAAACTGTATAGCTAGCATGCGTAATAAATGGAATGGGTCACTTGTGTTGTTTTTCATTCATCTTTATGTAATCCCGTTCTATGGGAAAATAGATATCTCAGAAACTTCACATTACAATGATATTGACTGTGTTTGTTAAAAAAAAAATTACACCTGTTGGAACAAAATTACATTTACTCTAAGAAAATGTTGATATGCAAGAAAAACCCAACGCTGATTTCGTCTGCAACACCTTGGTACACATCCATTGGCTTCAACTAACTATAGAAATGGAAGTAAACACTTCGCATTTACATTTGTAGTCAAAAAAACAATTTACATCAATCATTTTCAAATATTCAAGATTTGTTTGCTATGCTTGTAACCATTGAGATAATTTCGCTTTAAACAACGATCTTCGTTGACAAGACAGAAGTAGAGTTGTTTAGATATATATTTCTTCTCGCTAATTTAAACTTTTTCTGTAAGTTACTTACCATTTAATGGTCCAGTAATCCCAAAAAATATGTGCTGACCTCCAGTCATTAGCCAAATAGCTTGGCCGAACCGTTCCGGTTCGATTATTTCTGACAAAGTAGATGAATTAATAGCAAACATAGTCCCTCCAATGAGCATATATCACAGAATATAAAACAAGGGACCAGAATTCAGTATAAAACGGATTTAAGGAGTTTATAATACCACATATAATCAATGCAATAATCACAATTTTTTTTCTACCAATAAAACCATGATCTGCGAATATTCCACTTCCAGCCCGACCAAATATGTCTATAACACTGGAAATAGATATGATAATACTAGTACGGGTTTTGTCTATCCCGTGGAAGTCTGATAACGGAGGAATGAACATGATTGGATATAAGCAACCAATACTTCCTGTTAAATAAGCTATTATAAACAAAGTAAATGAATGTTTCTAAAAATTGCGCAGTTGAACACATAACGAAGAACGGACACAAAGCTATGTTTCGTTACTAAAGTTGCATCTACCTTATTAACACTCTCATCACTTATTGATCTAATTATTTCAGCTGTATTGATATCATATAAATATTCGCTACTTAAATAATGTTTTCTTTTCGTCTCGGAACTTCCAAATTTTGCAAGTATGTTTCCTTGAGACGAGCTGACATGCTGGTTTGATTCAACTAAAGTTGGAACCATTTCAACTTGCACAACTTCCGATTCTGTTCTTGAACGCATTCGTTGTAGCATTGCTTTTCTAGCTAAAGGCTAAAACGAATCGCCTGTGAGTGACCTTGGACGGAATCCGTGAGACTGATCATTAATTTCTTCTAACAGTGCTTTTGTTTCTGGTTTTCTAGAGTCACTAAATTAATGAGTTGATGCAAGCCCCCCAGAACGTCAGCAACACTAATAAACTAATAAATAAACAAACAATGAAACAAACATAAAACTTCACATTGGCAACCATTGGAGAGCGAAACATTCTATCAGCTTGGCAAACCCTTTTCGGCACACAGGGTGCACAAAATTTGGATAACAATACATTAGACCTTGAACGCTTTAATCTTTTAAAATTACATAACAAGATCGTATTAGACCAAGACGATCCAAATAAAGAGGTAACAAGACCTACACCAACATAAATGGAATCTGCATTCTGAAATTTAATACAAGGAAAGTCTGCGAATGAGAACGACTTTCTTATATAAAAGATACAATAAAACCACTCAAACTTACCGACTAAAATGCTGTGAGAGAAAATGAAAAAGTAGATACTTTGAGCAAATGTATTACATATTAATCCAAGACTGCCAATATATCCACCCGTCATTATCACCTGTCTGAATGTCAGAAACTTCAGTCCTATTGTCATGCTTAGGAAACCTGAAATTCAAAAATAAATATGACATTGTGTTAGCGAACATACGACGTAGAATAGTTTCTTTTTTTTGAGATTTGGGTGCAAACTAAGTTACAATATTTCTCAAAAAATTACACTGCCAATGAGACCGCTATATGAATCGACTTAGGAAATGCGTTTTTTGTTTAGCTTGCTTTCAGAAATTGCGAGCATTCCTTGATACGGTATCATTCTGTATCGTTTTTAACTTACATTGAGTATAGACTGCAAGTATTCCTTGATACAATATCATTCTGTATCGCTTTTAACTTACATTGAATAACTGCGAGTATTCTTTGATACGATATCATTCTGTATCGCTTTAAACTTGCATTGAGAAACTGCGAGTATTTTTTGATACGGTATCATTCTGTATCGTTTTTAACTTACACCGAGTAACTGCGAGCATTGAATTTCTATGATACGATATTATTATGTTATTTTTTGGTTTTCCTTCAGTAACTGCGAGCATTCTTCGATACAGTGTCATTCTGTGTCTCGCTTTTTTTTGGGAGACGCACTGTGGTATAAAATGCTTTTGAATAATATGAATGGATGTATGTATAATGTTATTGTAAATATGTATCAAGGTACTAAGTCATGTATTTCATATAACAATTCCATGTAATAACGGGGTTAGACAAGGCGAAAATTTATCGCCTTTTCTTTTTTCCCTATTTTTGAATGATCTTGATTCATTTTTGCAAACCTGTAATATAGAGGGCCTAAATTCAGTCTCAACAGAAAAACTTGACATATTTTTAAAACTTTTTATTATTCTGTATGCTGATGATACTGTGTTGATGGTCGAATCCTCAACTCAACTCCAAAAACTTTTAGATTGTTTTCTAGATTACACAGATGTATGGAGGCTAAAAGTAAATGTTGATAAAACAAAGGTCGTGGTTTTTTCAAGGAGACGACCATCATGTAATTTTCAATTTTTCTTTAATGAAAAAAAACTGGATATCGTTGATGAATTTAACTATTTGGGCATAATTCTAACAAGAACAGGTAATTTTGATAAAACGAAGCAATTTAATGTAGAAAAGGCTACTAAGGCTCTTTTCGAAGTGTTAAGACTAGGTCGTCTACATAATCTTTCTATATGTAGTCAGTTGGACTTATTTGATAAAATGGTGAAACCAGTATTACTGTACGGTTGTGAAGTATGGGGTATTGGAAATAATGAGATAATTGAAAGGGTACAACTAAAATTTTGTAAATTATTATTAGGTCTGAAAACATCAATACCCTCTTACATGATTTATGGGGAGCTTGGAAGATATCCTATAGACTTGGACATAAAAACTAGATTGATCTCATTTTGGGGGAAATTAAATTCTGGTAAAGAGACAAAATTATCATATACTTTATATAAATTGTGTTATCACATGTCTATTAATGGCAATGTGCATTTTTCATGGTTAAACAGAGTAAAGACTATTTTAAACGAATGTGGTATCCCCAGTGTTTGGGAAACGCAATCTTTTATGAATTGTAAATGGTTATTTTCATTCATCAAGCTCAGACTTAAAGATCAGTTTGTACAAGTCTGGCATTCTTTGCTTGAAAACTCACCAAAAGCACTTAATTATAAATTTTTTAAAGATTTTTTTGGAAAAGAAGATTATTTTGAAATTCTTGGGAACAAACTGTCTATTGATTTTTGTAGATTTAGGACCACAAATCACAAGCTCCCTATTGAACAGGGTAGATGGAATAATATAGTTAGAAATAATAGACTGTGTCTTCTATGTAATAAAAATGACATTGGTGATGAATTTCATTACATATTAGAATGCAAATACCTTGAAGAAAACGGGAAACATTGTACGTCACATTATTATTTTTAAAATGCAAATACTGTTAAATACAAGCAGATTATGTCTTCAAAACACAAATCAGAACTGATTAAACTTTGTAACTTTATAAAGATTATCAACACAGGTATATGTGCTCCTGGCTAAAATGTACTTCATATATTGTCTTAGCAATTGTTTTGTTTGTTCTGTCTTATTGTAAATATTGTACATAAATGTCTTCTCTATACCTATGTATATGGTTTATTGAGAATAAAGATATATACATACCATCAAAATTACATACAGGCGAGACATATCTGAGACTTAATGTCAATAGTTTATCAAAAACAATATCTGTTTTTTTTAAACCTGAATAACATAAATAGTAATATTATTTCATGTAACTATAAGGTATGTGAAGCAATCTTTCGTAATCCCTTGAAGATAAATTTTCTATAATTTTCTTTCAGACGATTCAAGCATATGGATTCTGTGAAGAGTTTGGGAACATCTTTCCTGTACAGTAATATGATGTATGGCTTTGGTACTTATCTGTCTGAGAAACTTGGAGGTCATACATGGGAGGAATTGGTGGAATCTGAAATCTCCCAGTCCCTTGGAATGACTTCATCTACTTTTATCACCACTGTGGCGGACGTAGAAAATGTTGCACAAGGTTACGATAAGGGTCCTCTATCAAAAGGCTACTTTGTACCAGTGCTATTAGCGTTTAGCAGGTAAGTTTTACGCAGATAATGTACTTTTAATGATAAAAAAAAATGTATCATATTATGACTTCTGTCAAAGAAGAAACATTTATAACGTCTGATGTCATCACTGATTGGATGTGTACCAAGCGTTTGAACTTTAAGTAACGAACATCGGTTTGCGTCATTTCCCCAATGCATATAATTATGTAGACATATCGTTTTATCAACGAACGTTTCTAATGACCTTTAACAATAAGAAAAGTGAAAGGTTAGAGTCAAATAGCTAACAATCTAATGTATTCAACATTTAATGTACATTTTTTGTCCTGGATTGCGCCTGAAGTAGTTTTGTCGTTTATATTAAAATAACGGTAGTACTATGAGTCCTTTTTAGGGAAATATAAGAATCGGTTGTAAGAAGTCAGGAACATGACAGTTGCTTTCCATTCCTTTGATGTGTTTCAGCTTTTTATTTTGCCATTTGATTACGGACTTTCCGTTTTTAGTTTACCTTAGAGTTCGGTATTTTTGCTATTCTACTTTTTGACATCATTTCTCATGAAACACTGTCATTGAAAGATAGATGAATAAACCACACAGATTTTCAATCGATATGATTAATTTAATCAACATGTATTAAAAAAAAATCCTCTGATCAATTAATATGAAGGAATTAACACATTGGAGATGTTCCTGCAACTCTGTCAATAAACAGATGTATGTTCTAATACAAAAAATTAAAATAATGAAAATTGTTGCTTAAAACAAAGCTTATGTCTGTGTGAAGAAAGAAAACGTCTTGCATTCATTTCCCAAACTGTCGCGATTATAGTAGTTGAAATGCATTTCTTAATAGTTACTTGTTTGTTAATAAAAACTTAATTAAATGTAACAAAGTATCAATCGACAAAACTCGGCAGATTCCGGTACATATATCCAACTTATGTAGGTTATCGGAATCTGCTGAGGTTTACCGACTTAAAAAATACCAATATGGCAACAAAAGACATAAGGACAATAGTACTAAACGTTTCAACTTTTTTTCTTCTTTGATCATATACAAAAGAGAGGGACGAATGATACCAGAAGGACAGTCAAACCCATAGATCGAAAACAAACTGACAACGCCATGGCCAAAAATAAAAAGACAAACAGACAAATAATAGTACAGATGACACAACATAGAAAACTAAGGACTAAGCAACACGAACCCCACCAAAAACTGGGGATGATCTCAGGTGCTCCGGAAGGGTAAGCAGATCCTGCTCCACATGTGGCACCCGTCGTGTTGCTTATGTTATTACAAATCCGGTAAATAGTCCAATTCGGTAGGTCACATTCGTGAAAAGGGAAGGGTATTGTAATTACGACATAAGTAGCATATCCGATATCATCTGTGAAACAGTTATTCCATAACGGTCAACCAACTCGTGATGGCGTCCGTAAAATTTACGAAGGGATGACTTCAACTTCACCATTTGGAACTCTTGGTTTAATAGCTTCCTTGTGAGCAGCAATCCTCTATCAAGGAAATCATGATAGGAAATACAAGCCCGGGAATATCGTATTAATTGGGAGATATATACTCCGTATGCAGGCGCTGCTGGAATGTTGCTACATAGAAATGGAAAGTTCACAATTGGGAAGCTGAAATTATCTCTTTTGTCGTAAAGTTTTGTTTTCAACCGACCCTCATTGTCAATTTCTAGATGTAAGTCAAGATATGAGGCAGACTTAACTGTATCTGTAGTATCCTTTATCTCTAGTTCGATGCGAAAGATTCGTTCATCAAGCTGTAAATGAGACCAATGACTGAATATCAGTGTTTTCCTTATAGGGAGTGGGGATTATGGGCGGGATCTGGTGCTATAATGTCCAATGCTGAAGATATGACGAAATGGATGAAATTCCATTTGAACCGAGGCCTTGACAAATATGTCATTCCATTAATGAGTCAGTCTTATTTTGATGCATTACATGCAGAACATATCGGTTTATCCTACACCACAGTCAATGAATATTTCAAAAATCAGATAGAGCCAACGGAGGAAACAGGATACGGATTGGGATTTAAACTCGGAACATATTTTCCAGAATTGTTTCTCTGACTTTCATGTGTAGATGATTACTTGTTCATGTTTATTGTCTTTTGTTGATGCTTGCTTTATTGCCGGGTTATCATGCAGGCATACCATCATCTTTTTTATAATACTTTCTTTATTCATTCTTTATTTTAAAATACATTAAAGGGTATATATGATTGATAGCTTGTAAACACGTACATCTGTGTTAATTGTCTATAGCAATGTCTGATATTGGGTGTATAGAATAAATGTATTTGACAAGTGTCTACAGTACAGTATACTATGTGGTATTGTTTTACTTGTATCTGTGTTTATGGCGTATTGGTATTGTAGAGTTAAGTTTTGAACTTTTTCTGGTTTGATCTTTATAGTAACCCACACTTCATATTACATTGACAATATCATGATATAAACAACATTTTGGCAAAGAAACATAAATCTATCGTTTTTGTCTCGCCTGCGACGAAAGTCGCAGAAAGTGAGACATAGGTATTACTATCCGGCGGCGGCGGCGGCGTAAACTATTTGTATAAAGCTTTATATTTCAGAAGGTAGAAGACCTGGATGCTTCATATTTTGTATGCAGATACCTTATGTTACGAACTTTCCGTCTGTCATATGTCCAATGTCCTTGACCTTATTTTCATGGTTCAGCGACTGCTTGAAAAAAAAGTTTAGTTTTTTTGTTATGTAAATTTCTCACTTATTATGAGTAATAGGATAACTACATTTGGTATATGGGTTCCTTGCAACGTCTACATGTCCATCAGACAGGGTTCACCTGACCTCAGCCTCATTTCATGGATCAGTGATCAAGGTTAAAGTTACGTGATTAGGTCCGTTTCTCAGATACTACAAGCAGTAGGTCAGCTATATGTGGTGTATGGAATGATTATAAAGGATACATGTCAGTCTGGCAGGTTTCATCTGACCTTGACCTCATTTTCACGGTTCATTGGTCAATGTTAAGTTTTTGTGTTTTGGTCTGTTTTTCTAATACTATAAGCCATTGGTCAACTATATTTGGTGTATGGAATGATTGTAAGGTGTACATGTCTGTCTGGCAGGTGTCATTTGTCCTTGACCTATTTTCATGGTTCATTGGTCAATGTTAAGTTTTTGTGTTTTGGTCTGTTTTTCTAATACTATAAGCAATAGGTCAACTATATTTGGTGTATGGAATGATTGTAAGGTGTACATGTCTGACTGGCAGGTGTCATTTGTCCTTGACCTCATTTTCATGGTTCATTGGTCAATGTTAAGTTTTTGTGTTTTGGTCTGTTTTTCTAATACTATAAGCAATAGGTCAACTATATTTGGTGTATGGAATGATTGTAAGGTGTACATGTCTGTCTGGCAGGTGTCATTTGTCCTTGACCTTATTTTCATGGTTCATTGGTCAATGTTAAGTTGCTCTTGTTTGGTCCTCTTCTCAGATACTATAAGTTATGTATTAGATACAATACAAAGGTAACAAAGAAACAGGCCGGTAACAACCGTTGCCGGATAGTTTTTCTGCACGAGTAGTCAGGTCAAGGTCCGAGGCGATAGCCGAGGACCTTGACCTGACTACAAGTGCAGAAAAACTATACGGCAGTTTGTTTCCGGCCTGTTTTTTTGTTACCTTTGTTTTGTATCTAACTTGTACGACGTTTCAAGAAAGAAGTAGTACATTTTGCATTTAGAAGAGGTAGCAAAATTAAACAGATTAGAAACGTAATTGGCCATATACCAGTTAATGTAAGTTACAGTTAAAACAAACTTTTTTTTCATTTCCCTTCAGCCGAGAGTTTTTTCTTGAGAAATTCAAGAATCTAATAATTTTATAAAAAGGACCATGTCATGTAAAAGATGAATGTTGTAAACATTTGAGACTTTTTAAAATGCAACTTTGCAAGTAAGTTCTGCATGAAAAATATTTCAGAGGTAACCAAGCTAACATTTGATTTTTATTTGGGGGGGAAACGGAAAAGGGGGGGGGCGTAAAATAAATTTATAATATACAGGTTTGTTCCTTTTTTTGTCGAAAAACATGCAGGATGTGCCATTCCATTCCCCCTTTAAAAAATAACAAAAACCGTACATTTGCTACCAAATACATGAATTCAATATACATGATATATATGAATTTAATAACAATATAAATGTATAAAAAAAAAAATCCTATTTCATTAGTAAATGAAATGTTATTAAAAAATGGATTTTGTCTTGTTATTAGATATATATAGGCATATATTTTGGATTTGTTTTGAAAATGTCATGCTTGTAGGTTTTTTATGTCTCTAATAGTGTTGGTCAGGATTAAACACGTGTCACAATATGATCCAATTGCAGCTTACCGTCCAAAATTGGTGACATAAGTTGAATGATTTTCTTCAAGATTTGCTGCCTATTTGAACATGTATTACACGGACACTTTTTATCTATAGGATCAATCGTGCATTGGTGAGTTCATAGGGATTTTATCTTTTGATTAGATTTGATTTTTTATATATATTTCCTGTCTTTTTTATTGAAATATAAACGTCGCTACCAGCATTTCTTTACTTTCAGCATTGTCCAGAATACTATTCATGTCCATAAATTGAAGAAAAAAAAAAAAGAAAATCAGTAATCAGAACATTATTTTGTCAATATATTTTTTTCTCATAAAATTGGGGATCAGAATATTTTAAGGAAAAAACCATAAACCCCCTTTTGAAGTTAAATGGTCAATCTTAGTGTACTGACATGAATAGTAATATACTGGAATTGTTTGAACAAAATATAGTTATTGATAACAACGTAAATATTTTAATAAAAAAGACAGGAAATATGTCGGTGAAACAAAAAGTTCAAATCTAATTGAAATTTAAAGTGCCCATGAACTCACTGATCATGCACAAGTGATTCTATTCATAAAAAAGTGTCCGTGTAACAACTAAAAAGTGTCCGTGTATCATCTAAAAAGTGTCCGTGTAACACCCGTTAATGTACTGTTTTTCTATAGCTCTGCTGGGGGCAAAGTCGTACAAAGGTCAACTATATGTGGTGTATGGAATGATTGTAAGGTGTGCACGTCTGTCTGACAGGTTTCATCTGACCTTGAGCTTATTTTCATGGTTCATTGGTCAATGTTAAGTTTCTGTTGTTTGGTCTTCTTCTCAGATGCTATAAGTAATAGGTCAACTATATTTGGTGTATGGAATGTATTTTATTATTTAACTGCTGATTACTTTCATTGAAATAGATTATTTTATAAAAATCTTTAAATAACATTAATAATGATAATAAATAATAAAAACTTTTAAGGGATCATTACTAAACCGTGATTAACAAAAACATTGGAAGGTGTGAAAATGTTAAAATAAGGTCACTCATGCATGAATGTTTAACATAGAATACAGTTCACTCCAATCCCTTCATAAAGATTAATTGGCTGAATATGTACAGATTGAAGAACTTTTGAAATTTTGTTTGCACAACAGAATCACATTTACTGATTTTTGATACATATGAAATAAGATAAGTATTGAGATAAGTAAAAAATATTTTAGCATAGCAACATAAATAGATAAATAGATTATATGAAAATATGACTTTTTACAATATTTTGATCAAAGATTGAAGATAATTTTATTTTTATTTTTTTTTTTTTTTTTGGGGTGGGGGGGTCTTTCAGGTTCATCTCAAGGAATTGACAAATATTTATCCAGTTTCTGCAATGCCTTAAAACTTTTCCTTGTGCACAGGTTTGTCTGTACTCAAGAGGAAATTAAAAAAAATGGCCATATTTGTCAATCCCTTCTGATGAACCTTAAATCTAGATGAAAAATTATTTCATAAGAAATTTCAAAGTTTGCTTTTAGTAGTCATTTGACTTAATGTTTCAAAAAAAAAATTTGTATAATGCGATTTTATTTACTCAAATGTTGTTGCTATATTTGCCTGTGATTTATTAGCCAAAAGTGTATCCCATGTGATTTTATGATGCTGTTTTTTCTAAAAACATGTTACTCAAAATGAATGTAAAAGCATTACAGACCTATATTTAAGCCTAAGGTCAAGGTAACTAAAAAAGACTAAAATTTGAACATAGGTTTCAGGATGTATTCAATGGGATTGCAACTTAACTTGGATATGTGGCTACATAAATTAACAGAAAGAAGAGGAAGATCCCTGGCTATTGTTTTTCAAGTCGCTATGTCTTAGTTCGAGGTCCTATTTACTAACAATAGATTTGCAGAAGACCATATTACTGTCTTAAATCATGATTTATATGGGGGCCATGGTAATGTGAGCTTGCTCACTAAAGGTCTATTATATTTCGTTAAGAATGTCAAGAACTGTAAAACAAAATCTACAAATATGCAAATATTACTCAAATCATCAGATCACTTATTCAAAGATGTATTTCCCTTTCATGCTTTTAATGCTAAGTAGTCACTTCCTTTTTAAGCTTACCTGGCCAAAATTGCCATTGTGAGATTTTGCCATCAATTGGCATCCATCGTCTGTCTTCATTGCATACGTAGGCCGATAATTTTTACAAAAATCTTCTCCTGTTTGAAGATACAATAGCGAGAATTTTTCATCAAAGTCTAATCAAGGAGTGGAGGTATACTCTGCAGGACATAGCGGGCAACTTCTCGTTGCAATTAGCAAATGTGTCATTTTTATATTGTGTTTTACAGATATGTATACATGCAATGAGTGCCGCAAAGCTTACAAGACTAGAAAAGGTCTTCAAAACCATGCATGCAATATATGCAAATTATGCCAAAAAACTTTCGCATCTGCACAGAATTTAAAAAGACATTGTTGTAAACAACAGACATTAAGCAGAGAAATTCATTAATGCAGATTTTGTCATAAGGAATATTCTACTGAGAATCGACTGGGATCTCATAAATGCTCATATATACAAAAAATACCAAATACTATCAGTATATTGTAATAAGTAAGTTCGATTACCTCCCCTTTAACATGTTGACTGAGATTATATTGATGTTTGCGCATTCTGTGCTAGTGTTCTACTTCTGTGTAAAGTTTCATTCAAATCTGTCCATCCTGTCAACATTTGTGAGGAGTTGAGCTTCTGAAAGACTTTTACCGTAAATTGTAAAATAAAATAAGTAAATTTTATTATCTCTCCTAGAACATGTGTGACTGGGATTATATTCAATTACATACATCCTTAGGTAGTCTTTTACAACTAAGAAAGGTAAAATAAAAATCTGTCCACCCATCAAGGAGGTGTTGCACTTATAAGGCATATGGACAGAAATGCAAACAGACTGACAGATGGTGATTCCTATATACATCCCCTATTGTAATATCTTCACATTTCAATCACCTTCAGTATCACATTCAGTATATTTTTTTAAGAAATCATGAAAAAGAAGTTTTTTAATTTGAGGGATAAATGCCAATGACACAGCAACCCACTGATATTCATAAGGCAATGTCTTGGAGCATCTAGTTTTGTATTGAGTACAATATATTGAGGACAAAACTCGGCAGATTCCGGTACATATATCCAACTTATGTAGGTTATCGGAATCTGCTGAGGTTTACCGACTTAAAAAATACCAATATGGCAACAAAAGACATAAGGACATTAGTACTAAATGTTTCAACTTTTTTTCTTCTTTGATCATATACAAAAGAGAGGGACGAATGATACCAGAGGGACAGTCAAACTCATAGATCGAAAACAAACTGACAACGCCATGGCCAAAAATAAAAAGACAAACAGACAAATAATAGTACAGATGACACAACATAGAAAACTAAGGACTAAGCAACACGAACCCCACCAAAAACTGGGGATGATCTCAGGTGCTCCGGAAGGGTAAGCAGATCCTGCTCCACATGTGGCACCCGTCGTGTTCCTTATGTTATTACAAATCCGGTAAATAGTCCAATTCGGTAGGTCACATTCGTGAAAAGGGAAGGGTATTGTAATTACGACATAAGTAACATATCCGATATCATCTGTGAAACGGTTATTCCATAACAGTCAACCAACTCGTGATGGCGTCCGTAAAATGTACGAAGGGATGACTTCAACTTCACCATTTGGAACTCTTGGTTTAATAGCTTCCTTGTGAGCAGCAATCTTCTATCAAGGAAATCATGATAGGAAATACAAGCCCGGGAATATCGTATCAATTGGGAGATATATACTCCGTATGCAGGCGCTGCTGGAATGTTGCTACATAGAAATGGAAAGTTCACAATTGGAAAGCTGAAATCATCTCTTTTGTCGTAAAGTTTTGTTTTCAACCGACCCTCATTGTCAATTTCTAGATGTAAGTCAAGATATGAGGCAGACTTAACTGTGTCTGTAGTATCCTTTATCTCTAGTTCGATGCGAAAGATTCGTTCAACAAGCTGTAAATGAGACCAATGACTGAATATCAGTGTTTTCCTTATAGGGAGTGGGGATTATGGGCGGGACCTGGTGCTATAATGTCCAATGCTGAAGATATGACGAAATGGATGAAATTCCATTTGAACCGAGGCCTTGACAAATATGTCATTCCATTAATGAGTCAGTCTTATTTTGATGCATTACATGCAGAACATATCGGTTTATCCTACACCACAGTCAATGAATATTTCAAAAATCAGATAGAGCCAACGGAGCATACAGGATACGGATTGGGATCTAAACTCGGAACATATAGAGGTAATTCGTAGTGATATTTTCCGGAATTGTTTCTCTGACTTTCATGTGTAGATGATTACTTGTTCATGTTTATTGTCTTTTGTTGATACTTGCTTTATTGCCGGGTTATCATGCAGGCATACCATCATTTTTTTATAATACTTTCTTTATTCATTCTTTATTTTAAAAGAAATTAAAGGGTATATATGATTGATAGCTTGTAAACACGTACATCTGTGTTAATTGTCTATAGCAATGTCTGATATTGGGTGTATAGAATAAATGTATTTGACAAGTGTCTACAGTACAGTATACTATGTGGTATTGTTTTACTTGTATCTGTGTTTATGGCGTATTGGTATTGTAGAGTTAAGTTTTGAACTTTTTCTGGTTTGATCTTTATAGTAAGGTCATCCATGAGGTATGTTTTCTTGTTACATTGATTTAAATAACAAGATCGAAGGTGAATTTTAAAAAAAAAAATAAGATTAATTTACATATTTTGATTTCTAACAAGAAATCGAGTTCTGTGAGCGCAATTTGCCTTTATACTTTTTGAAAGTACATTATTAGATTTATCTTCTTTTTCTTAATTATGTCGTTTAGTTTTCTTTTTGTTCACAAAAAAATAGGTTTTCCATATATAAACTATACAACCGCCTCCGGTTGCGGGATTTTCTTGTTGTGTTGAAGACCTATTGGTGGCCTTGTGCTGTTTTCTGCTCTTTGGTCGGATTATTGTCTTTTTGACACATTCCCCTTTTCATTCTCAATTTTAAAATGTGACAATTGTTCACAGCCTATAGCTTGAAAATTGAAAAAAAAATCTTCTGTAACCCACACTTCATATTACATTTTTGACAATATCATGATATAAACAACATTTTGGCAAAGAAACATAAATCTATCGTTTTTAAATTACGTCCCTTTTAACCGTAATGTTGGTTTTTATTTTTATTAATTGAATTTGTTGTTAAAAGCAGAACCTTCTCTTGTCGACAGCAATGGAAGTTCAATTTTTTATCATCGTATCCATTATAAATAAGGGAAGTCATTATAATTGGTCTTCCTCGAGCAAAAACCATATTCCCATTTCAATAGAAAATTCATTAACAATTTGATCGTAGGTGAATGTTTTCATTGCTTTGTTAAAACAATTTTTAATTGTAGGTAAAAATATTTTGTTACATGGTGGCAGTACCTTCGGTTATAGATCTTTTATGACCTTATTTCTTGATCAGAAAATTGTTGTCTTTACTTCTATGAATGGGGAAGATCAAGATGATAACACGTATAAATTCCGCGTCCTGCTTCACAACTTCTTGTCGAATGTTGCCCTGAATGTCTCACCGTGTTTTAATGCTTCGGCAATACTACAACGGCTTTCGAAACCTAGATATAAAGGATATAGCACACAAACTCAGGCAAAACGAAGTTTGACGGATTACGTTGGTCATTACAATAGTCCAATATACGGAAATAGTATCGTTAAGATAAAAGAAAATAACAAACTAGGTCTAATCTATGGAAATGGTACTTGGAATTTATGGTCAAAATCTACTAAAGATGAATTCAAAGGCACTGCAACAGTACAAATATCTAAAGCTTCAGCTGCTTACGATACAGTTTTGATCCCACGCTGAATTTTTACGAAAATTTGCATACAAGCTTGAATCTTGTCAATTCAAATATGTATTTAAAAAAAATGCTATCATGTGCTAATTTAAGAGATAAATGGGGTCCACATTTTAAACATTTACTAAAAATTTCGGTTTCTTGGACTTTTCTATCCTTTGGACAGACATACCTAACTTTTTTGTTTCAAAAGATAAACACAATCGGATTTCTGTAAAACATTTGGGATATCTTCTCAACATAAGTAAGCTCTAAATTGGTGAGATAATTTTTTTTAAAAATGTTCCTACAATTTTAGAAAAACAGCAGTTTTTGCTTCATACATAATAAAGTCAAAAGTCAATTAAAAACAGAGGGGTCAATGTACTCGTTTTCGAGCTAAATATTAAAATCAGTCGAAAAATGCATCTTTTCCCAATATGTCACAGTTTGACGTCGCGAAAAATAACAATTTACGTTAGCAGATCATGATCGTCATTACCTCCTCTGATAACTGTATCGTATGTCCCTTTAGAAATATTTACTCAAGAAAGTTTTATATCACTTTGTTTTATTTTAAAATTTGTTTGTTTTAATCTCGAATTATTGATGCTATTGTCATGTCAAATGTGTATGCCCTTCGTGGCACGTAATTTGAATAAAATATTCTTCTTCGTCTTGTTGTACAATAGGTTATATTTTTTTTACAATTTGTAGTGAAGAAAAAGAGACATTGTAAGACAGCAAACTAACACAAAAAACACATCTACAAGTAAAAAATTAAGTTCTCGTCTATAAATATATCAATAAATAACTATTTCAATTAATATCAACATCCAGGATTGAAAACTGGCTTGATAGATCTGACAGACAAAGAAAAAAGTAAAATACATTTACATAAAAAAAAGGTGAATAAAAAAAGACAGACATCATCGTGGTCAGAACAAAAACAGACCACAAATTGAATATTGAGTAACACAACTCACCAAAATTGTGTATGAACCAAGGTGATCCAGAATGGCAACAGTTCTTGTTCTATTAGTGGCACCCGTTATGTTCCTTATTTAAAGAAAAAAATAGTAAAAGTCGCATACGATTAAGTCATAAATCTGGAAAGGGGACGAGATTGTGGTTACAAGTGGAACATATGCGTAGTCATCTGTAATATAGATTTGCCATAACTGTGACGGTGTCGAACAAATTATGATGTGTCCGTTAAATTTTCGATATATGAACCTTGGTTCACTAGCACCCTTGTAAACAGCAACCCTCTTAGTCTACAAAGGAAATAATGATAAGACACACTAACCCTGAAATATCGTATTGACCGGGAGATATATTTTCGTGCTTTGTCATCAATTGAGAAGAAAATTATTGTGTGATATGAAGCAAGTCCTGTTTTCTTAAAGACAAACACCCGCGGGTTTGCTGTTTATCATAATACGTAGAACAATCATTGTTAAAATTCAAACACAAAACTACCACATAAATACATAGATGCTATAGTTATTGATAATATATTTTTAATTAGAAATATACATAATAATATGTTAGATTTTGATTTGTTACATATGAAAATTGAATCAATAAAAATTAGTTTTTAATAAGAAAAATGTATTCATATAGAGAGAGGTATACACACAGTTTAATGGCATTTTTGTCTCCAGAATTACTGATTTTAAGATATTCTTAATAGGGTTCAGCTGATAAATGAAAAATAGTTTGACAAAAATGCAGTCCGAATTAGAAATAAATGTCAATTTCAAAGACATAGTTTTGACTATTGAACAAATGATTCATAATTTATTCAAACCTTCAAAAAGGAATTGTGAAAAAAAAACTTTCACTTGAGATTAGCATTACTTTTTTGTCGTTAAGAATGCCTCTCAATAAAAACTGTGAGTGATCATTGTGAAAAAACCAACATTAAAAAAGTATTTATTCAAATAAAAGGACAAAAATTTAAAATTAAACCACGGTGAACAAATAATGATCAACGATTTAAAGTCCTTTATTTAAAAAAAATTCTGTAATGGGCATCTTTGTACCATTCTTGAAAACTTGTGGTGACCTAGTAACTAATGCTTGTAAATACGAAAGGAAAACAGTTGAGAAATTGCCTTGATTACTCCCACGGAAATTTACTTTCTTTCATGCAATGAAACCTTATGTGAAGTTTATTACTGGACTACTAAAATGTTATTCATGCCAAGTATTTCTTTATTTGAAGCAAACTTGTGAGCCAATTTAGAGAGAACATATTGAGTTATCATGGGACATGATGCAAAATGTCGAATTTAAACGATTAAAACCCTTGGGCAACAAATGTTATGAGCTTGACTTCACACATCCAAATGTTATACACAAAGATCTATCAAGACAAATGTCATGTCTTTTCGTTTTAGTTTTTCGAACTTGCTGTCTCTTAACCGTATTCTCCACATCTACTTTATTCATATTGAGTTATGATATCATGAGATGTGTGGGCACGGATATTGGTTTACCATAATTCAGATGTTCTTCGTTTACGAGCGAATTAAAATCTTCTATGTAATAATATTAAACTGTGCTAATTTTACTGCACCAGGTGAGTATTTCAATTTGTATTCAGTACAATATGGCTTTGATCATATTTCATCGATTTCCCCATCATTGAAAATAAAGTTGCATGTTTTAAGCCCTAAACGTCACCACCACTGGCATAATGAAAAACCCCTAACGCCAAAACCCTTATCATAATGGAAAACCCCTAATACACCAAGACCCCTATCATAATGAAAACCCCTAATACACCAAGACCCCTATCATAATGAAAAACCTCTAATACACCAAGACCCTTACCATATTGAAAATTAATTAAAACGTTACGGCTCCAGTCATTAAGAAAACAAGAATATTCTTTTCAAAATGATCATGATAAGAAAAGATAATAAAATGTTACTCGCAACTCGATTCGCTAAATAGAAAGACTCGTTCATACAAAATTATTCTACTGTTTACTTGCTTGCATCGAGTGCATGAAAATCGTGGGTAACAAGTCAGAGGTTCCGATTGTTGCATTTGAACTTACAACCAACGACCCCACACTAGCTTTTTTATAAATCGATCTATATAAAACTAGTTAGCGGTCACATTATCTTGAATCCTAATCGGTCTATCGGTCTAATCTGAACCACGGCGTTCACACTAAATGTAAAAATGCAATCGATCTGACCTTATAATCCGTGAAATTGTAAACACTGTGTATAAATAGAAATATCTTATCAAATTAATGTGTTGATACACACGCTTTCAAAAAAATAATGGAAGAAGTTATTGTTTCACTTGAATTTCAAGTTCAAATGTTGATACTGCTGTTCGTGTAGTTTTCGTTCATTTTTAACCATTTTATGTTGGTCACCAATTGTGTAATAAATTGCGCGTGTAATTTTGCCGCCAAAAATTATTTTCGATTCAATCGTACTAGTTTAGATCGATCTCTGCGTTCACATTTAAAGTAACATCGGTTCACTTAAGATCGATTCAAACTAAACTACCTCTTTTGGTGTTTTAATTTAGACCGATTCAAGATCGATTCAAAGCGTTCACATTGGGCTTACATCGATCTAAAGTGAACTGATCTAGTTGAAATCGATATAAATGTCCAAGTGTGAAAGGGGTCATAGATACAGTATTTAAAATTCATGTGATGAGTTTGAATAGTATTATGTTAAACAGCAGCAAACTTTGTTACATAAAAAGTTTTAAAGAATGTTAATATTTTGTCAGGCTGAAATTCAGTATTTTGGAGCTGGGTATGCCTGAGGGTAACTTGGTTGTTGTGGATACGGTGCTCCCGGGTATCCAGATTGTGGATATGTTTGTCCAGATTGTGGATATGTTTGTCCAGATTGCGGATAATTTTGTCCAGATTGTGGATATGTTTGTCCAGATTGCGGATATGTTTGACCAGATTGTGCTGTAACTACATGTGCGCCACCTTGTGTTTGTAAAACTGTTCCGGCGTTGTTACGACCTGTGAAAGAAATACGTCAAATTAGTTTTTATACATACTTGATCTTTCCTACACCAATGCAATATTTATTTATCAGATCAAAGTGTATAAAAATATACATCAATTGTTTTGTAACTTTGTTAAAAATTGTATAATTACATCGTTCTCAGAATAACAAAGTTGATACAGATCCATAACATTTATTTAGAAGGTGATATTATAACAGATGTATTATTTGAGCGTGTTCTTCGTACATTAAAGTTAGTTCTCTGGTTTCTTATGTGAACAATGCATTCTTTACGAGGTATTGTAAATACAGAAACAAAACGGTAAAAAAGCTTTATCAGCCGCCCTTTTGTTACTCTTCTTATGATTTGATTGGCTAGTATAACGATAATATATTTCCATTTGTATGATTACATTGTTGTAAATCTGGAGAAAACTCGTCATTGGAAATGCTTTGTTAAAAATGATATCAAAAGTTGTTTACTTACGTCTGACACAGGCACAAATCACACCAATAAAGATTGCTACACCAACCAGGCAACCAATCACAATTCCAACAATGAGTCTAATGAAAAATTAAAAAAAGAATTATAATGATTAATCAACAACAAAACAGAAAATGACATACAAATCATCGTCAGTTGAAGTATCACGTACAGGTAAAAAGAGACAAACCTGACATGACATATCGAATACAGTTGACATATCATTTGTCCAGGTACAAACAGCCATAAACAACAAGTTAAGACCAATCAATGTCAGTTGACATATCAAATGTTCAGTTACAAACAAACAAACAACGAAATGACATTATCAACATAAGTTAAAATATATGTCCAGGAACACACAAACAATCATGAAATGACATATCATATAAGTTAAAATATATGTCCAGTTACAAACAGACAAACATGAAATGAAATAAGTAACAATATATGTTCGAACAAACAGACAAACATGAAATAACATATCAACAGAAGTTAAAATATATGTCCAGGAACAGACATCAAACACGAAATGGCATATCAACATTATTTTAAATAAATGTCCAAGAACAAACAGACAGAATTGAAATAACATATCAACATAAGTTAAAATATATGTTCAAGAACACACAAACAGACATGAAATGACATATCAACATAAGTTAAAATATATGTCCAGGAACACACAAATAAACATGAAATTACATATCAACATAAGTTATATTATGTCCAGGAACACACAAACAAACATGAAATTACATATCAACATAAACTTAAATATATGTCCAGGAACAGACGGACACACATGAAATGATATGTCAACATAAGTTAAAACATATGTCAAGGAACAAACAAACAAACATGAAATAGCATATCTTCATAAGTTAAAATACATGTCCAGGAACAAACAGACAAACACGAAATGACATATCAACATAAGTTAAAATATATGCCCCGGAACAGACAGACAAACATGAAATGACATGTCAACATAAGTTAAAATATATGTCCAGGAACAAACAAACAAACATGAAATAACATATCAACATAACATAAAATATATGTCCAGGAACAAACAGACAAACATGAAATGCCATATCAATATATGTCAGTTGACATATAACATGTCCACTTACACATATACCAAAAAATGAAATGACATATTAATGATAGTGCATATATCAATCCGTATACATGTATAAACAGACGTGTTTATCTTGATAGTTTAAAAAATCATTTATCCGTTGATGTTCCAATACAGACATATCTATTTGCATAGACTTTACTCCCCCACTACTTAGACTGGTTGATGTCCCGGAACAATCATATCAATCTTGATAAAACAAGATTTAGAAACCAAATACAGAGACATGTTTATCCTTGTACGAATACGTATCCATCTTGATAGTGCAAAATTTTCTCACCCAGTACTGAAACATGTTGATGTCCCGGTACAGACGTTTCCATCTTTTTATTGAATTATTAACTCACCCGATACTGAGACAAGTTGATGTCCCCGTTAAGACGTTTCTAACTTGTTACGGAATGATTAACTCACCAAATACTGATACATGTTAATGTCCCTGTACAGACGTATCCATCTTGATAGTGCAAAATTTACACACCCAATACTGAGACATGTTTATCCTTGTACATGTACGTATACGTATCAATCTTGATAGTGCAAGATTTACTTACCCAGTACTTAGACATGATGAAGTCCCGTACTGAGGTATCCATCTTGAAAGTATGAGATTTACTCACACAGACTGAGACATATTGATGTCCCCGTACAGACGTGTCAATCTTGATAGTATAAGATTTACTCACCCAGTATTGAGACATGTTGATGTCCCTATGCAGATGTATCCATTTTGATGGTACAAGATTTACTCACCCAGTACTGAGACATGTTGAAGTCCCCGTACAGACGTGCCAATCTTGATAGTATAAGATTTACTCACCCAGTACTGAGACATGTTGATGTCCCTGTAGAGATGTATCCAATTTGATAATACAAGATTTACTCACCCAGTACTGGGAAATGTTGATGTCCCTGTACAGACGTTTCCATTTTGATAGTACAAGATTTACTCATCCAGTACTGAGACATATTGATGTCCGCATACAGAAATATCCTTCTTGATAGTATAAGATTTACTCACCCAGTACTGAAACATGTTGAGGTCCCTGTACAGACGTATTCATTTTGATAGTACAAATTTACTCACCCAGTACTGAGACATGTTGATGTCCTAGTACAGACGTTTTCATTTTGATAGTACAAGATTTACTCATCCAGTACTAGGACATGTTGATGTCCTAGTACAGACGTTTTCATTTTGATAGTACAAGATTTACTCATCCAGTACTAGGACATGTTGATATCCGCGTACAGACATATCTTTGATTTACTCACCCAGGACTGAAACATGTTGATGTCCCTGTACAGACGTATCCGTTTTAATAGTACAAAATTTACTCACCCAGTACTAAGACAAGTTGATGTCCCCGTACAGACATATCTATCTTGGTAGTATAAGACTTACTCACCCAGTACTAACACATGTTTTAATCATAGTACAGACGTATCCATCTTGATAGTACAAGATTTACTCACCCAGTACTGATACATGGTGATGTCTTTGTACAGGCGTATCCATCTTGATAGTACAAGATTTACTCACCCAGTACTGAGACATGTTGTAGTCCCAGTACAGACGTATCCATCAGGACAGCACCATGACGTTCCACTGCAGTGGTGGTACCCAGAATAACACAAATCACTAAAACCTGAAAATATTTCAAACGTTACTATCAGAATGAAATAAGATAAATAAAAAAAAAGTAAACATATATATCGAACATGACGTATTGACAGTAACAAGATGTCATGTCAATAAATAAGATTTCCGGGAGATTAGAATAAAAAAAAACAGTTCTTGCGAACCAATATCTCAAAACACAGTCCAGAAACGGGATAGTTTCAGTACTAAATAACTTTTACAATATATTGTTAAAAAATCTGTCATATCAGCATGTTACCTTGCATTATTGAAGATTTACTGAGATGCAAAGTCAATAAGTTTATCATTTTTTTTCAAATATCTATATGGAATCACATTACGTCATAATGGTGTTCACCTCACGTCCCAAGGAAGTTTCGCGCTTTTCAATTAGTTATGGCCAAACACTTTGCAGTGCTTAAAAGAAAACTTTCACTTCTTGCAACATAGTGCCATGAAACGAATGTCGAGCAGATTTATATATGTTAAGGGGATTATTAATAACCCATACAATAAATTGGGAAATTAGACCAACTAAAATAATAACAAAAACGCGACATAAAAGAAACAACAATTTCAAAGAACATCTAACTAGAAATATGTTGAAGATATGATATGTGGTATACCTATTGATGTCAACCCTACTACTATATCAAAAAGTTCCCCCAAAAATCTGTTCACATAAAAACACAAAAGTCTAACGGCTCTAACATACCACCACTCCGGAAAGAGGTTTTACTTACATCTGATCCAAAAACAAAAGCTGACATATTAAATGAACAGTTCCACAAAGCATGCACATTTGTAATGTAACAGATTACCCCAAACCAGATAAGGGCGTCAATAACATCATGTGCCTGATCTCATCCATGGAAAAATCTTAAAATAGTGCAAGACATATATCCCTCCAATCACTGAACACTTGAAAGATCCCAGATGATTGGGCGTCATTCAAGTATATTTCCAGCATTCAAAAAAAGGCGACAAACACGATCCTATAAACTATTACCCATTTCTTTAACATGCATCTGCAGCAAATTTTAGAACATGTCGTAGCTATGAAACGTCGGAAAAAATTAAAATTCTATGTAACTTCCAACTTGGTTTTCGATCATCTCGCAGATGCTGATTTAGGGTGGGAAAGGGTCCCCTCCCCCCCCCCCCCCCACTTTGTGGGGAAAATGTGGTTGATTATATAGGTAATCACTAAGGCATGACTGGAGCGGGCCCCCTCTTGGGCAGTCAGTGGGCCCCCCTTTTGAAAATTTCTGGATCCGCTACTGTTTCGTTTCTGTGAAACTCAGGTAATATCATTGAAGTATTCATGACCTTTGGATGTGTGCTGAATGATACTTTAGTCTTAGATACATATTGGTTTATAAGTTGCTTTTGGATTTGAACTAGCTGTCAGTAACTGCGAGTACTCTCAGACCTGTACTTTCCGTCTTTTTTGTTGTAGGGATGTATAAATACCCTGTCACGTCCTGTCTGTGTTTTTGTGATCCGATGAGTAAAGACCTTATCAAATTATTTTTATAGTTTGTTCAAATGTTGTACTGTTGCACTGCTGTCCCACCAGGATAGGGGAAGGTTGGCGCCCGCTAACATGTTTTGCCCCGCCACATTCTGTGTGTACAAGGTCAGGAGCCTGTGATTCAGTGGTTGTCTTTTGTTGCTGTATATAATATTTGTATTTCGTTAATTGTCATTTTTTTTTTACATAAATCCGGCCGTTTGTTTTCTCGTTTGAATTGTTTTACATGTGTCATTTCGGGGTCCTTTAAAGCTGACTATGCGGTATGGGTTTTGCTCATTGGTGAAGGCTGTATGGTGACCTATAGTTGTTAACCTCTATGTCATTTGGTTTCTGGTGTAGAGTTGTCTTATGGCAATTATACCTCATCTTTTTACTTTTATACTTAGTCTATTTGTAAAGCTTTTAAAACCTTTAAAGTTATAAAAAAAACTTCCGCATTTACAAAATGATTAAATCTTAAATCAAAATATTTCCGCTTTTCCGAAACAAGCAGTTGAAAGAATGTTTATAAAAACGTAATAATCTGATGAATTCAAATATATATAAAAATAAATTTGAAGATCCGGCTATGCGGCGTCTCGGGACCAAGAAGTACGTGGATCGACAATAATGTCGATGTGCAATATCATTAAATGTTGAATAATAATAAGTCAATTGCATGTAAAACTTTACTGTACATGAATTCAGTCGTCCGTTTGCTGGTATTCAAAAGAAATATATCTGTGTATTTGAGCACTATATGATTGAACCGTTGTCTTTGTAGTAGAATCGCAAATATTTTAATTAATACATGACCTTTTCGGATTGCATTTTTTAAATGTGTAGTTTCTAAACAATGTGTTTTGTGACTGAATATTGATAATGAGATGTATTCTTATTATGTCGTTAAGACTCGTCCGAGTAATGATAAGAGCTGAAATGACTTTCTTTGCTATTTAGGAATGATAAAAGAAGAGTCTCCATCGCTGTCTAATGACGACTAATATTTTCTACGTAAAAAGCAAGCCACAAAAAGTAAATGAGCTTTTATAACTTTAATTCCTCAAAGGACAAAAAACTTAAATATAAACAAAGACTAACAAAGATGACGTTTCTTTCTGGAAACAGGAACATTAATTTTATTATTGGCATACAATTATACCAAGACGATTTAAAAAGGGAACATTTTTGTTAAGAGCTTGCAATAGGACTTGAGTTAGAAAGCAGTAATTTTCATGAAATTTATTCCATTGTCTGAACAGCAGTAAAAAGACCGTTAAGTAGAATGTTTATTTGTATGTATTCATACCATAAGTATCTATACAAAAATAGCGAAATTTGAAAAAAAATGGACAGCCTATGAAACAATTTATGTGTACCCATTTTACACAAGTCATTTACAGTCATCGAGGTCACTTTGATTAGTCGCTGGCATCAGCGGCTAGAATTCGTTAAACGACAGCCAATTAGCGAGATTAACACTTCATAAATTTCGTTCGTCCTAAGCGCATTTCTGGATTTACCTTCCACAGCAACACTCAAACGCTAAGAATCACCTCAGACGTCTTTTAATTGAATCAGCACAGTGATTTCAGGAGATGTAGATGTTTGATATAACTTAGAGCTAAATAGTGAGAAAAACGACACCACCAAATAGGAGGTTAAAGAAAGGGAAAAAAATATATTATTTATATTTACCTGTAATTTTCACAATAGCCTGAAGTAAAACCGTTGAAAGAACACTGATGCACAATATATATTTCATTTTGATTTTTGTTAATAGTTAACAGTGCGCCTTATACTTTAAAAATGGTCTCTGAACTTAAAACATATCGGGAAGCAATATCACGTGATGTTGGTCATATTCACGCTATGTAGACACAGAGGGTTCAATTGAAGTCGGGACAAATGCACTGCTGTCAAAAGTTAGATTTGTTCATTTTTTTCTCAATTTTAGGTATGGGGGTCAAAGCAAAAAATGAAAGTATTTCTTAATACTTTGCTTAAACGTAGCTTTAATTTTTGTTTTTTTTCAAAAATATATTAAAAAGTATAGGTTACCGAGCTGTTGTCAAGCTACAGGTTGTGAAAAGTTGGCATATTTGCGATGATTATACATGGAAAAAGCATTATGAGTACAGAAAGAAAACAAAAAGAGACAATTTTGAAATAAGATATAAGAAGATAGCTCTTATTACATGGTTACAGAAAAAATAGAGTCGCCGAACTTGCTACATACAAAAATCGAGAATGTTCTTTACTTCCAATTATTGAATTACATTATCTTAGTTATTCCTCTCATAATGCAAAGTCGATAGAAACCGATCACTTCATAACATGCCAGCTTCCACGAACTGTCAGACTTATAATGGCATTATTCAAGAGCGGGACACTACTGCTAGCTATTGAGACGGGACAATATTCCAGAATGCAAATACCATTAAATGATAGACTTTGTAAATTTTGTAATACGAACTCTGTGGAACACGAAATACATTTTAATGGTTTATCCTTTATAAACAGACATCCGATACGAACTTCTCCTAAACGCACTATCACTTATTTATGACTTTGGCAGAATGAACACAGAGACAAGATTTATTGCGCTTATGAACTGTAAATACATACAAACTTTTCTAGGTCATACATTGAAAAGATTTTTTCTTTAGAAAAAAGTTTGTATGAAATCATAACTTGCAAACTTTTTATTTATAACCAGTATTTCTTCTATTTCTTTATATTTTTTTTTTCATTTTACATAAGGTTACTGTGATAGACATTTTTAGAAGATTAAATCAATCGACAATTTTATTTACTATATCATCACAATATTGACATTTGTATAAAGATTTTTATTTTTGTCAGATGTGGAATATTTTATGTCGTTATTAAAGACGTGCTTGTAAATAATTTATAAATCATATATTTCTTAAAGGGGTACTAGCTACGAGATATATAAAAAAATTAAGATATGATATTTTTTGTTTAATCATTAATGAAAGTGAAATAGTGAAATAATAATTCGCCTTGAGCAGCAAGTATGGTTCAATTTTGTCAAAATAAGCTAAGAAACATCGATTATGAATTATTCGCTTGCAAATGAATAATTCGACCTCATTGAATCAATATTCATGTGACCTTCAATTTAACACCTTAGCTAGATGGATTACGCATCAATTATGCATGTTCAGTTATTAAAAGTAAAAGGATGTCAACATTGAAAGTGAAACAAAGGTAAATCATTTGATTGACTGATTCGATCCACAAAAACTCATTCTTATACAGGTAAAAACGATGATTAACATATATTTTTAACCTATGATATGAAATTAAACAGACCTAGAAAAATCCAATTGCACGAGTTCGCCATCTATTTATATCGATTTTTATGTTTATATCGCTTATACTCGATAGTTAATTAGATGGCGTCTAGACTAAAATACACACGAAACGATGATACATATTATCGAGCCCATGTCTTGTAAATTGTTTATTTTAGACTTTTTATAATTTGGATATGCAATTTAGTATGTTATAAATCAAATATGAGAATTTGAGACAAATCGGTGAACATCAGTTTGACAGCCAAAACCCCTTTAATGTGTTTTATTGTTAATTTAATGTCTCGTAAGTCTATAAAAGCTGAGTATTGATCTTTGTTTTAACTGTTTTGTGTATTGAACATGTATATTTACTTGTAAGATCAATATGTGACACTTTAATAAAATACTTATTATCTTATCAATCTATCTTATCTTCATAAAAATGCATTAAAATATTTAAGTCGTGTAAGTAGATTAAATACATATATAAAGCCAATTGGATTCGATATTTGTACATGATATTCAAAGCTATATGCACCACATATGTCATTTGTAAATAAGAAAATAAGTTTAAAAATTTCAAATCGAGACTGCAGCAGTATGTTACTCTTTAAAATCAGCTTCTATTAGAATAGAAAATTTCTGAAGTTAGTACATGTTATTTTTTTTTGTAAAATAGAAGAGTAGTAAGTACACCATCGTCTAACAGAAATCAATTTTCAAAACAAGATATCAATAAAACATATAATATTTGGATACAAAATATCAGATCATGGGTAGTATGGTTGTAAATTTATTTTTTTCAGTTTTAGGTTTTTGCATTTACAAGTCATACTATGTTTCAAGGCAAAAATAGAAATTCGTAGATATATATTATTTGTTTATCAAAAAACTAAAACGAAGAGTTATGAACGAGAACAAAACGGTCTCTCAAAATATATGTTTCATATAACAAAACGATTTATCTGTTTATCTAATAGAATAAAATGAAAACATCCGAAGCGTCCGAAGCGTCCGAAGGGTATAAGAACACAAACATTCAAAGAGCTATTTGACCAATACGGATCTAAAACAAAATAGCCAAATCCATCTAATATAAGCTTTGCCTGAGTGAGTTGAAACCATAGATTTTAATTATTGATAACGAATAAACAAATATATGATCACATATTTCATAGTTTTGTTATCATTATTTCAATCCGTATTAACAAATTATAATACGTTTAGCGAATTATATGATTCGTGGTAACGATTTTAATCCGTGATCACGATTTTCTAAATTCTTGATCTATTTGTTTTTAGTTTCTTAATTGGTTTGTCGTACAACCCCATATTTTTTATAGGACAAAGCCCTAAAATATAAACAAAGACAAACATTGACGACGTTTCTAACCGGACAGGAACATTAATATTAGTATTGATATTAAATAGCATTTGAAAAAGAAGAGGTACAACAGGTACAAACATGAATTATAAGTTGACGATATTCAAGCTGCATACTTGCAAAGAAGATGTTTCACGGAGAAGAAACATGTAATTACCATGATTTTTCCAAAGGTCTGAAGTTCGGCAAAAAAAAAGAAAAAACCGTCAAGAAGAATGTATTTTTCTTCTTAATATAACTATATAATAAGAAATCTGCAATAGTTTTAATGGATATCATTTTACCTAAGACCTTTAACTTATTAGCTCGGTTGTTTAAGAAAATATATGTTTAAAAAAACTTGTCACACCGACTCTTTTTCGGAGCTAAAAAAAGGAAAAAGACATATAGTATTCATATTTACCTGTTATTTTCACAATAGCTTGAAGTAAAACCGTTGAAAGAATGCTGATGCACAATATATATTTCATGTTTGTATTAAATGTTCACAGCACACCTGTTTTAAGTCGATCGTAAAATATTTTTGCAAGTTGTCCCAGGAATTTTAAAAGATATCGGAAAGCAACATCACATGGTGTTGACCATACGCACGCTAAGTTGACACACATATTTTAATCGAGGTCGAACACTTGCACTGCTGTCAAAACAAAATTTTTGACTTTTTATCTTTTTAAAGGTATGAGGGTAAAAGCAAAAAATAACAGATTTTCTACATACTTATCTTAAACCTATTTTTTTTCAGCTATTTAGAATAAAAAACAAATATAGTTCACTACGCTTATTTTCAAGCTACATGTTGTGCGAAGCTGAATTATTTTGGTAACGATTATACATGTGACAATTCTTGCTACGTAATAGATAGATTTTTGAACATTTCATTTATTAGAAAATGCAATGACAAATAAACCGAATTCCAAGGTATTTTCAAAAAATGGAAATCCATAAAAACTGACAAAACAAATGCTCGGCTATACCAACCAACGAAACATCTAAAAAAAAACTATCATATTTGAGTGTTCACAAATATTTAGGTCTCTAGAATTAATGTAGAAAGATTAATTGTGTAAATGTGCATTTGGTGCAGCAAAATACAAAAGAATACCCCTGACAGGCAGTTTCCAAAGAAAATTGGTGACTTAAACCTGATTTTACAGCTAGCTAAACCTAGCTAGCTTAAAAATAAAACCAAAATGATTTCCTTTATTAAAATTAAAAATTGAAATTTTACATATTTCAATAAAAATTTGGACGATGTAATTTGCGATAGAAGATGGCGAAACCAACTCATTAAAAACAACAGTTTACAAAACACAACAAAGACGTTAACCTGAGCAACACGAATTTCACCTAAAACTGGGGTGATCGCAGGTGCTCCGGAAGGTAAGCAGACCCTACTCCACTTGTGTCACCCTTCGTGTATCTCATGTAAGTACAAATCTGGTGATGAGTCTCAGTCGAAGGAAGGAGGACGGGTTTGCGGGTACGAAAGCATGGCAAATTCTAGATGTTCAGAAAGTTAAAAACTGTTACGGATATTTTTGGCACTGCAATTTGATATTAAACTGAACAAACAGCTGAAAAATTTGACAACAAGACATAAATATTGTATGAGTTCATCCACTCACTTTAAAACAAACTATTTAATGTATTACAATATCTTATTTGACGCCCTTTTAAAGTGAAACACTCGTCAAGATTTGACAATTCAAGATCACATCTAACATTTTAACTTAGAAAATCGGAATGAGAAGACTTTTGGTGCAGAAGTATTTTACACTATTTTATTCTTACTTTCCATTCAGTATCCACGTTTTTTTTTGCACGATTAATCGTGCTTGAAACCGACAAATTTTATGACGACTTGTCTGTCTTAAATGAAAAAACATATGACTTTTCTTCAATATGTCCTCGACCGGGAAGTATGTCGATTCAATTGACAATGCGCAATTACATGTCATTCAGTACAGCAATTTCCAAAAAACCAAGAAGGTCCATTGTTATAGTGATACCTGATAAAATATAATTACGCAGGTGCTTTATGGTTTATTCAATTTTAATTACTAGTACAACAGAAATTGTGAAATGAGTTTTTGGAAAATGTATTATCTTATGGGATAATTGTTAAATAAAATTTCCTATGGATTACTCCTCAAAGACATTCAGAAAAATCTTCTTGCAAGGTTCATTAATTTCAACTTTCAGATTCATTGATGACGTCATGTTACTCCATTTTCCACTGTTTACAAAATTTATAATTTTTCGAAACACAAAGGATTGTTTACCCCAGCAATATACTTCCTTAGTTGTATTTGGCAAAACATTTCGGATTTTTTGGTTCTCAATGCCCTTCATCTTCGTACTTAATATTGCTTTTTTAACATTTTGATTCAAGCGTCACTGGTGATTCTTTTGTAGACGAATCGCGTGTATGACGTACAAAGTTTTAGGTCAGGTTTCTAAGATGAGTATAGATTCACAATTTAGTAAGCGCTTCGGAAGGGGGGGGGGGGGGGGGGGTGCTATGGCTTTTTCCTAAAAAATAGTTCTGATCCCCAATTCGATGAAAAGAAAATATTGTGGTCAAGCAGATGACCAAAAAAATATTCTGAATCCAGATTTTCCCCGTACCTTATAGTGTTAAATTTTGAACAAAATAATTTGATTGATAGCGTCGAAAAACTAAAACATAATTGCACCCTAAACATTTAGGGAAAGCCTTCTCGGAAACTAATCATTTCAGTCTTTAGTTTTCTATCTAGTATATTGTGAACTTTGTTCTGTTCGTCGAATTTTGAAATATCCCGTTGGTATCTTCCGGCTCTTTGTAATGCAGCTCCATACAGGCAATCGGATCTGTCTTTTCCAGGTAGTCTGAAATTTATATTTAGTCCATGGCCTTTATTCACAAAACATCTAACGAGTAAAATGCATTATTAGTTATAATGAAATGTTCGTATTTTCCGCGGATAATTTATTTTAGTAAGAGTTTTTTAAAGGCTGTTATGAAGTCAAATTCATAATAACTGAACAGAAAACAATTGATATGAATTGTGTTGTTATTTGTTATCCGATCGAAGCCAAATTCAAGCACAAAATCTGCCTGGATAACTGAAAACAGAGTAACCATTTTAATTAAGGAGATGTGGTATGATTGCCAATGAGACAACTATCCACCAAATTTAAAAGGAAGTGGATGTAAGCAATTATAGGCACCCGTACGGCCTTCAACAATGAGAAAAACCAATACCGTATGGTCGGCTATAAAAGGCCCCGACATGAAAAATATGAAACAATTCAATCGAGAAAACGAACGGCCTTTAAAACAAAACAATTTACGCAACAAAATATGACAGAAATGAACCAACGACAACCACTGAACTACAGGCTCCTGACTTGGGACAGGCACATAAATAATGTGGCGGTGTTGAACATGTATGTTAGCGCTTAACCACCTAACCTGGGACAGTGGTGAAACAGTACAACTGAAGAACAAACTATAAAATCAATGGAAAAAGGCTTAACTCATCAGTTGGATACAAATAGAAATACATCTAACAAAAACACAGAGTGAACGTGTACATCCCAGCAACAAAAAGACACTAAGTACAGATCTGAGAGTACTCGCAGTTACTGACAGCCATTAACAACTAATAAAAAAATCATGCATCTAAGACTAAATTATCAATCAGTATGGTTTTAATTTACTGATAACAAAATCAATATTTATACCAATAAAAACAATATTCAAAGGTTTCATTATAGTGTTGAATAGGTAACCTTTTAGAATAATAGATATAAGAAGATGTGGTATGAGTGCCAATGAGACAACTCTCCATCCAAGTCAAAATCTATAAAAGTAAACCATTATAGGTCAAAGTACGGTCTTCAACACGGAGCCTTGGCTCACACCGAACAGCAAGCTATAAAGGGGCCCAAAAATTACTAGTGTAAAACCATTCAAACGGGGAAACCAACGGTCTAATCTATATAAAAACGAGAAACACTTATGAACCACATCAAAAAACGACAACTACTGAACATCAGATTCCTGCCTTAGGACAGGTGCAAACAATAAGTTTATTTAAAGGATTGATAAGTTTATCTGGATCGTATCTAAATTTCCGGGCTCGGTTTACAACATCGCCGTAACATTTAGGACGTGCTATTCCGTTTGAAATAAGTTTTCTACAGGTACAGCCAAACTTGCAGACAAAATCTTTGTATCTATGGAAGAATTTAGTAAAGGTTTTAAGTAATTTGTGGTAACGAAATCCCTCACTGAATTATTTACTAGTAATACATAGATTACGCTCATTGAAATCCAAAACGTCACTACAGACACGACAATAGCGATCTAGTTGGGATATATAAACACCATAAGACGATGCTAAAGGAACATCACCGTCCTAAAAGGGAAAATTAACAATAGGGAAAGAAAAATCATCCCTTATGTCTTAAATTTTTGTGTGGAGTTTCTGGTGTAATACTGAAATATTTAAATCTAGGAAAGGACAGTTTTTGCTGTTAATATTTGATTTATTTAAAGTAAGTTCCTTTCAGCAGTATATTTAGAGAACTCATGATTATTTAACGAAAAAATATCATCAAGATAACGGTAAGTGTTGTTGAATTTATCAGTATATATGAGTTTGGCCATAAACTGCGATTCATAACAGTAAAGTCTGCTACTAAAGGGGCACAATTGGTGCCCATATGAATACCTACAACCTGTCGATAAACTTTATTGCCGAAACGTACATAAATGTTGTAAAGGTGAAAATGTAGTGCTTTAATCATCTCATCACTCCTCCAGTAAGTATATCTAGCACATTAACCTTTCTCATTAGAGAAAAAGGCTTTATATGAGTTGCAGCAAATAAATTTGCCACCTGATTTATCACACGACCATTTAATTAGATAGGAATACTTTGTTTGATAAGATTGTGTGGAAGTGTAGTATAAAGAGTGGAAAAGTCAAAACTGTTAACCGAATCAAAAGCACGTAATCAATCTAAAACATCCACTGTTCATATGTTTTATTACAAAAATTAACGATACGAGAAGTTGTTTGATAGTAGTTAAGGAACTCGTTAAAAGCACAGAAAGATTAGTAGTAGAACACTTACTAGAGGCCGAGATGAAACGATATTTTCCGTGTTTTTTGTGTAGTTTTGGTAACCCAATACATAGTGGGGACCTTCAAATGTTCAGAGGAGGCCTTAAGCTGAGCTATGGTAGTGATATGATTATTTACTATATGACTCTCTGTGGAGCGTACGGCCTTGAATGTAGTTGAATGTATAATTTCATTATTAAGGACTTCCGTGTAGTATTTACGTCATACCACCACCACCACATAACATTCATTTTCTTTGAAATTTAAGTAATGAGGTCATAGTTATGTCGAAAAAACAAAATCCTTTTATTACCTGTACAAATCGATACACAAACGAAGAGTTTAACATGTTGTGTGACAATGCCACTGCATAATAGAAAAATGTCTTTATCATATTTCGGGTTATAAATCGACAATAGAAAAGTAATACATCAATTTAAAAGAGATGACAAATAATAACAACACCAATTACCTGAGAGGACAAAACTCTAAAACTTAACCAAAAGGCCAGCATTTACCAAGTCTCTGAACAGTTACTGGAAACATTAATATCATTGTTCATATATATACTTGAAAAAAGTAAAAAGGGAAAAGACAACAAATAAAAGTCGAAGTACTAGATGCTTGCAAATAGAACTAGAAAACTGCAATTTGATTTATTAATATATATGTTCCATATGTAGACGCTGCTGGAATATTGCTACATAGAAAGTCAAAATTTTACCATCGGAAAGCTAAAATCTTCTCTTTTGTCGTAAAGTTTTGTTCTCAATCGACCCTCGTTGTCTGGGTTAGATGCGTTCACCATAGCTATTCATTACATATATAATGCTGCAACTATGGTCAATCTGCAGTTATCGTGGTCACTATCAAATTAGGATTTGTGGTATGATTGCCAGTGAAACAACTACCCACCAGAGATCAAATGACGTAGATGTTAGCACTTATAGGTCACCGCACGGCATTCATTATAAGCAAAACCCATACTGCATAGCAAGCTCTATCCACCATTTTTCTACATAAGGAAATGCCTGTACATAGTCAGGAATATGACAGTTGTTTTCCATTAGTTTGAGGTGTTTGAGCTTTTGATTTTGCCTTTTGTTAAGGGACTTTCCGTTCTGAATTTTCCTTGGAGTTCGGTATATTTGTTATTTTAATTTTTCCTATAAAGGACCCGACATTTCAAAATGTAAAATAAATCAAAGGAAAAAAACCAACGGCCTAATATTGATTAGTCGGTGGCATCAGTGGACACTGTTTGTAAAACAGAAGCCGTTCTAAGAACCACCTTTTGTTAGAATCAGCCTTTGGGTTTCAAAGAATATCTATTTGTTTATATTACGGAGGACTTTAATAGTGAGAAAAGCGTCTCAAGCTGATTCATACTGAGTTATATAAAACAACAAACCGGTGAAACATTCATCACATTATTCTTAATTACCTGATATAACCTGTAGTTAAATTGTTGAAAGTACGTTGATGCATATATATTTCATTATGTTTTTTCTTGATAGTTACCATTATGCTTTCTAAGTCGACCGTTATATTATATTTGTGATATCCCTCGAACAATGTGATCTTGGTCATATTCAAGCTATGTATATTAGAGGCAACAGTAGTTAACGATGTTCAGATCTTGTGAATATACAAATGAAGGTAAAAAACAAACTGGAAGAAAAATATAGACTCCACAAGGAACGAGACAAAGGATCTCTATTTGAAGTCAAGACACACGAACTTCAGTTAATATTAGTTTGTATCCGTTTTTAATGTGAAAACAAGCATAAGAACAAATACAAATCAAAATTCAATACAAGATTTTTATCGTTTTTAAAATAACATGTAACCAAAAAGTGTTAAAGGTTGCACTGTAAATATAGACAATGCAATTTCCCCTAGGAACTCCATTTACGGCTAGAATTATGCTACTTTTGCTATGAAGTTTTGTAAAAAGTTAATCCTAGAATGGAAGAAAAATAGAGATTATATCTGTGAACCAGTAGGTAGAGTAAACAAAACAAAATATTGAATTATTGGGGTGCTTTGATATGCCGAAAATAATGATGTACTTAAATTTTGGGCCCTGTTTTGAAATTATGAATATTATATATCTTCCAAAAAAGGGCGTGGTTTGTGAAACAGCTGTATTTACAAAGTGCAACCTATAAAGTAGAAAGTCTTAGCTTTTCAAAAATTAATAACAAACAATAAAAAACATTAGTGTGTGTTGACATTTGGATTTTTTTCACTCCAGATAATATCAAAATAAACAAACAGGTGAAATATTTGATACTGTTCATTTCAATGGGTTAAAAAAAAAGATTTACAGTCGACATGCAGGTATCAGTTGTTTACAGCAATCAGCTATGACCAATGACATTGTTAACATAGGATCAAAGGTTTTACGAGACTTAGTTTATTTGTATTTTCTATGCATTGTAAAACATCCATGCGATTTTAATTTTGAGTAAGCCAAAATGCATTTTATGTTTTTGTAATCTATTAAATAGTTATAATATAACATTAATAAATGACATGCTAAGTGTGGTCCTTGTTGTATTGTTTTCGTGTTGATCTTAAACCCAATTAGCAATCAAGATGTCCTTTGTCATCTTAAAATCATAAGTGGACATGATGCCCTTCTTTATCTAACAACGAGTCAGTGACCATGATTTTCTTTTATAATTAAAAACAAACGTTTAGCACTGACGTCCTCTAAAAAGCAATCAAGAGCTATGGTAGCCTAATTCAAAAAAAAAATCCTAGGAAGGTGTCACAGAAAAAATTAAAATAGCCTTTCTAGACGTAATAATTATTTGGATTATGGTAGCTTGTTGAATCTATCAATCTATCAGAAGGTCGGGATGTCCTTTGTTATAAAATCTCTCATTCAAGTGTATTAATGAATCTATCTAATAAATTAAAATAACATAATTACAAGTGTTGCGTCCGAAACTCATTTCTGGATTGACATTACAACAGGAACGTTCATTCATGAAAAATATTGAAAGCCAATGCTGTATAACTATCTTAGCACATAAAGTTATGAATAAAAACATCCCCGATGTTAAGACAGGCAAACTACAAGAACAATTAGAATGAGAATGAAAATGGGGAATGTGTCAAAGAGACAACAACCCGACCAAAGAGCAGAAAACAGCACAAGGCCACCGATGGATCTTCAACACAGCGAGAAAATCCCGCATCCGGAGGCGGGCTTCAGCTGACCCCTTAACAATAATGTGTACTAGTTAATTGACACTAAACTCCGAAACATATAAATGAACTAAAATTAAAAAAACATACAAGACTAACAAACGCCAAAGGCTCCTGACTTGGGACAGGCGCAAAAATGCGGCGGGTTAACCATGTTTTTTGAGATCTCAGCACTCCCTTATACCTCTAGCCAATGGAAAATAAACGAACACAGCAATACGCACAGTAAAACTCAGTTTAAAGGAAGTCCGAGTCCGATGTCAGAATAAGTAACAAAAGAAACTAAGCAAAATGACAATGATACATAAGTTAACAAAGGACTACTAGCAGTACTGACATGCCAGCTCCAGACCTCAATTAAACTGATTGAAAGATTATATCTTCATCATGTGAAAATCAAGCACAATCCCTCCCGTTAGTGGTTTAATATCATACTATCATAACATATGTGAGAAGAACATAACTCGTATCATGCCAACAACTGTTTTTTTATAATAAATGTGTTTATTTCCGATGCAAAGACCCTGTGAGTGAATCAATATCAATCTTTAATGACCTGACAACAGTATCGTAACTATATCCCTTCTGAATAAGTCTGTTTAAAGGTTTGATTAGCTTTTGAGGTGATTGACGACATTTTTGTGCTTTGTATAGAATGTTATTATAAAAGATTAGATGTGAAATACCTGAACGTATAAGATGTCTACATGTTGATTTATATTTACGAATGATGTCCCTGTACCGATGGTAAAATTTAGTAAATGTTTTGACTAGTTTATGATATCGAAAACTTTGGTGTAATAATTTTTCAGTAGTACAGAGCTTTCTTTCGTTAAAATCAAATACGTTGTTACACACACAAACGAATCTAACAAGTTGAGATGTATAAACACCATAAGATGATGACAAGAAAACGTCACCCTCTAAAAGTGGATAATTAACAATAGGAAATGAAAACTCATCTCTTTTATTGTAAATTTTGGTATAAGCTTCCCGGTAAAGATAAAGATATCAGGTTCCAGGAAAGGGCAGTGTTCATTGTTATTATTAGGTTTATTTAAAGTCAGTTCAGCAGAATAAATCTCTTTGATGTACATACTGAAGTCGTCATTATTGAGATCCAAAATATCATCCAAATATCTAAAAGTGTTATTAAATTTTTGTATCAGACGTTGTTTCGATGGGTCTTTGCTGGTTATAGTAATAAATTGTAACTCAAAACAATACAGGTCCGCAATAAGTGGTGTACAGTTAGTCCCCTTTGGAAATCCGATAACTTGACGATATATGGAATCTCCATACCGAACAAAAAAACACTTTATCACTGATGGGGGGAGATACTGGTAGTACTCTGGGTGACATCAGCTAACCTTCGGTATTTAGTTAGCGTTATTATTTCTCATTGTTCTGTTTTAGGTTTTATGTTATGACAACCAATATATTACACTCTAACTATAATATATTCGATAGGCAGTGCATAAAACGCTTTACAAATCAAGTCAGAATGTTCTTCTCCTATAGAAATAAAATAAAATATGGAAACAAAGCAGCTGATTCTACTAAAAACAACCATCTTCCCATTGATACATGTCAGCCAACTCCTATAGAAACAGAACAGCTTACCTCTCCTGGAAACAGACGAACAAACTTCTCCATATGACAGAACAGCGAACTCTGGAAAATGATAGCCAAGTCCTTCGTGACAGCATAAAGCCAACTTTCCCTGAATGCTCTATATCGATTGGTCATTTCAAAAAAGAAAAAAAAAATATCGTCTTTTTGGTGGCAAAGTGTTGATCTCAACTGACCGTAACTGTCATTTTAGTCGAGATATCATGCAGAACTAGAAGTTTAATAACAAAAATACCGAACTCCAAAGAATATTTAAATCGGAAAAAATCAAAAGCTCAAACACTTCAAAAGAATGGAAAACAACTGTCATATTCCTGACTTGGTACAGGCATTTCCTTATGTAGAAAACGGTGGATTAAACCTGGTTTTATAGCTAGCTGAACCTCTCATTTGTATGACAGTCGCATAAAGTTCCATTACATTGACAACATTGTGTGAACAAAACAAACAGACATGATAGGTAAAAATGTAAAAAAATAGGGGTACAGCAGTCAACATTGTGTTATAAGGTTAATCACTATAAAAACAAACAAATATGTAAACAAAGAAAAACAAAATAGCATATAGACAAATCACATAAGCAAAAATGATAGACAAGAATACAAAGAATGACCAAAGCACAACAACACATTGGCGGAATGCATAAGTACCGAGCCACGCCAAAAGAATATTGCCAAAAATGGACTAAACCGTTAATTTACAAAGACAAATAAAAGAACACTATAACACGTAATTAAGATGATAAACAGTGTCAGTACCTAGAATCTATACTTCAAGACTTTATTGTATATGGTGCATACTTATTTCATGTTCAGTGGTACAGATGCGATTAAAGGTCATCAAACGTTTAATTATTCGGTGAAGAAACATATATAGAGCGGAACGTGAATTTAGAGAATAATTCTACCTTCTTTTTTTATTCATGTAAGAAGCTCTTGTATGAAGTCTGTCTGAATAAACGAACAGACGACATCATGAGGAACATAATTGGTTCCCAAATGAATGCGGGCTTTTTGTTGAAAAAATAGACACCAAATTGGACAAATGTGTTTCTTATAAATTAAATTAAATGCTTCTTTTACATCTTCAGAATGTCAGTTTCAGAGAATTTTTGTTTGAATTAGGGTTGATTTTATGAGTATGATTTGTCTATTCCTAAAACAAGATAATAATAGTACTTTGGAAACTTTTTTCATGAAACAACGTTAAACTTCATCCTTCAATCTGCCTTTATGTTAAAACAAGCAATATATGTGTAAAGGATAGGAAAATCAACTGGTTTTTTTTAGTTAGACAGAAAAATCGGTAGCATGTTGGAGGACAATAACAATAATGTGTAGAAAACATGAAAATAATTTAAACATATAACAGTTAGCTAACAATGATAGAAACAATTTAGCTTTTTGTGTGAAATATCATATTCTTGTTCGTCAATTTAAATGGTAGGTATTTAAAAAATAGATTAACTTTTCCTCTTTTTTTTTCATCAAAACCAGGTTTTCCGAGTTACATGGACGAAACTTCAATTCTTCCTGTTATTAAATGCATATGTTAACCGATATTTGGTGTAGTTTTTAAAAATAGAGATACTTGTTTTATTTTATCAGCAATTAAATGAAGGCCTTGAGAATTACTGTCAAAATATCAATATAGCATTTCCTTTTCTAATAAACTTTAAAAGAAGGGATATCATAATGATAATTTGTCAAAAATTTCACTTTCTTTATTTACTTATTTATGGTTTGAAGCAAGACGCAGATGTTTGAGTTTATCTGCAATGAAGTTCTGAACAAATGTATCCTGTGCATTGCACAAGATTGTTTCATCCTGTACTGTTTTTGACGTTGCTGTATTAAGTTTACTCTGAAGTACAACTACCTATATAAAAGGGAAGTATGGCAAGCTTTCAGATCAGAAGTTTTTGTACTTTGAGAGCTTCATTTCAGTAATTCTTTTGATATGGTATAATGTTTATTATTGTCTTGTCTGTACATTTGTATAAGAAGTCTTTTACCCCTAAATTAGATTACCTTTGCGTTATTTGGCAAATTCTTTCGAAATTTTGTGGTCCTCAATTCTCTTCAACTTTGTTCTTTATTTCGCCTTCTTAACTTTTTTTTTGTTCGAGCGTCAACGATGAGTATTTTGTGGACGGACGCGCGTCTGTCGTGCAAAATGTTTATCCTTGTATTTATGATGAGTTTATTTATATATACCGTTATTATAGAATAAAATCTTTCTCTGATTCAAACAAAAAATACTCTGAAATTGACATTATCAAAAGTTTTAATTTCTTGATTGACAACATATTTGTTACGTTTGGAGCACATGTTTTTCAACAAGCAGTCATCATTCCTATGAGAACCAACTGTGCTCCTCTTCTTGATGACTTGTTGCGTTATTCATATGAGGCAGAATTCATACCTAAGCTTGTTTATAAGAAAGAAAAGCGAGCAGTTTGCTTTAACTTCACATTCCGCTGTATAGATGATTTATTCTCACTAAATAGTTCAAAGTATGGTGACTGCGCTGAATGCATCTATCCCATCGAACTTGAAATAAAAAATACAACAGATACAGTTAAGTATGTTCTTTATCTTGACTTACAACTAGAAATTGACTATGAGACACGGTTGAGAACAAACCATTAAGATACAAGATAGGTTTGCTTCCCAGTGCCTGCATAGGGAGTATACATCTCCAGTTGATACATAATTCAAGAGCTTGCGTTTCCTATCATGATTTCCTTATGGACACCACCACGAATTTGTCCGTTATGGAATATCTGTTTCAAGAATGACGATGAAGGTATTACAATTATCGTAACCACAACCCTGTCCTTTTTTCCTCGGATTGACATCACCGAATTATACTTATCACCGATATTAAAATAAGTAGAAGTGGTATGATTGCCAATGAGACAGCTAATAATTAAAGTTCAAAGAAGTGGATGTAAGCAATTATAGGCAATCGTACAGTCTTCAACAATAAGAAAACCGCATACCGTATAGTCGGCTATAAAAGGACCCGAAATAAAAACTATAAAGCAATTTAATGCAGAAAACTAACATATCATGTGTCGGTTCCAAGTTAGAAACTTTGATTTTGTCATTAAAGGAGTTTGGTATAGATGGCAGATCCTTGCTAGTCTTTGTTAATTTGCTCGCTATGTTTTTTTCCCAATATCAACGGAAATCAGATATAAATGTACTTAATTTGATAGATTAATTGCATTCAAAGGCCCTTTCGTCGTGCATAAGTTTAAACAGTTAATTACTTGACCCTTTACATTCATTATTCTGAACTTCAAAACAGATTGAAAGAATTAGCAAAACATTGCTTCATAAGAACAATGGTAACCACAGATAAAAATGAAAGGGGCAACTTGTTCTTTGTACTGAGGTTATGAGTTCGTACCTCAAACGTAGCAGGTGCGCTCGACTGTTAATCTTTTATTAATTGCCTAGGATTGTCAGTTTTCCTACAGAAGGTCAATGGTCCTAGAAGCCAATCAATAGTGCTGAAATTGGCGTTAAACATCAATCAATCGATCAATTCTAAATCGATTAAGAGTTTAAAGCAAGGTAACAGACACAATGTTTCACTAGGAAATAGGATACAATCGGTAATATATATAAATAACATTTGGTTGAGGCAAACTAAAGGTAGAATACAGAAACGAAAAATTCTGCAATTTTTCATTTGTAAAGGGGCATAACTCTAGAACGGTTAAAATGACACCACCAAAATTCAAACTTGATCTGTGTTTTGTGGTAATAAGCATTGTGTATAAATTTCATAACATTTGGTTGAGGCAAATTAAAGTTAGAGAATGGAAACAAAAAGTTCAGCAATTTTTCCATTTGTAAAGGGGCATAACTCTAGAACAGTTAAAGTGACGCCACCAAAATTCAAAGTTGATCTGTGTTTTGTGGTAATAAGCATTTTGTATAAGTTTCATAACATTTGGTTGAAGCAAACTAAAGTTAGAGAACTGAAACCAACTTTGGTACGGACGTACAGACGGACAAGGATAAAACTTAATGCCCCCTCAGCAACGGCGGGGGCATAAAAAAGAAGTGATGATACCAATGGGACAATCGAAATTCATGTTTCCAATAAAAACCAGACAACATATAAATGGCCAAAAATATAAACGACAAACAACAATTACAAATACTACACTGATAACTAAGGAGACGACCACCTTAGCAGCTTCACCTGCATATGGGAAATATGGGATATACATTTCCCAACTCATTCGGTATTCAAGAGCTTGCAGCTGCTACTCAGACTTTATAAAACGTCACCAGTGTCTGAGCAGAAAGTTGATGAACCAGGGTTATGTCAAAGAACGTCTCGTCCTTTTTTTTTTTTAAAGTTCATCGACAGATACCAAGACTGTGTTGATAAATATTCTGCATCAACTTCACAAATAATAATGATAGTCTTGAAGTATAGATTTTAAGTACTGACATTGTTTATCATCTTAATGATGTGTTATAATATTCTTTTTATTTGTCTTTGAACATTTTTAACCTTTGCTGTTTATACCATTTTTGTTAATATCCTTTTGGCGTGGCTCATTGTGTTATTGTGCTATGGTCATTTTTTGTATTCTTGTCTTCATGTTTGCTTATGTGCTTTGTCTTTAGAGAATCTATGCCATTTTGTTTTTCTTTGTTGACATAGTTGTTTGTTTTAATAGTGATTAAGATTATAACACAATGTTGACTTCTGTACCCCAATTTTTCACATTTTTACCTATTATGTCAGTTTGTTTTGCTTACACATTGTTGTCAATATAATGGAATTTTATGCGACTGTCATACAAGTGAGAGGTTTAGCTACCTTTAAAACCAGATTTAATCCAGCATTTTCTACATAAGGAAATGACTGTACCAAGTCAGGAATATGACAGTTGTTTTCCATTAGTTTGATGTGTTTGAGCTTTTTTTGCCATTTGATAATGACTTTCCGTTTTGAATTTTCCTTGGAGTTCGGTATTTTTGTTATTCTACTTTTTGATATTCTCGGTAGGGGAAAGAAGTTTTTTTTCTGATGGAATACTCATATTACTTTCACATTTTGTGAGTCTCGCATTTTTTATTTTTTTTACTTTAAACTTTAAACTTAAACCTGGGTGGAACTCAGATGCTCTAGTGGCACCAGTCGTGTTGCTCATGCAAGTACACTTCTAAATATAAGTTGCATTCGGTAATGGCACAATAGAAGAAAGAGGACGGGATTGTTTAACAAGTGGAACATATTCGGGTCATCTGTAACACAGATATTCCATAAAAGTCAATCAAACACTATCGTAAAACTTTTAATGGACAGACTTCAATTTTAGCACTTGGAACACTTAATGGAAGCAGTTAACCCCCATCAAGGAATTCACTCTAGAATAGGATAAATTTGGAGATATGTACTCCATATCAAAGCGCTGCTCCAATGTTGCTAAATTGAAATGGAACATTCACACTTGGGAAATTGAAAAAATCCCTTTGTCGTAAATTAAGTTCTTAAACAAAAGTCATTTTCAGTTTCTAGATAAAAGTTAGAGACAGACTTAACTGTCATATCCTTTATTTCAAGTTTGTTTGCATTGATGCAGTCAACATAGTCACCAAACTCAGAATTATTCACGACATAAATGCTTACTCATTATTGGGGGAAGTCTGTCAAGCGGAGCAAAGTGTGAAGTTGATCTGTAGGTACTCATCATTTACCAGTAATGTAAAATAATATATTTGGATAACACATTTATCTATTAGTTGTAATTGGCTCTGATCTAGCTTTCAGTACCTGTCAGTACTCATAGAATGGTACTTTGTGTCTTTAGTCTATTGTTAAGTTTTTTTTTGTGCTTTGTGTTTCACAAAATACCAAAACGCGGATAAATAGAAAAATAGATGAATAAACATGGGTATATCATATTATTGCCATTCAAGACGAAGATGTATAAAAGCATGGTTCAGACAAACTTTTATTTTAATCCCCTTAAAATTAACAGTTATTCTATGTTGTGTTTAAAGCTTCATTCAGATCATTCATATCTATGTTTTCAATGTCCATTTCTGTGTTTTTATTTTCTGGTAATTGATTGTGCCAATGTTTAGCTTTACTTCCACGACCTCGTCCTCTCGACCGCTGAAATCCTTTAGATACACCATGTCCAAAAGAAAAATTCTGAGGTACTCTGAAAAAAATAATTGATAGAGTAACATTGAGCAATGCATTGATATAATATGATAACCCCCATACATTCCCATTTTACACTGACATTTTTGAAACTTTAGTAAAATTGAATATAGTCCAAACATCCTTTCTGACCTTACAATCTGGTTGGATGTAGGCTACCATAATATCATGTTACAATCATATCCTTTGAAACATTCATGTTATGAGTCAGAGTGCACTTTGTATTACTGGATATAAGAAGTATATGACTTTGAACTATATTCCTGATCTTTACCTTCTAGATAAACAATTCAACCTTGCCAATGACACATCCTATAAAGTAGGCTACCATACCAACTAATTTAATAGCATTCCAAAGTTATAAGCTGGACATGACTTGATCTATTGCCAGTATTGGACAGACAGAGATTCCTATAAACTCCTCCCTCTTTGTTTGTATAGGTAGGTATAACAATTTTACTGTAGTATTAATAAGGGACAGGTTTGTCTTATATTTGTGGAAAAAAATAGGTAAGCAGGAATTGTACATGCCTGATGAAACTTTGGATTTACTATTTGACATATTGTATGAATACCTGTTTAGTGTTGAAGATTGTTACTATGTTGATCTCTAGATGTCTTTTAAATATTTGTATCATTAGGTTTCTATCTCATTGATGCAAACCCAACATCTTTTTTCTTCATCTTTAACATGTCAATTATTCCTATTGATGCTAATGTTTTTCTTAAGTTGTATGGTAAGCCAACAATCTTTTTTCAATAGTATTATATAGACAAGGCAATTTCAAATCAATGCATTCCCTTGCAACCCTTTTTCTAATACACAACCACACATACACACACTTGCATGTGTAGAATATAGTGATACTTATTGCCTTCATAAAATTCATTGTTTGGACACAAAGACAAAAATTACCTCTCATATTAGATGTTTCCCTCCTTGTGGCGACAAACACACACATTAGTATCTCCCATGCATGTCAAATTTTATTTCATATGTCCCTTGCCATCTTGATGGGTGTAATTATTTTTAGTCAGCCCATTCTCCAGGAAATTAATGATAAGGTCATACAGTAACATGTTATGTTTTCATCTGAGTCCTTTGTTATATGGATAGTTGTCTAATTGGCAATCATAACAAATCTCTACATTTTTGTTGAGCCTGCAACATGTATGTCGCTAAAGAGAACATATTCTAGTTTCAGTCAGCTTCAGCATTTAGGTTCAGTCTATGGTTTACGTTTATTAGACATCATTTACTTTGACAACCCTTTATGAAATTTTATGAACAGAAGCTTTTTCGTGACCAAAAGACAGTATCCTGAGCAAAATAATAAAGACTTTTTTTTTATGTTTTTATATATTTTACTGATAAAAGGACTTAGTTTTTTACAGTTAACAAGTGGATACAGTCTGTTGTTAAAGTTTGTTACACATCAATTACTTTGTCAAACCTTCATAGAATTTTATGAAACTTTGGCAGAAACCTTTTAATGATTAAGAGATAATGTCTGAAGCAAATTTTGAAAATATGTCTTTTTTTCATTTTCATGATTTGACTCATAGATGGGCTTAGTTTTTTTCAGTTAACATTTATATATAGACAGTCTAAGATTATGTTTTTTTTACACAAAAAACTTGTTAACCTTCATGGACTGTTATGAAACTAGGACAGAAGCTTATTTCAACATCATGAAATAGCATCTTTAGAAAAAAATTTTTTTTATTTTTTTCATTTAATATTTTACTAATAAATGGACTCACTTTTTACAGTCAACATTACTCTTATACACTGACAACAGCAATTATAGGTGAGACACAGGGTTTTGCAGAACTCTTTAAGGATTTTATATAAAAGGTCAGTTTTTAAACCTTTTTTTTTTCTCAGTATAAGGATGTAATTAATATTCATCATCTGAAACTAGATACTGTCATTTAAAAACAAATGTGTATACAGCATCCCCTGAAACAGCAATAATTCAATTAGCATTTGTGTTGATTGTACAACAGTCCAAATAATAAATGCCCACAATAATTTCTGAACTAATAGTACACTACCTATAGCTGAACTTTAGTTTAGGTCTGTTCTCTTTGTCAACTTCTGTTTCCATTGACACAGATTCTGTCAACATTCCTGGACGACTCTTATCTTGCAGTTTTAGTCCATGGTCATTACTGTTATCCCTTTCTGTTTCCATGGAGATGAATTCTGTTGAGGTTCCACATGGAATTTTATCTAGTAATTCCTGTTTGTTCTCTTTACTGGTATTTACTGTTGTTTCCATGGTTATAGATGTTCTAATTTTTTTATTGGTGTTTGAACTATAGAAAAAAAAAATGCTTTTTCATGTTTTGTTTATTAATATATTGTGTATATATCATTAGAAATTTTGTTGATTCCAAGAACTTTCAAGATCACTTTAATAAGTAAAGAGTAAGGGTCCATTACTCATAAGAATGTTTGTGGAGAGTAACAGGTTCTCTGCAGGAACAACAAACTTTGCAATAAGACTATGAGTGGTGCACATCACATGCAAGCCAAAACATCCGCCACTACCCAGATTAAAGAAGCAAATAAACTTTAGTTATTATCAGAAGGTTATGCATTTTCAGCTTGCTTTCAGTAACTGTGAGCATATCATTGATACAATATTATTCCCCATAAAATTAGTTGTAACTGTATTTTTGTTGACCATCATTCTTTTATTAAGGAGATTAAAAATGTTCTGGCCTAACTGAGATAGCAAAGAGTAAAGCCCTAGTTTTGTCAACTTAAAAAATCATGAAACCTGATTTTAACAATATTTATTTGTCACTTGTTTGAAACTTGCTCGTCATTTATTTGTGTTGGCTTGGGTGTTTATCTGTAGGCAACACATTGAAACTTCTTTTAGCGTCCTTTTTGTCAATTTTGTCCAGAACTTGAGAAAGATTTTGATGTTGGTTTTCTTTAAAGTAAAATCATAATATGGAACAACAATATTAAAATGGAAAACACGACAGGTTTGATATCTTGTCTTGTTTTCACTTAATTAATTGGTTGTTGCTTGTTTAACATCCAATAAAATGAGAACAAATAAATAAACATTTTACCTTTGTCATTTCGGGGCCTTTTATAGCTGACTATGCGGTATGGGTTTTGTTCATTGTTGACCTATAGTTGTTAATTTCTATGTCATTTGGTCTCTGGTGGAGAGTTGTCTCATTGGCAATGATACCACATCTTCTTATTTTTATATTCCATACAAAAAGTAAGTTTTGCAAGGTAGGTCCACCTGAATAAAGGATGGGGGTCAGAGTTCAGATTTTTTATCAAAAGGAATGGTTCAGAGCTATTTGAGAATTGAACTTCAGTATTTGGAATTACCTTTTATTTGATGTCTTCTCTCTGTCAAACCTGAAGTTGCTAGGATATTTATGAACCTTTATCATGTGATTTTTTCTTTGTTTTCGATTGGCTAACTTCATACTACAGGTAGGAATAAGACACTGAAACTATAAATTAAAGATGGTTACAAAGGTTACATCGCTATAAGATTACTGACTTTTTGCAGATTTGTTTTGACAAATTCTCATTAAACTATTTCTTCATCAAAGGTTCAAACAAAGAGAAATGTGTATCACACTTTCAGTGATATGAATGTGTTTTTGTCAGAGCTAGTTATTCATAAATTCTTTAGTTTACAGAACCCTATAAGTGGTTGTCTCTATATATTCATACAATGTGTAAATACCATTCCTGTCACAAAATCCCCAAGAAAAGTAAATACATTCCAACTTCTTGCTTGGGACAATTAATTTCTGTAATAGAACAACCAGTAGTGACAATTCAGAAAACTTATCGGGGAAAGTAGATTTTTGTATTGTGTTTGTCCCTGGATAAGTAAAGAATTTGGATATTTCCACACCCATGATTCAAAGCAATTCAAGAATATCAAAAAAGATGCAAATACAGAATTTATTATAAGCTCTTGTGTATGATCTCTTGTATTGTACAGGAGCTCTTGTTTATAGTAAAAGGCTATTCATTGAAGTTATTTTTTTTCTCTTTAAGTTTCCTATCTTTTGTCATAAATTAGTGATAATGAGTTGATATTTGATTGATCTTTAATGTGCATCCCTGGAGAGGTCTCAGTTATTTTATTACACTTTCACAATATTATTTTTTTATATATTTTGGTTTTATTGTTGAGTTACTGTCAAATGTTGTTTAGAAAACTTGATTTTACCAAAACTAACTACAGCTCACCATGTGTTGTTTTTCAGCCATTAATTCAAACATGGAATCATGCCACTCTAACAGATGTATATCTAACAGGTGACTGGATGGATAAAATCTTCTACAGATACTACAAACGTTCCTATGGATACTGTTGTAATGGGATTCATATCTGAAATCAATTCTCATTCATTCATTCATAGTATGGATGGGAATTCCTTCAATTCAATATTCTTAAATTTTCATGTCATTTTTCTCTATTCTTTATATGTTTTACCCATTATTCTCTATTCTCTATATTTCAGCACCTCAGTATTCTTTATTCTTTATATTTTGGCCAAAATTTTCTGTATTCTTTATTTTAGGGGCCCTCATACAGTTGGGTTTTATCTTATTTTTGTACAGTTGAAACCAATATATTATTGAAGCAAGCATCTGGGAGTTAAGTGACGTCATATGGACAAGTTTGGGGGATTGGACATGTTTTTGAGGGTTACATATAAATGTATACACTTATACTTATGAACATATATTGTGACATATGTTCATTAGTATAATCTGATAACTGGTGTGATCATGTTATGCAGTATGGGTTTTGCTCATTATTGAAGGCTGTATGATGACCAATAGTTGCTTACTTCTATGTCATTTGGTCTCTGGTGGAAAGTTGTCTCATTGGCAATCATACCACATCTTCTTATTTTTATATGTACATGAATCCTGTGGTATGTTGGTCCCTTGTCACCTGTGTTGCAGAGAACTACTCACATAATACTTTACAACCTGCAGTTTATTTGTTGTTATAAATACTTACTCAGCTAAGGACTGGAAGGATTTGTCACATGTTCCTATACCACAGTTAAATATTGGTTTCCTAGAAATAATACAATATTAGTGTAATGAGTTTTGATCTGGTTAGTACTTTTGATTTCTACAAACTATGTTGATTTCTCCAGTAATTTACAAAATAAAAACAGACATGTTATCTTTTTTTCTTGATTTATGAAGTCTTTATCTTTATCAAGTTTGTTTTTATGACATCTGATATTTACCATACATTGTATTTATTTAATCATTAAATTTAATAACTGGTGCTGAAAGAAGACAAACCCTCATCATGTACATGTACAATGTCAAACTAGGATTGTCATCTCTCCTTATATTGCTAATAGGTTTTAGTTGACAGTTTTCCACTGTCTGATTTTCTGTTGAACCATTGATTAAAAAATAATTCATGTGAAAAATCTATTTCATCCTCAGCAAACAATAAATAACAAAATATCATACAAATTTTTCAAAATATTGAACAATCTTTCACTGTTACCTTTCAAGAATATCGTCCACATCTTCTTTATAGGTAACATGCTTTGTTGCTAAGCAACAAATAATATTTCCCTCTTCAAAAAGTGGACTGTCGGTCTTCATTAATCTTTTGGTTGTAATCCAGCTCCATGATAGTTTTGTTTTCATTTTTATTGTTTTTGTGAATAAAAAAAAAATTTCTGTATATATAAGACTAAAGATAAATAAAACAGAAATAATAAATTTGAGGAAATTTTCTTTTCAGCAGAGTTATTTTTCAGCTAAGGGAAAAGAAAGTCTATCCATTATATCATCAATTTTATCTTGTAATGTTTCTAAAATGTCTGATGAGATGAATAGGCAGTTTTCACCAAGATCTTGGATGACAAATTTGCGACCAAATGCTTCTGTGTCGTCTAGATGAAGAAGAAACTGTTTCATAGCTGGATCACATTCTACAAGGATTCCTTTAGTTACGTTCACCATTATATCAACATATCACTGAAACAAAATGTTAAATATAGTTTTATTATTGATTATTCATGCATTAAAACAAAAACAGCTTTTAATATGAAATTACTGTGACTTGACTGTAAGTGTTGCTCTCCACCTATTGCAGTTTATTAAAAATTCTGACGAAATTGCAATTTGTTTTATCAAACCAAACTGTTCAACTGGTCAGAAATTTTAACAAACTGCTGTAGATAACCACAGTCAAGTCGTGAAAGTGCAAGGTGATAAAGGAAAGCATACTTACATTCAGTTTTATATAAAGATTGGACTAAAAAGGGGGTTTGGCTGATTAATGACTTGTTAGATGAATGTGGAAATTTCATGACTTTTGATAACTTTAAAAATGTATACAATATCAAAACTAATTTCCTTACATATCAAGGCTAATAATTTCTGCAATAAAAAAGTATTTAAAAGAATATAATATATGTATCAATGACTTAGTGAGAGAAAACGGCCCAGTCTTGCCCTCAGTTATAAAAATATTTTTCAAATCCCCGAGAGGTTCAAAAGATATGTATAATATTTTAAACAGTAAAAAGTCAAACCTTAAACAGAAATGATAACAAAAATGGTCCTTAATTCTCAATACAAACTACAATTGGAAAATATCCATATATTGCCCTTTTATATTACCAAGAATTCAAAATTGCAGTGGTTTCAATACAGAATAATACATCGAATTTTAGGTACGAAAGAACTTCTCTTTAAAATAAAAGTGAAAGATACAAATAAGTGTAGTTTTGGGTGTGGAGGTGTCGAAACAATAGAACATCGAAGATACCAATTCTGGTATTTATTCAACAGGAGAGAGAGACACCTATTGACGGTGTTGGAGAGCTGCCTTGAAGCGCTCAACTGTATTAGTGCATACAATACTGTCTTCCAGTTGGTTCCAATGTATTATGCTCTTAACAAAGAAAGAGTTCTTATATGGATCTGTATTATATGAAATAGTGTTTAATGACTTCGTATTGTTCTTCACTGAATTTGCCACTATATTTTCTCTTAGGTTTACCAAGGATTTGTATAGATCTTACTATACAAATCCTTGGGTTTACTTTTAACCAGAAAATCGTTAGGATTAATAGCTCAGACCAAACCCTCAACCAGTTTGTACAGAAATACCAGCCGTTGACTTGTTCTTCTTGACTGTAGATTGTCCAGTTCTAACTTGGCTATCATTTTAATCTTGACTCAATACACCTTATCGCTATTTGTCTGCCATTAGGCATTACTGGACATCACAAAGGTTCCGGTAAAATTTTGAAGACACAATAGAAAATTTCTGACGCCACAATGGAAAAGTGATTGTTGTATGACGTCAAAAGTTCAAGCGGCGCAGATTTCCAAATAGCGATAAGGTGTATTAGAATGTATTTCAATCATAAATTTGTGTGTTATGCTCTTTGTGGGCCCTATAATTTGGAAAAAAATAAAATACTCTATTCTATTCTATTATCTTATGATCTCATATGTAAATCAGTAAACGAGATTTTGAAAAGAAAAAACTCATGTCAGATCTACCAGAAAATTATCCAGACAGCGAACAAATAATCATCACAATTAATGGAGTGGAAAAACAGCTGAAAAATCTTAAACCACACAAGGCTGCTGGACCAGACAACATCAAGCCAATGATTCTGAAAGAACTAGCCAGTGAAATTGCTCCAATCTTAACCATCATATACAATTTTTCAATGGAGAATGGAAAGATACCCGATGACTGGCGAACTGCAAATGTCACTCCAGCATATAAGAAAGGCCAGAAATACATAGCAGCTAACTATAGGCCAATATCCCTAACATGTATTTGCTGCAAAATAATAGAACACATAGTCACCAGTAACATCATGAAACATGCAGAGGTAAATAACATACTATACCCATTACAACACGGCTTCAGAAGTAAAAGATCATGCGAAACACAACTCCTTGAATGTATCGATGACATCACAAAAAACCTGGAAAACGGAAAACAATCAGATCTGCTAATACTTGACTTTTCAAAAGCTTTTGATAAGGTGTCCCACAGCTTACTCCTCCATAAATTACACCATTATGGCATCCGAAGTAAAACAAACAAATGGATAAAGGAATTTCTCACCAATAGAACCCAGGTAGTAGTTGTTGAAGGCGAAACATCTGACAAAGTAAAAGTAGAATCCGGAGTACTGCAAGGATCAGTATTAGGACCCAGTCTTTTTCTGTTTTACATCAACGCCCTACCAGAAGGCTTACACTCCACAGTGAGACTGTTTGCGGACGATACTGTGGTCTATTTGACAATTTCATCAGACAGCGACTGCCATAAACTCCAAGAAGACCTGGACAAACTGGCAAAATGGGAAGAACTCTGGAAAATGGAGTTCCATCCTGAAAAATGTAGTGTCCTCACAGTTACAAAAAAGAAAAAGCCAACCAAGTGGGACTATAAACTCCACAGCCATACTCTGGTGCATGAAACATAAACTAAATACCTAGGCTGCACCATCGCAAATGATCTAGATTGGGGAGAACATATAAACAACATCACAGGAAAAGCCAGCCGAAGCCTTGGTTTCCTACATAGAAACCTCCACATTAGCTCAAAATCCATCAAAGAGCATGCCTATAAAATATTAGTAAGACCGCAAATGGAATACGCCACGACAGTATGGGACCCGTACCAGCAAAACCACATAGATAAAATTGAAAAGGTACAAAGAAGAGCTGCACGATATGTAACCAGCAGACATAGAAATAGATCAAGTGTCAGCAACATGATAAATGAATTAGGATGGAAAAGCTTACAAACAAGACGAAAAGAAGCACGACTCATCATGTGTTACAAAATAACAAACGACCTTGTAGCCATAGACAAGAATAAATATCTACGAAACCAACAAGAAGCTCAAACCGGACAGGACAACATACTTACCTATTACAGCCAGCCACCAAAGACTGTAGGAAATGGTCCTTCTTCATAAACACCGTCAAGGATTGGAACAAACTGCCACCAGATACCGCCACAGCAAAGTCTCTTGAGATATTCAAGTCTCAAGTCACCAAAACCACAAACTAAATCATCAGAACAATTTGTTTTTATCCTGTTTTTAACCTGTTTTTAATCATGCGCAACTTGCCAGAATATTCATCATGTTGAATGTGGGCAGTATTTGGAAGAAGAAGATATGATCTAAAGTTAATATTATAAGCTTTCTTGTTTTGTTAAAACTTACACATTTGCTATTCGCCTAATTCAGGGGAATATAAGTAAGGGGGAGGGAAACCAATGATAATATGCTGGGAAGATCTTATTCGAACCTTTTTGAATTTTACCATCTCAAACGACTAAATATCAGAGATTATCGAAAAATAAATCGTATCTTGCCATTGGTTTAAAAACTTTACGTCAATATGACAATCATTTATAACATGAATATTGATATATTTGAACTCTATTATTCTAAAATTAAAAGGTCAATACACCGGTTTGTTTACTAGCTAACGCCGCGTATTAATCACAGCCATGCACATGTTTAACTGACTTGAGATATGATTATATATATATTTTAAAGTGGCAACATTTAAAAAAAAGACCTTAAATTTATTTGTTTCCGTTGTGCACATATTTTTTGTTAGTTATTAACGAATTGGTGACAGGTAATTTGCATTCGACCTGCAATGCTCCCTTACCGGGTAGTTGTATTCGAACTGTTCGTTGTTCAGTTACTCTGAGTCAGTGATGATAATTTCATTTTTTTCCGTCTTCATCTTTTTATAGACATTTGTTCTATTAATATATGGATGCATAATTTAGCTACTTATAACTGGGACTATTATACTAACATAGTATAATAGTCCCAGTTTATAACAAAAGCGGCTTAGTATGCATCTGAGACTACTATATCATGAACAGTGTTATAGTAGTCTCAGTATGCATGGAAAACAGAATAATTGAATGCAGTTTTCTATATTTTTTAGGACCACTGTATTTGTCAATGTGAAATCATATAATATATAGATATAAGAAGATGTGGTATGAGTGCCAATGAGACAACTCTCCATCCAAGTCAAAATTTAAAAAAAGTAAACCATTATAGGTGAAAGTACGGTCTTCAACACGGAGCCTTGGCTCACACCGAACAGTAAGCTATGAAGGGCCCCAAAAATTACTAGTGTAAAACCATTCAAACAGGATACAAAAAAAAAACATTATTGTGTCTTTTTCTTTTCTTGTCATCTTATCAATAAAATCAGAAGTCCATTATACTAGACTAGTCTAGTAATGGACTTCTGATAAAATCTATTAAAGAGTTTATAGAAAAAAGATGTGGAATGATTGCCAATGAGACAACTCTATAATTAAGAGACCAAATGACACAGAAATTCAAAAATGAACAAAGCCTTATAAAAGGCCCGGAAATGACAAATGTAAAACAAATAAAACGAGAAAACAAGCGGTCAAATTTATGTACAAAATAATGAACGAAAATCAAATATGTAACACAGCAACTAACGACAACCACTGAATTACAGGCTCCTGACTTGGGACAGGCACATATAGAATGTAGCGGGGTTAAACATATTAGCAGGCGCCAACCCTCCCCTAACCTGTGCTATGGAGGAATAGTACAACATAAGAACAAATCATAAACATCAGTTGAAAAAGGCTTAACTCATCAGATGGATATAAATAGAAATACATCTATAACAAAAACACAGACTCCTTGCATTCATTTAATAAACTAGCTAGATCCATCCTTTGACCACAACCTGTGATATATTCCAGGCGCGGATCAAGTCATTTTGAAAGTGGGTTTCATTGGGTTTTGTTTTTATACGACCGCAAAAAAATTTTGCGGTCGTATATTGGTATGACGGCCAACGTCGTCGTCCGAAGACACATTGGTTTTCGCACTCTAACTTTAGTTTAAGTGAGTGGATCTCTATGAAATTTTACCATAAGGTTCAATACCACAAAAGGAAGGTTGGGATTGATTTTGGGGGTTATGGTACCAACAGTTAAGGAATTAGGGGACAAAATAAAATTAAGCATTTTTGTAACTTCCAGACATAACTTGTGTGTTAGTGTATGGATCTCTCTGACACTGTACCACAAGGTTCCATATATATCACAAAGGGAATGCTGGGATTGATTTTGGGGGTAACAATAAGGCTGAAGTAATTTGGTTCACCTTATGTTCGGCATGACTTTAACAGATGACCATACAAATACTCAAAATCAAGGATAACAATAAGGCTGAAGTAATTTGGTTCAGTCACCGGTTTGTTAATAGTTAATAAACTATTCCCAGCTTCTATTATTTAATTAACTGTTGACACAGGGATATACGTCTCGTTGTAAGCAATTAAAATGATAAAATGGAAAGGTTAAAATAATTGCAAATACTTTTACACATTTTAACTAAGAAAAAATATTCCAAGTCATTCAATGCCAATGACCAGAGGCGCAAGGCTAACTAATCTCCATGGAAATGAGATATGCTAAGGTGCGAATCTAGAATTTAAAAAAAAAGAGGCCTGAGAGGGTTCGATCCAAGTCTATGCTTATACAACAGCATGCCAAATATGATCGAGTTCTTAAGTAACCTAAACACAGACTTGTTCAAACAGCGACACCACGCTATAAACATGTCTCACATTAATGAATTCATAGAGGCAAAACAAAAACCATCAAGAATGTTCATAACAACCAGGTGTTTGTTGGCATGCACCTCTTTCTTAAACATTTCATGAAACCTTATAATGAAAATCAGATTTCATATTTTTATATTGTGTAACACATAAAGGATAATCACCCTGGAATGTAATTTAGAAAATACCGTAACAATATGTTTTCACTGTATTACCTAACAAAAAGCCCAATATGGTTGCAAGAGCTAAACGGTATCAGATTGGTCTTAGCTTCAAAGAGCCAGTGAACCAATACAATCAAACCTGTAGGGTATCAGTGTTTGCGTTTGAAGTTCCCAATAAGTATTCTATTTTGGTTCCGATTGGAGACACACCATGGACTAATTGTCATCATAGGTGGTCAAACGTTCATATTTAAACCAAACAAGAACTTTTTCTTTTGTTCTAATTTCCAAAAGACTTCATAGACATATTGGTACAATATATATGTCTCTGAACACATGAAGTGAAATGAAATCAAACCATGAAGGAATATTCTATAATAATACCTATTGTGAATATTGCTATTGTGTTTAGTTTCAGTGAGTTGTCTGGTTTAAGAGGAAGCCTTGATAGTTGGTCATCTTGTTGGAATTATTTTACACTTTGTAATCTTTGTGTCTTCCATAGATTGCTACACAAGGCCATACATAACGTGACCTGTATTTTCTAGCATTTACATTGGTCTCTGCATGGTGGAAAGATGTCTCATTGGAGATCATACTACATCTCCCAATTTTATATTGATAATCATATAGATCCAAGAAAATAGAAGCTACAAGTATCATTCTATTAAACATACAAAATTTTTGAGAAAGACAATTCTGTACTTTTGGATATATGGTATTAATTATAGACAATTTCAGTCAACTTGAAATTTCACATAGACAGTTAATTTTTATGTGAGCCTGTCTGTTTTATTTAAATGGTTGATAATATATCATTTATCCATTTCATATCCTTGTGACATTAAAATATTCTGAGCATACATGTAACATGACATGGGAAGAAAGATAGTCAGACATACCAAATAGTTCTTATATTTGGGATATTACATGTGACTGTAATAATATATATGTTAATATTTTCATGATAGCAGGTCTAATAACCACTTGACTTGGTTTAAAAGATTTCTTGGATTATATGAAAAGGAAAGCTTTCATTTTTGATATGCAGCTTGAAAATGTTGAGTTGATGTCTATTAGCAATTTTAAGATCTGCCATGTCTGCTGTGCAGCTACATCTTGTTTCCTGGTATTTTAGAATTAATTGCATGCAGCCACAAAGGTCCAGGCCTGGTATTGTTCTTTTTTCTCTCTATTTTTTTATGCTCTTGTTAAAACAATTTTAAAATTTTTAACATCTTTTCTGGTAGCTCATTTTTACCTGAAAAAGAGAAGTCATATAATATCAATCAAGAATTAACAAAATTGGCATGTAATTACACATGTATAAAAGATCAGTGGCGGATCCACAAAATGTTCATAAGAGGGGGCCCACTCGAGTCATGATTCAGTGATTCCCTATATAATCAACCAAATTTTTCCCACAAAAGGGGGGGGGGGGGGGGACGGCCCGCTGCAACCCCCCTAAATCCACCTCTGAAAATAAAATTGTCTTACTGTTACTGCGGATTCATTTTAATATCAATTGTGTATACAGCAGAGAAAAACAGTCCAATAAAATTATATTTTCTAGAAGTATGTAAGATGAGTAATGTACTATTAACAAACAAGTCCATTTGCCTTGCTTATATACACAAATGACAAAAAAATGTTTTTTTAACTGAAATATAGAACTCTAATAAATGTTTGTACATTCACTGATAAGCTGATACGTCATTTCTAATAATTATTTCATATATGTACTTACACCTTAATATCAAAACAGTCTCTGTATGTACATGTATCTCTTTCTTTCCATTTCACATAACTCTACAATCAGAACAGCATCTGCAACAACCAAAATTTAAGGTTTATGACCCCTTCTGTAGCCATGTGAATTATGAAATTTTCAAGCTGCAATAGTATCAAAACAGCAAAGATAATGAATAATAGAGATGGGCTGTTTTGTACATATACCAAGGGGAAACTTCGTGCAAAGCATTTTTATTTATTGTTTCATTGCATTTAATAGAAAAGGGGGATTTTGTGGCAAATAAACCAAGATTTTTGTAGAAAATCCACAGACTTTAAAAAAGAGATTTTTGTTATAAAATTTTAAACATAGATTACTCACTTGTTTTTCTATGATATGCTAGCATTTATTGTTTACAAAAAGTCCTAAACAACTTTTAATTCCAAAAAACCTCATGCTGAGTCACTAAAGTCGAGTGCACCCTAGAAGGTGTACTTGAATTGGTCCATACATGTATTTATATTTGTTCTGACCAATATTTTGATTTATAAACTTGTCCTAAGGAAATCATTGCTAGCACTGCATGCAATATTCCTCTATCTATCAGGCATAGAATGGTCAAATATTAGATTACAAGGGAAAGGCTAGATTTTATTTAAAATTACATGTTTATCATTGAAACAACAAAAGGATACATAATTCTTAAAGAGCTCTAATTAAGAGCTCATGTTCCTTGCTATTAATATTTATATATGCAACCCGACTTTAAATAAAGATTACTTTACTATACTTTACTTTAAAGACTTTGTGAGACAAACTTGTCATATAATCAGAAATGTTATTTCAAACAAAGCTGTCCAGTCTTTTGTTTTTTATGGTCATCATCATGGATTAAAAAAAATCTGAGTAAATACTTAAAAGTTAATCACTTTAAATTTGGTTGCCTTTATGAAAGGAGCAAAAATGCTTACCATGTGCAGTATACAAAGATTTAATATTGACCTGGCAGCAGTGACAATTAAACAATGACTGAGAGCACAACATGGTACATTTTTGCAAAAAATATACATGACTATATCATTGTATATCAAGCAGTGTAAATTATATAATAAAATCTAGGATGATATTCACTTACATTCTGCCAACACTTAAAGTAGGAACTATTTCTAGGACTATCGTGACTGTGTGGTAAACAATTTGTGAGGTGGTGTTTGATTAGCATATCAATAGAACAACAACAATGTCAACATGCAACTGCAAACTCGTTATTTTGTTGATTGATTTTATTTTTGTCATTCAATATCGATTATTATAACTTTGTCAATCATTTGTAATGGATATTATGTCAAATAATCGAATAGTTTATCTTTTTATGTCATATTCTTGAAAAAGTGGAAATCGCAAGTACCTTGCGATTTCCTTTCGATATTTTTCAATAGCACAACTTTTTGGCCGTCTGGTTTCAAGAGTTTTTACAGTGCGATTATTATTGTCATTTAGATAGATCAAAAGACCATGTTATGAAATATTATGTGGCAGACTTACGTGTCATTCTGATATGTACGATCCGCTAAATCAACCTTTTTGTAAACATAAAACTTGATCTTCCCCGCATAAAAATGGCGTTTGCATTATAGAAAGGAGTTGTTTCCCCTTACTGCCTAATTCGGTTAAACTATGTTTTTTGATGACCAATTGAAAGTATAAATATTAAATCGATGACGGAAAAGTGTGGCCATATTCGGATGGAAAAAATTCTTCAAATTCGACCCCTTTTATATTAAACAAATGTGACTTCTTTTATTTCATTTCAACAAAAAGTGCTTTATACAGACATAATTAATAAACAGTAAGTATCTGCTATTTTTTAAATAAATTGGAGTATTTTCCGGGAAATTTGGTATCCGCATCCAGATATCTTTTCATTTTAAGAAGTGTTTCAACCTTCCGGTAGTTTCTTTATTTCTGTTTCTCTTGAAAATATAAAATAGGTAAGTAAACTGTTCAAAGGTGTATTAGATTTGACCAGTATTTTCGGATTCTTTACGTCATTGCTCTGTCTTTGACCAATGTATATCATTCCTTCATTCCTGGACTTAAACATCGGATTTAGGAAACTCCACCCAATACTTCAATAATTTACTTGGGCTTTGCCTTTGGTGGAGTCTCCTAAATCCGTTTTACAAACTGTCTTTCGAGACGCGACGGCCATACTTCCACGTCGTCCATAGGATGTCCATAGGACATACAATATAATAATAAAACAAGTAATATGAGGCAGGCTTTACCTGTGAAAGGGGACGAAGTCTGTATACATTATTTTTTAAATCATTAAAGCATATTTTAGCATCATAATCTGTTAAAAAAGAAACGGAAATACGGAAATGTTTCCGATGTTGGTCCTGTTGTTAGGGATTTTAGTTGTGATGTCATTTTCAATGTAAACAAAGAAACGCTATGATTTCATTAGTATGTTGATTTTTATATTGATTTATAGTTTTATTGAATTTCTTAATGTTATAAGGCTTGTTCCCATAATATTTTATTCAAATCTCGAGATAAACGATTTATAAAAGTAAACCATTATAGGTCAAAGTACGGTCTTCAACATGGAGCCTTGGCTCACACCGAACAGCAAGCTATAAAGGGCCCCAAAAATTACTATTGTAAAACCATTCAAACGGGAAAACCAATGGTCTAATCTATATAAAAAACGAGAAACACTTATGAACCACATCAACAAACGACAACTACTGAACATCAGATTCCTGACTTAGGACAGGTGCAAACAATTGCAGCGGGTTTAAACGTTTTAATGGTACTAAACCTTCACCCTTATGCTTATTTTCTAACATCCATTACAAACCTAGCTTGAGAAAGCCTATAGCTACATCATGTACATTCCTGGACTTTAGAAAACCCCTTGTTGGTCCTCCATGGCAGATCTTGGAAGGCCAAGCAAATCATATTCTACTGCATTTAAAAAAGACTTGTAGCACCTTACAACTTTTAGCAATTTCCTATGAAAAATGCATCCACAAAAAGGTACACTACATTTTAAATAGATAAATGAGAAAAAAACCAGATTGTCAATAATAGGTTTTAGACATTATAATCTGTTAATGTTACATATTTACATACATAATCTTTATGCCCTCCAAATATGAAACTATTTCCCAAATGAGAAACAATCCATCAGTTGAGTAATAAATAGATAGTGTTATAAATTAAAGAACCTTTTTACTAAACATGGCACAAAGGACAAGGTACGATAAGGCCTGTTTTTGGCCCCCCTATTTACTCATTTTTCAAATTCTGTTTTGGAGAGCTACTTATTATGTTGAAATATTCCCAGATGCTTGAAGTTTGTTTGTATGAACTTCAAACCACTTATTTTAGCAACTGGGTGAGGTGAGGGGGGTAAACTTTCTGTTATTATTCAAATATTGTCAATATTATTCACTTTGCAGGTGTTCCGTACGACGAATTTTTAGTTTTTAAGTGTGTGCGCCAACGTGACCCAGGATTTTTTTTATTCCAATGTCATAAGCACTGTTTTTGCTGTCTAAATCGCCGTAATTTTCTCCGGGTCACGTAGGCGCACCCTATTCAATTTTAGGAAACAATGACAAAAAAATCGTAATTTTTCCTTCTTTTGGCGTTTTTGATGCCCTTTGATCCCCCTATACTAACCTATTTTCTGAAATAAATGGTTTTGAAGTTCATCCAAACAAATTTCAAACCTAAGGGAATATTTTAACGTAGCTTTCCAAAACAGAATTTGAAAAATGAGAAAATAGGGGGGCCAAAAACGGGCCTTATCGTACCTTGTCCTTTATAGCAAATGCAATAATTTGTTCGTAAAGAACCATATTATCATTTAGGTTTTTTTTTTAAAGTCAGACTTAATAGCCTTGAAAATTGTCAATTCTGATAAGTTTTCATAGGCTTATATATAACTTCCCAGGCAATCAGTTGAGGACTATTCATCTAAACTTATGGAAAATTTGCTGCATTTTTCATGAAGATGTACCATTTCACGTTTTAAAATATAAAATGAGGATTAAAGAAAGAATCAACACTAGAAAAATATCCCTCATTTCATGAACAGTTACTTGGTGCTTTGTCCCCAAGGAGTAAATACTTTACATTTACCAAAAGTCTCATTTACTACATGAGAATAATTTTGTGCACTTGATTTCATCTAAAGATAATTATATAAAGATCATAGATGTCATATTTATTTCTTTTTAAGATACTGGAAGTCTGTCTGTTGTATATATCACAAAGTATCTTCATTCCTACAATACTTCATCCAAAGATACATGCATATGTAAACTCCCTAATTCATCTACTAAAATTTAATACTGAAAGATCTCATAAATGATGGAAGAACAAACAACAGAAGTAGGTTCAATCGCAACCCCACACAGACCAGAATCAGATGCTGCATTAGAAAGAACTTCATTGACAGAATCTACATTAGACAGATCTTTACCTACACCACAAAGACTAGAGGTACGTACTTGATATTACATTTTGGGTTGCAAAACATAACTGCAAGGTTGGCAAAAAAGCTTTAAATATCAGTATTGACCAGTCTGGTGGTAAATACTGGGAAATTATGGTCATTTGAATAATGATACAATAATCCAACATCACAAATATACTAAACATGGATACATGTACATGTACAAAATGTTTATGCAGGTCCGATTTAATCAGATAAAAGAAATACAAAAATTTTTGTGATTTGAATAGAAATAAAAAGGTTGTATCAGAAATTGGTGAGAGTAGTTAAATAACTTTTCCATTTTGGCTAAAAGTCACATGAATATTTTTCTTGTGATTAAAATATTATAGTGTAACGATCGTGACCCTGATAAACAATCAATACTGAAAAGTAATAAGCATGCATAATAAGTAAGATTTTATTTTGATAACAGAGCAATGTTTATTTGGATTTTTAGATTATATTTCCAAAATTTTAGACCAAATTTACATGAAACTTAAAGGGGCATTAGCTACAAATTGGAAGTGAAACAAGGGTAAACCATTTGGTTGACTGATTCAATCTACAAAAACTCATTCTTATACAGGTAAAAATGATTATTAACATATTTTTTAGACCTACAATATGAAGTCAAATAGACCTAGAAAAATTCAGTTGCATGAGTTCGCTATCTATTTATATCGGGTTATATGACTGTTGGCAGTCTTTGGAGGTCACCTCGATGGTTAATTAGATGGCGTCTAGACTAAAATACACACGAAATGCTGATACATATTATCAAGTCCATGCATCGTAAATTGTTTATTCTAGACTTTTTATTATTTGGATACACGTTTTAGTATGTTATAAATCAAATATGAGAATTTGATTCAAATTGGTGAACATGAATTTGACAACTAATGCCCCTTTAAAATATTGTCACATAAAATTTCAATAAATTTGGAGTCAGAAAAAATCAGACCAAACAGAGAGGCCAGTTAATACATTAAACAATTATACATTTTACAATTATTTTTTACAGGGTGATGGTTCACCAAGACCAAGTAGTTTAGATGAAGGCAGAAGAGAAGAATCATCTCAAAGGTCACGACCTTTCTCCATACAGTTTGAAATTGATGTTGTCCAGTTATTGTTGTTTATTTTATCAGTAGCCACTAGGCTTTGGAGACTAGGATTTCCTAGGGCTGTAGTGTAGGTATCATTTCATAATCGCTGTATGTGGGATTAAAGATAATATGTACAGTTCTAGAACCACTAACCTTACACAGTTTATCTTATAGATCTGTACTACATCTGTAACTCCACCAAAACCAGGGGTTATTTTAAGTGTTCTGGAAGGTTAATCAATTCCTGCTCCACATGTACTATCCTTTATAAATAATCTATTGATAAAAGCTGATTTTTCAATGACTCATTTCAAGTAATCTATGGTGTAAGATAATTGTGAAACAGTCACTTTTCATAAATTGATAGTAATTTGATAGTGATTTTAGTTGTATATAACAATTATTTCATATCTTTCTTAATACACAGCTACATGATGATACAGTAAAATATATAATATGTTTGATAATTTTTTTTCAGATTTGATGAATTACACTTTGCAAAATATGCTTCATTATACCTACAGAGAATTTTCTTCTTTGATTCACATCCTCCATTAGGAAAAATGCTCCTTGCTTTAGCAGGTTTGTATATATAGTGTTTGACAGAGGGATCCCTGAGGGAACATTATGGTATAGAATTTGGAAGTTTTTATAACGTCTTGGTACCACATCCTACAAGGGGGTCCACAGCTATGGGGAATATATCAGGTTTCGGCATATAATCTAAAAAATACCTGGATTTGTTTGTTTGTCATATGTTCCATTAAAACCAAATCAACTATTTATTAGAAAGTAGTTTTAAATTTCATATCAAGTACAAAAACATAGAATTTACTAAAAGAAACATTGCTCAGAATAATATTTGTAACAATGTAAACTAGTCAGTTAACCAAGAGAGGAAAAGGCATGATTTAATACATACTTTTTTGTAGCTATTTTAACCATCTAAATGTGTTAATTAAATTCAAGAGGTTTATAAAATAGATTGAAGACCTTTGATTTATCTGTGTTTAGAAATAATTTTATTTAATGGATTGAGTGACATTCATGTACTGTTAAGTTTTCAAATTAAAAAGGTTTTAGTTAAGGGTGATTCCTGTTAAAATGGACAACTTTATTTTTGGACATGGGTTGTGGGTCATTTGTACATGTCTCTTAGTTGAATGCAAAATTACTCAAAGCAAGTATGTTGGTTGTGTGGGAGGGAGAATTTTGGGAGTCCTTTCCTACCCTCCCACATTCATTTTAATAAAATAGTCTTAAAGTAAATATAAGAAAACAGTTATTTAGAATATATATTTTTCAGGTGGTTACAGTGGTTTTGAAGGTGACATAAACTTTGACAGAATTGGTGCAGGTAAGTGTTATTGTGTATACTATAAAACTGGATTGTCACAACATGATTTTATTACAACCTACAAACCTTAGAGTAAAGATTCTACAAGCAGGAAAATAGACAAATACATAAATAGGAGTTGTAATGAACATTTTTATAATTTTTGTTGCGCTAACAACCTAGAATTTCGATACTGGGCAATCCCATCATGTATCGTAAGCAATGTTCTCATTAAAAACTTAGATGTTTCAGCCACTTATTGGTATATTAAAAAGATAGGATATGGTAAAAATTAACTAGAATTAACATTAATTATTATATTTCATGTTTCTGCAGTGATATTTATTCTGTTAATACAAGAAATAAAAAGCATGACATTTTAGTTGTGGGTTGATATTTTAGGTAGATATATACTGTTAAACTGAGCACCATCTGTGTAGCTATAATGGTCAGCATCTTGTATTTTGTTGGTTGTTTTAAGTCAGAACTATATGCATGTATTTTTATGCCCCCGCCGTAGGAGAGGGGGCATTAAGTTTTACCCTTGTCCGTCTGTATGTCCTTCTATATGTCCCGAAATTGGTTTCCATTCTCTAACTTAGTTTGCCAAATGTTATGAAACTTATACACAATGCTTATTACCACAAAACACAGATCAAGTTTGAATTTGGGTGGCATCACTTTTACCTTTCTAGAGTTATGCCCTTTACAAATGAAAAAATTGCTGAATTTTTTGTTTCCTTTCTCTAACTTAAGTTTGCCTCAACCAAATTTTATGAAACTTATACATACATGTAAAGCTTATTACCACAAAACACAGATCAAGGTTGAATTTGGGTGGCGTCACTCTTACTGTTCTTGAGTTATGTCCCTATATAGCGTTATATGCAAGCGGGGGCATCATCTTGGGACACATTCCCCATTTATTTTTTTTATGTGGAAACATTAGGATCAAGTGAGAATTCTTTGTCTTCTTAGAAATAAACTTCATTAAAACATTTTCTCTCATTTTTTCAAGGTAAACTTAAGAAATACTAGAACACATCCGCGATGTCACAGGTCCGTGACTGAATAAAAGTACAAAAGCCTTATTTAAAGCCTGGATTTTTAGTATTTGTATTGTCGTCTACTGGTGGTTCATGCGGTTCGCCTGAAGTAATGTTACAATAATGGTTGTTATGACGACGTTATAGGTATAAATAGAAAGTGAAAGTGAAATAAGAATTAGGTTAAGTTAAAAGTGAAAGTTAGTCAATAAAGTTATTAACGATGTGGTTAGCTGCTATTCACACACATGTCTGTGTAGTTATTCTCATGGAGGTTTCTAGTGGTATTGTTGTAGAAATGATGGAAGTAGATCATAAAATGTCAGTTCATTTCCAAATTAGACAACACCTCACTGGTCATCCCGTACCAATTCAACTGGCTTCGCTCCGAGGGAGGTACTGCTTCAACAACGCATTTGGAAATCCTCCATGAGAATAACTACACAGGCGTGTGTGAATAGCAGCTAACCACATCGTTAATAACTTTATTGACTAACTTTCACTTTTAACTTAACTAAATTCTTATTTCACTTTCACTTTCTATTTATATATTTAACCAATAACAGTAAGATTTCGTTTTGACCATTGTTTAATTACACATTTTATTTGTACAATTTTTTCATAATAATTAATTTTTACAATTCTATCAAGATTAACATCAAAGCTTATACCTAATAACTTAAAACATGTTTCTCCCCATGTAATTATTATTAAATTTCATAGCTAGCACCGTCATATTAAACATAAAGGGAGATAGCAACTAAACTATAGAACATATATGTAAAAGACCCCTTCTGCAGATTTCATTAAGAGTGAGCTCTTTGGGACAGCTGCAGAGGCAATATTTGTTAGGGACCCCAAAATTTATTCTTTGGCAGTGACACTCAAAACTGTGGACGTTTAAGTTATATATGTCTACATTGGCTAGAGGTGAAGGGGGAAGGTTGAGCGCTCATAAAACCTGTTTAACCCAGCCGCATTTTTGCGTCTCTCCAAAGTCAGGAACCTCTAGCCTTTGTTGGTCTTGTATATTTTTTAATTTTGGTCCATCTATATGTTTTGGAGCATAGAATGGTGTCCATTTTCTTGATCTAGTGTACATTGTGTTTCGGGGCCTGCTCGGGGCTGCCTCTGGGTGTGGGATTTCTCATTGTGTTGAAGACCCATTGGTGGCCTTGGATTGACTTGTATATTTTGGTTGGGTTGTTGTCTCTTTGACACATTCCCCGTTTCCATTCTTTATTCTATACATGTAGCTGTCAAAGATACTTTTGTAAAAGAGACAAAAGACGCAGTTTTGGAATATGTAACTTCTTTCTAAAAAAGGGGTTAATCATACTAAAATGTACAATACCCAGCTGATATCTACTACAACATTTTTATCAAGGCTGCATGCAGGTAAAAAAGTAAACTTGTGACAGACAAGGCTTCCATGCTCATACCATAAAAACACATGCCATAACATTCCTTAAAACTGTTCCTTTATTTTTTGTAACAGCGGTATAGCTTATTGTAGAATAACGTCTTTCCAAATAAAAAAAAAAAATCCATATTATGATCTCCTTTGCCAGGAAGTTAACATAATGCCATAGAAAGACATCTATAGCATGCTTATTTTTGCGTTGTAGTAGTATTCAGATATACATACATTGAACAACTCGATTATTAACTATTTGGTATATATATGCACTCTCCGCTTGGGGTTGAATCACAAAGTTAACAAAGTTCAAAATTATTTAATTTATCACATAAAGCAAATAGCATATCACATTTCTGACTAATTCATGAGATATTTTCCTAAGTTAAATATGCAGTTGTGCCTATATCACCCTAAACCTTTGCGAAAGACGAAGAGTTAGCACTTGGTATGCTAATGAATATCCTTCATTCAAGCGTCACTGATGAGTCTAGAAAATATTATAAGCCTGGTACCTTTGATAAGTATTTACTTTAGGCCTACATGTAACACAGTGCCATATTCTGTGAGATGTCGATAATTTGCAAGTATATTTCATTTTGTCTACATGATTTATTTTCTTATGCTTGATTTGTTCAGTACGGTATACATTTTGTCTTATATCTTCAGTATATCCTGTTTTATTTTAGAAAATAAACAATGTCGCTCTCATGAAAGAAATTTAAGCGTGCATGACTTTGCAACATATAGACTCTTATGAATAAGTATCACATAACTCTTTCAAATCCTGCAATCAAAATACCGGGACCCTTCCTCATGCAGTGTATAACTAAGTTCGGGTACATATATGCTTTGTTTATTAAATGCGAAGTAAACCTGAAAATTCTGTTTCAAAAATCAGACGACACGACCGTTTATATATATATATATATAATTCTTAAGAAATTAGAGAAACTATAATTTTTGTAACTTGCAACTCGACCTTCGTAACTCGCAACTCTACCTTGCAACTCGACTTTCGTAACTTGCAACTCGACTTTTGTAACTCGCAACTTGGGCCTTTTCAACTCGCAACTTGGGCCTTTTCAACTCGCAACTTGGGCCTTTTCAACTCGCAACTTGCAATTTGACGATAAGAAACCCTCGAATAAACTCTTACCATGCGGTAATTGATGGGTGTTGTTGTCTTTATTATCGTTTTATTAAGAAATAGTAAGAAAACAAGAATGAACAGGAATGGGCACCTATTTTTTTCTTTTATTTCCTGAAAGCAATTGATTTTTAATAAATGTCCCCCTAAACTTTCAATTTCTATTATATTTATTTATTCATCAAACAATGATCCACTATATAATTATTATGATTTGAACACATATTGTTGAAAATGAGGATTGTGACTTTTTTCTATGTTAATTTATTTGAATGCTGTTACATAAGACCCCTCTGAGAAATAAATATTGTGGATAATATAAAAATAAGGAGATGTGGCATGATTTCCAATTTATGCTAAAAACAATTATCAAAAAAACAAATATGGTAGATAGCAACCAATGACAACCACTGAATTACAGGCTCCTGGCTTGGGACAGGCACACAAATAATGTGGTGAATTAAATATGTTTGTGGACCATCAACCCTCCGCTAACCTTGGGACAGTGCTGTAATAGAACAATATAAGAACAAACAGTAAATATCAGTTAGAAAAAGACTTGACTCATCAGATCGGCATGAAGCGCAACAAAAAATGTCTGTGTCTATCACAATAACCATTGATTTATTTCAGAGTTTTCACCACAGTTCCCAGTTTACCAGCTGAGATTACCACCAGCATTGATGGGTAGTTTAGTGGTACCTATAATATATCAAATCTGTGTGGAACTGAAAATGTCAAGATGGTCTGCATTGTTAGCAGGAATATTTGTTTTATTAGGTAAGTATATCTATTTCTTTTTTGACTAGGTTGTAAAGAGTGTACATTTGGCATAGAGAAAAGTAAATGTCAGATGGCATGGCTTTTTTTTTCTTCATGTGACAAAATTCAAAGTAGGAAAGACATAGGTAGAATTTTTCAACAGTGTTAACCAATGAAAATACCTCAATTTCAATCCCCACTTTCACCTAGGATGACAAAAAGTTGTAATAAAGTTGTTCATAATTATAATGAGACCTTGTGGGCTTGTTATTGTCACCTTTCCTTGATTTCATTTTCATATTTCCAGGGATCTCCATGACCTGTTTTATGATGGCGCACCACCATCGTTAAATGATCTTCCGCCATTGTCAAATGATCCATGCCATTGTTAAATTATCTTCCGCAACCGTCAAATGATCCACGCCATCGTTAAATTATCTTCCGCCATCGTCAAATGATCCACACCATTGTGAAGTAACTGCGCTATGACTGAAAGGTGAAGTCAAAATTTGTTTTTGTTTTGCTAGCCGCCGCCATTTTTGTGAGCAATTATAATCAATTGCATGTAATTGCAAAACTATTATTGTATTATAATCTAAAGGGTCCTCCTGATTACAGTTTTAAAGCCCCAAGGGATATCCCGCTGAAGATCGCTAATCACTTGTACAGGTAGATCGACACACCTGACAGGAGAACACTTGATCAAGATAGACGATTAATTGCATTATTTAACTACGTTCCAGCAAATGCTAATGCAAATTTAGATTAAAAAATAAAATTTAAATCCAAGAATTTAAAAACAGAACACAATCTCATGCCAAATAAATTGAGTACAACAATTATCGATTATATTGAATCACTTTACAAGTTTAAAAGTAAATACATGAATATTTACTGCAACTTGATAATCTGAATAAAATTTCATATCGTAATTCCGAATTCATTTCGTAGTTTACAATCAAATTAATACGTCAAGTTTATATTCAGAATCGAAAGATGCATGTAACATAGTTAATGACTATGAAATTTGCAATTTAAAGTCATTAAAACCATTTAAGTTGTAAACGTTTGCCCTCCAAATCTTTATTCAGCGTTTTACAAAACCGGTACGAAACTTCTTGTTGTTGATGCTGCAAATCGTCGTTCCCAGTTTGTGACTTCTGAAAAAGTGAAAAAAAAGAACCTGATTTATAAGTCCAAGAATATTACCAAAATAGCAAGAAAACAACTTGGGAACCATAAAGACAGCTAGTGGTCATTCTTGATTAAGGGGCAGCCATGCAGGCTTGACATTGAAATTGTTACAAATGACAATTAATGAAAATATTTCTGTTACTCTATAATGAAATAAATATGATAAGTAATATATCAGTCTGTTCATCATTCCTTACAATGAAAATGATCCCTGTGTTTCAGTGGTCAGGTTAATTCTTCTAGATGAAATATGTCCCTTGTTAGATATACATGGTAGAAAAGCAATATATAATAAGTGGATATGTTCTGAGGAGTCTTTTAAAAGTCTTTGACATATGCCATATGGCATTGACCTCATTTCAAGCTCTGTTGGTCATGTCAAGTTTAGTATAAGGTCTGTTCCTCATTAACTATACATAATACATCAACCAAATTCAATATTTGGATTGGTTGTAATGGGTGTATGTCAATCTGTCTGACTCTTTATCATTTGGTCTTAGTTTGAGAGTTCATTTTAGTGTTTCAACAACAATTTTATAGTTTTAGCTTTTCAAAAATACTGTATTAATGATATTATGTAAATTGAATTTAGTATCAAATGGTTGGAAATCAGCTAATATATGATAATTGATTTGCTAGTTAGTTTTTTGTGTGTGTTTTTTAATGCCCCTACAGTAGGCGACGAAGGGCATTAACATTAAGTGTTACCCTTGACCTTCCGTCTTTCCGTCCATCCATTCGTCCCATTTTCATTTGTTTGAAGCTTGTGGGGGGGGGGGGGGGGGGCATTCATGTCATCAGACACATTCTTCTTTTATTTTATATATTTATATTCTCTTCTATTTCCAGACAATGCATTATTAGTGCAGTCAAGATTTATGTTGATGGAAGGAATGTTGTTATTTTTCATGTGTCTTTCAATTTACAGTTTTCTCAAGTTCAGGAGTTTGACACACAGGTAAGGTGGTAAAAAGAAAATAATCTTACGGTCAATATAAAGGTCAAATGAAACAATTATTTTAACATACTGTATGCTATTTGCTAACATATGTAGTGTGAAGTACAATCAATGGAGATACATTTATATTATAAATTTTGTGATTTTCACTTGTCTTGTCAAAGTGGACTGCAGATGATAGCATAACATGTCTTCCTTAGACTGTACATTACTTGTGCTTTTGTAACCACACTGTGTATTTTCACATATAACTGCTTGCAGGTAACATGCTTAAATTTTATAGTTATGAATGTTTTGGAAAACTGAAAATTTTATTTCTTCTCAGATATGTATTTGTTTAAGAGATAACTCTTATCGGAATATACAATCATGATCTTTTTATACCTCTTATTTTGCAGAGAATTTTCAGTGCCATGGTTTTTCTGGTTATTTTTGACAGGGATTTCATACACCTGCACACTAAGGTAAGTTCTACATACCTCTACACTAAAAATATGTTTCCTACACTTCTACACTAAGTTAAGTGCAACAAACCAGTACATTTGTGTGAGATTCATACTCTGGTAAATACTAGACTTCCTGCTCAACAAGTTGGCTCTGGCATTAAGTTGTACAAGCCAAAGTGAGTGCAAGATTATGGATATGACAAATGAAATATATCCATGGTGTTCTTTGACAGATATTTGGTAAAAACTTAAAGTAGTGTGGACTTTCTTGAATTCTTAAAGAAAAGATTCTTATAAATGCTGTCATGTAAAATTGACACAAGTGAAAATTATCATTGCAAATAAAAGCAAATAATAGTTTAAAAATATTAGATCTAAAACCTTGTGCCAATTTTACATGACGACGACTGTAAAAGGAAAAAGGCATCTAGTGGTTAACATATGGTTTTCAACAATAGACAAGTGTGTATACAATGTCAAGCTCTAAATTGTCCTGAGGTTCAAAAGGTGTATTAATTCAACGAAACTCAAGTTTTGGAATATTGTACCAGCATGAAATGTAATGGTCACTACTGAAGTCATTTGTTTTGTCAAACAGTCTAGTTATCAAGTGACTTTCACTGTCAGACCGCACCAGCTTACTATTTTGCTTTGTTTTCCAATGTGAAGTATATCAGATTTTGTGCAATTATTTTAATAAGATTGTTGTTTATTTCCAGTGTGATGATGATGGATGGCTGCTTAATGTCCAGCAACAAATTAATATGCATATTCAGGACGAGAACATGTTAATGTAATATGAATATTAACCCTGCTTTGTACTAGACTGACACTCTGATCACGATTTTTAATGTGCTAGTTCACAAGGTAACAGTCCACAGGAAGACATGTCACCTTACCCGGACACATTATTCTGACTCCTAGCAGAACAGTCTTTGCTCTTACTCCTTGATACTACGTGCTTAGCAGAGAAGCAGCAAATACCAATTTTGAAGTCTTTGGTTTGACCTGGCCTGGGTTTGAACTCACGACCTCCCGATTTTCAGTGTGAAGTATGTAGGAATTTTTACAGCTTTTGTAATATCATTGTTGTTTATTTTCAGTGTGAAGTATGTAGGATTTTTCACAGCTTTTGTAATATTATTGTTGTTTATTTTCAGTGTGAAGTATGTAGAGTTTTTTCAGCTTTTGTAATATTATTGTTGTTTATTTTCAGTGTGAAGTATGTAGGATTTTTCACAGAGTTCGTAATATTATTATTGTTTATTTTCAGTGTGAAGTATGTAGAATGCTTGAAATATAATTGTTGTTTATTTTCAGTGTGAAGTATATAGGAATTTTTACAGCTTTTAATATATTATTGTCGTTTATTTTCAGTGTGAAGTATGTAGGATTTTTCTCAGCCTTTGTAATATTATTGTTGTTTATTTTCAGTGTGAAATATGTAGAATTTTTCAGAGCTTTTGTAATGTAATTGTTGTTCATTTTTTAGTGTGAAGTATGTAGAATGTTTCACAGAATTTGAAATATTATTGTTGTTTATTTTCAGTGTGAAGTATGTTGGATTTTTCACAGTGATTGTGATATTATTATTGTTTATTTTCAGTGTGAAGTATGTAGGATTTTTTACAGCGTTTGTAATATTATTGTTATGTGCCAAAGATTTCTGGTTTATGCTGGCTGATAATTACAGATCTGATGTAAGTGTGATCTTAGACAGTGGAGAAGGTTTGCTCTTTATATTACAAAGATTAAACCTTTTGTGGATTCATGATCATTTGGGAGTTACTAAGTTTCATTGATTTCTGGATGATTGTGAACCACAAATTGAAGTGTTCAACAAAATTACAAAGGTTCTATTAACTTGTATGTAGCATTGTCCAAACCATGAAATTAAGTATCCAGTAAATACAATTATTTCTCAAGCCAGGAAACTTGGTACCTATGAATTGAAAAGAAATTTTGTTTAATGAAAATTAATATTTGACGTGAAGATAATGTGAAAACCTGTACTTATTCCTGATGTCAAAAGGTTTTACTAAGTGATTGTTCAACACAAACATTTATACATCCTGATCGAAAAATACCATAGTTGCAGTTCAATTACAAATCTTAGGTTAGTTTGGAAATTTGAAATAGCTCAAGGTATGATTTTAACTTGACTATTTCACCACAATGAATGTATTAAGTAAAGGAATACCAAAACAACTAGAGATATAGAAAGCATTAAGGGTTAAAACACATTCATTTGAAAATCAGATTGATTAGTGAAATTAATACTCTTGTGAACTTTTATTAGTAATAATTGAATCATTCCAATAAAAGAAAAATGCAAATAAATTTGTGAGTGAGTGAAAAGAAATATTCAGTTTGATGCACATGAGATGAAACTTTCATGAAAAAAAAAACAAGGAGATTACTGCATTTATTGTTTTTTCTTCTACTTCATAGTTACTGTGAAGTTTTTCAAAGATTTAATAAAAAAACTTACACTTTATATCAATGCTTTTATTCTTTCAAATTAAGAATGTTCATTTGTTATATTTCAGTTTAATTTGATAAAGCACCTTTTTGCAAGACTGACCTTCCTGATTGGAGTTCCAGTTACTTTCTATATTCTCATGTTTTATATTCATTTGAGTATCTTGATCAAAGCTGGACCTCATGACAATATAATGACCAGTGCCTTTCAAGCTAGTTTAGAGGTAAGTTGTATGGGCTTTAGATTGACCTGTCACAACAATACTTGATGGTCAAAGTATGTCATTTTATAAAATACCATTAACTATGTTTGCTAATTGGTAAGATTTAGGTTTTAAAAAAATGCATTAATGTTTTATCCAAGATATTGAAGATAATCATATACTTCATAACTCCAGACTGGAGGTATGTTATATTAGAGTGTACATCCAATAAAATATGTAAATTAGCAGAAGAAATTTTTGACTAAATTTTAAAAATCTCTAGCTTAGGAACTCAATCATTAGATGGGCATTTACAAGTCTATTGTGACTGGCTCTGAAGTATTATAAATTCAGAAATTTTTGTGATGTTTTTATTATTGCAAAAAAAAAGTGAAGACGGGATACGCTTTGCAAAAATAAAAACTCACATTTAAAATTTTGAAAGCATTCTTGAATGCAGCATTTCATGAAATAGTTTTTATTTATCTTGCATTTTTGTCCTTTGTCCAAGAAATGATATTTTTTCACAAACAATTTCTGAATTAACAGTATGTATTATGCATGTAAATATGTCTATAAAGATTGGATAATTTAAGTTATCAATGATAAAGAAAAATTTATCCCAATTGTATGGCTTCTGAATTACAAATCAACAGAATTGTATTTTAATAATAAAAAAACCAAGAAATACAAGACGAATGTACCTGACCTAGTTTTCCTTTTATTCCTATATATTATTAGTTACACAGTGTGCTAGTGACCTAATACGATAGATACAGGGTCAGTAAATTTCATATGGGGTGAGAGCGAAGTATAACTGGTCAAAAGCTCCAGATTATTTCAGTATTTGTTATTTGAGAGATATGTATATCATATTAGGTCACTAGCATTTTTGTATAACAAATTTATCTTATCGACTATCTTAACATGTTGAATTCAGACTAGGGGCCTAATAAAATGATAAAATCTTCAGTATTAAGAACCTACTTTCATTGGTCTGTACAAAAACGAGTACCAAAATTAACAATTTGTTAGCCTTTAATGTGTTTTCTGCATTTATTTTCAATCGTTCATCATCAATTTTTTCATCAGTTGTCTAGGCGAAACGCTTCCGAAACGCTTCAGATTTTTCTTCAACATCATGTTGTTTTTATGAGGAACGTAACACTGCTACTAACCATGTTTTAAAATAAAACATGCCCATTAACTCTATATTAAATATACAGGGTCTCCACATGTTTGCTTTTAACCAATAATATTCCTAGAAGTTATAGGAGGTAAGATAAATATATTTATGTAATCAAAATCTCTCAAATTGAGGTAAATAACAAATACTGAAATAATCTGGAGCTTTTAACCAGTCATACTGGTCTTCTTCAACGAACTATATTATTGATATATTAATAACTTTTAAACTTTTAACATAGAACACAATACAAATCCTGAAAAGAGAACATTGCGTTTTTGTATTAATTCCATGCAGCTTGTATGACATTATACAAAGTTTCTCTATTGTATTACAGTTTGTATCGTCTCCACAAATTATTTCTAGAGTAATCTGTGGAATTAGAATGCATCGCACCAGATTCCAGTTTCTTTCTATATATAAGCAATAAATTAAGCAGAGATCTTTGATACAGCATATTGCCAATCTTGCCTACATATATATTTACCAATTCACTAATGATAAGAGACCATTGTAAATATATCTGAAGCTTATAATGAAGACCTCTTTACTAAAGACAGCTGCATATACAACAAATATTTCTGTTCTATTATATACAGTTTTGACAGTATCTGCTTCTGTTCTTTTTATAAATAGGTTTGATGGTATCTATATTTGTTCTATTGTCAGGGTGGATTAGCAGCTTTAACAAAAGGACAGCCATTACATGTATCCTTTGGATCTCAGATCACCTTACGTCCAACTTACCATGCAGGAGGAAAGCCGTGCTGGTTACATTCCCATGCCCATGTTTATCCGTTACGTTACTCCGATGGACGTGGTAGTAGTCACCAACAACAGGTCACATGTTATGTATTTAAGGACATCAATAACTGGTGGATAGTTAAACATCCTGACAGGTAAACTTATCGTATAATGTGTAGATTATTTACTAAAATCTTCTTGATTCAAACTAGATATTAAACAAATGGGATGTCATCATGGTCATGTATACTTGCTTCTTTTCAGGTAAATCTCTTCAAACAGTCCTTGTTAGAAACTGGCAATTGACTGTCAAATTCTGATGTGGTAGAGGCACTCATGACTAAAATTTGTTGGTTGATAAATAGAGAATATCATATAGCTTTTTCAATGTCACATCTTATCAACCCGAGACACCAATATGATCCTAAGAGCTCCACACAAGGGATTATATTGGTCGAGGGTTGATACGGTGTGTGATATTGAAAAAGTCATATCATATACACTTTATTATATACCTCAAGTAGATGTTTTCTAAGTGACATGACATATTTAAGATTAGGGGTTTGATAAAGCCTTTGCAACTGTAACTAATATCAATGACATGATGTCATACAGATTAGGGGTGTGATCAAGCCTTTGTAATTGTGACTGATAAAGCACGATTGCCATTGATCGTATTACACATACAATTCACCTGTATTTACTACTAAGTATATAGTAAATGGTTTTACAGCATACCAAACCACCCCTTGAATTAAAGTACTGATCAGTTCCAATTTGAAAATGATTCCTGGGCTAAAGTAAAAGCACACATAAAGTTACAAGAGGCAAAATCATCTGCTTTATACAACCTTAAAAAAGTGATTTTCAAGCTAAAATCATTTGGAAAAAGTATTAGAATTCTTGCAAATTCTTGCAACATGGCACAATTGACCACTTAAAAAGTTAACGCTTGACTGTTTTACCTGCAGAGTTCTTAAAACTATTGTAACAAGTATCATTTATTTTAGAAGTAAGTCATTTAGTCGGTTAACAGAGAAAATTTGATATTTCAGTGATTCCATGGTGGTAGATGACCCCCCAAAACCTATACAACATGGAGATGTGATACAATTGGTTCATGGTATAACAAGCAGAGCTCTCAATAGGTCAGTAACTTAGTTTAGGTACCGTAATATTTCAGTGATTCCATGGTTGATCACCCCATCCACCAACCTATACAACATGGGATGTGATACAATAGGTATAACTAGTGGAGCTCTCAATAGGTCAGTTACAGAACTTTATGTAATTCGATAAAACCATTTAAAAAAAAGCATTGCCAACATGTTCTGAGAAACCTCTTTTATCAAAGGAAAAATATAACTCTTTGTGTTCATGTCCTAGCAATAACTTAAGTTAAAATAAATATTGATTATTTTCATGTCTGCTGTTCAGAGTAATCATCCTTGTATGATTGGGAAATGGCAATGTATGTGGTTTCTGTGCGATAACTTGAGAATGCTTGATTGAATCCTTTCAAAGTTTAATATAGTGCTTCTCATGACAAAATGAAGGCCAAAAAAATGAGCACTCATTCATTATTTGCCTGTCCCTAGGCTGTTTGTTTTCTCGTTTGAATTGATTCACATGTTTCATGTCTGTGCCTTATATAGGTGGTAACCGTATATGGTATGGGTTTTGTTCATTGTGGGACCTGCAAACATGTTTAACAACGACACATTCTGTATGTGCCTGAGTTAGGAGCCTGTAATTCAGTGGTTGTTGTTTGTTGCTGTTTTTGGAAAATGACGCTATCAGCGGCATGTTTCCGATACCATTGACCAGAACTTACGGAAGTCGATTATTGCCTCCGCCTACCGCACTCGGTTTCATATTTACTATTTTACATACTAACTGGAATCTGCTTGTATTACGCTACACTCGAACAAAGTGTTGTAGTCGGACGGGAACCAGTTTACATACTTTATTTTATTTACCAAAAAGATATCTTGACCTGTCCATATGTTTTTTGTTATTAAATGGTATTTGGAGCTATCCCTTTGTTATATTTTTCATATTTATTCGAGCTTTCACTTTATGCACATGTCTTAAAATCGTAAACAATCGGTATGTATACATGATAAATAGATCCGTTCTGTTATGGTGTTGGACTTTTTACCCCCCAATGATCAGCAATCGCTAGACAAAATAGTTCTCCTAAATAATGTCAGCCTTTCATGCCATTTCAACTTTACAATCATTAAAAAAAGTGAAAATCAGAATCATTTTGATATCCAATGGATAGAAACTGGTCTTTATCCAGATTTATGAAGATTTTAAAAATCGGAAATTAGTAATACGGTTATACCCATGCGGTGCATATGAATCTTTGTTTACAAAACAGGATTTCGGAACGTCTCTAGTTTTTAGATCGTAAGTCACGATAAACTCAAACTGAAAGTAAAAACAGTTGTTTGTAAGACGCAGGTTTACTCACCATAAACAAGCTGAAACGTTCAGTATGGCATATATCTTAGGTTAAAGACGGTCCCATTCATTTAAAAAGCATTTTGAAAGTAGACGATGGGATTATTTCAGGTTTGGGGAACGAGTAAATTATCACAAAGTTCATTTCTTGACGACCTCATAATTTCATCATGTCCATGGTACAAATCGATTTTTAAAGGCAGTGCTTTAATGCCTTTCTAGTTGCCGTGTTAATCTTTCTTTCCGCGATATCCAACTTATCTACGTGGGGGGTCATTAGGCTCCAAGTAGATCCGGAAAATGTTGATTCTCTCCTCTTCTTATTGTGATATAAAATGTTTTTTGTTTCATTTCATTTACATTGGGAAATAGAGAAACGAGTATGTGTTTTGTTAGTTTTAAAAACTTTTGATATATTTGTATTTTACATTATAAGCAGTCAACCGATTGACAAACTAGAATTATTTGAATTCCGTGTGGAAAGAGGTCGGGTTAATTTCGAGTGTTATCTGCAATCTAGATGTTTATAAATCATTTCAGTCGTTGATATAATAATTAAAGGTCGACTGAACATGAATTATATTATACAATTTAAAGCGCATTTCTGTTTATGCACGCGAACCCGTCTAACGTTATTGTTATTCGCAGTTATATAAATTAGCAAATTATCGTTCCCGAATATGTGGCGCTGTGGTAGCCGATCCTGTTCTTCAACTTCCGTTTCTGCACTGGGCAGCTATTACAGTTGCATTTTTAATTAACGATGCCAAGTACTTGTTGTTGTGTACCTGGATGTCATTTAAGAGGAGGACATGCATTTCCAAATGACTTAAAAAGAAGGAAAAGTTGGATCAACGCCATGGCCCATACGCAGATTGGACGAGAACACGATGAAATCATGGAGTCCATCTCAATCAGCTGTTGTTTGCAAGGCACATTTTACTGAAAAAGACTACGTGCAGGAAACTATTCATGGTAAAACTCTATTTTCTTTTTAAAATATATAGTTATATATGTAATCGCCATGCAAATAAACCAAAGTCTGTTTACAACCGCAATTATCGTTTTAGAATAAAAGGGGGTGGTTAATTCAAGACGTCATAATTTTTTGGATTACGATTCAATGTGATCTGTTTGAGATTTTTTGGTGCTTGCTACAATTATAATGATTTCTTACAAGAGGTATATCATACTGAGAATTATTTTAGCAGTAATTATGCTAATGTAGTAATGACAGGAATGCATAAGCTATGCCTCATAGACTTTCTTGAAAAATATCAATGACAATGTTAACAGGAACAAAACAATGACATGCTCTCATCTATATTATAGTTATTTAGGTACAAACAATGTATGTTTGTTGCATAAGTCTCTCATTGTTTGTCCTTTGGATTTACATAACATACATTTTGATGTACATTGAATCAGGCTAACATAGTTTTATCCAGATTGTAATGAATAAATCTAGTTAATATTTTGCCAGGTAGTACAACGTATGCATTGTTAATGGAAGTTCATTTAATTATCAAAAAACTAATGTTTTATAACCTTTTTCAGGGCGCAAACCCACCATACAGAGACTTAAGTCTACTGCCATTCCCAGCCTATTTTCCTGGACCAAGCAAGAGACTGAATCGTCCGCAAAAAGAAAAATCAGGGCAGTTTCCTGTGAAAACAAAAGAACTAAACTTGATGAATATTGTAGTAGAAATCTAGAGGAAAGTTTTGATTGTAAAGTTGGTTTTCCTGAAGAAGTCATTCATACTGCAGACAGGATTTATGACTGTCCACCACCAACTGCCGAGCTAATGTTGAGCTTCACAGATGGAATTACGCAAACACCATCAATGCCTATATTTTCAGCAGAGAATTTTGAAATGAAGACACGTGACACAGCCATGCATTTTTATACCGGTTTAGAGTTGTATACTAAATTTTTATTTGTTTTGACCACACTTGGTCCAGCAGCACATTGTTTGAGATACATATATTTTCAAATTGATAGGGTGTCATTTGAAAATCAGTTTTTTTATGACTTTGATGAAATTGAGGCATTATACAACCAACTTTGAACTGTCTAGATTCTAGATTGAAACTAGTGTTAAGAATATTGTGTAAACATGGATTGTTTTTATGTCTAAACAGTGGCGTGAGGCTAACACTTGGCCATTTAGTGGTTTAGTCAGGTATTTTTCGCCATCCAACTTCAAATTAAAGTTTCCTACAACTTGGATTATTATTGACAGCACAGAATATCCCGTGATAAAACCTAAAGCTCCTAGAGCTCAGGCAACCTTTTCATCATATAAAAACAGAAACACTGAAAATACTTGTATGTTCGACACCTGGTGGTTTAGTCAACTATGTCTCTAATGCATATGTTGGTTGTACCAGTGACTGTGAAATAGTTGAAAGATGTAGAATAGTTCAATTATTTGATCCAGGTGACAGTGTGATGGCAGACAAAGGTTTAAATGTGCAAGATTTGTTTGCTCACTTTTTTCAAAAAAAGAAACAGAATTAGTTCCAAAACTCTTATACGGGATAGAAAAGTCTCCAATGAACACGTGCACATAGAGCTAATTATTGGACTTGGCAAAACATACAAAATTCTAATAAATCCTATGAATGGAACAGAAACAAAACTTTCATCTGAAGTATCATTTAGTTGTTTTATGTTGTGTAATTTTAGAACTTGTATTGTGCCAAAGGTTGCATAAATAAAAGTGACGCAATGAAGTTTGTTCTGATATATATATATATAAATATTATTTACAATTACATGCACATGTAAATTGTAATGCATATAAAAATAAGGAGATGTGGTATGATATTCAGTTTGTTTTTATCGAACCAAAGTGCATAAGAAATGGGTTAAGCAGTTACAGGTGTTACTGTCACCGTACAATCTCCAACAATTAGAAAAGCTTGTACCGTGTACAAAAATTTCAGAGATCTTACAACTAAGTTTTGTTGTCTCACCTTGACTTTGGTAAATTGTTTATATCTGTTGATGTAAATATAAAAAAGAAGATGTGGTATGATTGCCAATGAGACAACTCTCCACAAGAGACCAAATGACACAGAAATTAACAGCTATAGGTCACAGTACGGCCTTCAACAATGAGCAAAGCACATACCGCACAGTGAGCTATAAAAGGCCCCGAAATGACAATGTAAAACAATTCAAACAAGAAAACTAACGGCCTAGTTTATGTACAAAAAATGAACGAATAACAAATATGCAACACATAAACAAACGACAACCACTGAATTACAGGCTCCTGACTTGGGACAGGCACATACATGTACATACAGAATGTGGCGGGTTAAACATGTTAGCGGGATCCCAACCCACCCCCTAACCTGGGACAGTGGTGTAACAGTACAATATAAGAACGAACTATAAAAATCAGTTGAAAGAGGCTTAACTTATCAGATGGATAAATACAAATACAAGTGGACGTGGCCGGGTAGTTGTACATCCAAACAACAAAAAGACACTAAGTACAGATCTGAGAGTACTCGCATTTACTGACAGCTAGTTCAAAGCCACTAACAACTGATAAAAAAATCTTGCATCTAAGACTAAATTATCAATCTGTAAGCTCCCTTTAGATTTTACATTTCTGAGTTATGGGGTTTTATTCATTAAAAAAGGGGGGATTTTCCAGTTTTTGGACAGCAACTCAAAAATGCTTTAAGCAGTTCGCATGAAACTTTGGTGAATTATTAATAGCTATTGATGTAATCTCCCTATTGATTTTCATAAATTTCAAATATGACATTGAGAAGAAATTGAACTTTATTTGTTTATAGTCTGGCAACAGATTTATTTAGTATTGCGCAACAGCACAGTGTATTGCACAACAGCAAGAAATCTTTAATTGAATATAAATTCAATTCATATAACCGATTTCAAGTTCTTTGACTACATTTATTCAGAAACTATAATATGTCAAATATTTAATTACAATCCAAATTCAGACCTGTATCAAGCTTGAATATTGTGTCCATTTTTGCCCCAACTGTTCAGGGTTGGACCTCTGCGGGTGTATCCAGCTGCGCTCAGCGAATCAGTTTATTTCTTAATTAAGAACTCCTTTTTGTCGAGCGTGCGACTTTTGTCGCAGAAAGCTCGACATAGGGATAGTGATCCGGGAGCGGCGTTAGCTAACTTCTTAAAAGCTTTATTTTTTAGAAGGTGGAAGGAATGGATGCCTCATGTTACAAAGTTTCCGTCAGTCACATGTCCAATGTCCTTGACCTCATTTTCATGGTTCAGTGACTACTTGAAAAAAAAGTTAAGATTTTTTGTAATGTTTAATACTCTCTTATTATAAGTAATAGGATTAATATATTTGGTATGTGCGTACCTTGCAAGGTCCTCATGCCCGTCAGACAGTTTTCACTTGACCTTGACCTCATTTCATGGATCAGTGAACAAGGTTAAGTTTTGGTGGTCAAGTCCATATCTCAGATACTATAAGCAATAGGTCTAGTATATTCGGTGTATGGAAGGACTGTAAGATGTACATGTCCAACTGGCAGGTGTCATCTGACCTTGACCTCATTTTCATGGTTCAGCGGTTATAGTTAAGTTTTTGTGTTTTGGTCTGTTTTTCTTATACTGTATGCAATAGGTCTACTATATTTGGTGTATGGAATGATTGTAAGGTGTACATGTCTAGCTGGCAGGTGTCATCTGACCTTAACCTCATTTTCATGGTTCAGTGGTCAAAGTTAAGTTTTTGAGTTTTGGTCTTTTTTTCTAATACTATATGCAATAGGTCTACTATATTTGGTGTATGGAAATATTTTATGATCTATTTGTCAGTCACGCAGGTTTTTTTTTACCCTGACCTCATTTTCAAGGTTCATTGCTCAGTTTTAAATTTTTGTGTTTTGGTCTGTTTTTCTTAAACTATAAGCAATAGGTCAACTATATTTGTTGAATGGAAGAATTGTTAGCTGTACATGCCTGCCTAGCATGGTTCATCTGACCTTGACCTCATTTTCTTGGTTCATTGGTCAATGTTTAGTTTACTTGGTTAATGTTAAGTTTATGTGACAGTTGTAATAAAGCTTTATATTTAGGACTATCAACATAATATCAATGATTAGTAAAGAAGGCGAGACATTTCAGCGTGTGCACTCTTGTTTTATTCATAAATTACTTAATACTTGGAAATATAATTTTGCTTGGAGTTATAGTTTCTAAAAAAAGTATTGTCATTGAAAGAGTTGACATGTTGCAATGTACATTTATTCTACATCATGTACATAGTTCTATGGTACCAAATCAAAAGTTTATATAAAAGAAAGAAGTCAAAGGTTTCCCATCATAGTTTGGTTACATACATTTTTTTTGTACCTGTGGTCGTTGAATATAGATCATTATATAAATAAGGAGATGTGTTATGATTGCCAATGAAACAACTATCATCCATACATTGTACTTACCAGTAACAAACCACATTTGCAAAGTTGAATAAAATACAGTTGATAACATTTACTTATTACTAAAAAGAAAATGCCAAACTATTTTAAACAGTATTTGACTATAAACATAGATAAAAAAGGTACAAACTGGACATAATGCACTAGTTCATAAACAAGTGAGAACAATCGCCTTCATATAGTGCTCAGAATATGACATTCATAAAACTTGTTCAATATCATTAGAGAACTCTAAATCTTAAATACTGAAAGCCACCTCTGATAAATACAATGTACTATGCAAGATAATGATATAACTGGACTAAAAATACACACAACCTGTAATTAACTGCCTTTACAGCGCTTTCACGCTTTGATTACTGTTTACTGTTGCTTCTCATGTTTTGTATTTAAACGGTCGTTTATTTTTAAACCCGAACCAGGCATATGCATTCTGTAATTGTGCAAATCTTCGTTCTTTGGTCAATTGGCTTATGGATAGTTGTATCAATTTCAACTCTTACATTATTTTTTTTTTTAAATATATTTGCATTACACATGCAATGCCAGTACCTTTCCAATTACTATTTATGTGTTGTGTCTAAATTAAAGTTGTAACACTTTATAGTGACTGGAAAGGGTATAAAAATTCATCAGATGAGAAAAGGCTGAAGATACTTCAAACGGCACCGAATCATTAGATATTGCATCTTATAAAAAGAAACTGAGATTTGGATAGTTCCACTTCAAGGTAAAAATGTTTATCTCTTGTGAAATGAAATAAAAAAAATATTGTAACACTGTAGTTAATTAATAAAGATACTATTACGTGTATTTCTGTATTGGTCCTAAGCCAGCAGTATTGGCCTTCTGCTTCGCCTCAGACCAATACACCCAAGACATGGACCAATAACAAGGCCAATACAGAAATACTTACGCAATGATATTATAGAATGACAGTATGGTTCAATAGCGGGAATCAGCCCCTCAACTACTTTTTACATAAATATTAACTTCTGGCTTCAACGCTTTGTTCGTCTTGTCTGGAGATCTTGCTGTAGTTCCAGTTCAGCAAGCATTTTAGAGACGTATCCCGTCCATCCTCTTTTGACTTGTAATCTCTGGTGATAGATTTTGCCGCTTGACATTGTATCCTTTCAAGCTTGTTTTTTTTTTGTTACCGTGTAGGGGTCCCATACTATGGCTCCATATTAAATTATAAGATCCATTCCTAAAGATCTAGATCATTGTTCTAATCTGACACAAATTTCAATAACTGGAATGCTACCCAAGTTGAATATATGGTGACCCACGAGAACAGCATTATCACTATTGAAATTGTGTTTAATACCATGATTGTTCAATGTCATTAACTTAAATGGAGACAGACATTTGACCTGAAAGACATGAAAGGTGGTGTGGGAGTGCAAAATCAAAAACTAACTGACTATGATATATGGTTAAAGAATGAATATCAATTACATGGGTCAACATGGTCAAGGGCTGAGTTGTTATAAAATAACAATATGGCAGAGAAGTGGTTTCAAGTTTCATATAAAGCGACCTGACTGACATGAAATAAAAAATCGAAGGAGTATCTCTATTTGTATAATCTTCAAGGTGAAATAAAACTAGTAAAACAATATTATACTATTGTCTAAATATACAGAAATATAATTTGCTTCAAGTAACAGAAATAACTAGGTCACTAGTAACTTATTTAATGAGTATGTGGGGTATAAGAGCTTGCTAACAACAGGCTCTTCATAATCATTTGGTTTGAAAAGGATACTAGTAGTCTATATTCTTGATTTAGAAAAATGTAATTGCAAGAACAAAATCACATTACTTAGAATACTTTAGATCATTCAGGTAGTCTTTATTTATATGTACAAAAGAACAGCCAGTAGTCATTGGATATTGTAGATCATTCAAATAGTCTTGACCTTTTTATTAGTACAAAAGAACAGCCAGTAGTCATTGGATATTGTAGATCATTCCGGTAGTCTTGACCTATTTATTTATACAAAAAAACAGCCAGTAGTAATTAGATACTGTAGATCATTCAGGTAGTCTTGACCTATTCATTTGTACTGAAAAAACAGACACATATACGAATATCAATTATATGCTTACGAGACATGTTGCAATGTTAAACTTATTACGGTATGTGAAAATCAAGACTTGCATAAAAAATATCACAATATTAGAGACAGTGGCGTCATTATTCCTCAGAGCTTTCAGCTCTTTGATTCATATTTGCTTTTCAATTATTGTTTTCTGGTTTGAATTGATTTACATTTGTCATTTGGGGGACTTTTATAGCTTGCTTGCTATGGGTGTTGCTCATTGTTGAAGGTTGTATGGTGACCTATAGATGCTAACCTTCTCATCATTTGGTCTCTAGTGGCGTGTTGTCTCATTTGCAATCAAACCACATCTACTTCGGGCTTGTATATTCAGTGGTTTTTTACTCCAAAATAAAAATTGCCATGCAGGGGTGCGGATTATAGAGTACAATAAGCTAGAAATAAGAGAAAATCTCGATTTTGCAAGGTTTGTTGTAGGTTCTGCCATGTTTTTTTATTGAAATTGTAGAGGGCGTCCTTATAATTATTATTTTCAAAAATAATAATTTACCTAATCCATATTATCATGCAATTTTAATTCAAAATCCAATTTTAACTGATAAATGATATCAAAATTACACGCTTCATTACAAATTTCTCGTTTCTTTTCATAGCATTGCTTAACAGAAACTGGTATCCGCTTGTATTTAATGGAATGGAAAAGTGTATAATTCAACTGGGAACCAGCTTTTACATAACGATGTATAAACTACAAAACGTAATTGGTTATTCATTCCGTTTTGGTGTTTCATCCTGATGCATGTGTTATGTTTTAGCTAAGATGCTTCAAACATTAATGTGATGGATATATTTTACTAAAGGACGGAACTGTTTTACTTTCAAAGTCGTAGTCTAGTGATATCTATTAAGTACTAATTTTCTGCACACTCACACTGTATTTTCAATTTACACCTGCTAAATGTCAAACACAACTTTCCCAAATGCTTTTTAGAGATTCTGACTTAATTTTACTCATAATGTGTTCTAGAATCATATTCAAGCATTTATAACTTCTACTTGATGATGGAAAACAAAGTGTTCCATGAAAGACAATACACACATGATTTGAAATTACCGGAGTTTCATAAGATGTTTTCAACCAGTTACAAAAAGTTTCATTTCCTGAATTCTTGTGGCAAAAAAATATGGAAATCCAACGAGGTCAAAATTCTTAATTCGTAAATTGTCAATTTGTAACTTGTAAATGTGTAATTTCAAAATTCTTAATTCGTAAATTGTCAATTTGCCATTTGTAACTGTGTATTTTCAAAATTCGTATATTGAAAAACTTAATTTGCAACTTTGAAATTCAATATTTGTAACTTTGAGATTCTTTATTTGCCACTTTGTAATTCATTAAATCTAACATTTGTATACTGTTTCTTATTTTGCCATTCTTCATTTGTAACCACGTCACTTAAATATTTGCCATAGACACACTGAAATTCATATATTGATGTTTTGTAATTTGAAACATGTCGATTTGTTAAATGTCATTGTTGTATTATTCTAATAATCATTATGACGACAGATGGCGCAGGTTTTCTTCTTCTGTGTATAAGCCTCCTGTAAGTAGGAGCACCTCCATATGAAGTATATACCCTTAGTAATTTAAATCAATTATGTACAGCGCATACATATAAAAGAAAACAAATAGATAAATATTCTTTTGTTTTTATATGACATATATACAGGGACTCAGTTTTATATAGAGGTGACCTCGAATATACATGTATGTCTACTGTAATGGTCACCACACCTGGGAGGGGGTGTGTCGCTTCTTTTATTAAGGTATATACAGATGTGTCGCTGTAATGGGTCCCTTTTTCAACTTGGCAATTTATGACTGTCACTTGGTTGGAAATTTCAGACTTAATATATGACCAGGTCAAAAATTTCAGACTAAATACATGAAATATCAGACTAATATTGTTCTGGTAGGCAGCAGCGGCGTCCACAAATATTCACTCTGTGGTTAAAGTTTTTGAAATTTTAATAACTTTCTTAAATAATCCTGGATTTCTACCAAACTTGGACAGAAGCTTGTTTATGTTCATAAGATAGTATCCAGAAGTAAATTTTGTAAAAAAATAAATCCTGTTTTTCCGTATTTTACTTTTAAATGGATTTAGTTTTTCTGCCAGTTAACATTACATTCACTCTGTGGTTAAAGTTTATAAAATTTTAATAACTTTCTTAAATTATCCTGGATTTGTACCAAACTGGGACAGAAGCTTGTTTATGATCATAAGATAGTATCCAGATTTAAATTTTATAAAAAAAAATTCCTGTTTATCCATATTTTACTTATAAATGGACTTAGTTTTTCTTCCAGTTAACATTACATACAGTCTGCAGTTAAAGTTTTTAAAACATTTATTAGATTCATAAACCATCCTGGAGTTTTACCAAATTTGGATAGAAGCTTCTTACAATCAAAAGATAGTATCTAGAGGAAAATTTTTAATAATTTTGTCCTCATTTTTGTTGAGCCTGCGACTAACAGCAAAAGTAGGCGAGAAACTGGGTTCCGTGGAACCCTTACAATTTTTTAATACAAGAAGCAAAAAGATGAAAAATCTTTATTTATTTGGCTCTTTAAAAATGTTTTATATCATGTTTGTACTTTGCAAAACAAATTGAATGAGCAAAAAAGTATTATTTTAAATGAGTCACTTAGTTAATGTATACTATATATTAAAACTGTATTGCATATGCAATATTTTGTTATATATATAAAGTCTTAAGGAATCTGACCAACCAGAAAACTTAATGAATACTGGATCGTCAAAACATGACATATACTAGTAGTATAATGGTGTGATGTCCTGGTGACCCCTCTGGATATTTTGTCAATGACCATGATCGTAAAACTATGAAACTTTCTGTTTTATTATACACCTATACCCACTTTTAACCAAAATGACCCCCCACCTGACTGGTCAGAGAGAAGTTCTTGCCATCTCGCCATTTTCATGACAGAAGCTATTCTCGCCAATCTGCTTACCCTTATTTTATTCTCCATAAAAATCTTCATATATGACAGCTCATTTTAGAAAGCAATATGTCACATTATTTGGGGGGGGGGGGGGGGGGGGGATGGGGGGTCTGTGAGAGCTCATTTTGGAGAGCAAAATGGTGGCAAACTGTGAGGAGGGGTGGCAAGGGGGCGGGGTCCCCGGAGTAGGGGTGTGAAGCCGGAGTTGAGCCGTAGGGAATGGGGAATTGGGAATATTTTGAGAACACCCTGTGGGACGTTTTGTCTGCAACACATTTTGGAATTTTTTATAGGACAAAAATCAGGTGGCGGCAATTATTTCTTGACCAGTAAAGTTTAGTATGCATGTATATTTATATATATCTGTCAGCCCTTCCCCCTCATTCAGAATCAAATGGTCTGATAATTGCATTTTAGGATTAATAGAAACCATTTATTACCTGGGTTTTCCAGTAATGATGTAGTTTCCATTCTCAAACGCAACGCCACCTGTCGTCTTCAGAATCAAATGGTCCGATAATCGCATTTTAGGATTAATAGAAACTGTTTATTACCTGGGATTTCCTGTAATGATGTAGTTTCCATTCTCGAAAGCAGCACCATCTGTCGTCTTCAGAAAACAAAATAAAACCGAGTTTCTGTATATATGCCATGCATACAAAAATAAAAGTTAAATTTATCTATTTGTTTTCTTTTATATGATTTGCTGTACATAATTGATTTAAATTACTAAGGGTATATACTCCATACGGAGGTGCTCCTACTTACAGGAGGCTTATACACAGAAGAAGAAAACAGAGCACCATCTGTCGTCATAATGATCGTTAGAATGATACAACGATGACATTTAACAAATCGACATTTTAACGAATCGACATGTTTCAAGTTACAAAACATCAATATATGAATTTCAGTATGTCTATGGCAAATATTTAAGTGATGTGGTTACAAATGAAGAACGGCAAAATAAGAAATAGTATACGAATGTTAGATTTAATGAATTACAAAGTCGCAAATAAAGAATCTTAAAGTTATAAATGTTGAATTTCAAAGTCATACCTGCCAACATTTCAAAATGCCCATGGGGGTTTTATGTGCACGATGGCTCTTATAGTCCTACAAAACCTTCAAAGGGGCCTTCTAATGTATTTTAATGTTATTTTGTTGCTTCTTCATACCTTTACAATCCTATAGCCATGGTACAATTGATTGTTTTGTTTTAAATTGTGGACAAAATTGCTCTTTCAAAATTTTCATTTGGGAGCTTTCATGGGGGAAATCCCCCGCAAATAGTGACAGTTGGCAGGTATGCAAAGTTGCAAATAAAGAATCTCAAAGTGACAAATGTTGAATTTCAAAGTTGCAAATACAGATTTTCAATTTACGAATTTTGAAATTACACAGTTGCAAGTAGCAAATTGACAATTTACAAATTAAGAATTTTGAAATTACACAGTTACAAGTTACAAATTGACGATTTACGAATTAAGTATTTTGACCCCGTTGGCTTTCCATAAAAAAGCGGGTGTGGCTTTTACTATGTATACTTTCTAGAACATAGCATATGAATTTTATTTATAGAAGTGGAATTTCGTCAGTCCTAGGGAACCAGCAATTCCCTTTAGGAATTAAGAGTCAAGTCTCAGTCCCTGAAATAAATCCCCTCTTAAAGTAATCAGTTTCAGTGTCTGAAGTGTGTTGTTACAATGTCAGTCCAATTGGCAGACACAAGGAAATGAATTTTTCAATAAAATTATTACAGGTTCCTGAATTGGGACAAGCAAATACAGAAAATGACTGTGTTTAACATGTTAAAGCACTAATGGCACTTAGCAGGCTGGGTGTGGGTGTAATTCAAGTTATCCTTTCATGTATCTTCTTCCACTTCAGAGCTATCAGTTCTTTGATTTTATTTTTAAATTTGAACTGACAGACCCTGTTACACCACAAATCCAAGAAGTAAATTGTTACATAAATTACAATGTTTCTATTTTTAGCCATGATGAAGCAGCCCCTGTTACACCACAGAGCCAAGAAGTAACTTGTTACATAAATTACAATGTTTCTATTTTTAGCCATGATGTGGCAGCCCCTATTACACCACAGAACCAAGAAGTAACTTGTTACATAGATTATAATGTTACTATGCCAGCACAGAATTTATGGAGAGTGGTAAGTTACTTTTTAAAGAATATCAAAATATTGTCAGAATCATAGGTTCTTGTATATTTAGAGCAGTTTGTAATTTGATGTACTGGTACTGTTTCTTTTTGATGATTACCTTGTTGATTTACAGAGGGGAATGTGGATGTCTTAAAAATACAAAATCTGTAAATAATCAGAATTCTTTTACTGAAAGCATCCATATAAAGGTCTTTTTGTGACATTTTATTCCATGGATTCATTTATTTTTATGTTACCAACTTTCATGGAAACTATATACTGTTGTTACAACATTTTACAACAAACTCAGCATACAGGCATTTTTGAAAGGAGTAGAGCCTGTTACCCCAATAAACAGCCCTTTAAAACTACTATAGTTCAAGTAAATCTACTGTGTATGTAATTGCTGTATGTGTTTATTTTTGAAAGTATAATAAGAAAAATTATATATCTGTTTCATATATGGTTAGATCATATGTTTTCGTACGTCATATGAATTCTTACTATGCTTTTTCAATGGAAATTGTGACGTCACAATGCATTCTTAATAGCATGAAAACCCATTTTCAGCAAAAATATTTGTGGGAGAGGTGGCACCACTCTAAATTTTTCAGAAAACTGTCATACATTTTGCCAAATTATGCAAAAATATGTTGTCTATATTTATAATGTCACAAATGCATCACAAATGACGTGATTAGTCAAATTTTTTTTGTTAGCTGAAATAACTGGATATTTTGACATATGTTTTCATAAAATTTTCACATTTTTAAGGCCAATATTATAAGTTCATGAACCAACTCCTTTGCATTGTGTTAAATATTTAAATTGATGGTTCACCTATACCCCTACTCAAGGGTGACTTAACCCTTAGTCGTATACCAACTTGCAGTAAACACTTGCCAAAGTGGGGTGTCTGTTTGGCTGTGCAGGGTATGCAGATTCACAGCCAAGTCTTTTCAGAATTTAGACTCTAAATCTGATGCCTTGTGTGGAGTGATGTGCTCTCCTCAATCTGTGTGTTAAAGAACTCTTGCAACAAATCTTTGAGTGGTTGGTATGTTGCCTTTTTTCAAGGCTAATAAGGCTATCTAACATACCTATCTGACCACTGGCTGTCCAGATATCCAGACCTATCTGACCACTGGCTGTTCAGATATCCAGACCTATCTGACCACTGGCTGTCCAGATATCCAGACCTATCTGACTACTGGCTGTCCAGATATCCAGCCCTTCATGCCTTGCAGAACCTACCAATTGTTTTAGCTGTTAATAAAATTGAGAATGGAAATGGGGAATGTGTCAAAGAGACAACAACCCGACCAAAGAGCAGAAAACAGCCGAAGGCCACCAATGGGTCTTCAAAACAGCGACAAAATCCTGCACCCGGAGGCGGGCTTCAGCTGGCCCCTAAACAAAAATGTGTACTAGCTCAGTGAAAATGGACATCATACTAAACTCCAAAACATATAAATGAGCTAAAATTAAAAATAATACAAGACTAACAAAGGCCAGAGGCTCCTGACTTGGGACAGGCGCAAAAATATGGCGGGGTTAAACATGTTATGTGAGATCTCAACCTTCCCCCTGAATATGCATGAAATAATTGCGACTGGATGTTAACCAAGCAATAAGTCAATCATACACCTTTACTCAAGAAACCCATGAAAAATTAGTATCCCATGAATAATAATGGATCTAGGATATGCCAAAATGTAATATTTTGAATAACAAATATTTCAAAGGAATATAATTTTTTGCCTTTCATATTGTCAGTTGTGGGAATGTCCTTTTATCATGTTGGTATTCATTGAAAATGTACAATATGCCATAGAATCTGTATTACTTTTTCTTCCTGATTTTTTAAAATTCCAGTCAAATTGTAGTCAGATATAATGCAAATTTTACGACTGAAGCTGGCCCTTAGATAAAGGTGCTCAATTGAAAATGGTGACTGTTAATCATCAGATTTGTTCAATTTACTTCAATTACAGTCAGATAATGTATATAATTACAGTCAGATAATGTATGTAATTACTATTTTCAGGAAGTATTAAACCGTGATACTGATGGCAATAAATGGCAGACAATTAAAAGTCATATTAGACTGGTCCATGTTAACACTTCACAGGCACTAAAGGTAAAGTCAGTCATGCATAAAATGTAGGGCATGTCAGAAAGGTACATACCAACACTTCACAGGCAATAAAGGTAAAGTTAGTCATGCATAAAATGTAGGTCATGTCAGAAAGGTACATACCAACATTTTACAGGCACTAATGGTATAGTAAGTCAGTTATAAAATGTAGGTCATATCAGGTTGGTACATACTAATATTTCATAAAATTTAAGGATGTCAACTTGATGAAGAATAACTAATTGGTTACTCGTTGGTTTTACCAAGCAATATTCAAATCTAGTGAAAGTACTTTTATTTGTGAGTATCAATTTTTCGTGGTTTGAGCGAAAGTTACATAATCGTGGGTTCTATAATTCGTGGATTTTAGTTTTCTGAAGAAAAAAAATCGAGTTAAGAATTTGAAGCCATCAGAAACGAAGATTCTTTAAAATAATCATATATTGTTATTGTTCATTTTCACTTACTTGTTTGTCTTTCATAATTGACAACATTCAACAAATTTTAATAGAATAATTGCTTTTGAAAATAAGCTGATTCATCTATGCTTACACATTGTCTTGATTGAAAGAAATTGCAAAGTAAACATTTAAATTGTTGCACACGTGTGATCAGAAGTGATGACACTAATTAACCTGAGATTGAATGATCAACAGATTAACGATCATCAAAGGTGTTAATTGGGCAACAAACATGTCACTTATAGAAAACAGTTACATAAACAAATGCTATAAATGAACTATGAATTTTAGAATTAGTTCTTATAAAAGCAAGCCCAATATGAAATTATTATTTTTTTTCCATATGAGAATTATGAGAAGATAAAATGAACACTTCATCATCGCATCCCATCACCGGAAATCTGACATTCATCGATCAAAACTATTTTTCATGAAAATTAAAAGGTTAAAAGTCGTACAGTTTAGGTTTTTTAAAGATTAAATAGTAATCCTGCCTGAAGTTGGATATATAGTTCATAGTGTGTTTGCTGATATTCGATGTACTCTCTAGATTATATACCCATATCCATATACTGTAAATTCAGAAATTATTGCGATGTTTTAATTATTGCGAAAAATGCGACAGGGTTATAATCGCAATAATTTAAACTCGCATTTTGGAATTTTTTATATGAATTAAACAGGATTTTTCTCAATATCGCAAAAATTAAAATCGCATTCTAGTCTAAAATGACAAAATCGCAATAATAAATGCAAGCAATAATTTCTGAATTTACAGTAGTCAAACCTACATGGAGATCTTTCAATGTCTTGATTTAAACAACAGTTGTTATATTCCGTTGGACACTTAAATTTGTGGATAAAGCCTTCCACGAAAAACATGAAAATTAGAAACCCAACAAATAATAGTACTTTTACAGTACTTGCTCGGAAAAATATCTACAAGATATGAACACAATTATATACATTTTACACTTTTAGGGCCGTTGAACATTAAACTCTCTACATTATTAGATAGATTAGGTAATAGCCCCACGAATTATATACCATAATAAATAGCTCATGTACTAATTAAGTAAACAATAAGCGAATCTTTATTAAAAATAAACACCTATTGACTATAATTAACTACAAAGTCAAATCAGATTAAACAACAGTTGCATTTTGTTATCGTAAATAAAACACATTTACAAAGGTGTGATTATTAGAAGTCACTGAATCGTTTAACCATTCACTTTTATTTCTGGGAGAGTAGGTTTCCCAACTTTCGGAAGAATGTTTGACTCTAATATAGTAAAATGTGTGTTGTTTCAATACATCAGTTCAGCTTCACAAAGTTGACATTTTTCAGTCACTCAGTTTTACGGTCAATTTTTTGTATAAAGTATTTTAAGACGGATAATTACAGAGGCATTTTATATGAAAATTTATCACAAAAAAATGAAACGTATTTAAACTATGATTAATCAGTAATTGCTATGTAATTCTCCAAGGAGCATTCTCAAGAAAATCAATTTTATGAAAAGAAAGAGACAATGTCCTAAGAGGAAACCAAGGATATATAGTACTATCAACTAAAATATACATCCTTGCAGAAAGCCGATTAGTCGAGTATCATTTTGGTATTCGATACTTTGTACTACCGAGCAATACTCTAGTACTCCTTGACATCCCTAACGAAAATTAAAGGTAAAGTTATATCTTTAATTGAATTGTTTAAGTCATTTTCTGTGATGTATTTGGAGTCAAAATTCTTTCATTTAATTATTATTGGTTGGTACAAGTCATTACGTTATTCATCTATATACAATGTACTACCATGTTTCTTATGATTTGCTTTATTCAGATATTGTCCTTTGGATTTCTATATCCTTATGTCTCTTTAAAATTAGGTTTTATTTGTTATTTAAATAGAAAACAGTTGGTAGAATTACTATACATTCTTTTCTTTTTAGAGTACTGGTAAGCAACTACCTGAATGGGGATTTCATCAGCTGGAAATATCAACAGATAGAATCACCAATCAGGAAGCTACAGTGTGGAATGTGGAAGAACATAGATTTACAAAAAGTAAGAAGATTTCAGAATATTTATACAAATTATCATTGTCAAAAATCAGTTAAATCAGACAGCTTGGTCTGCCATAATTTAGTCTTGTGTTTTATGTTCTATCTTGATCTTATATGTTAGTCTCTTACTACTATCTCTGTACTAGAAATTGTTTCCTTTATTTATTAGGTGTTGAGAAGGAACAACAGGCTCGAGAGATAGCACAAAGCGAAATGATTCCTCTAGAACCAACACATCTATCGTTCTGGACCAAGTTTACAGAACTTCAGCTTAAGATGTTAATGGGAAAAGCTGAGGAAATGGAACATAAATACAGCACTGAACCAATAGAGTGGCCATTTATGGATAAAAATGTGGCTTATTGGATGAGCCCTAATAGTAATGTAAGTCTATAGTACTGAACCAATAAAATGGCCATTTATGGATAAAAATGTGGCTTGTTGGCTGAGCCCTAATAGTAATGTAAGTCTATAGTACTGAACCAACCGAATGGCCATTTATGGATAAAAATGTGGCTTATTGGCTGAGCCCTAATAGTAATATTAGTCTTAAGTATTGGTAAACTGCTAGAATGGATGGTTATGTGGCTTATTGGATGAGCCTTAAATTAACACATAACCTCTTTTAAAATGTAATTACATATTTTCTTATTTCATCAGTTTTTATTTTCATATACAAATTATTTAACATAATTTAAATTTGTGTGAAAATAAACATAATTTCTACTTTAGATTCACTTATCATTGCTGTTTGTCATATATTTTACATTTTCAGGCACAGATTCATTTGCTTGGTAACCCAGTTATCTGGTACCTAGGGACACTTTCTGTTTTTGGTTACTCAGCATTGTTAGTATTTTATTTACTGAGACGACGAAGAGGTTGGTTTGATCTAACAGTGGGTACGTAAACATATTGAATATCTTACACCTTGATCTGTTGAAATAGTGTATATAAATTTTACAAGAAAACAATAACAGTACAGTTTTGTATATTTTAATCAGTTATTTAAGAATATTATTCTAAGTTTTACTTAAATAAACCAACCAAATGTGGGCAGGGCATTGTCTCTTTTTTTTTCTGTATCAAAGATTTAAATTGCACTATACAATTAATTCCTGTATTATCATTAGTTGATTATTCACTTTATATAACACATTATATCAGATGTAACACAATATCCTCAGTAGTGAGAAAACCCAAGAAAATATACTGAAATATTATTATTTTGTATAATCTAACTAATTTGATTCTTTCAGCAAGAGTCACATTTTCAGCTGTATTTTTAAAGGTAGACTGAAAACAGCAGATAGAAAAGTGATATTACACAGTTATTAGTCCTCTACCGACGAAGTCGAAGGGGCCTTTAGGTTTGCCCTCCGTCTGTCAGTCCAGCAAATCAGTTTTCCACACTTTTTTTTCTTCGTGCTTGAAGATATTGATTTGATATTTGGTGTATTGTTTTATCATGACCAGTTACAGATCAAGTTCAAATTTTGTTCTGGTCTGATGATTTTGTGCAGAGTTACGGTCCTTGGACATAGAAAATTCACTCAAATAATCAGTTTTCTGCACTTTTTTTTCGTCATGCTTGAAGATATTGATTTGATAATTGTTAATAGTTTTATCATGACAAGATCATGTAAAAATTTTGTTCCGGTCTGATGATTTTGTGCAGAGTTATGGTCCTTGGACTTCGAAAATTCACTCAAATAATCAGTTTTCCTGACTTTTTTTTGTCATGCTTGAAGATATGGAATGGATAATTGGTATATAGTTTTATCATGACAAGTAACAGATCAAGTTTGAAGTTTGTTCCAGTCTGATGATTTTGTGCAGAGTTATGGTCCTTGGACTTAGAAAATTCACTTAAATAATCAGTTTTCCACACTTTTTTTTGTCATGCTTGAAGATATTGACTTGATATTTGTTATAAATTTACACCATGACAAGTTATAGATCAAGTTAGTATTTTGTTCCAGTACAATGAATTTTTAAACAGTAGGGGACTATGCATTGCCATGCAATACTCTCAGAATGTTTCATTGAAATATCTAAAAATAGAAACTTGACAACCTCAATACTTTGTGACACAATCATAACAACCAATCAAATGATTTTCTTCTATATTTCAGGCGTACTGACAATAGTAATATAAAAATTATAGCCTTTATATGAAGTTAATATGTGGATATATTGACCTAAAGAAGTATATTGACCTCAGACTTTGTCTTCAGTTGATATACTTCTTTCAGGTCAATATATTCTTAAGAATAGAATAAATAGGCTATAAAGTATTGTTCAGTTGAAATTGGTAAAACTATGTTATAAAAAATTATTATGTAGTATGCAGACAACAAAGCAATACCAATAAAACAAGAACAATGATGTATATTCAATAATTTTGACAATAAAATTTTACATCTTTTACATTTAAATTCTAATAAACAAAACTAAATTAGGTGATTGATTTCTTTTGTTTCAGGTGAATGGAATCATTTTGTATTCATAGCAGAACTTCTGATTGGTGGATATTTCCTGCATTATCTTCCTTTCTTTTTAACTGACAGTACATTGTTTTTACATAGTTATCTCCCCTGTGTGATCTTTAAGATCTTAGCAGCAACAGCATTAATAGATCATCTATTTGTTGTTTCACATAGGTGAGTTTACATAGTTATATAGTTATCTCCCCTGGGTGATCTTTATGATATTAAAAGCAACATCATCGGTAGATCATTTATTTTTTGTTTCACATAGATGAATTTACATAGTTATTTCCCCTGTGTGATCTTTATGATCGTAGCAGCAACAGTGTTGGTAGATCATTTATTTGTTGTTTCACATATTTGAGTTAACATAGTTATCTCCCCTGTGTGATCTTTATGATGGTAGCAGCAACAGTGTTGGTAGATCATTTATTTGTTGTTTCACATAGGTGAGTTAACATAGTTATCTCCCCTGTGAGATCTTCATGATATGAGCAGCAACAGCATTGGTAATTCATTTCTTTTTTGTTAAACATAGATTAGTTTACATTGTTATATCCTGATATAGGTTGTCTTTATGAAATTAGCAACAATGAATGGCATTGATGAATCATTTTGCTTTGGTCTGTGTATTTATAACCAAGGTCAGCACTATACCAATATCAAGATTCAATATCAGCAGTAACAATAATCCAACGTCATATAGACATGTACATTGCAATGAATGCGGTACAACTCGCCCCGGAGACAAGTCAGATGGAGTCAAATCAGACCGACTAATAAGTCAACTCAGACTGTCTATGAAGACAAGTTGGGCTGTCAATAAGTCAACTCGGATCGTCTATAAAGACAACTGGGACTGTCTATAATGACAACTCAGACAAAGTATTAAAAGAGGATTTGAACTATATAATTGATTATAAATTATTAAATGTTATATTTTACATGACAATATCATTTGCATGTTGCTGAATTTGCAAAACATAATAAAAAAAATATTTTTTAATGTGAATTTATATTTTTACTTATCTTTATCAATTTATTATAAAACTTAATTGCAGCCAAAAAAGTCTAGGTTGAATTTGTTTTATTTTTTATGCCACTGCCGTAGCTGAGGGGGCATTAAGTTTTACCCTTGTCCGTACGTACAGGACGTACATCCCAAAATTGGTTTCCGTTCTCTAACTTTAGTTTGCCTCAACCAAATGTTATGAAACTTATACAGAATGCTTATTACCACAAAATGCAGATCAAGTTTGAATTTTGGTGGCGTCAATTTTACCGTTCTAGAGTTATGCCCCTTTACAAAGGGAAAAATTGCTGAATTTTTCGTTTCTGTTTTCTTACTTTAGTTTGCCTCAACTAAATGTTATGAAACTTATACACAATGCTTATTACCACAAAAATCAGATCAAGTACAAATTTGGGAAGCACCACTTTTACAGTTCTTGAGTTATGTCCCTTTTTAACGTTATATGCAAGCGGGGGCATCATCTGTGTCCCATGGACACATTCCCCATTTATTTGTTCAATTCTTTATTTATTATTTAAAAGTCAACTCAGACCATCTATAATGCAAATTCTAACAAAGTATAAACATAGAGTGTGTGCTGTTTATATGATAGAGGATCATATAATTTGAGTATGTTTGGACAAATACAACAGTATTTTAAAATAATCGAGGATATAACATATATCAAACAAAACCAAAAAACGAATCTTCCAAAACATTACAAACGTTTTTTACTCATACAACTTTCAAACAACATAACTAAAAATATATAGTGAGCATAATTCAATTGTCTATATAGACGTCTCTTCATAGACGGTCTGGGTTATCTTTTTCGTTATTTATATACTAAAAATCGGCATCAAAACTTTTTTAGAGACTTTATATCATTTATTTCGTCAAAAACTCCAATTGTATACTTAGTCTGAGTTGTCATAATAGACTTTTGAGTTGACTTTATAGATGGTCTGAGTTGACTCATTGATGGTCCGAGTTGTCTTCATAGACATTCTGAGTTGTCTTTTTTGTAGACTGTCCGAGTTGTCTCTGGACCATCTCTGGGCCGACTTGTCTCGCACCCATTGCAACAACTGACCCAAGCTTCATGTAGACATGTACATTAAAACAGTTGACCTTAAACTACATGTAGACATGTACATTAAAACAGCTGACCTTAAACTACATGTAGACATGTACATTACAACAGCTGACCTTAAACTTCATGTAGACATGTACATTACAACAGCTGACCTTAAACTTCATGTAGACATGTACATTACAACAACTGACCCTAAACTTCATGTAGACATGTACATTACAACAGCTGACCTTAAACTTCATGTAGACATGTACATTACAACAACTGACCTTAAACTTCATGTAGACATGTACATTACAACAGCTGACCTTAAACTTCATGTAGACATGTACATTACAACAACTGACCTTAAACTTCATGTAGACACGTACATTAAAACAGCTGACCTAAAACTTCATGTAGACATGTACATTAAAACAGCTGACCTTAAACTTCAGGTAGACATGTACATTAAAACAGCTGACCTTAAACTTCATGTAGACATGAAAATTACAACAACTGACCTTAAACTTCATGTAGACATGTACATTACAACAACTGACCTTAAACTTCATGTAGACATGTACATTACAACAACTGACCTTAAACTTCATGTAGACATGTACATAATAACAACTGACCTTAAACTTCATGTAGACATGTACGTTACAACTGACCTTAAACTTCATGTAGACATGTACATTACAACAACTGACCCTAAACTTCATGTAGACATGTACATTACAACAACTGACCTTAAACTTCATGTAGACATGTACATTACAACAACTGACCCTAAACTTCATGTAGACATGTACATTACAACAACTGACCTTAAACTTCATGTAGACATGTACATTACAACAGCTGACCTTAAACTTCATGTAGACATGTACATTACAACAGCTGACGTTAAACTTCATGTAGACATATACATTACAACAGCTGACCTTAAACTTCATGTAGACATATACATTACAACAGCTGACCTTAAACTTCATGTAGACATGTACATTACAACAGCTGACCTTAAACTTCATGTAGACATGTGCATTACAACAGCTGACCTTAAACTTCATGTAGACATGTACATTACAACAGCTGACCTTAAACTTCATGTAGACATGTACATTACAACAGCTGACCTTAAACTTCATGTAGACATGTACATTACAACAACTGACCTTAAACCATGTAGACATGTACATTACAACAGCTGACCTTAAACTTCATGTAGACATGTACATTACAACAGCTGACCTTAAACTTCATGTAGACATGTACATTACAACAACTGACCTTAAACTTCATGTAGACATGTACATTACAACAACTGACCTTAAACTTCATGTAGACATGTACATTACAACAGCTGACCTTAAACTTCATGTAGACATGTACATTACAACAACTGACCTTAAACTTCATGTAGACATGTAGATTACAACAGCTGACCTTAAACTTCATGTAGACATGTACATTACAACAGCTGACCTTAAACTTCATGTAGACATGTACATTACAACAACTGACCCTAAACTTCATGTAGACATGTACATTACAACAGCTGACCTTAAACTTCGTGTAGACATGTACATTACAACAACTGACCCTAAACTTCATGTAGACATGTACGTTACAACAGCTGACCTTAAACTTCATGTAGACATGTACATTAAAACAGCTGACCTTAAACTTCATGTAGACATGTACATTACAACAGCTGACCTTAAACTTCATGTAGACATGTACGTTACAACAACTGACCTTAAACTTCATGTAGACATGTACATTACAACAGCTGACCCTAAACTACATGGTCAACTCTTGTATATTCTATTTATGATTATTCAATTATATATAACACCAATACTTTATATCCTGACTTTACATAATAATACTAATTTATATTTTTTGCCAAATCATCAAGTCTTTGTGATATAAACAAGGTTATCTTAAATGTAATACATCCCTTTTAATTTACACTTCCAAAATTCTCAATTTAGTCCTCAGGGAATAACATAATAAAATACTTTACACCTATAAAGACCTATTTTAATTATTTATCAAGTTGATATTATTTCTTAAGCTAGTGTGACATATTTTAACTAATACTGAAATATAACAATTTATAGTATTTCACATATTTATTTTCTGACATCTAAAATATACTGAGCAGTAACCGTAGTAAAATTTCTGTGTAGGTAGGGCATACATGTCTCATGTTTAGAGAGGCCTCGGTGGTCGAATGATCTAAGTAGTTCAACAACTGTAATGCTAGCCTTTCAACACTAAAGTTGAGAGTTCAAAACCGTTGCGGCAGGTATGCTCGACTCCAATCTTATTTGACAAGGATTGTCAGTTTTCCCTCTGAAGGTCAATGGTTCTCTCTGGGCACTCCAGCTTCCTCCATCAATAAAACTGAACGCCACAAAATAACTGATAGTGCTGAAAGTGGTTTTAAGCACCAATCAATCAATCTTATAACTAGATTGAAATATGCTCTCAAATAGAAAAGAAAGAAATAATGATATAACTAAAAAAACAATTTAAGAAGAATTAGTTCAATTTATGGAGATGATTATTCAATTCAAGTCGTGGTGGTTGTTTTCATATACATTGTATCTATATATTATTTTACTTTATTATTTTTTTCTTGCAGATTTCCTGTATTGCCATCAACAGTTAAATATGTGACAATTGGAATTATTTTATGCACTATTTATAGTTTTTATAAATTATCTGTTTTCACGTATGGAGGAACTGATTTAACACCTCAGCAAATTACAGATTTAATGTGGAGGGAATCATGGGACTTCTTAATTCATGTCCGTGTTTAATTTTTTTTAGTTAATTGTGATGTTTTGATTGTTTTGTTTTTACTCAGGCAATATTTACAATCATGTCAGTTTTATCTGAGAATAATATAAATTCTATAATGACTTCCATACAATTTGTTGTTTCAGGTTTAATGGTCCTTTTCAGAAATTAAAACTATGTTATGCCATAATTAATGTCAAATAGACATTGCTAAACTAATGTCACAACTTTTCAAAGTGATGACTTGACCAATCAAAAAGAGTGCAATCCCATAATAAAACATAATTTCATGATTAGTTCATTTATATATAGAAAATCTGCCAGTGTGTTGTATATATATGTAGGCAAATATTTGATTTTGATTGCATATATTTGGGTTTTTTTTTTTACCCATTATAAAATGTTATGTATGTAGTATTAGAGTTCTTCCAAAATCACCAGCAAAATTTTGCAGCGACCTCTTGTATGAAGTGATCATCCATAGAAATTACTGCTTCAGATTTGGCTTTCCATGAAAAATGGAGGTTTTTTGTATAGGGGTGCTTACAAGAGACAGACCACTGTAAAATAATAAATGAAAGATTACTGATTGAATGTTATCCAACCCATGATATAGGCTGGCCCTATAATCACCATACTAAGTGAATTGACTTTAAAATAGTTCTTTCCTGTAGAACTATCAGTTATTGTAAAGTTCTTTGAATTTGACAGGAATGTAAAATACTTGTATGATACCATTATCAGAGGCACAACACAAATATTTGGGATAACCTGGGAACAGTATATCTAACGGGAAATGAATCTGATACGCTTTTCAGTATAAAATTGATAAAATCTCGGACTCCCCGAGACTTCCTGAGATTTACGGATCTTGGTAGCGTCTGATTGAAAAAATATCAGAACTGCTCAACAAATAAACCACATAACTCTAACTGTAAATGAAAACAAGTTTTATCATTTTGTAGATATATTTTGTCATATAAAATTACCAAAATAAGTTTGATTTATTTGATGTGAAGTGTTTAATAATAGTTTGGGAATTTGTAAATTATCGCGGTAATGGCCGCCTTTTTTTTATTACCTGGTTTGCATTCTGCACAATTATGTGATGAAATGCTTGCGATTTTAACAAATTTGAAGTGACAGAATACAAGTTTGATACACTAGCATCACTATAAAACTAGTTTGAATGACATTTTATTGATAATATCAGAAATTATTAGGATAATAGCGAGTCCGTTTTTAACACATGTCCGTTTCTGTATCGTATGTTTATTAACTATGGCACGACATAAAATCGACTACAATCAGGTAGTGTCAAGTCCCGTCAATATATATGTTCCTGGGATAACCAAATCATTAACATACATCAGGTATGCTCAGGACCAAACATGTAGGGAACCAAATCAATAACATACATCAGGTATACTCAGGACCAAACATGTAGGGAACCAAATCAATAATATACATCAGGTATACTCAGGATCCAACATATATAATGTTGTAAGAGTTACATAACCAAAAAAGGCTATAAGATGATCAACACTTAATTATATAGGCTTAGGGGGCTAACAAGTCAAATTTGCATAGTCAACAGATGCGTTTCCAGGATTTTGAAAAAGTGGGGCCCCAAACTAGGCAACATTAGGAGTGGGACATGTAAAAAGTCTCTGCATTAACCATATATCTAGCTCTATAAGGGTCCCTCTAAATCAGCCTCTAGTCAATATGGAGATAATTCTTGCTATACTTTCACATTTGCATAAATTATATGAACCTTAAGGAACAAACCATATTCAATAATTTTATCTTTGAAAAAGTTAAAACAATTCTAAAGAATCTCATTCCCAGATGCTTTTATTCTAACTACCTGTTTATTGAAAGATTTATTTCATATAGAAAATAGATTATGTTGCCTTAAGTTTTTGTCGAGCCTGCGACTTTTGTCGCAGAAAGCTCGACATAGGGATAGTGATCCAGCGGCGGCGGCGTTAGCTAACTTCTTAAAAGCTTTATATTTTAGAAGCTAGAAGACCTGGATGCTTCATACTTTGTATATAGATGCCTTATGTTACGAAGTTTCCGTCTGTCATATGTCCATTGTCCTTGACCTCATTTTCATGGTTCAGCGACTACTTGAAAAAAAAGTCAACATTTTTTGTAATGTTAATTTCTTTCTTATTATGAGTAATAGGATAACTATATTTAGTATGTGCATACCTTGCAAGGTCCTCATGCCTGTCAGACAATTTTCATTTGACCTCGACCTCATTTCATGGATCAATGAACAAGGTTAAGTTTTCGTGGTCAAGTCCATATATCAGATACTATAAGCAGTAGGGCTACTATATTTGGTATATGGAATGATTGTAAGGTGTACATGTCCAACTGGTAGGTGTCATCTGACCTTGACCTCATTTTCATGGTTCAGTGGTCAAAGTTAAGTTTTTGAGTTTTGGTCTTTTTTTCTAATACTATATGCAATAGGTCAACTATATTTGGTGTATGGAAATATTTTATGATGTACATGTCAGTCTGGCAGGTTTTATTTGACCTTGACCTCATTTCCACGGTTCATTTCTCAGTGTTAAGTTTTTGTGTTTTGGTCTGTTTTTCTTCAACTATAAGCAATAGATCAACTATATTTGTTGTATGGAAGGATTGTAAGGTGTATATGTCTGTCTGGCAGGTATCGTCTGTCCTTGACCTCATTTTCATGGTTCATTGGTCAAAATTTAGTTTTCTTGGTTAAGACTGTTTCTTAGAAACTATAAGCAATAGGTCAACTATGTTTGGTTTATTGAATGATTGTAAGGTGTACATGTATTTCTTGCTTGGTTTATCTGACCTTGACCTCATTTTCTTGGATCATGTTAAGTTTATGTGTTACTTGTAGTAAAGCTTTATATTTAGGACTATCAACATAAAATCAATGGTTAGTAAAGAAGGCGAGACATTTCAGTGTGTGCACTCTTGTTTTACATGCATATAGCATATACATATGAATTATGGAAAATAGTTCAAATGATTGGGTTAAAATCTCATATAAAAAAATATGGAATTTATTTGTAGTTCTTAGATTGTCCTGGGATACATTTTTTGTTTTAATTATTTACAGATTTTAATATGATTTATGCGTTTTAATGGTAGATACAACATGACACTTCTTTAGATATCAATTGCGTAAAGTTTGAGCATGATTGCGTTAAGGTCAAAGGGAAACAAGTCACAAATATTGCCAAAATATGTTTCTTTGCACACTGTTTAATGCAAATTAGCAATCTCTACCCCTCAGTGGCCACAAGCACTTTTATTTTACCTTAATTCTAATAGATACACCAAAGTTGTACAAATGAAGACTTTTTTTATATCATTTATTCCTGTGTATCATAGCCACCGGATATTAGGTACCAACGAAGCAGAGAGAAAGGAGAAAAAATAATCAAGGTAAGAATTCCTTTAATTTAAACCATTTCTACCCTTTTGATGAGGTTACCGCTCATGAAACGATTTTCTGATATAAAATGCTTTAATTTTTTATTCCAACAAGTAGCAAACATAGACAAGATTGTGTTTTGTACTCCAAAAATGTGCACTTGGTACCAGAAAATTTCGAGGTCGATGACCCTCCGATATCCCACTGGCCAGATATTCAACTGTTTTTCATTCTTTTTCCAGACAAAGTTTTAGATTAGGATAGTGTGACTTCATATTTACTGAAATTTACTATTAAAAAGATGTTTTCTAAAGAATATAGGTAAAAACCAATCAAGCCTAGGGTAAGGCAATTTTGTTTTTTTCGTAAATTGTTTTGTTATAAATTAGGCCGTTAGTTTTCTCAATTGACTTGTTTCATATTTTTCATGTTTGAAAAAGAAACGTGCTGCTATAACTGTTAATGCAATTGCAAGTCTTAACCCCTCCACCCACACCTTTTAATTTAGGCCAAACAGAATTAACAACAGTGTTTTATTTTTCTATCTTGAAAATTAAAAGTTGTAAATTTTTTCTTTAATCTGTGACTATTTGTCTTTGGTTACCACACATGTATAGTCTGCCATAATAGTAGTTTGGGTGTTTTATGTCCTTAAAAAAAAACTAAATATTCTAAGTCATCGGTTCCTTTGCGGAATTTCTTTTCTGAATTATATTTTAGGCTCTGACCGTTAATTTTTTTGAGGGGACATGATTCTTCTCTAGTGACAATTATTTTTTTCGAAAAATTTAAAAAAAATGCTGTTATTCAATAACATATATACAATAACTAGAAAATTATTTCGAAACCCAATGTATCATTCATTTCCCCCTAATTTTCAATGGAAACAAAGTATTTTGTTCACTTTCCTTCTAAACAAGGAATTACAAGTAGTTAAATAATCTATTCAAGAGACAATACATTTAAAAAAAAAGCACCCCCCACAAAAGATGAAGTTAAAAGTATAACAATATATGAATATATTGAGAAGAATTAGGTTAAAGAAACAATTTTTTGTCTTTCAAAACGCAACGTCCAATAAGGACACGATAATGACATCTGAATGAAACTAACGGCATATATTTTAGAATATTGTTTGTTATGTAGTTTGTTTTGGTTATTTGTAAGCTGGTAACGCATTGAAATGTACACGATATCACCCTGGTTATTACCTATATAGTTATTAATATCATCTTTACATTACAGTATATTGCAAGACGCCATATAGAAAACAATTTGTTGTTTTGCAATTCGCCATACAATGCACTGCAATTCTCCGTACAGTGAGCAATAGCTGTTTAGGTTCATATTCTTTATAAAACATCTTTTTGTAAGCGAATTTCAGTAAATATGAAGTCACACTACCATAATCTAAAAATTTGTCTGGAAAGAAAAGGAAAAACAGTTGGATATCAGGCCAGCGGGACCTTGGAGGGTGATCGACCTTGAAATTTTCTGGTACCAAGTGAACAGTTTTGGAGTATAACAAAAAATGTTGTCTTTGTTTGCTACTTGTTGATATAATAAATTTAAGCACTATATATCAGAAAATCGTTTCATAAGAGGTAATCTCATCAAAAGATAGAAATGGTTTAAACTAAAGGAATTCTTACCTTGTCTATTTTTCTCCTTTCTCTCCTGTTCGTTGGTACCCAAATTCCGGTGGCGATGCTACACAGTGGTATAGTATGTATTTTTATTTACTACATGTAGTTGTGTTTAATTTATAGATATTTATAACTTGATTTCATTGTTTGATGGTTGTGAAGGATGAGTGATTATTTTTTGTAAACAATTAATCCACATTTGTAATAAGATTTTGTAGATCTATATATAACATATAAATATAAATTTATACTATATCTTAAAGTTTTGGTTGTTTAAGATTTTGACAATATGTGTAATGTTCAGTCACAGTTTTCTATAATTGTGTCAGTTTAGAGCTAAATATATGGTATAGACTTATGTCTGGTTTAGATGACAATATGTTTCTGTTTTGATAATTGTCTGGTTTGTTATTCCAGATTAAACAGGACTTTAATTGTCAGATTTATGTAAGATTTGCACATGTTGTGCCATTACTGAGTATGCTTAGATCAATATGCTAGACACTTTACACAATTGATGGAATTGGTGAAAGAAAGGTACTGTTTGATTTTTGATTTGTCATTTCAGAGTATCCTGACTTTAACCGTCAGCTTTAAGGCAATTTTTTACATGTCAAATTACTGCAAACTTTCCACTGTTTTTGGCATTGGTGATTACAGGTTGTGGGACTTTTTAACTCATATTTAAGGCACTACGAGGATATCCTAGTGCCAGTTCTTTTACAGAGCAATTTTTCTAATTTCTGATGAGATAACTTTTAAATATTCTATTTTATTCTGATTAAAATTTCCATATGCACAAGAAGTAAGAAGATGAGTCTTATAAGAGAGGGACATATACTGGTAACTCAAATATTATAGTTCCAAGGTCCAGTTTCTTTAGGTACATTTGGAAATAATTTTGCTCTTTTTTTCATTCTGCTCTAATGTCCTTTCCTTTTTAGCTCAACGGGGCCCAAAGGGCCCCATGTGAGCTTATGCTATCACTTGGCATCCGTCGTCTGTCGTTGTCTGTCGTCGTAAACTATTTCAAAAATCTTCTCCTCTGAAACTACTGGGCCAAATACCTCCAAACTTTAACTAAATGTTTCTTAGGGTATCTAGTTTATAAATTGTATCCGAAGTTTGTATCCATCGACAAACATGGCCGCCATGGCTAAAAATAGAACATAAGGGTCAAATGCAGTTTTTGGCTTATATCTCAAAAACTAAATCTTTTCGAGCAAATGTGACATGAGGTAAAATTGTTTAATTGGTCAAGATCTATCGGCCCTGAAATTATCAGACGAATCGAACAACCCATTGTTGGGTTGCTGCCACTGAATTGGTAGTTTTAACAAAATTTTGCAGTTTTTTGTTATTATTTTGAATATTATTATAGATATATATAAACTGTAAGCAGCAATAATGATCAGCAAAGTAAGATCTACAAAAAAGTTAATATGACCAAAATTGTCAATTGACCCCTTAAGGAGTTATTGCCCTTAAAAGACAATTTTACACAATTTGTTCATAAAGTTTACCAACATTTAAAAATCTTCTCTGAAATACAGGTGAGCGATTCAGGCTCTTGAGAGCCTCTTGTTTCCTTTCTCAATATGACGGCAAAAATTTTGCGGCTGTATAATGGTATGGCAATGTCGTCCAAAGACATTTGGTTTCCAGACAATAGGACAATAACTTGAGTATAAGTGTATAGATCTCTATGAAATTTTACCGTAGTGTTCCATACCTCAAAAGGAAGGTTGGGCTTGATTTTGGGGGTTATGGCCCAAACCCTTTAGGAATTACAGACCAAAAAGGGGCCAAAATCAATACTTTTCTAATACTTTGTATAAATTGCTTATTTCTAGACAATTTCAATGTGGTTTAATTCAAAGTCTTGAATTCTTGGCATTCTTCAGTAAGCTGAATTAACCATTTGTTTAGACTTTGGATTTTGGGCCTGGTTTTTAAATTGGTCCACATTGAGGTACAAAGGGTCCAAAATTAAACTTTTGTTTGATTGCATCAAAAGTTAAATTATTGGGGTTCTTTGATATGCTGGATCTAACCATTTGTTCAGATTTTTGATATTGGACCATAATCGGTAAATGTCCAATTTCAAATGTTTAGCTCACCGGGCCCAAAGGGCCCCATGTGAGCTTATGCCATCACTTGGGGTTCGTCGTCTTCGTCGTCGTAAACTATTTCAAGAATCTTCTCCTCTGAAACTGCTGGGCCAAATACCTTCAAATTTTAACTGAATGTTCCTTAGGGTATCTAGTTTATAAATTGTATCCGAAGTTTTAATCCATCAACAAACATTGCCGCCATGGCTAAAAATAGAACATAGGGGTCAAATGCATTTTTTGGCTTATATCTCAAAAACTAAAGCATTTAGAGCAAATCTGACAAGAGGTAAAAATGTTCAATAGGTCAATTTCTATCAGCCCTGAAATTTTCAGATGAACCGAACAACCCATTGTTGGGTTGCTGCCACTAAATTGGTAATTTTAAGGAAATTTTGCAGTTTTTGGTTATTATCTTGAATATTATTGAAGATAAAGATTAACTGTAAACAGCAAAAATGTTCAGCAAAGTAAGATCTACAAAAAAGTTAATATGACCAAAATTGTCAATTGACCCCTTAAGGAGTTATTGCCCTTTAAAGACAATTTAACACAATTTGTTCATCATGTTTGCTAACATTTAAAAATCTTCTCCTCTGAAACTACTGGGCCAAATACTCCTAAACTTTAACTGAATGTTCCTTAGGGTAACTGGTTTATAAATTGTATCCGAAGTTTTGATCCATTAACAAACATGGTCGCCATGGCTAAAAATAGAACATAGGGGTCAAATGCAGTTTTTGGCTTTTATCTCAAAAACTACAGCAGTTAGAGCAAAAGTGAAAGGCAGTTAAAGTGATAAATGGGTCATGATCTATCTGTTATGAAATTTTCAGACAAGTTCGACAACCCATTGTTGGGTTACTGTTGGAAATAGTTTATTTTTATTAAATTTTACTGTTTTTGGTTATTTTCTTTAATATTATAATAGATAGAGAGAAAGTATAAATGGCAATAAATGTTCAGCTAAGTAAGATCTACAAATAAGTCAACATGATCAAAATAGTCAATTGACCCCTTAAGGAGTTATTGCGCTTAAAACGTTTTTTTTTTACATTTTTTGTGAAAGTCTAATTACTTTTTCAAAAATCTTCTTCTCTGAAACTACTTGGCCAAATACTTAAAAACTTTAATTGAATGTTCCTTGGCTTAGGGTATCTAGTTTATAGATTGTATTGGGGGATTTGATCCATTCAAAAACATGGCGGCAGTTTCTAAAAATAGAACATAGGGGTAAAATGAAGTTTTTGGCTTTCATCTCAAAAACTAAAGTAGTAAGAGCAAAACTGACATAGGTGACAGTGTTAAACAGGTTTTGATCTACCTGTCCAGTAATCTTCAGACCAATAGGACAACTTATTGTTTTGGGTTATGTATCATCTTTAATATTATTATAGAAAGAGAGAAAGAGTAAATGACAAAATTGTTCAGCAAAGTAAGATCTACAAATAAGTCAAAAGCCTGAAACTGAAATTACAGGTGAGCGATATCAGGCTCTCATGAGCCTCTTGTTAAGTTCTTAGATCACATTCATTCTGTGTCAGAAACCTATGCTGTGTCAAATATTTAATCACAATCCAAAGTCAGAGCTGGCTGTATCAAGCTTGAATATTGTGTCCATACTTGCCCCAACTGTTAAGGGTTCGACCTCTGCGTTCGTATCAAGCTGCACCCTGCGTAGCATTTTATTTCATTAGATTATAATGTACATTACCATCACTAATATGTTTCCTATATTTTTAATTTAAAAATAATTAGTAATATTTTACAAATTTATGGTAAACATAGGTAAATGGGCAATTTAATTTCACCCAAACAATCAGAAGACTATACAGAGTTATAATTTATTTGCTAGGAGGGAAAATTTTGATTTTTAGCATTTGTATGAGCTAAGTTAATTTTTTTGTTTAGTAATATTTTTAATTTTTTTATGAGCATACAATTTCAATTACAATTTCTATTCAACTTTATTAGCCTAGAAAGTCAGCACTGTATTATTGTAGCAAGTAAAAAACTTGCCTGGGATCCTGGCCAACTGCTTGACAGTAGAGCCAGGCGGAATACAACAACATGGTTCCGTCAATTGGATGTTAGAATGATGCATCTTGGGATAGCGTCATTTCTTTACACATGGCGGGAAATATTTATATTGCCACAAATTTATTGAAGACTATTTTTGTTTTCATATGAAATGCAAATTTCGAAAACTTTAACAAATATAATCCAAGCGTTGTTGATTAACATCGTGAATCAACAGTTAATTAACAATCTGATCGATATATTCCTTGATTATAAAATATGCACATGCGCAGTAATTCAGTCCTGTTCAGCGCTGATAGTTGGTCACGTGGATTGTATTATGCCTGGTCCTATCGACGAAGTATTAGATTGGGTCAGGATGCCAGGCTAGTAAAAAACTCAATTTATTTTATGTTAGAAAACAATTATACAAAGCGAAATAAATTACTTTATCATTGTAAAGATTTTTGAACTTGTCTGAGACATTCCCTACATAAATCTTTGATATAAATTTGATTACAAAAACTGGCAAGAATAGAACATGTGAGAGTTCTTCCAAGTTTGGAGGAATGGATGGAAGCCAGGTATATCTATGTCCCCATATATGCGTCACACAGGTGACAAAAATAAGGAGATTTGGTAGGATTGCCAATGAGGTAACCATCAACCAGAGACCAAAGGATGATGATGTAATTGGTCACTGTATAGCCTTTAACAATGTGCAAAATCCATACCCTATAGTAAGCTATAAAACGCCCCAATATGACAAAAGGTGGGAAAATTCAAAAGAGAAAACCAACAGCCTGATTTATGCTTAAGACAAACCAAAAACAAATATGGCAGACAGCAACAACAACAACCACTGAATTACAGGTCACTGCCTTGGGACAGGCACACAACTATTGTGGAAGGATTAAATATGTTTGTGAGCACTCAACCTTCCCTTAACCTAGGAAAGTGGTGTAACAGCACATTAAAGGAACAAACTGATAATATCAGTTTTAAAAGTCCTGACTCATCAGATCAAATTGACACAACAAAAAACAAGTAGAAAGAAAAACTAACACAAAGTGCTGATCTAAGAGTACTTTCAGTTACTAAAAGCCAATTTCAACTAATAGATTAACCTTGATCCATGATTTACTTTTGTGACTATTCCAATCACATTGTGGCATATTTTAAGAAAAAAGTGAAATTTTTTATTTTATAGATTATTTCTCTTTTACACAAATTATTTTTTTTTCATTTTTATTTGTTTTTTATTCTATTTTTTTGCAATCTTTCATGGTGAATAATAAATTAATTATTTGCATTGAAGGTTGATAGTAACTGAAATTATGAAAGTATTTCATTATTGGTGAAGTTAAGACTGCTTTCTAGTCACTTTATACCATTATGCATGCCTTGAATGAACCAGATATTAGGACTATGGAACAAATATGTGTTTAATATGTGCATATTATTTTATCAAAAGCAGTAAAATTCTTAAAATTTGTAATTTTTTAAACTTAATTTTTCTTTCAGTACACAATGTTTATTAAGGTGTTTTGATGTGAAGCATAAGAATATTCTATTTTGTATCATTGTTGACACAGAAAAACAGGACTTTAAGGCTCTCAAATACAAATGATTGTAAATTTTAAATGATAGATAATACAGAATGATTAATGTCCAGGTTGTGATGTTTCGATATTTTTATACTATTAAATTGAATTATGAAATCAGACAAAAATCTCATATACTGTAAATTCAGAAATTATTGCGTACTTTTATTATTGCGATTTTGTCATTTTAGACTAAAATGCGATTTTAATTTTTGCGATATTGAGAAAAATCTTGTTAAATTCATATAAAAAATTTCAAAATGCGAGTTTAAATTATTGCGATTATAACCCTGTCGCATTTTTCGCAATAATAAAAACATCGCAATAATTTCTGAATTTACAGTACTTTTCAAAAAGATTATTGCCATAAGTATACATTTGTTATATGAAATCAATTGTCTGATTGTAGCTTGTTCATCTCTTGAGTTGAAGGTTGTTTGTTTGGCTGGGTTGATGGTCTAATGGTAGCTTGTTTGTCTCTTGTTTTGAAGGTTGTTTGTTTGGCTGGGTTGGTGGTCTAATGGTAGCTTGTTCATCTCTTGTGTTGAAGGTTGTTTGTTTAGCTGGGTTGATGGTCTAATGGTAGCTTGTTCATCTCTTGTCTTGAAGGTTGTTTGTTTGGCAAGGTTGATGGTCTAATGGTAGCTAACTCATCTCTTGTGTTGAAGGTTGTTTGTTTGGCTGGGTTGGTGGTCTAATGGTAGCTAACTCATCTCTTGTGTTGAAGGTTGTTTGTTTGGCTGGGTTGGTGGTCTAATGGTAGCTAGTTCATCTTTCGCTTTGAAGGTTTTTTGTTTGGCTGGGTTGGTGGTCTAATTGTAGCTTGTTCGTCTCTTGTCTTGAAGGTTGTTTGTTTGGCTGGGTTGATGGTCTAATTGTAGCTTGTTCGTCTCTTGTCTTGAAGGTTGTTTGTTTGGCTGGGTTGGTGGTCTAATGGTTGCTAGCCCATCTCTTGTGTTGAAGGTTGTTTGTTTGGCTGGGTTGATGGTCTAATGGTTGCTAGCCCATCTCTTGTGTTGAATGTTGTTTGTTTGGCTGGGTTGGTGGTCTAATGGTAGTTTGTTCATCTCTTGTATGAATGTTGTTTGTTTGGCTGGTTTGGGGGTCTAATGGTAGTTTGTTCATCTCTTGTATGAATGTTGTTTGTTTGGCTGGGTTGGTGGTCTAATGGTATCTTGTTCATCTCTTGTGTTGAAGGTTGTTTGTTTGGCTGGGTTGATGGTCTAATGGTTGCTAGCCCATCTCTTGTGTTGAATGTTGTTTGTTTGGCTGGGTTGGTGGTCTAATGGTAGTTTGTTCATCTCTTGTATGAATGTATGAATGTTGTTTGTTTGGCTGGTTTGGGGGTCTAATGGTAGTTTGTTCATCTCTTGTATGAATGTTGTTTGTTTGGCTGGGTTGGTGGTCTAATGGTAGCTTGTTCATCTCTTGAGTTGAAGGTTGTTTGTTTGGCTGGTTTGGTGGTCTAATGGTAGCTTGCTCATCTCTTGTGTAGAAGGTTGTTTGTTTGGCTAGGTTGGTGGACTATAGGTAGCTACTTTATCTCTTGTGTGAATGTTGTTTTTTTTGGCTGGGTTGCTGGTCTTATGGTAGATTGCTCATCTCTTGTGTTGAAGGCTGTTTGTTTGGCTGGGTTGGTGGACTGTTGGTAGCTACTTTATCTCTTGTGTGAATGTTGTTTTTTTGGCTGGGTTGCTGTTCTAATGGTAGATTGCTCATCTCTTGTGTTGACGGCTGTTTGTTTGGCTAGGTTGTTGGTCTGACGGAACCTTGTTCATCTCTATACCTGAAGGTTGTGGATTTACCGCTTCAGTGTGCTTGTCCATAGTGTTGAAGGTTGAAAGTTGTGTGCTTGACTGGGTTAGGTGGTCTAGTGGAAGCATGCTCGTTTCTACTTTTGATGGATTTGGGTTTGACTTGGTCAATGATCGGATGGTAGTATGCTCGTCTGTAGTGTTAAAGGTTATTTGTTTGGCTGAGTCGGTGGTCTTATGGTAGCATGCTCGTCTCTAGTGATGAATGGTATTTGTTTGGGTGGGTCGATGGTCTATTGGTAGTAGACACGTCTCTTGTATTGACGGTTGTGGGTTTGGCTAGGTCGGTGGTCCAATGGTAGCATGCTCGTCTTTAATGTTGAAGGTTGTGGGATTGGCTGGGTCGATGGTTTGTTGTTAGTAGACTCGTCTCTAGTGTTTACGGTTGTGGGTTTGACTAGGTCGGTTGTCTGATGGTAGCATAATCCTCTACTTGAGAGGGTCGGTGGTCTGATTGTGACATGCTCGTTTCTAGTGTTGAAGGTTGTGGGTTTGTCTTGATTGGTAGTATGATGGCAGCGTGCTTGTCATTAGTGTTGAAAGTTGTTGGTTTGTCTTGGTTGGTGGTAAGATGGTAGCATGCTCGTCTCTAGTGTTGAGGGTTTAGGGTTTGGAAGGGTCGGTGGTCTGATTGCAGCGTGCTTGTCTCTAGTGTTGAAAGTTATGGGTTTGTCTTGGTTGATGGTAAGATGGTAGCATGCTCGTCTCTAGTGTTGAGGGTTCAAGGTTTGGAAGGGTCGGTAGTCTAATTGTTACATCCTTGTGTCTGGTAGCTTGCTCGTCTCTGTTGTGAATGAAGTTTTATTGACTGGATCGGTGGTCTGATGGTAGCATGCTCGTGTCTAGTGTTGAAGGTTATTTGTTAAGCTGAATGGATGGTCTGTTGGTATTAAACTCGTCTCTAGTGTTTACGGTTGTGGGTTTGACTAGGTCGGTTGTCTGATGGTAGCATAATCCTCTCTCGTGTTGAAGAATGCTTGTTTGACTGGGTCGGTGGTCTTATAGAAAGATGCTCGTCTCAAATGTAAAAGGTTGTGCGTTTGGCTTGTTCGGTGGTCTGGTGTAGTACTTTTGTCTCTAGTGTTTGAGGTTGTGTGTTTTGCTGGGTCGGTGGTCTGATGTAGCGTGTTCGTCTCTAGTTTTGAATGTCGTTTGATTGGATGAGTCCGTGGTCTAATAGAAGCATGCTCGTCTCTGATGTATACGGTTTTGGACTTGGCTGTGTTGTGTATGTTGTGGCCTGCTCGTCTCTAGAGTTAAAGGTTGTTTTGGTTGCGTCAATGGTCTGATTTAAAGCATGTTCGTCTCTTGTGTTGAAGAGTATGGGTTTGGCTAGGTCGGTTGTATGATGGTAGCACGCTTGTCTCTTGTGTGAATGTTGTGTGTTTTGCTAGGTCGGGGTCTGATGGTAACACGCTCGTCTCTAGCGTGAATGTTGAGTGTTTTGCTAGGTCGGTGGTCTGACGGAAGCACGCTTGTCTCTAGCGTGAATTTTGCGTGTTTTGCTAGGTCGGGGTATGATGGTGCCACGCTCGTCTCTAGTGTGAATGGTGTGTGTTTTGCTGGGTCGGGTCTGATGGTAGCACGCTCGTTCCTAGTGTGAATGTTGTGTGTTTTGATAGGTCGGAGTCTGATGGCAGCACGCTTGTCTCTAGTGTGAATGGTGTGTGTTTGGCTAGCTTGGGGTCTGATGGTAGCACGCTCGTCTCTAGTGTGAATGTTGTGTGTTTGGCTAGCTCGGGGTCTGATGGTAGCACGCTCGTCTCTAGTGTGAATGTTGTGGGTTTGGCTGAGTCGGGGTCTGATGGTAGCATGCTCGTCTCTAGAGGGAATGTTGTGTGTTTTGCTAGGTCGGGGTCTGATGGTAGCACGCTTGGATCTGGTGTGAATGTTTTTGTGTTTGCTACATTTGGAACTGACGTGTTCAGATTATTCCAAAGTTTAATTGTTGAGGGGATAAAAGATTGGGAAGTCAGTGTCAGCCTGCAAAATCGTAAATTAATATCTTGTCCATTTCGCAAGGGATATTGTGTTGTACTTTGAATTTTAAAGGCACAAGACTACATAAATATTCAGGGCATTATTATTCTGAATTTTATAAAACAATTGTAGTTTTCTTTTTCTTCGTTCCTCTACAGTTTCCCAAACCAACCTCTTTTAGGACAGTTTCAGAATTTGTGAAAACAGGTAAACCTGTTAAAATTCTTGCAGCTACGAGATGAAGTTGTTCTAATTTAATTGAATACCCTTTTTCACAATTGTCCCATACTTCAGTTGCATATTCAAAAATTGGTCTAATAAATACAAGATGAAAAAATTCCAAATTTTGTCGGCTCTATTGATATTTAAGTTTTCGCAGTACATTCAGATGCTTTTTAACACTATTCAATATATTTTCAATATGGTTGTTCCATTTTGCGTCACTTCTAAATGTAACTCCTAAATGTTTGTGAGATCGCACAATTGGTGTTTTTTTATTGTTCAAAGTAAAATTAAGATCTTGCGTCTCATTATTTAAGAAAATCATTATTTCTGGGGTTTTTTCAGGATTGAAAGACATAAGCCACTTTCATGACCATTCCTCCAGCTGCAACAACTGATTGTATAAGTTCTTCGTCATGACCCGAGTAACTGAACGAAGTGTCATCCGCAAATAGTCTGCATAAAGAAGTTAACTGTTCAGCAATATCATTAATATATATGATAAACAATAAAGGACCAAGAACTGATCGGTGGGGTACACCAGCTGAAACATTGCAAAAAGCCGAGGATGATTGATTAATAATAACCTTCTGTTTTCTTTGAAAAAGGTAGCTAGTGAACCAATTTAACAGATTTTCCTCAATGCCATATGCTTTCATTTTATGTAGTAAACTTTCCCCACGGAGCTAATTAGAGATGTGGGATTTCTCACAATGTTTATGACTTCGTTACACTTAATTCGTTGGATGTATACTGATTGATACTTTAGTCTGGGAAAACATGATTTATTTATTAGTTGTTATTGGATTTGACCTAGCTTTCAGTAACTTTAAGTACTCTTAGATCGGTATTTTGTATATTTTGTGTTGAAGCTAGCTTTCTTTCTTTGTGCTTAGTGCCGACCTGATGAGTCAAGCCATCTCCAACTTATACTTGTACAGTTTGATCTTATGTTGTGTTGTCTCGCCACTGTCCCATGTTATGGGGGGGGGGGGCTGGACGCTCAGAAACATGTTTCCCCCGTCACCTTCTATATGTGCTTCTCTGCTTCGCCTCAGGCTTTAAATGTTCGTAAAATATTACAAAATATTAGCTAACCTGTACATAATTTTATTCACTTATTTCCTTAACAATTAGACAAACAGCATCACACATATTTTTTCGTTAGTTCGTTAATCAAGAAATTTAGCACTACTATGATTAATCTTCAATGAAAACTCATTCATATAGAACATTTTATTGTAAATTGTAAATGGAAAGCCAATTACATGTACTATGAAAAATAGAAGGTTAAATTGGACGAGAGGGTGAGGGTATGTTCTAATAATCGTTGTATTATTTAGTCATCAGAGCGTATGTATGACGGATTCCATGTATGTCTAACAAAAAGGACTGTGGTGGTTTTTTTACCACAATAAAGATTAAGACAAGACAGGATTAAATACTCTGATAAAATCACAGTATCATTTTAAACAACAAGAGCCACTCTAAAAAGGGTTATGAGAGACTATAAAATCATTTCTACAAAACACAAAACTGTCACAATTATTTAAGATACTTTTTGTTTTTAATAACACATCATAGCAGATTTTGGCTAAAAAATAACATACACTTTGATCAGTGAATAAAATCTGAATTTATCATCATCGGACAAATTCACAAAATTGCAATTAAAAAAGATCTAGCATGGCTAAATAAAATAGCACGCAAATCTGCGTTCAGTAGAACATGTTTCTCATCTTCCATATTATTTTCATTACATTGTTCATGAAAATTTTCATGAAAACACAATCTATTTCCAAACCTTCATAACGACCCGTTTCTATTCTCCGAGGCTCAACACAGCACCTAAATTTTGCATAAGCACACTATTTTATATATTTTTCTTTATACAATTCTTGTGTTTAAATAACCTATATGTTCGTAGTTGGTTCGTTGCACATTAAGTCTGAGAACCATTTCTCTCTATGTCTACAAAAACTATCATTTTTAATCGTTTAATTGTTTTGTATCAATAGTAAAGTAATATTGTAAGACAAACGAATCTATCACAACAAAAATGCGTAGGATTTTAAAATATCCCTTACCCGTCACAGAATTCCAATAATAAATCATAAACATTATGTAATGTTAAAAAATAGACCAGGTCAGTTAATTGTTAATCTACTTTTAATAGAAAATAAAGTCAATAGGTGAAAATATTTGTTTTTTTAAACAGTTTAAAACGCATTTCAGTCTTATTGATCCGTAATTTGTTGCTAAGCAAAATTCAAGTTCACATCGAAGGTAAGCTGTCCTATAATTTAATAGCAAAAATGTAAAATATCAAAAAAAACAAAAAAAAAACAACATAGGAACAAATAATATTGTCAGAACAGTATACATGAACAAAAGCTGTGTTCAATTGAAACAACAATGCGATATAATACACTTTATAATACATATGACGATTTTAAAAACAACTTACATTATGTTGCTGAAACTTTTAATGAAAATTTTAATACTTTAGATGACAACCAAAAATTAGTGTTTTTATTCTCAGATGTAAATATGATACGTGTGTGTGCCAAAACCTGTTGTTTGATGAAGACGTAGAAATTTTATATATTGTAAATAGTACTTTATTTCATATTGTTTAATGTAGTATATCTATGCATTTTAATAGTCTCTTATAATTCTGTATAGAATGGCTCTCATTTTATGTAATATTGTTTTACAATTTATAAATATCGATTGTACTTGTTGAGAGATGAGACTTTAATAAAACATTGAATTGAATTGAATACATAATTTCAAACTATTAAAGATATGGATGATAGACCAGCTAATCACTAAGCTTGTTTCAATTTTTGTGAAAACTTTATACTAACTTCATTACAACAAGTTTAAATTACATTTTCTGAAAGAGAGCAGAGAACTGTTTATATTGTAGTAAATTTAATTCATTTGAAATTTGTATTCAAATACGCTGTTGGAGAATACTAAGCGCCAATAAAATACAACAATTTTGTATTTTATAAATTAGTGCCTTCGATGATAAAAAGTCGTCATCCAATATAGTATTATTATGCTGATATTCAATAAGACTCATTTCATTGGTATTACAACAAATAGGTCATAATATCACGACAGAGTGGTTTTTTTTCCAGCATGTACTGGATAATAATATGCAAAAAGCCAATTTTAGACAATCTGGAAATCTCGAGGCTAATCTGTCGTACAATTTCCTCAAATGTGACCTACCAAATTATACTTATCGCCGGGGTTATACTTACATGAGCAGAATATGAGATGACCCCGGTTTTTAATGAGTAGGGTTCGTGTTGCTCAGTCTTTAGTTTTCTATATTGTGTTTTGTAGACTGTTGTTTGTCTTTTGTCGGTTTTCTTTTTCTTGCCATGACATTGTTAATATAAAATAAGTAAAGAAGATTTGGTATGGTTGCTAATTTCCAACTGGAAAGCCGCTGTCTAAAATACCCACAGCTACATGGTTGCTAATGAAATAACTATCCACCAGAGTTTGTTTTCGACTTATGAGTTTTACTATTTATCCCTTTGGTATCTTCCACCTCTCTTTTGAGACTCGGGTTTTAATGTAGATATGAGACGGTTATAATCAGGACTGCTGAAATACAGGGTATTGTCGTCAGTATAATTATACAAGGTACTCTATTTAACTAAATAAAAAAAAAACCGTTTATATAGACATTAAACAAAAGGGCCCCAATATAGAGCCTTGTGATACACCTTTTTGGATGGTAGCCCAGCTACTCAGTTTACTGTTTACTTTAATTTGTTGTTTTCTGTCGGAGATATATGGTTTTAAACAAAGACAATGAATGTGGGGCAACACCATATGCTTATACTGTATCATGTGGTGAAGATTTGAAAGCTTTTGATAAATCCAGGAGAACTCCAGCTGTATAAACACGTTTGTCTAGAACTTCACGGCAGTCTAACAGTAATCTGAGCAGCGTAGTCTGACATAGATAATGATTAAAAAAGAATAATATATACAAAAATCATATCACTATTTTTCGAATACCTTTTCAAACATTTTTTTTTTTAAATAGGTAAAAAACTGACTCGTCTGTAATTTGATTTTAGTAATGGGTCATTCTTTTTATGCAAGGATGTGACTTGGGCTTCTTTAAGTCGATCTGGAAATATGCCCGTTTCTACAAATTTGACTATTCAGCTGAGGTCTAACAACCGATCTACTTGATTTTGTTATATTTCCTATTTTGTAAATTGAAAATTTCAAAATATGTCTATATATAACATCTATATAAAAAAAACTTTTCGAACTGAACGATTTAATAAAAATAGATTTTGAAAAAAATGACAATTATTCAATCATAGAATATGGGATTAGAGAAAGTGTAGGCAATTAGGCCTATTGTTAAAGATTAAATATATAATCGTAATATCAAGGTGTTAGCTTGGCAAGACCACATTTTGAATAACCAATTAAAAAGGAATACGAATACGAAAGTTTTATTTTGATTCCTTTCACATATAACAATACAAACTTGAGCTCTTAAAATGTCGTGATCATCTATTACACCCCAGTTCTATTGTTATACTTCATAGTTTCTATTTCTGAAAAAAAGTGTAAATTGAATAGATCTATTGTTACGAATAACAATGGATTTTGACCACAGGGTGTGACGAGCGGGGTTTCTGGAAACCCCTGCTTCTACATCCCGAAAACACAGTCCATTGTTATTCATTACAATAGAAATTGATTATTTTTTAAATAGCATAAACATAAGAAATTACTAATAATGTTCACTACAAGTTGTTTCAAGATATTAAAAAAAACACATTTAAGGAAATTCCAATAGCGAAAAAAAATATTAAGCATCTGTTTTGAATAAAAACAAATCATTTGATTGATAGCGTTGAAAAAATAAATAAAAATGTTCGCGATTTTCGAGAAAAAAAATTACTGACTCCAACGAAAAACCATCCCCCCCCCCTTGAAGTTAAAATGGTTGTTCCCTTAATACTCCTTTACTTGAAGGTAACATTTTTGATCCAAGTCATATGTCTCTATTCTAAAGCATTAATCTTCAAAAAAAACGGGGATTCTAACTCCCGGACCCCCCCTCCCTCTGGATTGCCCCCAAAAAGGGAGTTCCTAAATATTCAATCTGTATTTTTGTATGTTGAGCGTGTCCGGTCGTCGGGTTTCTTAATCCAGACACACATATCCCTCAGTATGTCCGAATATGAATGTTTGTTTATTCTCGAGAAGAAGAGGGGGGGGGGGGGGCTTCTTTTTTTTTTTTTTTAATAAAACCGTTACATAAAAAATATATTTATGATTACCTTCATTAAACTGATACAGGTAAGTACTTTGGGTTATAATATTGCCTTTATCTTTAGTCTATTCTACCAAACCCAACGCTTGACTCAAAATGTCGTCCGTCTTATACCCGTCCGTATTGACAACTGCAGACAAGGAGCATGATGTATTTTTTTTGTAATAAGAATGCACGAAACAGTCAACCTTGAACTGCTGATCCATATTAGCACCAGGATTTAACGGGAATATGCAAAACAGCAACTTTGACATTTGTAAAATCTACTCACTTGTCAAAGTTTGAACGAACATAGCCAAAGTAAGGTTACTAGTGGGGTTTCATGTAAAAAAAAAATGTTTTTCCTATAAATCATGGTTTGATTTTGTCAATAAATATGCTATCCGTTCTTTTTCATTTAATAATCATTGTTAACAAATATAGGGTATAGCATTGGGTGTAAGTTAGTTATACACCTCGGGATAAGGTGTGTCTGGATAAGAAACCCCTCAGGCCTCCGGCCGACGGGGTTTCTTATCCAGAAACACCTATCCCTCGGTGTATAACTATTACTGAAATTGTGTAACTAGAGATTGGTAAAACGAAGAAAACCTGACAGTGTGATCTCTTAGCACGTGGACAACAACTCTTTTTAAGCTAGTGTTTTTGGGCGATTCGTCAGGTAAGGTCAATAAAGTTCCCATTACTTATTATATAAAAAGCCCTGTCACCTTTCTTGATGTTCCCGGTTGCGTTTTTAATCCACAAATCGCTCTTTTGACATTTTGGTATTCCATTTTTCCTACACAACATACGAAACCCAACAAATAAGGGAAAAGGTTACATTTTTACCTACGCAATATATGTGGGTTAGATGATAAAAGCATGAAACTTGGCACAATTGTAGGTGTAGATACATAGTCAATTTAAGCTATGGACCTACTAGGAAAAATCCAAGATGGCTGCCAATCAGTCCAAATTTCACAACCATGTTTAGAATAAAGCATATAATATTCAAATCAAAGCTTTTGAAATCATAAAAAATGCAATCCCGCGATTGTAGTAAGTCATGGCGTTACATTAAACTTTTCATTTTTTTCCCTTCAAAATGGCGGAAAATTTCATTTGCTAATATTTATTTCTTCGATCGAATTGCAGTTGATACGATATTCAGCTATTGTGTTTCCATGATACATCAATGCTGCTTGCAAGACAATTTAATCAAAGATCCCATAAATGGAAACATTCGAACGTTTTTAGGAAGCCATCGGAATTTGTTTGACCGTCATGAAAGTACCGGGGCATCTGAGTCACAAATGATAATGGATATGTTCCATTCTCCTTGCCACAAACCTTTCTTTTTCCTCGGTTGTGGATCAAGATGATAAAAAAATACGACTCATCGCCGATTTTCTACTTGCAATGAGTAACACCACGCATGCTACCAGTTGGCCAGAAACTACACACCTTTCTGGAATACCTGCGTTGACCCCTAGTTTTGATGAAAAGGGACTCGTGTTGTTTATGCTGTCAATGTTGTGTTATTTGCTCTTCATTTTCAATGTGTGTGCTGTCAAACAGCGAAATTCTTGTTTATCCATCATACAGGTATGGAACACTTATTTCATTTCAAACGTTCACATTTGGTCAAATTTTACATACTAGTAATGGTTTTACAGATTTTAAATTTTGTGATTCTAAGGGTTAGAAAAGAGACATTTATAAATGCCCAATAATATGATATATTACTGGATATGACTCATCAAGCTATTTAAACAATAGCACCTAGGCAGGTATCACTTGTGGAACAGCTGATCCTTCTTGAGCACCTGGGATCATTCCCGGTTTTATGTGGGGTTGGTGTTGCTCAATCTTTAGATTTTTGTCTAGAGATGTCTTGTCTGCTGTTAGTCTTTTTGCGTTTTTTAATCCATGCTTGTTTATGTAATGATTTTTGGGTGCTTAAGTATCTTCCCCATCTTTTTTATCATCTAAACAACAACATATTTTCACAGCAATTTTCAAAATTTTATTAAGGACAGCTCATTTAGTCTTTGCACAACTCCCCACCACATTTTAAACAGCGCTGTACATATAGTCATCGTTTTTCGCATATTTTTATCTACCGTTTTATATCTTTCAACTACATTTTATTAGCTCATTACAAAATGCTGATACCTTTGTGATAAATGCCCAATAGGGTATATGTCATCCACATTCACTCAAAGTAGCACTCCGGATAAAAGGCCGAAAAATTCCCCCACCTAAAGCTTTCACATGCTTTTAAGGTGGATTGTAACTTGTTAATAACTTTGGCCATTTCTGGACAAGACACCATATTTAAATGCTGTATTTGTGCGATATCAACGGTCAATCCGATTGCCCCACGGCCTTCTACTCATGGGCTTGATCTACATTTACCATTTTCAAATTACGTTTGCAACACTGTAACTGTATAGTTAAGTCGCGTAATATTGCACAAAGATACAAGAGGCCATAACTAGGATGGAAAAATACAAAGAACCATTGAATAAGCAGTATAATGAAACCTATATACACCCAGAAGGGACATTCTCTTAATGATCTCACATCAAAAAATGTCCAGTTCATTCTTTAATGTTACAGACCAGTTGTGGTTAAGTGGACTCAATTTCCCCTTATTACTCCATTCTTTGAATATTACATAGTTCTCACCAGGATCTTGTTCCTCAGTAAAAATCTAGTCAGGATCTTTGTATAAGAATGAGAAGTAATCATACTGTAACCTCATGGAAATGTCTTGTTCTTGATGCATGAGAGCCTCTAAAAAGAATCTGCTGTTCATGAAGTACTATGTTTCCTTGATTTAACACTTGTTTAATTACTGTTTTCTAACCAATCACATAAGGTTCTCAATACCTAAAATAAAACTACTCTTTGTTATGCTAAAATATGTTTGCATGGTTATATTTGGTTAGTGTTAAGGATATATTTTATTCTATAGTAATATAATTATATACTCAGTTATAGCAATAGTACGAACATTTGTACTGGCGCATAATATATTGGTTAAAGTACCAGAGAATATAAGGGAAATGCATATATTTCAAAGCATTTGTTTATGACGAAATTGTCAAGTTAGACTAAAGAAATGCTGAAATATTGAAATTTTCGTACTATGTAACGATTCTTTAGCCGTAGTTGAACTCTTGTTGGTGTCAATATTGTCCACGTTTGCTGTTGTAAAACTTTTTGGCATTGCACAAGGTCATGTTTTTCTGTGACTGTTAATGACGTCTTTACACTAAATCCATTGAATTTTGGGTGTATACTCTGATTGATATTTTAGTATTCGACACATGTTTTTACCACGTCTAAGACGAAAGTCACAGAATGCGAGAAATAGAGATTACAATCCAGTGGCTGCGACGGCGTTACCTTTTTATATATATTTTCTATATTTGCTGTATGGAATGATTGTAAGGTGTACATATTCAGACGGCAGGTTTTATTTAGCCTTGCCCTCAATTTCATGGTTCATTGGACAATGTTTAATTTTTTAGCTTTGTTCTATTTCTCCGATACCTAAAGCAAAAGGTCAATTATATTTGGTGTATGGAATGAATGTAAGGTGTACATGTCTGTCTGGCAGGTTTCATATGACCTTGACCTCATTTTCATTGTTCATTGATCAATGATAAGTTTTATGGTTTTTTCAGTTTATCAGATACTTATCTCAATCAGTTTAATTGAGGTCTGGAGCTGGCATGTCAGTAACTGCTAGTAGTCCTTTGTTAATTTATGTTGATCGTTGTCATTTTGCTTAGTTTCTTCTGTTACCTATTCTAACATCGGACTCAGAATTCTTTTAAACTGAGTTTTACTGTGCGTTTTGTTGTGTGTTTGTTTATTCTACACTGGCTAGAGGAATAGGGGGAGGGTTGCGATCTCATAAAACATGTTTAACCCCGCCGCATTTTTGCGCCTATCCCAAATCAAGAACCTCTAGCCTTTGTTAGTCTTGTATGTTTTTTTTTTTTAATTTTGGTTCATTTATATGATCAGAGTTTAGTGTGACGTCCATTTTCGATGAACTGTAAATAAGAAGATGTGGTATGAGTGCCAATGAGACAACTCTCCATCCAAGTCGCAATGTATAAAAAGTAGTATACATTTTTGTTTAGGGGCCAGCTGAAGCCCGCCTCCGGGTGCGGGATTTTCTCGTTGTGTTAAAAGACCTAATGGTGGCCTTGGGCTGTTTTCTGCTCTTTGGTCGGGTGTTGTCTCTTTGACACATTCCCCGTTTCCATTCTCAATTTTATTTCGTGGTTTTGTTAGTTTATCAGATACTATAAGCAATATGTCAACCATTATATGGTGTATGGAATGATTGTAAGGCTTACATGTCTGTCTGGCAGGGTTCATTTTACCGTGACCTCATTTTCATGGTTCATTGGTCAATGTTAAGATTTTGTGGTTTGATCTGTTTCACCTGTACTATAAGTGATAGGACCACTATATTTGGTGTATAGAATGACTGTTAGGTGTACATGTCTGTCTTGGAAGGTTTGCCTGACCGTGACCTCATTTTCATAGAACATTGATAATGTTAAATTTATGTGATACTTGTAGTAAAACCTTCACATAACAGACTTTTCTATACTTAAATATACTGCCGAAATTTACCCAAAGGCACTTACTTTAAATAAATCAATTATTTTTTGTAATGTTAATTTCTCTCTTATTATGAGTAATAGGATAACTATATTTGGTATGTGCGTATCTTGCAATGTCCTCGTGCCCGTCATACAGTTTTCACTTGACCTCGACCTCATTTCATGGATCAGTGAACAAGGTTAAGTTTTCGTGGTCAAGTCCATATCTCAGATACTATAATCAATAGGTCTAGTATATTTGGTGTATGGAAGGATTGTAAGGTGTACATGTCCAACTGGCAGGTGTCATTTGACCTTGACCTCATTTTCATGGTTCAGTGGTTATAGTTAAGTTTTTGTGTTTTGGTCTGTTTTTCTTATACTGTACGCAATAGGTCTACTATATTTGGTGTATGGAATGATTGTAAGGTGTACATGTCCAACTGGCAGGTGTCATCTGACCTTGACCTCATTTTCATGGTTCAGTGGTCAAAGTTAAGTTTTTGAGTTTGGATCTTTTTTTCTAATACTGTATGCAATAGGTCAACTATATTTGGTGTATGGAAATATTTTATGATGCACATGTCAGTCTCGCAGGCTTTATTTGACCTTGACCTCATTTTCACGGTTCATTGCTCAGTGTTAAGTTTTTGTGTTTTGGTCTGTTTTTCTTAAACTATAAGCAATATTTTTTTGTATAGAAGGATTGTAAGCTGTATATGTCTGTCTGGCAGGTATCATCTGACCTTGACCTCATTTTGTTGGTTCATTGGTCAATGTTAAGAGTTCATGGTTAAGTTTGTTTCTTAGATACTATAAGCAAAATAGGTCAACTATATTTAATGCATAGGTTGATTGTAAGGTGTACTTGTCTGCCTGGAATGGTTCATCTGACCTTGACCTCATTTTCATGGTTCATTGATCAATGTTTAGTTTTCTTGGTTAAGTCTGTTTCTTAGAAACTATAAGCAATAGGTCAACTATATTTAGTGTATTGAATGATTGTAAGGTTGATAGTTGTAGTAAAGCTTTATATTTAGGACTATCAACATAATATCAATGGTTAGTAAAGAAGGCGAGACATTTCAGTGTGTGCACTCTTGTTCTTTCCCTATTGTTAATTTTCCTTTTCCGAACAGTGATGTTCCTTTGGCTCCGTCTTACCGTGTGTATATATCCCATCTCGTTCGCTATGCCCATGTCTGTAGTGACGTTTTGGATTTCAATGAGCGTAGTATATCATGTGTTACTGGTGAATTATTAAGTCAAGGATTTCTTTACCACAAACTACTTGAAACCTTAGATCTTTGAATATTGTTTTCATTGGTATAAATATTGATTTATTATCAGTAAATTAAAAGCATACTAAATATTATTGTTATACACATATGCACATTCTTTTTCTGAATTTTATGCTGATAGGTGAGACATTATATATAAAATCCCATTTTCTCATTTTCTTTTCTTCGTATAAAATACTTTTTTACCAACAGATTTGATTTTTTTTTCTTTTTGAATAGAAAGGTTTTACAGTATTCCAAAAAATCAGCATTTTTTGTAACTCAAAAACAGCGTTCTATAAAATATATTTACATATATTTCCACCTTAACTTGATTGATTTTTAAAATTTGAACATCGATAAACTACTGTCCCTTAATTTACAAAATTTGCTGTCTGAATTTTTCCCATGTTTGATTGTTTAATTGTTAACTACAACTATGAACTTAAGCTCGTGTCTAATTCTACCAGTGGAGTTAAATCGAGCGTTCTCAGGCATGTGACTAGGTCTATATATCGTCAGTCGTTGGCATCGCCAACCTCTGCAACCGATCGTGGTGCATCTCGTTATCATCTTCATTCCAGTAATCAGTCTCCCGGTTACGCCTATTAAAATAATACCGACCGTGCAAGGGCTGTATAGCCAGTCAAGGTCGTTAAAAACTTCCATTTGTTGTATTAAAATATATGCAATTGGTATTTTGACCAAAAAAGCACTGTTAATTTACAACTACAACATGGATTAAGATTTTTATTCTATTTCAGATTGATGTGAAGATTTTTTTTTTTGGCAAAGAAACTTGACTCCATGGTGGGAGTAGTAAAAGGAGACAACACCCGAGAGGTGGTGTTGCGTCTGTTTCAAGCTGTTGTATTATTTAGTATTATATTTCCGATATTCTGGTTTACAAACGTCCAATCTATAACGCTGTATTTGACAACGATAAAATTACACGATTCTATAAATGAAGTTGTTAGTGACACAAAAGATATCATCGAAAAATTAAATATCTCTAAAAGTCTTCAACACGCTTATACACAAAGAACTGTCAAAGCGATACCAAAAGAAAAAACTGTCAAGGCGATACCAAATGAAAGACCACAAAATTGTGATGAATGCTTTTCTCGAACTTTTCAGTTTTTAATAAACAATGAAAACATATGTAAAAGTGTTAATGGCTCTGTCGAAATATTGATTCTTATAACTTCTTCTCCGCAAAATATTTTAGCACGAAACGCGGTAAGAGAGACTTGGTTGACATTTTCAGAAAAGAATAAAGGAAATATAAGATACGCTTTTCTTCTCGGAGAATCGGCAAGATTTAAGGAAATAGAGAAAGAAAATTATTTAACAAAGGATATCGTGTTGGGGAATTTTAAGGACACGTATAATAATCTGACGTTGAAAACATTGATGGGTTTTCAGTGGACAGTGAAGCATTGTAAAAACGCCAAGTTTGTCATGAAGACGGACGACGATATGTATGTGAATATTCCTAGTTTAATCCGAGCAATCAAGAAAAATACACATACTTTACAATCTGCTGTTGGTGGGCGCTGTTTTACTACAGGAAAACCTAATAGAGATAGAAGATCTAAATGGTATGCTTCTATTCGGAGTTATCCACAGAGAGCATATCCAGGGTTTTGTTCCGGTACTGGGTACGTTACCAGCTTGAACGTCGTCACAAAAATTGTTAATATATCAGTTAACGTTCCGTTCTTTCATCTGGAAGATGTGTATGTTTCTCTGTGTATTAGACAACTTGGATTTAGATTACATCCTCTGAATGGTTTTATGGATGAACATAAGTTTGATCCTTGTATTTATACAAATGATAACTTGGTAACAGTTCATCAAGTATCAGTCACCATGTTGAGACATATTTGGGTGACACCATGTACCAAAAGGGGAAAAAATATATAAATACCGTTCTTTTTTAATTTTATGAAACCAAATACGTTTTCTATTATTGTTATATGTATATGTGCATGAATCATTTAATTCAATTGTGCTTGTAAATAGTGTACATATTCTGTTTATTTATATATCTGCAATTTATAACATTAACTCATGTATTCCATCGTATTGACATTTAGGTTTATCGGTATAAAGATATATATATATGTGTAAGGGAGCATGTGAATATTTGGACCATACGCGTATGGTCATGACTTTTATGTAAAAATACCGGCATGGTCCAAAAACTCATATGGTCTGGAACATATAGCTATAATATGAATACGTAAGCTTTATTTTTATTCGATATAATTACAAACTACAAAACATAAGCTATATAGAGCTTTTAACTGAATACATACAGACATATACAACAACATCAAAAGCACAATCAAGCAAGCAAACTTTAAAAAGGTAAGCACACATAGAAGTAAGCACAGGACAAGCATTATAAAGCAATTTATACATGCTAGCATAACTATAAAAGAGCAAATATACCTATATAATTATTTTGGCATTGCACAAGGTCATAATTTTCTCTAACCCCGCCACATTCTTTATGTGCCTGTCCCCAAGTCCGGAGCCTGCAGTTCAGTGGTTTTCGTTGTTTCATGTCTGTCATATTTGTTCTTCGTAAATTGTTTTGTAATAAATTAGGCCGTAAGTTTTCTCAGTTGAATTGTTTCATATTTTTCATGTTGGGGCCTTTTATAGCCGACTATACGGTATGGAGTTTTCTCATTGTCGAAAGCCGTATATACGGTTTCCTCAAATTGCTTACATCCACTTCATTTGAACTCTGGTGGATAGTTCTCATTGGCAATCATACCAAATATCCTTATTTGTATAAAGTAATGTAAAATAAGCACAGTGAAACAAAATGAAAGCTTATCTATATGCATAACAGCAACATTCCGAGCCATTCCAGCACTCTTGAACTGTGAAAAACTGTTCTCCGTCCTGAAATGGTTCGGAAGACTATTGTAGCAAAAGCACATTTAAAAAAGTAAGCATGCATAGCGAAATGTGAAAATGAATAATCAATCCGTGAGCACCTTCGATGAACTGACAGCTCAACAATTTCTTTACATAGTAATATATAACGGCACCCACCATGTAAACCGCCAAAATATTTCACGTGCATATATATTACACACATAAATAAATCCAAAATAACCAGAACCCGTTTTAAAGCTGCTCTAACCAGTCTTAAACATATCAATAGTATAACCATATTAAACTCCCTAATTTAAACGAAAAGAACTATATTTAATTAAAAAATGTTAAGATCATAGTCAATTGAAGAAATGTTAATTACTGCTGATTATTGTTGATGGTACTAAATTCTGTTATATATGTTTTTATTATAATTATGCATACACAATAATCTTGAAAACTTGTAATAAAAAACATAATCAACATAATTGTTTTATACTGCATAATCATCCGTACTTATTTAAGGGTCAAGGAACACTAAATGGGCTATGTCTCAGATTTTGGTAAAATTTTGCATATAACTTTGGCTCGTAGACCTGAAATCCAAAAAATATATATTATATAAGAGAGGCGAAAGATACCAAGGGAACATTCAAACTCAAGTCGAAAATAAACTGACAACGCCATGGCTAAAAAGGAAAAAGACCAACATACAAACAACAATACACAAAACACAAGATAGAAAACTAAGGACTGAGCAACACGAACCCCACCAATAACTGGGGCCGGGTGATCTCATGTCCTCCGGAAGGGTAAGCAGATCCTGCTCTACATGTGGCACCCGTCGTGTTGCTCGTGTTAGAACAAACCCGGTGTAAGTCTAATTCGATAAGTAACATTCGGGGAAAAAGGGACGAGATTGAAGTTACGACAATTGGAACATATCCGTTGTAACCTGTGAAACGAATATACCATAACAGCCAGACAGCAAACATCATAATAGCGTCGATTTTATAATCAAGGTCACGTGATTTTCGATTAAAAAAATGACATTTTTTGCAACGGCAATGGCGCCAAGAAAACGTCAGCGTAAATAGATTTTAAGTTTCTCCCAATATTAACCAAATATATCATTTTATACGGACGGTTTCAAACTTTCACTACGTTATTCTTTTAAGAATGAAAATGTAGAATTTCCTTGATAATTTGATTGACAAAGTTGAAAAACATGCCGCCGCAATGACACTACCGTCTTGTCAGTAAATAAATGCGAAGTTGAAATGACACACGGAATGGTAACGTGTTTTCCTTAAAAGGGATGATACCTCCTGATATTATGAACATGAAATGCCTATTGTTATTAAAACTCGCCAGCACGGTAAACCGACCGTGTGTCAATCCGGGTGTCAATTTAACAGGTCCAAAACTGGCGACCGACCAAAGGGAGATAACTCGAACGATAACTCCTTCAAGGGACGGCTGATCAGAAACGAGCATATATACGTATTTCGATCAATTTTAGTAAGGGAAACAGTGTTTCTGATGCATGATATCCAATAATTTATCTGTATGCGGTAGTAAAATGTGTAAATATGAAAAAAATCTTGGAAATTATAAATAATCATTTGCATGAGGGCACCTGTCAAGTTTCAGGAATTAAACATGTGAGGAGAAACAAATGGGAGAAAATTCTACAGAATGTATGTCTGTTTTGTTAGATCACTATTTAATCGAAATATTCCCAATTGTTTTCTTAGAATCATCTAGAAATCATGGATATTGCTAGGGCGAAATTGCCAATCATCACATTAAGATTTGTTTTAAGTTTAAAAACAAAATACATTGTTTTTAAAACTATTATACTACACACAATTAGCTGCTAAAGAAATAAGAAAGAAGCATGTGGTAAAAAATATTTCCATAAAGTGAGGGGTTATGTTAAGTTATTAGAAAAACTAATGATTCCAAGCTTAGGTAAAAAATTCAAGCAACTAAGGGAAAAAAATGGTTCAGCATTTTCCCTGATTGCATGTTTTATTACCTCTATTTTGTCATACTTTGTAACGGTCAACCAACTCGTGATGGCGTCTGTAAAATTTACGAAGGGATGATTTCAACTTCACCAATTGGAACTCTTTGTTTAAAAGCTTCCTAGTGAGCAGCAACCCTCTATCAAGGACATGATGATAGGAAATACACGCCCTGGAATATCGTATCAACGGTGTCTTCCTGGAATGCCTACATTTTATACAAAATCTATTCCTCGAATGCCTACAAAAAAAAATTGAACAGATGTTGTTTTAATAAATTGGTGTTGTTTTAGAACAAAATTTAATAGTTAGGAAAAGAGTAGTTTAAAGGTAAAATTTATTTGTCACCTTAAAAATTTCATTTTTTTTAAATAAAAATTTAATTTAAATGAAATGGAATAATAATATCAATTTTTTAGTTAAAAATTTATAATAAGAAAAATAGTATTAAAATTCAAAGTAAGAAATTAAAATTAAAACAAATGAAAGAACGACTGTTTAAATATAAAAATCAGATGTGGTATGATTGCCAATGAGACAACTCTCCACAAGAGACCAAATGACACAGAAATTAATAACTATAGGTCACAGTACGGCCTTCAACAATGAATAAAACCCACACCACATAGTCAGCTATAAAAGGCCCAGAAATGACAAATGTAAAACAATTCAAACAAGAAAACTAACGGCCTGATTTATGTACAAAATAATGAACGAAAAAATAATATGATATACAGCACCAAACGAAAACCACTGAATAACAGGCTCCTGACTTGGGACAGGCACATACAGAATGTGGCGGGGTTAAACTAGTGTGAAGGCGCCAACCCTCCCCTAACCTGGAACAGTGGTGTAACAGTACAACATAAGAACAAACTATAAAAATCAGTTGAAAAGGGCTTAACTCATCAGATGGACACAAAGCAGAAACATATCTAACAAAAACACAGAGTGGACGTGGCAGGGTACTTATACATCCCAACAACAAAAAGATGCTAAGTACAGATCTGAGAGTACTCGCAGTTACTGACAGCTAGTTCAAAGCCAATAACAAATAATTAAAAAAAATCATGCATCTAAGAATAAAAAAGTACATTTATAAATAAAAATCATATAAAATTAAAAGTATTATTCATAGAAATATTTCATGTATGAGCAAACCAATAAGAGAAAACACAGGAAAATTAAAGATAGACTCTTCAACCTAAAGATCCGACACCAGAACGTAGAGATTTCGACAGTTCAGTTTGTAGATGATGTTTCATACCTCCTTCATTTCACGCGTCAAAATTGACAATATGGTGTATATTTGCGATGGCACTATGTGACTATTCATGTTGTAAATTTCAAAGACATGTATGCTTAATTTATTTTTGATTGTGACAAGTGCTTTTGATATTTATGTGCTTTTTTCTTACCTTGAATATTATCTATATTCTTGATCAATTGAACACGAATAAATATATATTCCTTATTTTAGTTATCTTTCGTTTACATTTACTGAGCTGTCAAAGAAGAGTGTTTTTATTATTCCTTAAAAAAAATCATTTCAAACATACAGAAAAAAATACAAAATATTAATTTATTGCAAACAAACGGGAAAATAAAAATATTACCTGCAATTTTAATTGGGAAACTCAGCTTACCTGCACAAATTATAATTACTGTTTGTTTTGACTACACTTAATTTTAATAAGACACTATTCCTTGAATGCCTACATTTTTTTACCTGTATTTTGTCGGCAGATCAAAAGGTGTAGGCATTCAAGGAATAAACCGTATCAACTTGGAGATATATGCTCCGTATGCAGACGCTGCTGAAATGTTGCTACATAGAAATGGAATGTTCACAATTAGGAAGCTGAAATCATCTCTTTTGTCTTTATGGCTTATGTCTTTGTAACTGATCAGCCAAGGATTTATATCCTTGGAGCCATGAGTTTTTTTAAAGTGCCAGTCTTTGGCGGTAAAAATCAGGCAATTTAGAAAAATTTCAAAACATGACCGAAAAAAACCCACCGACCTAACCATCCTATTTTGAAGTTACCTTCATCCTGGGTAAGACATGGTCGGTCTTTTGTTTCTGCGTGTCTGGTAATTCGAGAAGTCTCTAGATAACTTTTGGTTAGAATGATAGCGAATCACGGAGTTAGCTCCCCTTAATTGTTAATTTCTAGTGCATTTCAACCAAATTATATCTTAAAATACCAGAACAGGAAAAGGAAACGAATGTTATATTCGTGCACCATTATACAATTTGAACATAACTTAATGTAAACTTGAGTGAGTTTTTGTTTGTCATGTTTTCACCACTGCCGGATTCTTAGCGGCGCAGATTGGCACTTAAATATCAATATTTGATAAATCTGAGATTACTGTGTTAAAGCAGAGACTTTCTATACTAGATAGAAAGGCCTTGGTTAAAGTCACTGAGTCTCAGTATAAATGGAAGAAATCGGAACAATGTGGATCAATGTGCTTCTATACTTTTCATGAATAATAATCTGTTGGATTAACGTTAATAACGTCAGACACATATAATACATGTACATGTATTATATGTCTATGATAACGCGTTGTTTTCATTTTTTGGACATTAGAACATATCGTAAGGTTGAATTGGTTTCAGAAATTGCAACTGAGACTATTAAACTAGTCCCAGAATGCAAATACTGCGCTTTATGACCGCCTTGTTGTATTTTACCAAGGAATTGTATATTTAAATATACAATTCCTTGATTTTACGGAAATCATTTGTGTTATTTCCTCGTTTGTCCTAGATTTTACTTTCATGGGATGCAATCACTGACACGTTTTAAATGCTTCAGATATGAATATTTTGTAAATAATCAAAATTACATTGATTACTCAAATCGGAGAGGAAAACATTGCCAGTAAGGGGAAACAACTCCTTACTATAATGCAACCGCCATGTTTATGCGGGGAAGACCGAGTTTTGTGTTTACAAAAAGGTTGATTTAGCGGATCGTATATATCAGAATGACACGTAAGTCTGCCACATAATATTTCATAATATGATCATGCGATCTATCTATATGACAATAATAATCGCACTGTAAAAACTATTGTAACCAGACGACCAAAAAGTTGTGCTATTGAAAATTATTGAAACGAAATCGCAAGATACTTGCGATTTCAACTTTTTTCAAGAAAATGAAATAAAAAGATAAACTATTCTATTTTTGACATATTATCCATAACAAATGGTGTATAAAGTTCTACTACTCGATATTGATTGACAAAAATAAAATCAATCAACAAAATAACGAGTTTGCAGTTGCATGTTGACATTGTTGTTGTTCTATTGATATGCTAATCAAACACCACCTCACAAATTGTTTACCTCACAGTCATGACGAAACACAGAAATAGTTCCTACTTTAAGTGTTGGCAGAATGTAAGTGAATAATACCCTAGATTTTATTATATAATTTACATTGTCATTGCTTGATATAGTCATGTATATTTTTTACAAAAATGTACCATGTTGTACTGTTGTATACTCTCAGTCATTGTTTAATTGTCAGGTCAATATTAAATCTTTGCACATGGTAAGCATTATTGCTCCTTTCATAAAGGCAACCAAAGTGATTTTCAGTTTCGAATCCAGAACTTTTTATAAGGGGGGCCCACTGACTGACCCAAGGCCCCCCCTCTGGATCCGCCTATAAACTTTTAAGTATATTTACTCATATATTTTTAATCCATGATCATGACCATAAAAAAAACAAAAGACTGGACAGCTTTGTTTGAAATAATATACAGTTTGTATATAGATATAAGAAGATGGGGTATGAGTGCCAATGAGACAATATGTCTGATTATATGAAAAGTTTGTCTCATAGTCATTTAAGTAAAGTATAGCAAAGTAATCTTTATTTTAAGTCGGTTGCATATATAAATATCAATAACAAGGAACATGAGCTCTTAATTAGAGCTCTTAAAGGATTATGTAGTATTTTTGTACCTTTTGTTGTTTCAATGCTAAACATGGAAATTTTAAAGAAAATCCAGCCGTTCCCTTGTACTCTAATGTTTGACCATTCTATGCTTGATAGATAGAGCATTATTGCATGCAGTGCTAGCAATGATTTCCTTAGGACAAGATTATAAATAAAAATATTGGTTATGACAAATATAAATATGGACCAATTCAAGTACACCTTCTAGGGTGCACTCGACTTTAGTGACTCGGCACAAGGTTTTTTAGAATGTAAAGGTTGTTTAGGCCTTTTTGTAAATAACAAACGCTAGCACATCATGGACAAACAAGTGAGCAATCTATGTTATAAATTTTATAACGAAAATCTCTGTATAAAGTCTGTGAATTTTCTTCAAAAATCTTATATGCTTTTTGCACCACATTATCCCTATTTTCTATTTAATGCAATGAAACAATAAATAAAATATAGCTTTGAAAGGAGTTTCCCCTTGGTACATGTATATGTGCAAAATGGCTAATCTCTAATATTCATTATCTTTGCTGTTTTGATATTATTGCACTTTGAAAATTTCAATTTTTTTTCTTCACATTTTTAAATTTTGGTTGTTGCAGATGCTGTTCTGATTGCAGAGGTATGTGAAATGGAAAGAAAGAGATACATGTACATACAGAGACTGTTTGAATTTAAGGTGTAAGTACATATACATGTATGATATAATTATTAGAAATGACATATCAGCTTATCAGTGAATGTACAAACATTTATAAGAGTTCTATATTTCAGTTATATGTCATTTGAGTATATAAGCAAGGCAAATGGACTTGTTTGTTAATAGTACATTAGTCATCTAACATACTTCTAGAAAATATAATTTTATTGGACTGTTTTCCTCTGTTGTATACACAATTGAATGAATCAGCAGTAACAATAAGACAATTTTATCTTCAGAGGTGGATTTAGAAAGGGGGCAGCAGGCTGCCAACCATTTTTTTGGAAAAATTTGGTTGATTATATAGAGAATCACTGAAACATGACTTGGTTCCCTCTTATGAAAATTTATGGATCTGCCACTGATCTTTATATAATTACATGCCAATTTTGTTTATTCTTTATTTATATTATCAAAATATCTATATGACTCTTCTCTTTTTCAGGTAAAAATGAGCTACATGTACAAGAAAAGATGTTGAAAATACCAGGTCTGGACCTTTGTGGCTGCATGGAATTAATTCTGAAATACCAGGAAACAAGATGTAGCTGCACAGCAGACATGGCAGATCTTTAAATTGCTAATAGGCATCAACTCAACATTTTCAAGCTGCATATAAAAGGAAAAGCATTCCTTTTCATAGAATCCAAGAATTTTTTAACCAAGTCAAGTGGTTATTAGACCTGTTATCATGAAAATACTAACATATATATTAGTATTTACAGTCATATGTAATATCCCAAATATAAGAACTATTTGGTATGTGTGACTATCTTTCTTCCCATGTCATGTTACATGTATGCTCAGAATATTTTAATGTCACAAGGATATGAAATGGATAAATGATATATTGTCAACCATTTAAATAAAACAGACAGGCTCACATATAAATTAACTGTCTATGTGAAAGTTCAAGTTGACTAAAATTGTCTAGAATTAAAAAAAAACAAATATCCAAAAGTACAGAATTGCCTTTCTCAGAAATTTTGTATGTTTAATAGAATGATACTTGTAGCTTCTATTTTCTTGGATCTGTATCAATATAAAATAGGGAGATGTGGTATGATCGCCAATGCGACAACTTTCCACCAGAGACCAAAGAAAGTGTTAGAAAATACAGGTAACAGAAACTGTTATGTATGGCATTGTGTAGCAATCTATGAAAGAGACAAAGATTACAAAGTGTAAAATAATTCCGACAAGATAACCAACCATCAAGGCTTCCTCTTAAACCAGCCAACTCACTGAAACTAAACATAACAGCCAATTACAGTCATATTCACAATAGGTACTATTTTGGGTCAACAGAGAATTCAAAATAGCCAGGAAAGGCAATGAAAATTAGAATTAGAACTCAATAGGATATTGACTTGGATTATTTTCAACTAGGTTTAATACAAATGGTCCCAGTTTTCAAGAACAAATAAAATGGAATCAAATAATCCAGGAATATTCAGTCTGTCCAACACTTTTGAAAATTTGTTTTCGGTGCTTTTAATCACAATATGTTATGTTCAAGCAGAGACATAATACATGAAAAAGTAGTTAGCTGGTTGTTTTGAGGGATTGAATTCTGATCTTGGAACAAAAATATAAAAAAAAGAATGACACGAAATAAAGTAAAGTGGGGAATCCAGTTTTTCAAACTATGTACATACAGTTTGTATTTGAGTTTTTGACTTATTGTTTTAAGTGTTAATAGTGCTCATTATGTCGCAGTCACACTAGGCCACGATCGCACTACGATCTCTGAAAAAATGCAAATTTTGACGATCGTAGTGCGATCGTGAAGATCGCTGTAAGGTCTTGATGAGGTCTTCATGATCGTGATGAGCGTGGCCAACTTTGAACATGTTCAAAACAATCGTGGTGCGGTAGTGCCGAAATCAGGTCGTAGTAGAAGCGTTGCGAGAGCGCAGTAAGGTCGTGGTAAGATCGCAAAGGTCGCTGTACCATCGTAGCGAGAGCGAAGCGTAAACGCGAATCTAGCCCGAGAGATTGCGCTACGATCTCACAGCGACGTTATTACGACCTCACTACGACCATCACGTTCTCCCCGCGACCAAACAACGCTTCTACTACGACTATACCACCTCTATACTACGCTGATCAAAACCATAATACCATTGGCTGATCCAGACGTGGGTTCCTGGGGTTGGAATCCCCCTTTTTTTGGACGATCAATGCATTTGAATAGGGACATATGGTTGGAACCCCCCCTCTTTTTAAAATGGCTGGATCCGCCCCTGAGTACGATTCTAGCACGCTCATCAGAGGCGGATTTAGAGGGTTTACCAGGGGGCCCGGCCCCCCTTTTGTGGGAAAAATTTGGTTGCCCGTTATATAGGCAATCACTGAAGCATGACTGGAGCGGGCCCCCTCTTAGGCAGTCAGTGGGCCCCCCTTATGAAAATTTCTGGGTCCGCCACTGCTCATGCCGTCCTCATCACGACCGTCTTACGACCCGACTACGTTCATACTACGACCATTTCGAGTTCTAGCCATGCTCATTGTCATTGTCACATAAAATATATAAAAGCTCTCCGTGTTTTGTTTGTCTGTATGTAATTTGGACCTCATGACCCTAATATCCAACAGCTCAACCATGCTTTACACATCTGTATCATTTCCCGTGGGTATCATTCCCACTTTTGTTCAATAAAATATCGTCAGTTGATCTGGATAGATCAGCAATACGTTGTGATTCAGGTTGGATTGCTTGTTCCGACATCTGTACTGGATCAGGATTCGTACCAGAGGCCCCTCTGACTACATTTCCCCCCACCACCACGCCCACGAGTTCTGGTAGATATGGATCATGATGTTGACGTTATTGCTGAGGGCGTAGTTAGATCGCGGTATGAACGTGGTAAGATCGTAGAATGATCGTGGTAAGAGCGTGCTATAATCGCAGAAGAAGCGTGGTAATATCGTGTGGCGATCTGATAAATCGTGATATGGTCGTTATGAGAACGTGATAAAGAGTAGTGAGATCGAAATAATCGTAGTGAGGTCGCAGAATAAGCGTGGTGAGAACGTGGTATAATCGTATCAGATCGTTGTAGAAGCGTAACGAGGACGTAGTAGCATCGCGAAAACAACGAAAATCTACATTTCAAGCCGCTCTTATCGCGACCTCACCACGATCTGAATTTATTTTAGATCGCGGTGAGCGTGATGCGATCGTGGTCTAATGTGACTTCGGCATGACATGCATCTGCCTGCTGAGATTACTCAATTGAAATCCACGCTAAGAAAACCTACAAATAATTCTACTGCCTATTTCCTCAAATTGAAAAAAAAACCACCTAAACACAATGAAACCCGTGAAATCATCGGCAGATCCAGGGAGTGTTCCTGGAGTCGGAATCCCCTTTCAAAATGACTGGATCCTCGCCTGGAATTAAAATATCACAGGTTGTGGTCAAAGGGTGGATCTATCCTGTTAATTAAATAAATGAAAGGATAATAGATAGTACAGTCTGATTTTTGTTAGATGTATTTCTATTTGATTCCATCTGATTTTTATGGTTTGTTCTTATATTGGAATATTCTACCAAAGCCCTGCTCACATGTTTAACCCCTCATTCTGTATGAGCCTGTCCCAAGTCAGGAGCCTGTAATTCAGTGGTTTTCGTTGGTTGCTGTGTTACATATTTGTTTTTCGTTCATTATTTTGTACATAAATTAGACCGTTAGTTTTCTCGTTTTGCATTTGTCATTTCGGGGCCATTTATAGCTGACTATATATGTATTTACGGCTTTGCTCATTGTTGAATGCCGTACAGTGACCTATAGTTGTTAATTTCTGTGTCTTTGGTCTCTTCTGGAGAGTTGTCTCATTGGCAATCATTCCACATCTTCTTTTTGTCAAGACTGCGACTTTTGTCGCAAAAGCGAGACATAGCGATCCTACATTGCGGCGTCCACAAATATTCACTCTGTGGTTACAGTTTTTAAAATTTTAATAACTTTCTAAAACTATCATCGATTTCTACCAAACTTTGAAGGAAGCTTGTTTATGATCATAAGATAGTATCCAGAAGTAATGAAATTTTGTAAAAAAAATCCTGTTTATCCGTATTTACTTATTAATGGACTTAATTTTTCTGCCAGTAAACATTACATTCACTGTGTGTTAAAAGTTTTTAAAACTTGGATAGAAGCTTGTTTATAATCAAAAGCTAGTTTCTAGAAGGAAATTTTATAAAAATTTATTTTCTGTTTTTCCGTATATTACTTATGTATACATGGACTTAGTTTTCTCCCAGTTAACATTACATACAGTCAGCAGTTAAAGTTATTAAAACATTTATTAGATTCAAACCATCCTGGATTTTAACCACCGTTCAGTTGGACAGAATAAAAAGATAGTATCTAGAGGAAAAAATTCAATAATTTTCCCCATTTTTGTTGAGCCTGCTACTATAACACTATTACAACAAAACTTAAAGTAGGCGAGACACTGGGTTCCGCGGAACCCTTATGAATTTTTTCTATAAACTCTTTAATATATTTTAATGATAAAAGTCACAATAATGTTTTTTATGTACATATTACAAGTATATGATTTCATATTGACAAATACAGAGTGGTCCTAAAAATAAAGAAAACTGGAATAAAATATTCTGTTGTCTAAGGTGCTGTAATAAGCACATACTAACAAGCCGCTTTTGTTGTAAATAGATAAATAGTGCATCCTTTTATTAATAGAAGAAAAAACAATAAAAGATGAAGACGAAAAAAATTAAATAATCATCACTGACTCTAGAGTAACAGAAGTTAAGAACTATCGAACAGTTGAAATACAACACCCTGGTGACACGTTCAAAGGAGCATTGCAGTTAGAATGCAAATTACCTGTCATCAATTCGTTAATATTGTACAAAAATATGTGCACAACAGAAACATATAAATTTAAGGTCTTTTTTTTTAAATGTTGCCATTTTATAATCATATATGCCTATTATCCCTATTTAAACATGTGCATGGCTGTAATTAATACGCGTTAGTTAGTAAACATAACTGTATTGACCTTTTAATTTTAGAATAATAGAGTTCAAATATATCAATATTCATGTTATAACTTATTGTCATTTTGACGTAAATGTTTTTAAACCAATGGCAAGATACGATTTATTTTTCAATAACCTCTGATATTTACTCAATTGATATGGTAAAGTTCCAACAGGTTCGAATAAGATCTTCCCAGCATATTATCATTGGTTTCCCTCCCCTTACTTATATTCCCCTGACATTGCTTTATATTTTTGTAACTCTCATCTCTATTTCTGCTTCAACGTCTTCAATATTTGCAACATGTGGAACGAAAAGACACAATATATTTGCTGATGGTTAAATGTAAGTTCACTTAAGACGGCCCTATTGTCGAAATGCGTATCTTCCGAGCATCATAACTTTTTCATGACTGTGTAGTGTGTAGGAGGCACACCACTAAATGGTATCGGGTCCGTTCGCTCCCAATACACGTTCGCATCCTACACGTTTGCACCCCACACGTATGCAACCCACACGCTCGCTGGGTTCGTTCGCACCCTATTTTTATTCAGGTTGAATTAATATGAGGCAGGCGTTACCTGTGAAAGGGGACAAAGTCTGTATACATTATTTTTTAAATCATTCAAGCATATTTTAACTTCAGAATCTGTTAAAAAAGAATCAGAAATACGGAAACGTTTCCGATGTTGGTCCTGTTGTTAGGGATTTTAGTTGTGACGTCATTTTCAATGTAAACAAAGAAACGCTATGATTTCAATAGTATGTTGATTTTTATATTGATTGATAGTTTTATTGAATTGCTTTATGTTATAAGGCACTTTCCCATAATATTTTACTCAAATCCCGAGATAAAGGATACCGGAAAAGATTTCTGCGCAGATGCGGGAAAATAAAAAAAGTTAGAAAAAAAAAAGTTAACGATCTTTAATAAAAATTAAACACTGGCTACGATTATGTTGAAATGTAGCAATAATAAAAAAGTTATTGTAAAATATTTGAATCTTATTGCAGGAATGCAAAGTTGGATTAGGAACCGATTAATTACGAACGTAACAATAATATTTGTATCTACGGCTATGTTGCGTTATTGTTATTTTAATGCACTTCAATATATGCTGGGACTAGTAGTATGTATTAAAATAAAACTTGAAAACTTTTATTCGTAAACACTGCAATGCTACAATATTGCATACATTTTTTTAATTTTATTTAAACTGATGGCAACTTCTACACATCCAGTATATGCTTTTAGAAGGATGTTTTAGTCCGATGCATTTTTGGTGAAACCACTGTAGGCAGCCATTTCAAATGAGTGATGCAGCAATGTGCACGTGGTTTTGCAAACTAAAGTATAAAACAGTTCCACTGTGCAATATCCTTTTTTGAAGTTAAAGTAACTTTCAATGTCTGCCATGCTTCAGGTGAAAAATATTTTTTATTCTTGAAATGTTTATATTTTCGTCCAATTTTTTTTTTATCAATTCATTTCTGCCCATTACTGATGTTACAGTACAGAAGTTTGCAGTATTTAAGTTCACTGCTGTCAGACTTGTCTTTTGATGTATCAATTTTTCACTAACTGCGTTTGTATAAAATTTGATTCTTGATATTGTTTTAGTTAAATGATTCTTAAATAGATACATGTAGAAGTGAACACTTTTCTTAGAAACATCAAACCATTGAACTATATTTTTTGCCTTTGGCACTACTAAACTGTAGTATTATCTCGAAGAACATTAAAACAATTAATACTTAAAAACTATTTAAACATTTTTTGTTGAATAATAATTATTATTATTAACGTTACAATATACATGTAACATTAAGAACTTTAAAATGAAAATAACTTTTGTCTATTTCCTGCATACTAATTTGATGTGTCCAACAATGAAATACAAAATTTCTCTGCTATTTAAGCAGTCACGATCGCTACTTTATTTTTTATCCTTCTTTGCGAAATGAGAGACTTATGGACTAATGGATGATGAATAAGCCACTTCACGGTTATTGCAGCCATATTGAATAGGGGGCAGATTTTTTGGATAGAGGTGGAAAAAGTAAGAAAGTAAGGGAAAATCTATGCATTTTTCCAAGCAACTGTTCTGTTTCAGTGAATCATTTTCACCTCCTTCAAGAAAATCGTCCCCCTGTTCAATATGGCTGCAATAACCGTGAAAGGGCCTTTTAATCTCATACAAAACAAAAGGGCAATCATCCACTCTAGTAATGGTCAGTGAATAGGGCAATCATCCACTCTAGTACATTGTAGTAGTCAGTGAAAAGGGCAATTGTCCTCTCTAGTAAATAGTAATGGTCAGTGAATAGGGCAATCATCCACTCTAGTAATGGTAAGTGAAAAGGGCAATCATTCAATCTAGTAATGGTCAGTGAAATAAAAGGGCAATCATCCACTCTAGTAATGGTCAATGAATAGGGCAATCATCCACCCTAGTAATGGTCAGTGATTAGGGCAATCATCTCCTCTAATAATGGTCAGTGAAAAGGGCAATCATCCACTCTAGTAATGGTCAGTGAAAAGGGCAATCATCCACTCTAGTAATGGTCAGTGAATAGGGCATTCTTCCACTCTAGTAATGGTCAGTCAAAAAGGCAATCATCCACTCTAGTAATGATCAGTGAATAGGGCAATCAAGCACTCTAGTAATGGTCAGTGAATAGGGCATTCTTCCACTGTATTAATGGTCAGTCAAAAGGGCTGTCATCCACTCTAGTAATGCTCATTGAAAAGGGCAATCATACACTCTAGTAATGGTCAGTGAATAGGGCATTCTTCCACTCTAGTAATGGTCAGTGAAAAGGGCAATCATCCACTCTAATAATGGTCAGTGAAAAGGGCAATCATCCACTCTAGTCAAGATGTCCAGGGTAGTCACTCTAAGAATATTTCCTAACTGCTGGAGTTTTGGCCAGTAACCTCAAAGTCAAAATCATAGTTACATGTACATTGAATTATCCCAACCTGTTGAGAGATGCCACCTATCTTGTCTTTTCTTATTTGATGTACGAATCCATAATTGGTGTACTTTCACAGTTTTCAGAATATTGTATATGTAACACAACTATTCGAAAGAACTTTATTTTACTTAATTTAAAATTGAATGTATGATTAACTTTCAGTGGATACCACATAAAGTATAGCATCATTTATATTGGATGAGAAAACCTGTGTTCAACCTATGATATGTTGGAATGGTGCAGATCCGTATGAGAAAACTTTTCTTTATATATATAGTTATATCAACAGTTTCATTCATATGGTTTTATTCAAGCTGTGGTAAGTATTAAGTTTTACACACACAAAAAAAGTTGAAGGCCTAGAAACATGAGAAAATTTCTAATTAGTCCCCTACCGACGAAGTGACGAAGTCGAAGGGGACTTTAGGTGTGCACTCCGTCTGTCTGTCTGTCTGTCTGTCTGTCTGTCCGTCTGTCTGTCCTTCTGTCAGTCCGGAAAATCAGCTTTCCACACTTTTTTTCTTTATGCTTGAAGATATATATTGATTTGATATTTGGTATACTGTTTTATCATGACAAGTTACAGATCAAGTTTGAATTTTGTTCCGGTCTGATAATTTAGTCCAGAGTTATGGACCATAACTCTGGACCATATCTAATGTTAGAGTACTATGTTAAACCATATTTCTATACAAAGGGAGATAACTCATTTTTTAAAAGACATTCATTGTTAAATTATTTGAAGAATTTTTTAGCAGGTTTGTTTGTTATTTAGTATAAACTAATTTTCTGAATGCTATATATATATATAAAGAAAAATTTATGAAGAGAAATCCTTTATTTAGATAATAATCTATTTTTATTAATGTATATATTTCAATACATTACATTGTGTAGATAAATGTTGTTGACATTTTATAGATAAGTTACAAATCGATATTAGTTTGTGACAAATGAAAGAAAAAATATTTGGAACTATTAATTATATTTGATTATAATTTGAAAATAGATATACACTGTATTACATCATATCTAATTTTAGAGAACTATTAAACATATCTAATGTTTTTTTCACTCATATAATCAGTTTTCCACACTGTTTTTAGTCATGCTTGAAGATATTGACATGATATTTACTTTTTGTTTACACCATGACAAGTTATAGAACAAGTTAGCATTTTGTTCCAGTAAAACGAATTTTTACCCGGTAGGGGACTATGTATTGCCATGCAATACTCTCAGAATGCTTGTTTTAATAATTATTCACACTTTTATATCGTTTCTTTAGCCTACATTTTGTAGGTTAACCAAATTTTGTATGGAGATTTTTAAGCTGGGGCCCTAACAAGTCTTGTCATCTAGTCATCGCCAACTGACTGAGGTTGCCTAAGTTGAGGCCCCATCAAGTCTTCTCAGCTTGTTATTGTTAACTGATTTTGACTTAATTTTCTGGAAGTTGTCTAAGTTGAAGCAAATCATGGCTTGTCAGCTAGTCATAGTGAACTGACTTAGGTTGTCTAAATTGATGTCTTATCAAGGCTTGTTAGCCTCTCATTGTCAACCGACTGAGGTTCTTTAAGTGGAAGCCTTATCATGGCTTGTCAGCTAGTCATCCTCAACTGACAGAAGTTGTCAAAGTTTAGACCCTGTTAAGGCCAGTCAGCTAGTCATTGTCCACTGATTGAGGTTGTTTAAGTTGAGACCCTATCAAGGCCCATCAGCTAGTCATTGTCCACTGGCTGAGGTTGTCTTAATTGAGGTCCTATCAAGGCCTGTCAGCTAATCATTGTCCACTGACCAGGGTTGTCTAACTGACCAAGGTTGTCTAAGTTGATGCCCTTTCAAGGCTTGTCAGCTGCTAGTCATTGTCAACTGACTAAGGTTTTCTAGTTGATGCCCTTTCAAGGCTTGTCAGCTGCTAGTTATTGTCCACTGACCAGGGTTGTCTAACTGACCAAGGTTGTCTAAGTTGATGCCCTTTCAAGGCTTTTCAGCTGCTAGTTATTGTCAACTGACCAAGGTTGTCTAAGTTGATGCCCTTTCAAGGCTTTTCAGCTGCTAGTCATTGTCGACTGACTTAGGTTGTCTAGTTGGAGGCCTATCAAGGCTTGTCAGCTGCTAGTCATTGTCAACTGACTAAGGTTGTCTAGTTGGAGGCCTATCAAGGCTTGTCAGCTGCTAGTCATTGTCAACTGACTAAGGTTGTCTAGTTGGAGGCCTTTCAAGGCTTGTCAGCTGCTAGTCATTGTCAACTGACTAAGGTTGTCTAGTTGGAGGCCTTTCAAGGCTTGTCAGCTGCTAGTCATTGTCAACTGACTAAGGTTGTCTAGTTGATGCCCTTTCAAGGCTTGTCAGCTGCTAGTTATTGTCAACTGACTAAGGTTGTCTAGTTTGAGGCCTATCAAGGCTTGTCAGCTGCTAGTCATTGTCAACTGACTAAGGTTGTCTAGTTGGAGGCCTATCAAGGCTTTTAGCATGCTCAATAACTGACAGTGTTCCAGCTTGAATCTCAGGGCAGAAGGGTGCTTGTTGTCTGAAAAATCACTATATTACAATCAACCAGATTATTAGGGTGTAAATGACCTTGCTAGGTATTTTGAAACTTAATGTCATTGTCAATTAATTAGAGTGTTACACGATCAGGGAGCAATTTTACCGGAAACGCCAAAAGGTATGTAATTTGAAAAGTTTATTTATTGAAAAGGCAGAGGGTTGTTTTATTTTGCTTTGTAGGCAGAAGGGTTGGATGCTCTTCTATTTTAGGCAGACTGGAACACTGTCTGTGCATGATTAGTCAATAAATTCAGTACGTCCATTTCAGAAATATTATAAGACACTGACCTTGATTTCACACCAAAGTACATTGTAATCATGATATCATGCACCTACTGTACTATTCTTCATAAGAATAATTTTTGAAGTTTCCCATAGTAAAACATGCCATTGCAACCATATGGTGTCAAAAGTTTAACTCTGTTTGATGTTGGTTAAGACAAATCAGTATATTACATGTGACATGTATGATGACATCAATCTTAGGTATAGTGGATACATTGTTATTCATGGAGTCCTGATTGGGGTATAGGTGAAGTGTCCAAGAACAAATAAATTCTCTATAAGCTTGAAATGTGTAGAAACAATGAAATCAAGTATCAAAGAAAATACAATTTTTCCTTAATCCATGAAAATAAATGAATCTACAGTACTTAATGATACCGTTAGTTTATTGTTCAATAGAATAGAATTTTCAAGAGTTTCTTATTGTTATTCAAACACCACTTTCTTATTTTTATGAAAGAAAGAGTATCCTACTCATGACAATATACACATTGTATTTTATCTGTTGATTATATTTCTAGGATTCCACAAATGGCCTTATTTCTAATTTTTGTCGAGCCTTCGACTTTAGTCGAAAAAGCGAGACATAGCGATCCTACATTCCGTCGGCGTCGTCGTCGTTGTCGTCGGCGGCGTCCACAAATATTCACTCTGTGGTTTAAGTTTTTGAAGTTTTAATAACTTTCTTAAACTATCCTGGATTTCTACCAAACTTGGACAGAAGCTTGTTTATGATCATAAGATAGTATCCAGAAGTAAATTTTGTAAAAATAAAATTCCATTTTTTCCGTATTTTACTTATAAGTGGACTTAGTTTTTCTGCCGGGAAATATTACATTCACTCTGTGGTTAAAGTTTTTAAAATTTTAATAACTTTCTTATACTATTTTGGATTTGTACCAAACTTGGACAGAAGCTTGTTTATGATCAAAAGCTAGTATCTAGAAGGAAATTTTGAAAAAAAATAAATCCATTTTTTCAGTATTTTACTTTTAAATGGACTTAGATTTTCTGCCAGGAAACAACACATTCACTCTGTGGTTAAAGTTTTTAAAATTTTAATAACTTTCTTATACTATTTTGGATTTGTACCAAACTTGGACAGAAGCTTGTTTATGGTCAAATGCTAGTATCTAGAAGGAAATTTTTTTTTTTCTTCCAGTTAACATTACATTCAGTCTGCAGTTAAAGTTTTTAAACATTTATTAGATTCATAAACTATCCTGGATTTTTACCAAACTTGGACAGAAGCTTCTTACAATCAAAAGATAGTATCAAGAGGAATATTTTTATTGATTTACTTCCTCATTTTTGTTGAGCCTGCGATTAACAGAAAAAGTAGGCGAGACACTGGGTTCCGCAGAACCCTTACAAATTTTTTATTTTATTTTACTAAATACAGCTGCTGGTTACATATACAAAACATAAAAATGTTCCATTGACAAACGTAAGTAATGTATTTAATGCATACAAATATCTTGAAAGTTCAATAATTAATTGTGCTTTTTATTCAAGGTTTTCCAGAGTGTAAAGAGAAAGAAATAGAACATCTGATAAAAAAATACAAAGCACGAAACAAAGAGCTTGATAAAAAAATAAGTGATCTTTCTCAACAGCTGCAAGAATGCCAGAAGAATGTTATGACATCAGGGAGAACAGAATTTTCTCATTCACCGACAATTTATATGGTGACACCTACTCACACCCATCCAGAACAAAAAGCAAACTTAGTAAGATTGTCACACACTTTACTTCATGTGAAAAATATTCACTGGATTGTGATAGAAGACTCTGTCAGCAAGACAGTCTTAGTTAGCAAGTTTCTACAAAATTCTGGTGTAAAAAACACACATCTTGCAGCTTTGACGCCTCATGAAATTAAAATGAAGTATAATGATCCAACATGGCTGAAACCAAAAGGTGTCCTGCAGAGGAATGCTGCTCTTAAGTGGATCCGTGAGAATTTAAAGCCAAACACAGATAATGGTGTGGTTTATTTTGCAGATGATGATAATACATATAGTTTAGAAATATTTCAAGAGGTATAATACCATACACTACTGGATGGATAGATTATTGTTATTTTCTTTCATCTTATTAAGGTCATAATAAAGCGAACAAATTATTTTGATCAACTTTAAATCTACCCACTCTTTGTAATTAACTTAATTATAATGATCAATTTAGATACATGTCTTCATGAAGTTTAATTTTAATGATAACAGGATATACAAGTAAATGTCAGAACAGATATGTGTGGTATACAACAATGAGACAGCAACTCGACAACTCAGAAAATTAGACAACATCTGTAATATGTAAATAGGGGCAAACAATACAATTATATAAAATATGAATACTCCCAGTGATTCCTGTAATAGTTTGAAAAATAACATATCTAGGACGAACATGATTAAAACTCAAATTTTAATATTTTATTGTTATATTCTACAGAAAATTGTACAGGAATATATTTATTATGTTTTAACCATCAGTTTTTGCAAAATTGATAGTAGGTATTTCTGTTAGGTAGTTAGTTCCAGGTGACTACTCATGTTGGCTCTTTTATTCTTTTTTTCAGATGAGATATACCAACACAAAACAACCGACAAATATGTTTAACTTTTGGTTTCAGATGAGATATACCAACAAAAAATAACCGACAAACATGTTTTACTTCTGGTTTCAGATAAGATAAACCAACACAAAATAACCGACAAACATGTTTTACTTCTGGTTTCAGATAAGATATACCAACACAAAATAACCGACAAACATGTTTTACTTCTGGTTTCAGATAAGATATACCAACACAAAATAACCGACAAACATGTTTTACTTCTGGTTTCAGATAAGATATACCAACACAAAATAACTGACAAACATGTTTTACTTCTGGTTTCAGATAAGATATACCAACACAAAATAAACGACCAAACATGTTTAACTTCTGATTTCAGATGAGATATACCAACACAAAACAAGCGACAAGCATATTTAAATTCTGGTTTCAGATGAGATATACCAACACAAAACAACCGACAAATATGTTTAACTTCTGATTTCAGATGAGATATACCAACACAAAACAACCAACAAACATGTTTTAATTTTGGTTTCAGATGAGATATATCAACACAAGACAGCTGACAACCATGTTTTAATTCTGGTTTCAGATGAGATATACCAACACAAAACCAGGGGAGGATCAAGAACCTAGTGCGAGTGTGGGTTGGGGTCAGATCATCGTTTATATCTTTTAATTTTTTACCTTTTCACTTAATTCTTTGTTCTTCTGTCAATTGATCTCTATTGTATTTGTCCTTAACATGCATGAAATATTTGCCACTGGACATTAAACAACCAACAATCAATCAATCTTTCCTTTATATTTCATCACCTTTATTCTGTTATCTATATATTTTGGTCCCGCTCCTAATCTAACTTATTTGCCCATTATTCTCATATCTGTAAACCCCATTCATTGCCTCATACATGTACTGTACATGGTAATTGAAACTAATAAAAAATTTACATACATTACTGTATGCTTGGGCTAGTAGATAAGTGTTTTTTTAAAACAAATTGTTGGTTTCCTTTGAAAATAAGAGGGAAAAGAAATATGACATTCAGTTTAAAAAAAATCTTGTATGATATGAAAAAAGAAATAGTTTGGTGTTGAATAAAGTCACAAAAAAGACAGTTTCGAAAAAAAAAAATACATTCACAAGAAATGGTAATGTGATTATTTTGTTATGAAGACATATCCCTTATATCAAAACCAAAATTCTTGACACTTAATATCTTTTTTTACCTATTCTTTAAAAAAAAAAAACAGATTTTAGTTGGTAATTTCTTTCCTGATCAGAAGATTTCACCTGGTAATTGATCTTAATCTGTAATATTGTATCAAAAACCAGTAAGAAATATTCATACTATTCCAATCAACATGTACATGTAGTTTACATAAAAAGCTTTTGCAAAGAGACATTACACACAGGTGTCAATATTTACACACCCAACGAGTTGTCATAAATCATGCATGTTGAAGCTGGGGTTAATTAACTGCCAGTTTGAGAAGTCAAATAAAGCTGTAATTAATCTCCGCTCTAGATAAGCAGATTCAGTAGCAATAAAGTTATGTTAGAATTTTTTTTGGTGACCTGGACTGGAGGTGAGATATACCAAAACTAAACAACCGACAAATATGTTGTACTTCCAGTTTCAAATGAGATATACCAACACAAAACAACAAAGCTACATATTTTATGTCTGGTTTCAAATGAGATATATCAACACAAAACTATAAACCAATATATTTTACTTCTGGTTTCAATTGAGACATACCTACACAAAACATCCAACCAGTATATTTGAGTTTCTGGTTTCCAACACAACATACCAAGACTTAAGTTACCAATCAATATATTATATTTCCAGGTTTCAGACGAGACATTAAGTTCCCAATCATTATATTATATTTTCTGGTTTGAGACAAGAAATGCAAAGATTAAGTTCCCAATCATTATATTATATTTTCTGGTTTGAGACAAGACATACCAAGATTAAGTTACCAATCAATATACTATATTTCCTGATTTTAGACTAGACATAGAAAGATTAAGTTACTAATCATTATATTATATTTCCTGGTTTCAGACAAGACACACTGAGACTAACTTAACAATCAACACATTATATTTTCTGGTTTCGGACAAGACATTGTGTGATTAAAATTACCAATCAATATATTATATTTCCTGGTTTCAGACAAGACATACTGAGACTAAGTTACCAATCAATATGTTTTCTGGTTTCAGATGAGAAATACCAAGAAAGCTACAGTATGGCCTGTAGGTTTGGTAGGAGGACTTAGATACGAAAAACCGGTAGTCAAGGATGGAAAGGTGCCAGATTTTTTAAATACTCTATTATTAAGATTTTTTGAATTGAGAAAATTACCTTGTCCATCCTTTTGTATCATGCCATTTTCTTATCTATGTAGCCAGCTTGGGTCTTATTCAACCAATTGCCCTTCATGAACTTAGGTTGTTATATGACATCAACAAAAGGTTATATCTTGAAGGTCCAAGTTCACAGTTGTTACATGTATATGTTATGAGGTAGTGTAAGGACAACATCCTTTTACTTCCATCTTGGGTTTTTCTAAGATTTTGCACCGTTGTTATTTGTATTGAGCTAGTGTAAGGACAACATCCTTTAACTTCCACCTTGGGTTTTTCTAAGATTTTGCACGGTTGTTATTTGTATTGAGATAGTATAAGGACAAAATCCTTTAACTTCCACCTTGGGTTTTTCTAAGATTTTGCACCGTTGTTATTTGTATTGAGATAGTGTAAGGACAACATCCTTTAACTTCCACCTTGGGTTTTTCTAAGATTTTGCACCGTTGTTATTTGTATTGAGATAGTGTAAGGACAACATCCTTTTACTTCCACCTTGGGTTTTTCTAAGATTTTGCAGGGTTGTTATTTGTATTGAGATATTATAAGGACAACATCCTTTAACTTCCACCTTGGGTTTTTCTAAGATTTTGCACGGTTGTTATTTGTATTGAGATAGTATAAGGACAACATCCTTTAACTTCCACCTTGGGTTTTTCTAAGATTTTGCATGGTTGTTATTTGTATTGAGATAGTGTAAGGACAACATCCTTTTACTTCCACCTTGGGTTTTTCTAAGATTTTGCATGGTTGTTATTTGTATTGAGATAGTATAAGGACAACATCCTTTAACTTCCACCTTGGGTTTTTCTAAGATTTTGCACGGTTGTAATTTGTATTGAGATAGTATAAGGACAACATCCTTTAACTTCCACCTTGGGTTTTTCTAAGATTTTGCATGGTTGTTATTTGTATTGAGATAGTATAAGGACAACATCCTTTAACTTCCATCTTGGGTTTTTCTAAGATTTTGCACCGTTGTTATTTGTATTGAGATAGTGTAAGGACAACATCCTTTAACTTCCACCTTGGGTTTTTCTAAGATTTTGCACCGTTGTTATTTGTATTGAGATAGTGTAAGGACAACATCCTTTTACTTCCACCTTGGGTTTTTCTAAGATTTTGCACCGTTGTTATTTGTATTGAGATAGTATAAGGACAACATCCTTTTACTTCCACCTTGGGTTTTTCTAAGATTTTGCAGAGTTTTTTTTTGTATTGAGATAGTGTAAGGACAACATCCTTTAACTTCCACATTGGGTTTTTCTAAGATTTTGCACCGTTGTTATTTGTATTGAGGTAGTGTAAGGACAAAATACTTTTACTTCCACCTTGGGTTTTTCTAAGATTTTGCACGGTTGTTATTTGTATTGAGGAAGTATGAGAACAACATACTTTTACTGCCTACTTGAGTTTACTAGAATTTTGCACAATTGTTGACCAGGGCCTAAGCATCTGTTATCTCCTTCATTCAAGATCTTTTTTGAAGGTCAAGGTTAGCTGATGTTAACGAAAGGAAGAAAATACCCATATTGTAAGCTGCAGAAAAAAACAGACAGCATGGCAAAAAGAAAAATGACAAATAGACAGTCCACAAAACACTACACAGAAATATTAGGATTGAGTAAAACTACCCCCAAAAAAAACTTGGTGTGAACTCCGGTATTGTGCTCCTCTACTGTCATCTGCCAAGCAGCCACTTGCAAATAAAAACTTGGTGTAAACTCAGGTACTGTACTCCACTACTCTCATCTGCCATGCTTCTACTGACAAATAAAAACTTGGTGTGAACTCCGGTACTGTGCTCCTCTACTGTCATCTGCCATGTTGCTAATGGCAAATAAAAACTTGGTGTGAACTCCGGTACTGTGCTCCACTATTGTCATCTGCCATGCTGCTACTGGCAAATAAAAACTTGGTGTGAACTCCGGTACTGTACTCCTCTACTGTCATCTGCCATGTTGCTAATGGCAAATAAAAACTTGGTGTGAACTCCGGTACTGTGCTCCACTACTGTCATCTGCCATGCTGCTAATGGCAAATAAAAACTTGGTGTAAACTCAGGTACTGTGCTCCTCTACTATCATCTGCCATGCTGCTACTGGCAAATAAAAACTTGGTGTAAACTCAGGTACTGTGCTCCTCTACTGTCATGCTGCTACTGGCAAATAAAAACTTGGTGTGAACTCCGGTACTGTGCTCCACTATTGTCATCTGCCATGCTGCTACTGGCAAATAAAAACTTGGTGTGAACTCCGGTACTGTGCTCCTCTACTGTCATCTGCCATGCTGCTAATGGCAAATAAAAACTTGGTGTGAACTCCGGTACTGTGCTCCACTATTGTCATCTGCCATGCTGCTAATGGCAAATAGAAACTTGGTGTAAACTCAGGTACTGTGCTCCTCTTCTGTCATCTGCCATGGTGCTAATGGCAAATAAAAACTTGGTGTGAACTCCGGTACTGTGCTCCACTACTGTCATCTGCCATGCTGCTAATGGCAAATAGAAACTTGGTGTAAACTCAGGTACTGTGCTCCTCTTCTATCATCTACCATGCTGCTACTGGCAATTAATAATGTGGTGATAAGTCACATTCAGTGATGTTGCAATCTAAGAAAAGAGAACATGATTGTTGCTATGACAAGTAGAACATACCAAGGAAGCTTAGTAAATTGTGACACAGGTCAACCTTATTGATATTATGTTAACACAACATCTAATTTATTTTGTGTTTACTAAAGTTTATGAAATATGAGTTAGTACAACTTATCTTCAGCAACTGCTACAATTGAAGTCAATTTATATATTTAATTAAAGAATATAGTCATTGTCAAGGTGTAGGGGGTTTCAAAGCCCCAATTAATTTCGTATACAGAAGTACCGCAGGCATCCATAACGGAAATATATTATTATATTTTGTAACTTTAAATCCCTTTCTTATTCTCAAAGAGAATATATATGAAGTAAATGTATATGTAACAGTAAACAAACGATACTCAGATTTGACAAAACAATAAGAAAGTGTTCAGATTTTATGGAATATTTATCTAGGCTGCAATTAAACAGGTACACAATAGGTATGAATTCACTTCTTAATAAATTTGATTTTTTTTTTCTTTTTTTTTTCTATCCAAGTAAATATATTGAATCCAAGTGTAGTCACATGCTGATGAATCTTCCCATAATTCCTTATGATTGCAGGTGACTGGATGGTTTACTTATTGGAAGCCTAATAGACCTTTCCCAATGGATATGGCAGGATTTGCTGTGAATGTTAATCTATTCTTCAAGTTTCCTGATGCACAATTTAGTAATGAGGTACCAAGAGGGTTTCTTGAGTCAACAATTCTTGAACAGTTGAATGTAAAGATGGAAGACTTAGAGCCAAGGGCAGAGAATTGTTCTAAGGTTAGTTAAAACAGATTAGCCTATTTCCCAGATTCAAATAAAACCATCAATTCAGATATCAATTAAATAAAAATTTTGAATATTAAACACCTTAATGTGAGATATGTTTACATTGTATCCCATATTCAAATGAAAATTTTTAATGTAACAATTTTATTCATTGGCTACTATTTTCCGTCTAATCTACAATTGACATAATGCATGTATAATTTTAACCAAGGATTTGAGCCACACTACTTTCTTAAATTAAAATGAATACATGTACTAAAATAATATCTGTACCTAAAAAACATCTTAAAGACATATTATCAGAATTGTACAAGTAACTTTAAAAAAAAATCAGATTGTAAGGTTTATTTTTGTATGGAGTCATGTTTTGTCATAACATTTCTGCAACATAATAATTTATGAAATTTCAGGGAATTTACTTCTATTTTCATTTTATACATTTTTTCAACCTCTTATGTATTAATTCTTTTTGCAATGTATTACAATAGGAATAACAGTACTGTAGTTAAATAGTTGCTGCACTCAATAGGGGATTTGACGGTCACAAATATCAGTTTTACTGGCCCAGGTCCATGTAGCCAATAAAACTGCATTTGTGACTGTCAAATCCCTAATTGACGACTGAAACTCTTCAACTACAGTACTGTTATTCCTTCACTATACCCCAATACAAATCATATCAAGAGTAGTTGGCCACCCCTAAATGTGAGACATATTTATGTCCCTGCCGTAGCGGTGGGGGCATTAAGTTTTACCCCTTGTCCGTCTGTACGTGCGTACGTCCCAAAATTGGTTTCCGTTCTCTAACTTAAGTTTGCCTCAACCAAATGTTATGAGACTTACACACAATGCTTATTACCACAAAACACAGATCAAGTTTGAATTTTTGTGGCATCACTTTAACTGTTCTAGAGTTATGCCCTTTATAAATGGAAAAATTGCAAAATTTTTAGTTTCCGTTCTCTAACTTAAGTTTCCCTCTACCAAATGTTATGAAACTTATACACAATGCTTATTACCACAAAACACAGATCAAGATTGAATTTTGGTGGCGTCACTTTTACCGTTCTAGAGTTATGCCCCTTTATAAATGGAAAAATTGCAAAAATTTTATTTTCTTCTAAATATCAAGTAATTTTTTAAATTTGAGTTATCTTCCTTTGTCCATGATTATAGTTGAATCAACTACAATCAATGCTTTATACAATGCAATGTTTAATTTTGACTTCCACTGATAAAACACAGATCAAGTTGAATTTGGGTAGTGTCACTTTAACCATTATTGAGTTATGCCCCTTTATAAATGGAAAGATTGCAAAATTTTTAGTTTCCATTCTGTAACTTAAGTTTGCCCCAACCAAACATTATGAAACCTATACACAATATTCATTACCACATAATACAGATTAAGTACGAAATTTGGTGGCGACACTTTTACCATTCTTGAGTTATGTCTCTTTATAAACATAAAAATTGCTGAATTTTTCGTTTCCGTTCTTTAACTTTAGTTTGTCTCAACCAAATGTTATAAAACTTATACACAACCGTTCTAGAGTTATGCGTGTTTACAAATAGAAAAATTGCTGAATTTTTAGTTTCTGTTCTCTACTTAAGTTAGCCTCAACCAAATGTTATGAGACTTACACACAATGCTTATTACCACAAAACTCAGATCAAGTTCAAATTTGGGTAGTGTCACTTTTACCGCTCTTCAGTTATGTCCCTTTATAACTATATGATATGCAAGCAGGGGCATCATCTGTGTCCACATGTGGACAATATCCACATTTATTATATTATATGTCAATACAAACCATTTCCAGAGGAGATGTTTATAAAATTCATTTGAAATCATAAGAATAATTTTTTCACATGATTTTTCAACCATGTAAAAATTGTTGTCTTGATTCTCAGATACGTTTTCTTTTTTAAATGACAAAAGGATTACAGGTTATAATTTTCTATTCTTAGCCCTGAAAATACATAAGATATTTGCCACTGAAATTTTTACATTCATTCGCAATAATATTTTAACCTAATAAGTGGTCAGACATGATAATAGCAAGGATGTTCCAAAATATATAAATTTGTTACATGTTATTTTTATACGCCCGTTTACGGGACGTATTAGGTCCGAGTACACAGTTATCGTCCTTTGATTTTTGTTGTCCACGAATATAGTCCCTAGTGTGGACAGTGTGTTACTTGCCAATTTTGTTTATACCCCTTCAAAATTTATTTCTTCATGTTTTATGCCTCAAATAGCAAGTAGGGGGATAAAATTACACTGTAAAAAAATTTGATTCATGAATTTTAAAATAAAGTAGTGATTTGGTCCAGCTGGAAAAGGTTAAAAATTAGCATTTCGGAAGCTGTCAAAAGATTTCAAGACCCCCTTAACATAAAATTATCCATATTTTGAGTTAGAGCCGATGAAGTTTTCTATAATTTTGATATAATTTGTCCCAAAAGTAGTACAACACACTGTAAAAATATTATTGAGAAAGCGCAGGTGGGATTTTTTTTATTTCCATTTATTGTCTAAAAGAAATGCACTACGAAATAACTGTGTACTCGGACTATTATGGTATACCGTTGTCCGTCGTCAACATGTCGGACATTAACTCAAAAATGCTTTAACCAATTTGCATAAAACTTTGGTGAATTGCTTATATCTATTGACTTGAGCTCCCTTTTGTTTTTTTATAAAATTTAGATTTTACGTTTCCGAGTTATGGGGTTTTATTCATTAAAAAAAGGGGGATTTTCCAGTTTTAGGACAATAAGTCAGAAATGCTTTCACCAACTTGCAAGAAATTGTGGTGAATTGTTTATATCTATTGACATGAGCTCCCTTTCGATTTATATAAATTTTAGATTTTTCGTTTCCGAGTTACAGGGTTTTATTCATAAAAAAAGGGGGGATTTTCAAGTTTTCGGGCAAAAATTTAAAATTCAATTCATATAACCAATTTCAAGTTCTTTGACTACATTTATTCAGAAACCTATAATATGTCAAAAATTTAATTACAATCCAAATTCAGACCTGAATCAAGCTTGAATATTGTGTCAATTTTTGCCCCAACTGTTCAGGGTTGGACCTCTGCAGGCATATCTAGCTGTGCTAAGCGAAGCAGTTTATTGTTCAGAAGTTTTGGGGACAATTCTCATGGTACTCAGGTTTAAATCCAATGGACATATATCTCTTTACTATATATATGTCACATGACAATAACTAGAGAATTTTTTCAGGGCAATAATTACAGAGCAAGGTCTTGAAGTTATAAACCACCTTTTTGAATTCTTATTTGCCTTGCGAGGATTCTACTAAATGATTTAAATTTGTCCAGTAAGGTGTAGATGCAGAAGGTAAAATTTTTTTAATGTTAAATTACTACATGTACCAAGTATGCTGTTCAAATGATGAAAATTTTTCTTATTAATTTTAGATACTAGTTTGGCACACCAGAACTGAGAAAACCAAATTGAAAAATGAACAATTGATGATAAAACGACTCGGCCAAGGCTCTGATCCTAACATAGAAGTTTGATGATTTACAAAGATCTAAAACATGGTAATGGCTCTGATCCTAACATAGCAGTTTGATGATTTACACAGATCTAAAACACGGTAATGGCTCTGATCCTAACATAGCAATTTGATGATTTACACAGATCTAAAACACGGTAATGGCTCTGATCCTAACATAGCAGTTTGATGATTTACACAGATCTAAAACACGGTAATGGCTCTGATCCTAACATAGCAGTTTGATGATTTACACAGATCTAAAACATGGCAGTGGTTCTATTCTTAACATAGATGATTAAAATAGATATTTGATTAAGAAAGCACCTGTTGGTATGGGTCACTGAATATGCAGAGATAACTCTATAGGATCAAAGAACAGTAAAGGAAATATGGTACACAGAATCAAGCTTATTTGTTGACAGGGAAGAACACTGAATTATTATGGAATATTGAGATGTTAAATGGAAAGGTTAATTAAGATCATTAGTACATTTACTGCAAGTTATAATCTACAGTAACATCATGTATCCAATTTGATCTAGACATAGTGGAGTTTGAGAAGTGTCTGGATGTCACTTAATATTTGATGTTGAAAATAGAGAGAGAGACAAGAAGTATTTGCATTGGAGAAATATGTATAATGTAACAGCAATCCTGGGAAATCTTAAACATTCAACTTAAGATTCCTCCAAACTTTTGAAACGTGTTAGTCTGTGTGAACTTTATGATGAATAGATTTTGCTCCTTCTCTGTTATTTATATCAAAACATTAAATAAGTTTGAATATTGAATTGAAATGATTGAAGACAGCTTTAGGAAAAACAATGAAAATTCAATTAAAAGATTAATTAAAAAGTATTATCGAAAATGTTTTCTATTAAATAGCGGAGTTTATTATAGTTGTATTCCTCTCTAAGCAAGAATGATGAATTATCTTTATATTTATTTTTCAATAATATGTCTTTTTTTACCAATAGAATTTTGTATTTGTATATGTCAATACTTTTGATATAAATGTTTTGCATCAAATTTATACTTAAGATTAATGTATACATTCATGAATTAAGGGTAATGTTGAGTAATATAAATTGTCAATGAGACAGCAACCCCTCACACAAGTTCAACAAAGATAAATATGTATTTTTATATATATATAAATTGTAAAGTACAAAAAGTAACTTGTTATTATATTGTTTGATATGAATGTAGATTTGTTTGGGTATGAATAGGGACCTAGTTGGCCTAGTGATCTAACTACTGCATCATTAGCTTGACAACACTGAGGTTGTGAGTTCGAATCCTGCACGTGGCAGGTGCATTCCACTCCAATCTTAATTGACTGGGATTGTTAGTTTTCCTGCCTAAGTTTGGTTGTTCTCTCCTGGCACTCTGGCTTCTGGAACCAAAAAAAACTGACAACCACGAAATAGGCAATAGTGCTGAAAGTGGCGTTAAACATCAATCAATCAATCAATTGTATAGATATTATTTGATTGACCTAGGAGATTTAAGGACAAAAATTGCAAGAAGAAGAAAATTATCTTTTGATCAATATAAACATACAAATGTATTGCAAAAGATTTTTTTTTTACACTGGTGAGAATCGACAAAAACCCTCATGTACTGTACATTCAGAAATTATTCCGTGCATTTATTGTTGTGATTGTTGAAAAATCGACACAAATACGATTTAAATTATTGTGATTTCAGGAAATGCTGCAAAAATTAGTTATGAAAATATAAAATGCTAGTTTTTATTTTTGCGACACCTATTATGAATGTCACTATTTTGGCAATAATTAAACCATCGCACAAAAATCTGTATTTAAAGTATATACTAATTTAAGCAATACACAGAAACAATTTATATATTTTAAAAGTTAACAGTTGTTTAAATAGCTCTAGATAAAATTCAAATTGAACTGACCAGTTGGAAACAAAGCTTAATATTAAGAGGAATTATGGTTTGAGGGATGAATTTCATTTTTTCCATTTTTATACGACCGCAAAAAATTGCGGTCATATATTAATATGATGTTGGCGTCGTCGTCGTCCGAAGACACATTGGTTTTCGCACTCTAACTTTAGTTTAAGTGAATGGATCTCTATGAAATTTTACAATAAGGTTCAATACCACAAAAGAAAGGTTGGGATTGATTTTGGGGGTTATGGTACCAACATTTAAGGAATTAGGGGCCAAAAATAAGCATTTTTGTAACTTCCAGACATAACTTGTGTGTTTGTGAATGGATCTCTCTGACATTGTACCACAAAGTTCCATATCACAAAGGGAATGCTGGGATTGATTTTGGGGGTAATTGCCTCAAAATTTTAGGAATTAGGGGCCAAAAAAGGGGCAAAAAACAAGCATTTTTCTTCTAGTTTCATGACAATAACTTGTGTGTAAGTGTATGGATCTTTCTGAAATTGTACTATAAGGTTCCATATCACAAAGGGAAAGCTGGAATTGAGTTTGGGGGTAATTGCTCAAAATGTTTAGGAATAAGGGGCCAAAAAGGGGCTAAAAATAAGCATTTTTCTAGTTTACAGACAATAACTTGTGTTCAAGTGTATGGATCTCTCTAAAATTGTACTGCAAGGTACCATACCACAAAGGGAAGACTGGGGTTGATTTTGGAGGTAATTGCCTCAAAATTTTAGGAATTAGGGGCCAAAAAGGGGCAAAAAAACAAGCATTTTTCTAGTTTCAGGACAATAACTTGTGTGTAAGTGTATGGATCTTTATGAAATTGTACTACAAGGTTCCATAACACAAAGGGAAAGCTGGGTTTGAGTTTGGGGGTAATTGCCCTAAACGTTTAGGAATTTGGGGCCAAAAAGGGGCCTAAAAACAAGCATTTTTCTAGTTTCCAGACAATAACTTGTGTTCAAGTGTATGGATCTCTCTGAAATTGTACTGCAAGGTACCATACCACAAAGGGAAGGCTTGGATTGAGTTTGGGGGTGATGAATCATAAGGGGGTTCAAAAAATTTGGGGGAGGGATTTTTTTTTCCTTTTTTTCCTTTTTTTTTTTTTAATTTTCCATTTTAAATTGGTTATTTCTGATTTATATATAAAAGCAAATAATAATGTTATGGTTTGAATAGGTAAATTAAAAATTTTTAAGTTCTTAGACCACATTCACATGCTCAAGTCCATCCTTGTCAATTTATCAATGAAATGCATGTAACCGAACAACTATCCAAAAATTGTGTACGCGTAAAAGTAGTTTTACTTATTTCATTTTATTTTAATTCTCAACCAAACAAATATACAGTTAAGACTAATTGCCAATAAAAAGAATAATGACATTTCATTTTTTGATACTGACTTCATCAGCTTGAATATCAGCTCCCCCTAGTGGGCTCCCTTGATATTCCTGCTGATAAAGTCGGTATCAAAAACAAAAATGCCCTTATTCTATATATATTCTGTTGTTGTTTATTCTATCTACTGTTGATTGTTAACCAATGAGAAAATGTGTATCTGTGTGTAAGAATGTAGTATGTTTAACAATGCTAATAAAACTGTTTTGTTTTTACTGCTATTGACTTGTATAGCCATCTTCCAAAACACATTCATGATTTTAACTAATTTCTGCTCGTTGCTTGAAAGTATCATGGATTCTAGCCAGTGCAAATGAAGGATCTTTGTATAGTTGGGTTGCTGTCTCATTGATGTATACCATTGTTTCTTTTGTTAAGCCTAAAATGTCAAGGAAGTGGGACAAGGCTATCATTCATTCTGTCATCATCATCTGTGGTTTAAAGTTTTTTGTCAAACATTTATGGAACTTGATGAAACTTGGACATTAGATTTTTTATGATTGAAAGACAACTCCAAAGCAATATTTTGAAAATCTTTTGTTTTCATTTTTTCTGTATTTAAATGATAAAAGGGCTTTCTATCATGATTTCCATGATATTCAAGGGCTTGTGTTTCCTATCATGATTTCCTGGATATTCAAGGGCTTTTGTTTCCTATCTTGATTTCCTGGATATTCAAGGGCTTGATTTCCTGGATATTCAAGGGCATGATTTCCTGGATATCCAAGGGCTTGTGATTCCTATCATGATTTCCTGGATATTCAAGGGCTTGTGATTCCTGTCATGATTTCCTGGATATTCAAGGGCATGTGATTCTTATCATGATTTCCTGGATATTCAAGGGCCTGTGTATTCCTATCATGATTTCCTGGATATTCAAGGGCTTGTGTATTCCTCTCATGATTTTCTGGATATTCAAGGGTTTGTGATTCCTATCATGATTTATTAGATATTCAAGGGCTTGTGTATTCCTCTCATGATTTCCTGGATATTCAAGGGCTTGTGTTTCCTATCATGATGTCCTGGATATTCAAGGGCTTGTGATTCTTATCATGATTTCCAGGATATTCAAGGGCTTGTGATTCCTATCATGATTTCCTGGATATTCAAGGGCTTGTGTTTCCTATCATGATGTCCAGGATATTCAAGGGCTTGTGATTCCTATCATGATTTCCTGGATATTCAAGGGCTTGTGTTTCCTATCATGATGTCCTGGATATTCAAGGGCTTGTGATTCCTATCATGATTTCCAGGATATTCAAGGGCATGTGTTTCCTATCATGATTTCCTAGATATTCAAGGGCTTGTGTAATCCTATCATGATTTTCAGGATATTCAAGGGCGTGTGTTTCCTATCATGATGATTTCCTAGATATTCAAGGGCTTGTGATTCCTATCATGATTTCCAGGATATTCAAGGGCTTGCGATTCCTATCATGATTCCCTAGATATTCAAGGGCATGTGATTCTTATCATGATTCCCTAGATATTCAAGGGCTTGTGTTTCCTATCAAGATTTCCTAGATATTCAAGTGCTTGTCTATTCCTATCATGATTTCCTGGATAGTCGAGGACTGATGTTTCCTATCATGATTTCCTGGATATTCAAGGGTTTGTGATTCCTATCATGATTTCCTGGATATTCAAGGGAATGTGTTTCTTATCATGATTTCTTAGATATTCAAGGGCTTGTGATTCCCTTCATGATTTCCAGGATATTCAAGGGCATGTGTTTCCTATCATGATTTCCTGGATATTTAAGGGTTTGTGATTTCTATCAAGATTTCCAGGATATTCAAGGGCTTGTGTTTCCTATCATGATTTATTAGATATTCAAGGGCATGTGTTTCCTATCATGATTTCCTGGATATTTAAGGGTTTGTGATTTCTATCATGATTTCCAGGATATTCAAGGGCTTGTGTTTCCTATCATGATTTATTAGATATTTAAGGGCTTGTGATTCCCTTCATGATTTCCAGGATATTCAAGGGCTTGTGTTTCCTATCATGATTTCCTGGATATTCAAGGGTTTGTGATTCCTATCATGATTTCCTGGATATTCAAGGGAATGTGTTTCTTATCATGATTTCCACGATATTCAAGGGCTTGTGTAATCCTATCATGATTTTCAGGATATTCAAGGGCGTGTGTTTCCTATCATGATGATTTCCTGGATATTCAAGGGTTTGTGATTCCTATCATAATTTCCTGGATATTCAAGGGTTTGTGATTCGTTTCATGATTTCAAGGATATTCAAGGTTTGTGTTTCCTATCATGATTTCCTGGATATTGTTAGGCTTGTGATTCCTATTATGATTTCCCGAATATTCTAGGGCTTGTTTTTCCTATCATGATTTCCTGCATATTCAAGGGCTTGATTTCCTGGATATTCAATAGCTTTTGTTTCCTATCAAGATTTCCTGGATATTCAAGGGCTTGCTTGTCTGGATATTCAAGGGCTTGTGATTCCTATCAAGATTTCCTAGATATTCAAGGGCTTGTCTATTCCTATCATGATTTCCTGGATAGTCGAGGACTGATGTTTCCTATCATGATTTCCTGGATATTCAAGGGCTTGTGTTTCCTATCTTGATTTCCTGGATATTCAAGGGCTTGTCTATTCCTATCATGATTTCCTGGATAGTCGAGGACTGATGTTTCCTATCATGATTTCCTGGATATTCAAGGGCTTGTGTTTCCTATCTTGATTTCCTGGATATTCAAGGGCTTGTGTTTCCTATCATGATTTCCTGGATATTCAATGGTTTGTGATTCCTATCATGATTTCCTGGATATTCAAGGGCATTTGTTTCCTATCATGATTTCCTGGATATTCAAGGGCTTGTGATTCATATCACGATTTCCTGGATATTCTAGGGCATGTGATTCTTATCATGATTTCCTGGATATTAAAGGTTTGTGATTCCTTTCATGATTTGCAAGATATTCAAGGGCATGATTTCCTGGATATTCAAGGGTTTGTGATGCCTTTCATGATTTCCTGGATACTCAAGGGCATGATTCCTTGTGAATATGTGATTCAGACAGCAGGAAGATCTTATCATTCTGAAATTTCTACCCCTGTCTGATTTTCTGTATCTATTGTGGTTTTCAAGATATTAGACAAACTTGCATTTTACCCCTTTATTTATTTTTAGCCATGTTGGTTGGCAGGCAAGGTTGTCACACAATTTTTGAACTAGATACCCTAAGGATGATTATGGCTAAGTTTGCTTCTGTCTTACTTTAATAACTAATTCTCATAGCAGAACTCATACAGCAAAGTAATAAAAGCTCATACAGCAAAGTAATAAAAGTACATAAATATAATGAAGTTGTGTACGTGAGAATTGTCAATGTGCAAACTTTAAAATGGTAAGTGGGACCAATAAAATTGCAACATTCTGTATAAAGAAATACTAAAAAACAGAATAGATTCCAGCAATTTATTATGTCCATATAGATTAAAAATATATTTTTATTTTCCAATTTGTAACAGTACACATATGTACAAGGGATAGAAATTATAAGGACATATAGTTTACATCACATGGGGAGGAAGGGGGTCATTATGTATTTAAAGACATCAAATTGTAATGTACATAGTAACAAAATACATGTATCATCAAATTCCTATATCCAAGTGCTTTGAAGAAGGTCTATCTCCAGTCAAGGTTTGACTTTTTATTGTACTCTCTTTTAATTATTCTGCAACTAGTCATTCACTACATAAATACAGATGTGCGAATAAATTTAAAAAGAAATTTGTTTACAATACAATTATAATCTCATGCTACTTATATTAACAAACATTAAAATTTCTGTTCATGTCAGTTTATTTTAAAGTCCTTTTCCCAGTCTGTGTCTAAGTAGCAGTGACGATTGCATTAAAGATCCAAAGACAACAAGTGGGAGTTAAAACACTCAAAATTAACAAGCATCAATGTTAAATTGCATGAAAAAACAATATATATATATACATTGTGGGAAAATATAAAAAAAAATTTAAACCCTAAAGAAAAAGCTTAGAGAGTTTCTATTTTGACAATGTACATATATTGTATAAAGAACTTTTTTAAGCCCAATGATTGAGATAAAAGGGGAACGGCTGATTACTAAAAATGTCCATGATAATGTACCTGTCCTTGTTCGAACCATGTTAATGTACCTATCCCAAGTAAGGACCATGTTAATGTACCCGTCATCGTCAGGACCATGTTAATGTACCTATCCCAAGTCAGGACCATGTTAATGTACCTGTCATCATCAGGACCATGTTAATGTACCTATCCCAAGTCAGGACCATGTTAATGTACCTCTTCCAAGTCAGGGTCATGTTTATGTACCTATCCCAAGTCAGGACCATGTTAATGTACTTGTCATCATCAGGACCATGTTAATGTACCTATCCCAAGTCAGGACCATGTTAATGTACCTGTCATCATCAGGACCATGTTAATGTACCTATCCCAAGTCAGGACCATGTTAATGTACCTATCCCAAGTCAGGACCATGTTAATGTACCTATCCCAAGTCAGGATCATGTTTATGTACCTATTTTCCAAGTCAGGACTATGTTCATGTACTGGTCATCGTCAGGACCATGTTAATGTACCTGTCATCGTCAGGACAATGTTAATGGACCTATCCCAAGTCAGGACCATGTTAATGTACCTGTCATCGTCAGGACCATGTTAATGTACCTATCCCAAGTCAGGACCATGTTAATGTACCTGTCCCAAGTCAGAACAATGTTAATATACCTGTCCTCGTTGGGACCATGTTAATGTACCTACATGTATCCCAAGTCAGGACCATGTTGATGAACCTATCCCAAGTCAGGACCATGTTTATGTACATGTCATCGTCAGGACCATGTCAATGTACCTATCCCAAGTCAGGACCATGTTGATGAACCTATCCCAAGTCAGGACCATGTTTATGTACCTGTCATCATCAGGACCATGTTTATGTACCTCTTCCAAGTCAGGACTATGTTTATGTACCGGTCATCGTCAGCACCAGATTAATTTATCTGTCATTGTCAGGACCATGTTTATGTATCAGTCATCGTCAGGACTATGTTTATTTATCGGTCATCATCAGCACCAGGTTAATGTATCTGTTCCAAATCAAAAGATCTTTGTTTTTACCTTCATATATTTTATAAAAAATTTGGTGTTGATGGCATATTTTTAATAATCTCTTCAATTTATTTTATAATAACTGGGGTGGATTAAGAATTTGGCAGAAGGTATAGCCACTTGTTTATATATATTCTGTTGACCTCTAGACTTCTTTTCTCATTTTTGTGGTATTAGTGTTGCAATCTCATTGTTGTTTAACTATACTATAAAATCCTTTTTTTTTATGCATACATGTATATGTGTCTACATGTATATTCCCATTTTTATCTTCAATACTCCCTTATTACCTGATTTATTACACCTTTTCAGGTGAGCTTCTACAATTCAGGATGGTAACAGGTTAAAAAGTCCTCTATATCTACCATCAAGGAGTACACACATTTAAAGTGATTAAAATCATTTCACCACTAAAACAAATGAAATAAACAAGCATGGAATCAGACGGGGGTGCACAAGGCGAGGGACACCCCTAAAATTAAAACAAAAAGGTAATTAGGTAAAATTACAGCCAATTTTTTGTCAAAAAATCTCTAATTCTAAGGAGCCACCCCCTCCCTAACATCAAATCCTGTCTCCAAACCCAGTAAAATATACATGTGACAAATCAACAATAAATACAAATGGAAAGTTCCTGCATATAATACATTTAATACATTTAATAAAAGAAATATCATGAAAATAATATAATTATTTTTGTAATTCATAGACAATCTAAGATATAAATGTTGCCTTATCCCAGAATTGGAATGATAAAGCTCATCAAATATTTCATTTTATATATATATATAAATATCTTATGGAACTCAGAGATGGTCAACTTCAAGGTGTAAAGATGGAAATTTAGGTCACCAAGTATTTGAAAAAAGAACTTGGATGCCAAACTTACTAGTAATATGAAAAACTATAGCAAAATATGTACAGAAGTGACCTACATGTGTACTTTTAATGGGAGGTTGTTATACTGTTGCATCCTTACACCAAGTAACATTGTACCAGGTATATACATGTATGATTGTAGTTCGCCCCCATCTTGAAAAATAATTTCAATTTATTATCCTTAATATAAGAAATGTAAAATGCAAGACACATCAAATTATAAGTGACCTCTTTTTTTATGGACATTTTACTTAACATCTTATTGTACAAGAAGTGAACTTGAACCTTAAACTTAGTTTAATTAATGAGGTTTAAAAATGTTAGAAATGCCCCTTTATTGTGAAATAGGGATTGTATTACCTACGTCTTATACCTTTTTGTCAGTCTCTCCTAGATTCATCCGCAATTACAACTTCAAGGCTACATGTTTATTAATTTCTTTGGTAGTCTGTGCACTCATGGACTACTACACAAAAGAGTCATTTGAAAGGTGAGAAATAATAATTTTTGAATTACTATAATCAAAAATTACTATAAAAATGTTCTATGTTCTGTGAAATTACAATATGTTGTTGATAAGTTTCCATGGGAGATAATCTAAAAATCATTGATCTTATCTCCCTTTAAAACTTCAAGAGAACATATTAAGGTAGCTGGAGTGTGTAAATGTTCGACGATAGATTTTTCCTAAACTTCTGTAAAAGACTTCTGGGTCAATGAACTCTAAAAATTTTAATATAAAAACTGGGGGTCACAGACCTTGTTTTTTTCTCGTTAAAATGCATTGAAATTAACAAAGTCAGTTATTTTATATGGGGGAAACTTAATTTTTACCTTATTGACTATCACTAACGACAGAATTAGTGAAAATTCAATGAGAGAATAACTTTTCATAAATGCTTCCAAAATATCAAATATAAATAGGGGGTCATGGGCCTTCTTTTCTTGAAAAATCCAAAATAAATTGTCCTATCAAATTCATAATAATTATCTGCCCTTGATTTTAAACATATTTTTTTAAATACACTTAACAATTAATTTTTTTATAGTTTAATCTTAAAATATCAAGTTTTGGATGTTTGTGTTGTATATTGAATGATACTTGTTAAAAAAAAATTAAACCAAAAAAGTATTTTTGCAACATGCCTAGAATGGATGATCAGAAAAAGACACCCGTCTGATCTACATGTACCTTAAGTGTAAAGTATATTTTTCAAAGTATTTTAGATATTCATTTAAAGAAAGCTTTGTAGCATGCATAGAAAACACCATTTTAGAAGAAATAATTCAAAAACTTAAATTTGGACATTTTATTTTAGCATTTCAAAAATTACTACCTCCCATCTTTCCAATGACTCTTTACAATAAAAATATGTGTAGACATTTCTTGCAACATTTTCATAACAGCAATGAAGTGGAATTAAAGTCTTATAGGATGCAATGAAGTAGAATTAAAGTCTTATAGGATTGTAAGTATGCTTTATTTTATCATCTTTCACTTTGATGACTTGACTGGGGTTTTCTAAAGCAGTTGGTTAAAATTTCTGTTGAACAGTTTGATTTAATAAAGCAAATTGTGATTGGGTCAGAATTTCGAATGAACTGCAATAGTCGGAGAGCAACACTTAGTCAAGTCAAAGTAATACAAAATGTTCCTTCTTTTCCATTATACATACAATTCTCATTTTTGGAATAAATACTAATAACTGTTAATTTCTGTGTCATTTGGTCTCTTGTGGAGAGTTGTCTCATTGGCAAAAATACCACATCTTCTTTTTATAATAATCATGATAAAAAGAAATTAATAGGCGATAGTACTTTTACATCTCATATTCTGAGGGTTTTCATTAACTGACTATAAATAAAATGAAGTTTTACTTATTATACAAAACTTATCACATAAAACATGATGATTATAAACATGATAGAACAAAGGAGTATATATTTACATTAAACCATTTGATTGTCTTGAAGTTTTGTCTTTATAGCCTTTGAACATGCATGGAGCCTGAAACCAAATACAGGGGGCACCAGGATCAGTCAATATTTTACTATCATCAATTGTTTTCTGAAGAATCGTGTCTTCCTGAGAATATAAACTTATATCATTATTATTTTCTGAAGATAAATTTCTAAGCTTGTCTTCTAAATTGGCAGAAGATTTGTTCTTTTCTTCAATAGTATCGTCATCATTGTTCAAACAGAAACTTTTCCTTGATAATCTCTTAGCCTTGTCTACACTGGCTAAAACATGTCCATGTTTTTCTATGTGTATATGTCCATGTTTTTCTGTGTGATCACTCGAAATAAATAATTTCATCATTTCCTCCTCTAAAGAAGCATCTAATCCTGAGACATCAAATGGTTCAATTCCAGAAATTTCTATTTCATTTTCTTCATGAGTTAAATCGTGATTAAACACATCACTGTTTGGATTGGAAATTAGATTCAAGGAAAATTTTGTTCCCCTGGATGGCAGAGTAAAATTAGGTTTTGGTAAAAACCATTTTATTCCACTGTCTGCAGGTGCATTTAACATAACTATAGCATTAGTTGTACGTACATCTTTCAACTTTCCTACAAAATCCTGCATAATTAATTCCTTCATTAAGTATCTAATACAGAATTTGGATGATAAGTTGTTTGATTCTGGGTGATACGGTGGTAAGGTAATCAGGTAACACTCCTTCGGACTTACTGTAGTACCACCTAGGAGGAAAAGCACTTGGCGTACTTCTGGACAAATCTCAAAATTTTCAACAAGTTTCTCAAATAGTTCATCTAAACCTTTGACCAGCTTTGTAATCTTCCTTAATTCCATTTTGGACACAAATGACCTTCTCACAGGTGGTTTCTGAAATCATCAAAATATATGATTCAAAATTATTTCTTAGAATTCCATTCTTTAAGACAAGTGTTTAGACTATAAATGTGTGATAAAATTGAGAATGGAAATGGGGAATGTGTCAGAGAGACAACAACCCGACCAAAGAGCAGAAAACAGCCCAAAGCCACCAATGGGTCTTCAACACAGTGAGAAAATCCCGCACCAAGAGGCAGGCTTCAGATGCCCATCATCCAGGTTGATTTGAATGATAGAATATTTGGCCAGCTATGATTAAAGATGTGTTTGAAGTGTCTTGTGTTGACAAAGAATCACAAATTTACCTCTCAGATCACAGGTTTGCATTAGATACTAAACTTTACTGTTCCATACATTGTCAAACCTGATGATCTAGGTGCAAACAAATATTTTTTTATACATATTTCTTTTCATTTCAGGATTTTTGTCATTTTCCTTTGGTTTAAAGTATTTTATCTTGTCATGTTGTGCTATCATGGACACCTACTTTAATAAGATCCAAAATTTCTTGTTTTAAATACATGTAATGAACAAAAAATGATATTAAATGGCATTGCAAAATTACCCCATGTATCATTCAATATGGGATTTGTTCATGGTATTTTTTTTATATATTGCTTTTAAAACTAAACGTTAACATTTTCCCAAATGTTTAAATTTTTTAGTTGTGTATCCATAACATTTTTCCAATTACAAATGTGTCGAGTTTTGTGATTGGATAACAACACAGAGATATCAGTATATACATTTGTATTCGGAAACAGCCAGGGGTATATATAATGGTATTACCCTAATTGGAAACTCAATAATGTCAGTCAGAACATAGGTTAAACATAGGGATGGGCTGGTGCAAATTTGGGAGGGACAAATATTTTTATGCTATATATTTGGTAGGGCAAAAACTTCTTTTACTAAGAAAAGCAGGGCAGAAACTTTTTTGTGGGGAAAAATCATGTGAGTGGGGATTTTTATTTATAATGCTCATATGGGACAATAACTATTTCAACTATTTTTGTAACAATTGTTCTTTTATAATATCACAAAAAATTAATTTCATGTGTATTTAACTTCAAATTAACATACCCAATGTTATTGAACAAAATGTAGTATTAAGGAATTGTTTGTTTTGAGTATGCTTGCAAAATTCTATAACATTATCTTACATAATTTGAAAAAATGACAATTTCTATCATTGACAGTTATGATTTACTGAAACAAACAGTAGATTTCTAAATGAATTAAATTTTGGAAATTGTAAGAACAGTATGATACATGTACTAGAGATAATGGTTAAATTTTATTGGAATAACAGGTCATTTAAAAATTATATTATATATATATATATTTAAGTTTTATAAATTACGAAAATAAACTTGAATTTGTAGAACAGTATATAATGGAAATAGACTTCAAGTGTTAGGAAAATCACTTTTGATTTGAAAAAGAAAAGGTCATTAGCACTTGTGAGTGATATGGATGTGCTTTAATGCTGCTTGGATGAAGTTTTTTTTTAAACTTTGAAAACATTGTGTGAAAAAGGGTTATGAAACAAGATATTATTCTTAAATTCAATTACCCGGTACCGGTATTTCTATTTTGTTGGATTTTTAAATGTAAAATTTCAACATGTTCGAAGGATTTTTGTATTTGTTAAAATTGTACGTTCATTGTTTTTGTGGGACCCAAGGTGTCTATAAGTACCTAGCCAATACTTTCTGCGCAGCACACAAAAGCTTTACAGCATGTTTCCTTTACGGTGGACAGAACACAGACTTAAAACGTTACTAAATAATTCTAGTAATTATTACCTGTACTGACAAGGGAAAGCAAATTTGAAGATATCCCCTCATCAGAAAATAATTTCAAGTCTTTATACTTTGTTTAACCTTATTGCATTAATTCTAAAATAAAACCAAGGAGTTAGAATTTAGCCCTTTTACATCCATTATCAATTGTTTTAAATTCATTCAAATCATCTTTTTAATAATAACATAGAGAGATATGTGCATCATGTAACAAGGAAATACAGAACAGATATAAAACAATTAAGCAAAAAACTGCCATAGAAAAGATGACATTTGAGTGTACATATAAAAAGAACAGATACTGTTATTTAATTTAACATTATGTTGAATGACATAAGTACTTGTACAAGTGTAAACCCGAGAGCATGGTTCTTATTACAAAATCACTTTGTCTCCTCTGGGACTCGAACCAAGAACCTCTGTGTTACAACAGACTGAGCTAAAGAAGTAATTCCCTACAATGTAGCTCAACTGCTTATGGCTGGCTAAGTATCTACTACTGAAGGGAAGAAATCCTGTCACACAAGCATTAACAATTGCATTTGTTTAATGTGTGTGGTAGCTTTATGATATCAAAAAGATGGCGAAGTCCTCAAAGAGAAACTAACCAAAATAGAAATCTTCAAAACACACCAAACAAAAAATTCAGTCAAAGTATACATTTTTCAAAATTCTCTGCAGATTTTAAGCTGAGATGAAGTGTGGCCATGTCCTCATTAACCAACAAGAGAGAAAACTGATGAATTTGTAACTTCACAATCAAAAAAGATTTAAGCTGCATTCCAAACAAAGCCATGTACATGATGTACAATGTATATCAATAAACTTTTGTGTTTTATCACTGGATCAGAGTCATGTATACATAATACATGTATGATGGTCTGGATGGGGGTTACAGAATAAAAATAAAGAGTAAAAAATGCAGAATTGGGCAAAAAAATAGGCCAATAAGATTATAGTTTGGGTACTAGTTGGTAATTATATATATAAAAGTATGTGTTGGTTGAGTACAAGTTGGCGAAGGTATGAGACTCACTGAGTTGTTGCATACCCTAAAAATTTGCACTGTATATAATATGCAGGTCTCTCATTTATTATGTACGTAGGTTCAAAAGCTTGATTAGAGTTTATGTTATATTGTTATTTTAATATTTAACTAGCCCACTTAAAATAAATCTTATTTGATTGACATTTATTTGACGGTCCCAGTCTTCACGGTAAATTTTGAATCTACAGGCTTGAAGCTGAATTTTACGAAAATTCTATTGTTCTGTAGAGATGATTTTTACAGACCCGACAGCATTTTTACAAGTTTTGGCTGCTGGGCCTGTGGTTGAGCGTGAAGACTGCGGTCCCTAAATCTATGGACCGAGGTAAAAACAGTTAAATCAATGGGAAGTCCAAGGGGTTATATCTTTGAGTTATATCGTAATTTAATAGAGACATAAATATCAAAACAACCACCTGTTGTTTATGCTCCGGTCCAGTTTTAACATCATTTACATTGTGTAATTGGTCTTCCATTATTTTCAACCCTTGTTTAACTTGCTCGTATGGAACAGGGATTTGTTGTCGTTCGTATAAAATATATTTCAAGTATTCTTTGACTAATATACATCTAGTGTGCGACTGAATTCCGCCGTCAAATATTAAATCTTTGCAACTATCACTTTTAATCTTAGTATTTTTTCGAAAGGCCATTTTCAAAATTTGGCGGAAGTAAAGGGTTATCTCCCGATACAATCACTTATTACCAATATAGCAAGATCACATTCATATGTAGTAATGGCCAATAAATATCTTTAATATGTGGTCCACACCACTTAATGATAATTTATTTATTGAAAACTAATAAAACATGTGACAAAATATCTGAAAAATATCTGAAAAATATGACAATGTTATTATCATCATTATTGTTGATTTAAATTACAATTGTTTAGAAGAAGAAAAGTGTATATACGTACAGTCCAAAAATATGTGTGATGTTTTCGATTATGTAAACCATAAAGTTAAACAGATATATATATATATACTGGGACTATTATGCTAAATAGTATAATAGTCCCAGATATGTGTGTGTGTGTGTGTCTGTACGAACATGGTGAAAATGCTACATGTTTTACCAAAAAAATCCCATTACCAACATTACTTGATGTTATCCTGACAAACAAAAACCAAATTCTTGTCAAAATATATCTAATTTTAATTGAACTATCGGTGATTTTCACAACAAAATTTCATATCAGTTAAAAGGTTTTGTGTCAAAAACTAAGAAGGAAAGTTATTCATTACAGAAGTTTTAAAAGTTTTGATCATGAAAAATTCCCACGTGCCTAAATTGTGTAAATTTTTATAATTTGTTGTCAGTTTACGATGTATATTATTCTCTGATTTATAAAGCATCTGAATTTGTTAATATAATTGACAGGCACACACCAATGAAAAAGAGACAGGAAATAGTATCACCTGCACCCTTTACTGACGAATAAAGATCTTAGAAGGGCAATTTACAAGAAAAGAATGTACCATAAGAGGTTTCTTCAAAACAGAAGTGATACCAACTAGTGGGAGTTGAACAGAAAACAGACAAATCTTGTTACAAAAATTAAAAAGAGCTCAATTCAAACATATTTTATTTAACAGCTGGTGGTCTAAAATCAACAACATTTTATTCCACTATTAAACCATTGTTATATTATTAAAGCATTCAATAAATGGAATTTTTAAATAAACATTTTCCTCCTCTATACTTTCGGCATTTACGTCTGGTTTTGGTTGCCAAACAGCACTTTTAAAGATTATAGAAGATTGGAAAAAGCTCTGGACGACAACAAATTTATTGCTGCAGTTCTGATCTATCTAAAGCATTTGATTGTTAACCGCAAGATTTACTTTAACTAAAATTTGAAGCATATGGTCTGTCAAAAAAATTATCTAAAATTATATTTCAAAGTTATTTAGAAAACAGAAAACAACGTATTAAAGTTAGAAGTTCTTAGAATGAAAGGTGTACCACAAGGGTCAATTCTTGGTCCAGTTCTTTTCAATGTCCTCATAAGTGACATATTTCTTTTTGTACAAAAATGCACCATTTATAATTATGTTGATGATAACACTGTATCATATAGTGATTAATATATAGATAAGGTTGTTAATATTTTAGAAACTGATAGTTTAAATCTTATAATATAAAATAAGGAGACGTGGTATGATTGCCAATGAGACAACTATCCACCAAACTGGTTTTCGACAAATTTAATGAAGGCTAATACTGACAAATTTCAGGCTAAAGCCAGCTGAGAAAAAAACAAATAAACATAAACGGACACAAAATTTTCTGTGAAGAAAATGTTAAACTTTTTGGAGTAACTATAGATTCGGACTTAAACTTTCGCAGTAATATATCTGAAATCTGTTAAAAAAAATATAGAAGAGGCATCAAGACAATTAATATTCTAAAACGAATGGGAAAATATTTAAATAGGCTAGGTAGATTAACAGCATACTATTCATTCCTTCTCCCAAATTTAACTATTGTCCAGTAATTTGGCACTACTGTAGCGAAAACATCTTTTGATATTGAAAAAAAAATCAAGAAAGAGCTCTTGGATTCGTATGAAGATTATGATAGTTCGTACGTAAAAATGCTAGAAAAATTTGAATTGCATTCTTTAAAAATATATGAAAAAGTTCAAGTTATCTACAAGAATTCATTGATATTAAAATTCAGACTGACTATGAGTTTTGATCACAGGAAACAGCAGTACTCTCGAGATTCAGAACTACCAGGTATGGTTTGAAATCTTTTCGCTATAATGCTGCACAAATCTCTATTGAGTTGCCTAACCTTATTTTGTTTGACTGCTTGATGTGTATATAATAGCTTTTTTGTTGTTATTTTGTTGTTATCATCACAGGCGCTTGGGTAAAGGGTTTTGATAATTTCTATATTTTCGTTGTTTGCACTGAATATTCAATTTTCTATTTCTATACCACATACTGAACACTACTAAGCTTGCCTTACCTGGTTTCGAATGAATTTACCCACTCTGAAAATATCCCTTATTTTACTATCCATACTTTAATAAAAACAACTATTTAAATGAAAAAATGTGAAACAATTCAAACGAGAACAATAGCGGCCTAGTCGATAACAAAACAATTTACGAATAACAAATATCAAAGATATGAACAATAGGCAATATTTTATTAGCACAAACGCAATTATAACATTTTTTGAAGGCTCAATTTAGTATATTTTATAGAAATACATAACAAAAATTACAACAACTAAATAATCAATACTTTCTAAATAGGATATTGATATTTAATATTATTAATGGTTATGTAAAATATTATTTCTAACTTTCAACAATTCAGACATGTAATTTGAACATATCTTTGATATTTTTAGTTACTTACTGTTTAACAATAGTTTTGACTTTATGCTATCATTATGTATATTTCTAAAATTTGGGTAAAATTAAGACAATTTTTTTATACGGATTTCTCTTTCCTTTTGAAATTTAAGGCAATCAAAAATAAAGTGATTTTCATCTTCAATTTTGTTTAGTGTACACACTTTACAAAATCTTTCATTTCTTACCGTTCTGTTATATCCCCCTCTTTCTATTTAAGGGGAAATAGCACTTTATCTCATTTTAGCTATAGCAGAACGATCAGACTTGAAAGTGAGTTGATCAACAAATGGTTTAAGTTCTCCTACCTTTGAAATATTACGGAAAAATCTAATTTTTCAGAATAAAAAATTTTGGAGCGTTGATCTTGTACGATTTGATATAAAATGCGCTGATTGATTAAAAAATGGTTTAATATTTCATTTAACTCTTGGGCCAAAAAGGGGAACTCAAGTTTTTGGAGATATGTTACAATTTTAATTGCCAAAGGATTTGTTTTCCAATTGGCTTCAAATAAATCATGATCAGATTTAACTAAATGGTCCAAATATTTAATACAGGACATAATAATTTTAGTTCTTAAGGGAAATCTAGCCAATTCAGCTCTACTTCCATCGTTAGAAGTTTTAAAATTTAATCCTAGGATTTCTTTAAAACTTTTAATATGAAATGTTTCATAAGGGTCAGAGTCACGAATTTCTAAAGCATTCTCTATACCCCACATTTCACAACAATATAACAATGTTTGTGATATAACTGAGTCAAAAAGTTTCTCTAATAGTTTACATGGATTGTTCAAGCCAACTGTTTTTTTTTATTTTAAAATAAGCTTTTCTAGTTTTTTCTATCAACACGGAAATGGCTAAATCAAAGTTACCATTACATTTAAGCATTATACCTAAGTAACAATATCGATTGACAGTATCTATGACATTTCCATTATATTTAGAATAGTTCAAATATGATTTTCCATATGAACTAACGGCAACCACTGAATTACAGGCTCCTGACCTGGAACAGGCCAATAAAGAATGTGGCGGGATTAAACGTGTTTTCGGGTGGCCAACCATATAGCTCACGATACGGCATGGGTTTTGCTCATTGTGGAAAGGCGTATGGTGACCTAGAATTGCTTGCATCTACACCATTTGGTCTCTGGTGGATAGTTGTCCCATTTGCAATCATATCACATCCTCTTGTTTTTAAGGAATACTAATTCTAAAACCAAAGTGCAAAATTTTCTGAGTAGAAAATACTCAAATTGTAATGAGGCTGTAAATAATCTAAACATAATTGTTCAAGAAACAGCTGTGGCCTCTGCCAAATTTATCAAAGGGCGAATTAAAAAACAAACAACAAATAAACCAAAAAGAAAACCCAGGTTTTCAGGGTCATGTGAAGACTATATAAAACCGTTAAGCACTATGCATTTCTTATAAATAAATTTCCATTTAATGGAGCTTACAGAAAAGAATACTACTCTCATCGCTCAAAATTAAGGCGAAAATGTGAACAAGGATAAAAAAATATACAAACATAGAATATGTTCATATCTATCCAGTAATACCAATAATGACTAAAATCCTTCTGGGATTTACTTAATAAATTAATCCCAGCATCAGAAAATAATCATCCACAAAAAATATTGATGAGCAAACATTTTATAAATTCTTCAAAAATTTAAATTCTTGTGAAGCTCAATCAAAGGACAGCAAATTTCATAAAACTATCCATAAAAAAATAGATGGACTTATAATTGGACTAAATAAAAGTGATAATATGTCTTATAATCAACCAATAACGACAGATGAAATAATTTAAGCCTCTAAAACCCTGAAAAATTGTAAATCCACGGCAAAGGACTTGATTTCTAATGAAATGATCAAATATGGTATACCAATACTAGTCGACCCTATAACTAAACTATTTAACCTAGTTTTCAAAGAACCAGACGATATAGTTTTATTATCAAATTCTGAAAAGGGATTACAAACAGCTTTAAATGCTCTCTCCATAATAATTTTTTAAAATATAGTAATGAATTCCTGGAAACAGATAAATCATACTGCTATCTTGGCATGACACTGCAGTACACAGCCGGGAATCTAAACCTATGCAGCTCATTTCCTTTGAAAAGGGCAAAAAAGCCATTTAAAATAAAACCAGTTGGACTTAATAGCCAATGCAAGTTATTAGAAAAATTATTTGACTCCCTTGTTGTGCCTATTGCTCTATACGGTAGTGAAGTATGGGGAATAGGGGAAACAAAACATGGATTCAGATCCCTTTGAACACTTGCAATTAAATTTATTAAAGAAATTCAAGGAGTACATTGCAAAGCATCAAATGCTGCATGTTTAGCCGAGCTGAACAGATTGCCCTTATATACCAGAATAGAATCTTTACGTATTGGCTCCATATACTAGAGTCAAATAATTCACTGATTCTAAAAATATACAAAGCAACTGAAAAAAATAACTCATGGATAATGAATATGAAAAATCTTATTTCAAAACTTGGCTTTCATTTTATTAATTTTAAATCCGTTTGATATAAAAATTCATTTAAAACACATACAAGAGAGAATCAAAGATACATTTTCTTTAATTTAACAGTTTACAAATACAAAATGTATCTCGAAGCTCCATACTATAATTTAAGTATAAACACGTAATTATATAAGATACAACAAACTCTAAAATATGCACATACATTAAATTTTTGACCAGAACCAATTAGCGCCAATTACAGTTTTTAAAAGGTATCGATTGCGCCACTCTCTATTTTTCTGATGGTATGAATTGCGCCAATAAATGGAATCAAATTGCGCCACATTTACCTGTATATAATTTATACCTATATTATACACGTAACATGTACTATACTTAACCTATCGTGTTATGGGTAATGCGGTGTTTCCGACAGTTCAGTATGGGCTGAAATTCCTTCAAATTCCAGAAGACCTGAAGCATTCCACTCTCATTACAACGAACAATTTTATGCTTCACAATCATCAATGTTTGTGTTTTAAGATACTCTCACAAAGTTACAATCCCGTCCCCTTTTCCGAATGTGACCTACCGAATTAGACTTATTACCGGGTTTGTACTACATGAGCAACACGACGGGTGCCACATGTGGAGCAGGATCTACTTACCCTTCCGGAGCACCTGAGATCACCCCCAGTTTTTAGGTGGGGTTCGTGTTGCTCAGTCATTAGTTTTCTATGTTGTGTTTTGTGTACTATTGTTTGTGTGTTTGTCTTTTTCTTTTTTGGCCATGACGTTGTCAGTTTATTTTCGACTTATGAGTTTGAATGTCCCTTTGGTATCTTTCGCCCCTCTTTTCCAGGCCACGACATACATTAAAATCCAAAGTGCTGGCTCAGAAGGTGCGAGAAGTCGACACGACTGGGAAAAAGAAAACTATGCTAAAAAAAGTACCAAAAACTAGTGTTTCTATTTTAAGTTACAAATACCAGCCTTTGGTTTCATGTTGAACAGAGACATATTATAGTTTTAACTGTGTGTATATGAGTGAACGTTTGACTTCGGTATATTTTTTCTAAGTCCAGTTGGCGTGGTTGACTTCAACTTAAGTAACAATTTACAAAACCTGAACACGTCCGATACACTTTTGTTTAGTTCAAGCGCAGATCGACAAATTAACTTACCACGTTTTCTTATTTTCATATTAATTGAAAAATTCTATTTCACATTCAATGAATTAAATATGCATGTGACAGAATTTTGTATGAGAAACCTCCAGATTTCTGCCTTGTTAATTACTGTTTGAAATTTAAGACCATGGTACCACAGTAGAAACAAATTAAATCGAAAATTATTGCATCAAAGAACGTTATCATTATATTTTTGTAAATAAAAAAACCCTCGCCGCATTTTGTGGCAGTATTGCTTCCCCCGAGTAATAAACAATGATAGAGCTGATTTCGAACAAAACGGTCCAGAACATTCGATTCCTGGGGGTGACCATGTTGTAGTCAGCTTTCTAAACAGAACTGTGGAATTGTTTTTGCTGTGCTTTCCAATGTATCGTAATCTTTCGCATGAACAAAGTGTTGCTACAACTTCAACGGGTTATAACGCCCAGTTATGTCAATAAATTTTGAGTTATAAAATATCGATTACCAGCATTTCATAATTCTGAACACCTTTCCTCTCATCTCTTTACTCATTACCAAGTAGACTATAAAATTCAGCGAAAATCCAATCATCAGACTTAGATATTTGTACTGATATAATTCAATGCGTAAATTGTCAAGACTCTCATTGGCGCCGTTAGTAGACAAAAAATATATCGTCATCTCACTTATGTTCAGCGCTTCAGATAATAAGAAAATGACGCATATGATTACAACTGTAGTGGCAGATTTTCGGTTTCTTGTTTGGGTTGCTGGATTATCTTTCCACATGAGATTTCTCCTGAGATATGTCAATTTACAAGTAATGTAAACCGTACACAGCAATACAACTACATCACACAAGCAGTTAAATATGTTTATTGTGAGTGCTGTATATCTGTGTAGTTCACCACGTGTTCCAAAGTATTCTTTTCGGTCGTTGCAACACCTGCCTTCAACCATTTTAATATAAAATTCTTCAAATATTATAAGTGGTAGAACTAGAAGGACACTTATGACAAGCACAACAACACAACCTAGAAAACTGACCTTGGTGTTTAGATTCCCCCTGCTCCAAATAGGAAACAAAAGAGCAACGGTTTTTTGTAGGCATAAAAGTGTTGTAATGCAAACAGAAAATAAGTGAAAAATATACGCAAGCAAGAGAGTTGTGAGAATATAACGACATAAGGGATAGCTAAATGTTAATAATCTTGATGTAGGTCTATGGACGTCGGTACGGCGAGCAATTACTTCCGAAAAAGATATCAAAAGTGCGTGCATAGTATCTGATATAGCCAAGGCTGACAGTAAAATTGTGACCGGTGTTCGGTTCTCTTTACGTAGAAATATAGATAGTATGACAATATTAACAATGGTCACTTCAACTGTTACGCCAATCTCAGAATAAGCTATAGGTGCACTAAGAACTAATTGCAAAACCACAAAATACTGGTCCCCAATGCATTGGTACTGAACTTCCAAACAAGGATTTTTTGAAGCATATTCGATGACATTATTAACACTCAAATAGATATCATATTTGTTTCTATGGTAACCTTGCAGATAGATGTACTGTAGAAATTTATTTATACAAGATTGGTGTTCTGAAGTCAAGTAAATGTCATTGCTAAACTTTTGTTTCATCCCTTTTGGTAGTGTTCCTATTATTAAACCATATTTTACCTGTTTACTCGTTTCATTTTTAGAAAATAAAATTGTTTGTTGATTCGTATCAGACACCATTCCCCAGCAGTTTGTCTTGTTCAGAAGAAAATATGTTACATCTTCATAACCAACCTGAATATGCTTCTTTTCAATAAATTCTTTGAACTGTTTTGTACACATATAAACTTCATCTTTGAAAAAAATATTAGCGCCTGTAAAGTATGGTATTGCGACATTCCTTGAATAAGTAACGTTATAAAAAACGTTCGATCCACACGCTAAGTTTTGAATAATAATGACATTTGAGCAATTTTCTATTAAGTCTTTTAACTCAGACGCTATAAAATTATCACGAACAATTTTATTTATTTCTAATACCAGACTCGTGCACTGTTTGCTTAATTTAACCAATATGACACTTGTATCTTCAAAAATAGCAACGAAAGTCTTGTCTGGGCTGTCGACAGAAAACATCTTTCCCCTAACATCGGATGGTATTATTTGACTGATGTCCGTTGTTTCACATATCTTTCCCCTAACATCGGATGGTACTATTTGATTGATGTCTGTTGTTTCACATATCATTTTATTTTCTGCTCCTGAAATTCGAAAGAAACCAATTTTAGTACTCTGGATTAACCCTTTAAATGTTGCAATCTTAGTTCATCAAATTAGTTTTCCATACATTTACTTGACAATGGAACAAATGGGTCTGACATTTCTAGCCTGGTACCCTGGTTCTTTACTCGACGATACCGACGCAAAGTTTGTCGGTTGTATGTTTTGAATGAAATAAAAACAAGCAAACACCCCTCACCTTTAAAAAAAGAAACATGTATTTTTTATTAGTTTTGTACAAAAAGATATTATTGTTGGGTGGAAAAGAGGAAGAAGAGATACCACAGAATTGCACACAGGGGCTTCGGAACAGTAGTCTTTGAAAACTAGTAAACAATATACATTTTACGTTTATCAAAACCAGTTTAACAAAATTTGTCGAAATCGACAATTCTTTGTAACAGATGATCATGATACTCAAAGACTAAAATAATTACAAAACCTATCTAAAAAAAATCTTTCGAAAATCGAGAAGGTATTTTTTTTACGATTGTTACTGCAACATCTCTTGAGAAGGGTTTTTCCCACTCACATACTAATTCGTGAGGTGCTTAGGTCTTTTTCGCTTTAAACGAGGAATAAATGACGAAAGAGGTCTCACCAGTCGTCCAGTAATTGTGTACAAACTTTTTAGCTGCTGAATTAAGATAACCCACCTGTCGTCTGGTTATTGTATACCGCAACTGTATAGTTGATGTAGGATGACTCACCAATCGTTCGATAAGTGTGTTCTAGCCTTGTAGCTACTGACGTTAGATGAATCACTAGTCGTCCGGTAACTGTGTACTAACTTTGAAGCTGCTGGCGTAAAAGGTACTCTGTCAGGAATTTACCCTTATTAATAAGTGTCAACTTGGCACTTATATAAGAGTTGCAAGTCACTCTTGATTATTTCATAACCTAATTAGTACATCAAAGGTCCGGTCAATTTCGTAACTTATCAACCGTAACATTTACAAGAAAACCCGTTATACGGCAACTCACCTATCGTCCGGTAACTGTGTACTAGCTTGTAGCTTCTAACTTAAGATAACTCTCCTGTCGTTCGGTTATTGTGTATTAGTAAGATGACTCACCAGTCGTCCGGTAACTGCGTACTAGCTCTATAGCTGCTGAAGTAGGATGACTCACCAGTCGTCCGATTAGTATGGTCTAGCCTTGTAGCTTCTGACGTTAGATGACTTGCCTGTCGTCCGGTAACTGTTTGTTAGCTTTGATGCTACTGACGTAAGATGACCCACCTGTCGCTCCATTATTGTGCATTAGCTTTGTAGCTGTTGACATAGGATGAATCACCTGTCGTCTGGTTATTGTGTACTAGCTTTGCAGCTGTTGAGGTAAGATGACTCACCGGTCGTCTGATTAATATGTTCTAGCCTTGTAGCTGCTGCCGTTAGATAACTCACCAGTTTTTGGTACCTGTGTACTAGATCTGCTACTGCTACTGCTACCGTAAGATAACTCACCTGTCGTCTGGTTATTGTGTATTAACTTTGTAGCTGCAGACGTAAGATGACTTACCAGTCGTCCGATTAGTGTATTCTAGCTTTGTTACTGCTGCCGTAAGATAACTCACCTGTCGCTCGGTAACGGTGTACTAGCTTTGTAGCTGCTGACGTAAGATGACTTACCATGCAGTCGTCCGATTAGCGCATTCTAGCTTTGTAACTGCTGCCGTAAGATAACTCACCTGTCTTTTGGTACCTGTGTACTAGATGTGCTACTGCTGCCGTAAGATAACTCACCTGTCGCTCGGTAACGGTGTACTAGCTCTGTAGCTGCTGAAGTAAGATGACTTACCAGTCGTCCGATTAGTGCATTCTAGCTTTGTAGCTGCTGACGTTATATGACTCACCAGTCGTCCGATTGGTGCATTCTTGCTTTGTAGCTGTTGACATTAGATGACTCATCTGTCGTCCGATTAGTGCATTCTAGTCTTAGCTGCTGACGTCAGATAATTTACCATTCATCCGGTAAATGTGTACTAGCTTTGTAGCTTCTGACGAACATTGTCTCACTTGTCGTTTGGTAACTGTGCACTTGCTTTGAAGCTTCTTACGTAAGATGACTGACCTGTCGTTATGGTTACTGGGTACTACACGTAGATCTGTAGCTGCTGACGTAAGATGAATCACCTGTCGTCCAGTTACTGTGTGCACTGGCGTTATAGCTAACGCCGTAAGATACCTGACTAGTTGTTCTGGAAATGTTTTCTAGCTGTAAGAAGAGTCACCTGACAAGGGTGTACTAACTCTATAGTTCACTGTTGGTGACACAAGACGACCTACCTGACGTCCGGTTTACTGTGCACTAGCTCTATAGCTTGTGACGCAAGACGACTTACCTGACGTCCGGTTACTGTGTACTGGCTCTATAACTGGTGACTCAAGACGACTTACCTGACGTCCGGTTACTGTGTACTAGCTCTATAAGCTGGTGACGCAAGACGACTTACCTGACGTCCGGTTACTGTGTACTATCTCTATAGCTGGTGACACAAGACGACTTACCTGACGTCCGGTTACTGTGTACTAGCTCTATAGCAGGTTACGCAAGACGACTTATCCGACGTCCGGTTACTGTGTACTAGCTCTATAGCTGGTGACGCAAGACGACTTACCTGACGTCCGGTTACTGTGTACTAGCCCTGAAACTGCTTACGATACTTCAAACGAATTTAAAGATTTAAAATCTGTTTGATTTCCATTCACCATTAGATTCAAAATTGACAATATAACCTTTACTATTAAAGCCTTCATCGCACTAAGTTTCAACGAAGATTTATGTCTGCTGTTTCTGTCCGAGATTGAACTAAAACTATTCAACCATATTCATTTATGTTTGTAATTTTAAGTTACAATAGAGTTTTGCTATCAGCAAAAATTTGTCAAATTGTAAAGATTTGGATTCCTCTAGAGAGGTTGGATCGAACCTATATCAGGTTATTTCCATCAGTGGAAATATTTTCGTGGTGTAATTTGTATATATGGATTGCAACCAATGGCAAAACTAGCTCTTTCTCATACGCGAATAATTAAAAACCGCTATCAAACAATTCCCAGTATAATACATAAAAATTAATCAATATTAAACAGTTGATACCAAATTTGTTATTGCAAAGTTTTCTACAATTTTCCATGATTTAAAACACAGGAGGAGGTACGATAACGCGTCAGTATTTGGCTCCTTAAATTACAAACTTAGTGAACTCTTCAATCCTCTCAAAGCGTGTTAGTTTTATTGTTTGTAAGGTATAGTTTGGATATGTTGAAATTGGCGTATTTGACCTAAAACGAATACTTTACACATACGGTTATGAGCCAAGGTCTTAAAAAAAAGAAAAAAGATCTACCTATATTTACATCTTTGTATAAGACATATTGTAGCAAAATATATTTTTCGGTAAGGATTTGACTCATAAAGAATATTTTAATGTCAAGACCTCTAATTGAGACTAGTTTTGCAGCATTGCACGAAATGCAAAGAATTTAAGCCATCAGTAAGCAAATATGTAAGACATAATTCAAAGATATACGTACTGATATTTAATCATATTGTGAAGATCTGATGATGCTATTTGATAGAATGGCCGAAATATAGCCTTATCATACCTCCTGGTGAAGATCTGATGATGTTATTTGATAGATTGGCCTACTGTAGCCTTATCATACCTCCTCGTGAAGATCTGATGATGTTATTTGATAGATTGGCCTACTGTAGCCTTATCATACGTCCTCGTGAAGATCCGAGGATGTTATTTGATAGATTGGCCGACTGTAGCCTTATCATACCTCCTCGTGAAGATCTGGTGATATTATTTGATAGATTGACCTACTGTAGCCTTATCATACCTCCTCGTGAAGATCTGAGGATGTTATTTGATAGATTGGCCTACTGTAGCCTTATCATACCTCCTCGTGAAGATCTGATGATGTTATTTGATAGATTGGCCGACTGTAGCCTTTTCATACCTTTTCGTGAAGTTCTGATGATGTTATTTGATAGATTGACCGAAATATAGCCTTGTCATACCTCCTCGTGAAGATCTGAGGATGTTATTTGATAGATTGGCAGACTGTAGCCTTATCATACCTCACCCTTTCAATGTTTTATACATGTATTAATAAAAGTAGATGTCTATTGTTAAAGATTGTATGGTGCCCTCTTGATGTCTTTTGGTTGTGTTGTGTTGTTGAGCCGCTCACCGATTTCCTCACACCTTCTTTTCTTAATATATCTTGAAAGATACATATATGCTCAATAAAGCTGACCTATTACTCCTAGTAGACAACAAACATGTTTTGTAAGAGCAAACACTTACCGTTTACAAGACGTCACATGTTCATCTTGCAACATTACTATCTCGAGAATACTAAAGACCATATATATATATGTGTATTATTACTCATATCACTCTCTGTAGATATAGATTTAGTAAATGAGAAACTGGCATAACTTTGATCATTAAACCATGAAAAGAGGTAAAGGACGGACATCTTCAACCTTTCCATGTGTGGCTTTGTAGAACATGCTCAATCTACTGGATTACCATTAACTTAACGTAAAATATTCTCAACTTATATGAATCGTTTTATTGAATACTTTCCTTGAACACTACACATATTTTACATCCCCTTCAGTGTTCCTCATCAATGTAATCTTACTATTATTCACAAAACGTGTTGTAAACCTGACCTACCAACTTCTCACAGAAATAAGTGTCTGTGCTAACTACAATTTTCGAAGTTACTGGAAGCAATCTGAACATGTGGTAAAAGAGAGGCGAAAGATACCAAAGGGACATTAAAACTCATAAGTCGAAAATAAACTGACAACGCCATGGCATAAAAAAGAAAAAGACCAAAAGACAAACAACAGTATACAAAACACAACATAAAAAAGACTGAGCAACACGAACCATACCAAAAATCAGGGGGGGGGGGTCTCATGCACTTGGGGAATGGACCTCACCACCCTTTTTTTATTCATTTAAAGTAAAATTTCTTAATTTTTTGGGTATTTAACTTATTTTTCTAATTATCTTGACGATTTAACAATAACAGTAATTTTTGACTGAATGCCCCTCTATTTTTATTTTACACAAGAATAGAGGGACACTAGTCTGTTTGATCTGGTCAACAATCATTTAGTATTGATTTTACATTTTATATCATTTCTATATTTATACGATGAAAACTTATATAAAACTGCAGGGATTTTTTCTTGTATTCCAGATAATAATTTTGTCCATGCAATTATCAATTATACGGATTTTAATACCGATTTCCAAAGGATATCTGCCCATTTCTCCATATATCAACGAAAAAAAACCAACCTTCAGCAAAGTTTACAGAATTTCATATGAACCCTATTATTACCCAAACCTCATACTTCACAGCCATACTATAAAATGGGTGTAACAATCTTTTCGAATAATTCTAGTTGACGTTTAACAGAAAGCTTTTCTATTAACTTCGTACATAACACACATTGGTTAATTTGTTTGTGTGTTTAGCCTTATACTTCCTGTTCTTTAGAATAAGACACCAAGATATGTGAACTCATTAACTATTTCTAGTACAATGTTATTATATTTTAACTCAAATATATTATGTAATTTACTTTTTGAGAGAATTACAATTTGACTTGTTTGTACATTCAATTTCAATTTCCACAATTCAAAATATTCAGCCCATACAAAACGTCCAGTTGCTTTTGTAATTCATTTTGCGACTCTGATACCCAAACGTTATCAGCTGCGTACAAAAAAAAACCCAAAGTGTAAGATAATTATCAAGTTCAGTTTCTAATTCATCTGTTAAAGTTTTCGGTCCATTTATGTTTTTGTATTTTAGAAATTCTTCTTAATCATTTATATATGAAGAAAAAAGTATCCTGAAAAGGGATTCATTTCCCCCTTGTCTTACTCTAACATTACATGGGGACAATCTGATAATTCGTTGGTATATAAAAATCACAAGATTTTATTTTGCTATACATATTAACATTAGTATTTAAATTTTATACGGAAGCCCATTGGGCATTTAGGACCTCCCAAAAATATAATTTGAATTCTATATCATGAATCAAAATCGTTATCACGAATTGTAGATAGAGAATATTATATGGATTTTTCAATATCACATCCGTATCAATCCGAGACATCATCAAATCCCAAGAGCTCTGCTCGAGGGATTATACTGGTTGAGGGTTGATACGGTGTGTGATATTGAAATTTTGTAATGAAAGAAATATTTTACATGTAAACAGTAGAATTTTTAATTGTTATATGTTTCTAAATTGTTTAACAGTTGTGCATTAATCTTTCACTATTTCATTAAAATATGGGTGCTTTTTTTTAATAATTAAACGGACTTTTTGCCTAGGAAAATTGATATCACAGATTTTTATTATGTACATAATTGCAAATGTTCCTTTCTTAATTTTAATATTGATTAATTTAAAGAATGTCTTAAGAAATAAAATTTTTAAGTGACTTTTTTCATAGAAAAAATAAGAATACAGATATATAATCCTAGGAAAATAAGTACCAGACATATTTTACTAGCTATGGACTTATTTTCCTAGCAAAATTTATACAGGGACTTACATTCCTATTAAATATGGTCACGGACTTGATTACCTAGGAAAAAAGTCTGGCGGATAAATTTTACTACCGGACCGAACTTTTACTGTTACATTTATACTTAATCCATTGACTGTGCCATACTTTTCTCGAAGTGCATATGATGTCTTTATACTTAAGCCATTGGCTGTGTTATACATTTTACTCAGACTGCTTATGACGTCCTTATACTTAATCCATTGGCTGTGTTATACTTTTTAATCAGACTGCTTATGACGTCCTTATACTTAATCCATTGGCTGTGTTATACATTTTACTCAGACTGCTTATGACGTCCTTATACTTAATCCATTGGCTGTGTTATACTTTTTACTCAGACTGCTTATGACGTCCTTATACTTAATCCATTGGCTGTGTTATACTTTTTACTCAGACTGCTTATGACGTCCTTATTCTTAATCTGTTGACTGTGTACTGATTGATAAGGCCTATGATTGGATTAATAGAGATTTATTGTTTTGTAAACTACAGTCTTTAGGAATAAGTTCGAAAATGCTGCAGGCAATACATTCATTGTATAGAAATGTTCAGTCTTGTGTTAAGATTAACGGTAATTTTATTGATTGGTTTAACGTAAAATGTGGCTTAAAATAAGGGTGTATATTATCCCCATTATTGTTCTCAATTCTTATTAATGATCTAATTGAGGATATTAAAAGGTTAAATATTGGTATTAATATTGATAATGATAAAGTTTGTATATTATTGTCTGCAGATGGTGTTGTTTTTTAAACTGAAAATGAAAATGATTTACAAAAACTGTTAGATACACTCAATACATGGTGCAATAAAAATGATATGCCAGTTAATTCAGATAAGTCAAACATTGTACATTTTAGAACACAATCTGTGCCTAGAACTACTTTTCCATTTTTATTTAATGGTAACAAAATAGATACTGTATCTCAATATAATTATCTTGGTTTACTTTTTACTGAATTTTTGAGATATGATGATATGGCAAAAGCGGTGGCAAAATCCGCTAGTAGATCATTAGGGTTGTTAATATCCAAGTGTAAAGCAAATGGAGGTTTTCAGTACTCTACATTTATAAAACTTTTTGATTCACTAGTTTGGTCTGTAATTGAATATGGTGCTGCCATATGGGGTACGAAGGATTTATCATGTATTAATAGTTTGAAGAATAGATCCATGCGCTTTTTATGGGTGTCGGTAAATATACACCTAATCTGTCATTATATGGTGATATGGGATGGATGCTTTGTAGTATTAAACAATAGTCTTGTGTATTTAGAAACTGGTCACGATTAAAAATGTGTGATGAGAGGTTAAATAACAAAGTTTTTTTATGGAGTAATTCCTATCGAAAGGGTAAAATAAAAAATTGGCAATTTAGAGTAAATGCCAAATTTATAAGTCTTGGTATGAATTATTTATGCAATACTAATTATATTTTAAGTAAGAGTGATATAAAAGATATCGAAAATGTATTATTTGAAAATTTTAAGCAGGATTGGTTAAGAAAATTGATGTCTTATGATACAATTACATTACGAACTTACAGAGAATTTAAATGTATATATGGTGTTGAGAATTATTTGATTAAAAATATGCCTGGTAAATACATGAGTGATATGTCTAAATTTCGGTGTGGCGTCGCACCTATTCGAATAGAAACGGGGAGATATGAGAATATTTGTTTAGAGAAAAGGTTGTGCTTTAATTGTAATGCAATTGAAAATGAAAAACGTGTGTTATTGCAATGTCCAATATATGCAGATTTACGTGATAGACTTTTTAATCGCGCTAGTCACTTTGACGATAGTTTTATGAATATGTTTGATCATGGAAGTAAAATGAATATAATAAAGTCAATATAATACTTCCATGTTTTGATGATGAAAAACTTATATTTATGTTTAATAATGATGATATGCAATTTTACACTGCCAAAATCTGCCACGATATATTATTAAAAAGAAAAAGTGTTTTATATGTTTAATGCTTGTATATACATTTCTTTTATGTTAAAATGTTTTAATCATTTTCTCATTACTCCTTTTAGAATGGATTATGTATAAGCTGTTGTTTACCTTTTATATATGTCTATATAACAAACAGGTTTAATGCTTGTATATACATTTCTTTAATGTATATGTGTTTTTAAGGGAGAGATCCGTTTGCGCCAAAAATGCGTCCTTTTGCGCCACAACTTTTTTCTCCAATGCTACGTTTGCGCCACTTGTTTTAAAATTACATGGTATCATTTGCGCCAAAAATAAAACATACGTTTGCGCTAATTAGAAGAAAAATGACTTCCCTCCTCCTTTATTCGGACTTAAACCGGCAGTTTACACGGCACATGTTTCCTTCCTGAAACATACTTTCTTCTTACTGCTGCTGCATGGGTACGTCCCAATTTAATGTATGTAGTAGCTTGTAACTTCATTTTATTGTCCAAAATGACAAACATTGAAGGATGAAACAGGGAACAAAGCACTGTGTCATCAACATATGTGGCTAAAACATAATCAGCAAAAGCTTCTATTTTCTTCTCTTTTGGCATATCTTGTATTAAATATTCAGCAAATCAATAAGTTTGCTTCTCTCTCTGTAAATGGACTGTCTAATGCATTTTAAGTCATTTCTCTCCAGATGCTCATCTTCATGGTGAGATATCTCCGAACATATGATACTTTTTAAGCCAAAAATGAGAATAAATATGTATTAATCATTGATATTTATGATAGATATGTGTACAGGTAAATTGGCGCAAATGAGTTCCGAACATTGGCGCAATTGATACATTTGGAAAACAAAATTTGGCGCAAATGATACCCCTGGAAAATAGTAATTGGCGCAAAAAGGACTGCTGCCGTTTTTAATCAGTCTCTCATAACTCTTTTTAGAGTGGCTTATGAATACGCTGTTGTTTACCTTTTATATATGTCTATGTTTTATATGTATGTACATAAGGTGAGACTTTAATAAAGTATTTGTCTTGTCTTGATTATTCATTAAACAGGGTCTAATTATCAATGGAAATTGGACTTTAAACTAGCTTACAGTTAAAGGGAGTACTCTTAGATTGGTACTTAGTGCCTTTTGTTATTTTGTTAGTTTTTGTGCTTAGTACCAATATGACTAAAGCCGTTACATCTGCTTTTAACAATCAGTTCGTTTTTATGTTGTGTTGTTACACCACTGTTCCAGGTTAGGGAAGGGGTGAGGGCTCACAAACTTGTCTATGAATTATCCCCTCTACATTCTTTTGGTGCCTGTTCTACTGAAGCCAGGAGCCTGTAGTCTAGGAATTCTAGATACCGTTCGGCACCCGAGAAAGACACTTTGGCACCAAGACAAATCGGCACCTCATAAAGATTAAATCAACCTTGTGTTATTAGCTTTCAGACCTTATTAAATCCTTGTTCAAAATATGTTGAATACACAATTAAAATTACATGGGACTGATGTAGGTTTGTATGCATGACCTCAATTTGCAAGTTTAGTGTAAATATAGCAAATATTTTCTACTGTTTTTACAATTACCTATTGAATTTTTAAAGTTCTACGACATTATTGTATATGGTATCTTAGATGAAGTATCTTATGAAGTGGTTTATTCTTTTTGATGTTTATTGGTGAAGACTGTATTGCAGCTTAGTCGTTTGGGTTGCTGTCTCATTTGTGTGTATTCTTCATGCATGGATATTGATTTCAAGGAGATTATAGACTTCATCATGCATATACTAGTATGTAATGCACAGTTTTATTCCGATGGTTTTCAAGTATTTAATTAATAAAACACATGATGCATTTTATGCGTATGGCTTGTAATGTTAAAACAATAAAATATAGTTTTCATGTATTTTGTTGTCTTTAGAGATGTAAGGATCAAACGATAACCCAAGCTACAAACACAAAGTGTACACTTTTGATCTTCATTGAGAAATTATCAAAACCCATTATAAACTTAAGGGCGACCTACATTTGCGAGAATTTGAATATGACAAGCATTACGTTAGGCGAATTTACCTGCAATTTACTTGAGTTTTTACCTTGGATTTAATCCTGAGAATAACCTGAATTTTACGTTTTTGTTTTAGGAAAATTAGTTATCTCGTTGGTTGTTGTTTATCATATTTGTTTTTCGTTTATTGTTTTGAACATAAATTGGCAATCATACTACATCTTCTTATTTCTTATATTAATAAATATATATATGAAAGAAGTCTTTATTTGTTTATATAAAAATTAAAAAACCCTACATTTACGTAAAAGAAAAGTTTTGAATAAAATACAGTGAATATCCTGGAAAGGAACATTCAAAGTATACAGTCATGAATAAAACACAGTATACATGTATATGATATCTACAAGAACCTCCATAAATCAGTCTTTGTCTGGTACATGTACTCTAGCCATTTCAGATAACGTTGGCGGGAAATTCCCCAGTTTGAAACTTCAAAAATTGTTGAACAGTAAACTGAATTTTGTCTTTGTCTTTGCGCTTTACAAGAGCTTGGTTATCGCTACCGCGAATTCTTATGTAAGTAGTAGCCTGAACTTGCTGTATAATCTCAATGGAGGTGTAGATGCTGGATGAGTAGAGCAAACCTGTTCAATGTAATGGTTTTGAAAATACTCTTGCCCATTGTTGGTATGTTTTGTGGCTAAAACAAATTTTTAAAATAATTAAAAGTAAATTTATTTAATTTCGGCAATCATAGTTTGTTTATAAAAAAGTCAAGGATTTCTTTTTATATATTATTTTAATTAATCTGCGCAAACATAGTGGATTTTCAACAGGTAAATTTCAAGCAAATGTGGATTTTTTTTCACGCAAACGTAGGACAAATTCGCACAAACGTAACGCACCGAAACTTACATAAAATATTGATTAATGCAAAACTACAATTAATCATGATTATCAAATTTATTTTGCATATTTTATTTAAGGATTTTGATATTACTGTAAAAATTCTGGAAATTCAGGAAAATATGGAGAAAAAATGTGGTGCCGAATTTTCTTGGTCCCGAAATGTCTTGATGCCCCGAAACTGTGCCGAAATGTCTTCGGACCTGGGTGCCGAAGTCCTGTACTTGTTGATAGTTCAATAATTGTTTTTCTTTTATGTTTTCTGTTTTTTTGGTACAATTTCATTTTGTATTTTTGAGAATTTTGTGTTGATAATAGTTCTTTGATATGTTTTTTAAACTCATTCACTGCTTTTTTTGGACTTAGGTCTATGTAGAGCTTGACCAATTGTAATACTGTCTATTGTTGAGGACCCTATGTTGACCTCTGGTGGTCTTTTTGTTTATTGTGTCATTGATTAGCTGTCTCATTTATGTTTAACTCACATTTTTTCTCTCATATTTTTGGTGAAATGTCTATTATGTTTAACATGTTGGCTCGCTGCTCTATTGATGTTTACCCCAACATTGTCTTTTAATATTCAAACCATTTCATTTTTTACCCTTCCCGATACTGTTTTATATTTCATAGAGACATGAATCCCTGGCCACCCTTGTTTCTACATCTTAATCAATAAAAAAATAGATAAGCTACACATTTATTAAAGTATCACAAACTTAACAAATATCACAACAGTTAAATAAATATTATGACAAGTTCTGGTCACATGACTCACAATTGTTGTTGACATAAATTAACATTAAACACCAACTTCGAACCTATAACCTGATTTATTTATCAATAAAGCATGTTTTCTTGTCTGAGGATGATCTCTAGATGTATTTTGAATTTTTGTGTCTCATTGACCTTTAACCTATGTGACAATAACTTTTAATTATATGGCTGTTCAAAGGATAAATTGACTCATATTTCAATAAGATAGACAAATGAACAACAATATACCATACTTAATTTCATAATCAACATGTACATAAAACTTGTGTGGACCTTTGGTAAGTTATTCATCAGTTATCATGCCAAGGACTACTTGTAATCAATCCTGTTACCTGTTTTAATGCATCTGTAATTTTAATAATATAAAAAGCTACTTAAATATTTTGACAAAGTATTGAAAGCTGATATATGTAATATAAAAGCTGCACCATTACTTTTAAACTTTATATTTCTAGATGCACATATTTTTGCATTTTAATAAGAAAACAAAAATTCAGCACAAAAATGCTTTAAAATAATTTTCACAAATTGTTTTTTCACGTTGAACACAAACTTCTAGTGCTCAATAAATTTTGCTCATAAAGATTAAATCAATATTATCATTATCAATGAAAGCTGATTATATTGAGTATCTTGATTGAAAAAGTTCTGGGTATTTTGCTCCATTAAATTCATCTTAGTTTCTTCTTCAATTTTTTCTTCTTCAGGTCTCTCTCTAAAAATCACCTATTTGACAACCTTTTCAGAAACTCCCTAGTTTAATATGTCTGACAAGTTTTAAATATCTGCCCGGATTTTTCATTTTTATCGTATCGTATCGTATATATTCATATTTCAGTTTTTTGTACTACGCTCATAAATTACTTCTGTCTTCACCTTTGAACAACAGCAATAGAAGGATTTACATTTCACCATGATTCAGTACTTTTCGTTTGCTTAATACTTCACATTTTACCATGATTCAATGCTTATTTCATGCTAAATGCTTCACATTTCAGCCATTTTACATTCAGATCACACGACTGGATCTAACATTCACATTTTGATCACATGACCTGCTTCACATATTAGACTCTCTATGATCTTCAATATCCCCTACTACTCCACTCTCACAACTCTCTATACATGAGTTACTACGATACATAGACTTAGTATTACTGCCCTCGTTCACTTTCCAGCAGTCATTAGTGTTAGACACAAGATAAATCATGGCTTTTGGAAGTTGGCCTTTCTTGATCAGATAGAAAATCACAATACGGATGAGCATGTGACATATAAGCATGAGACAGGCATACACAAATAATATGTAACATGTGTTTAACAAAATCTGTCTTAATGTACTAACAAGGGGAACTAACTCTGAATGTAAATAATGCACAAATAATCCTTCATCCATTTCTGAAAAATAAATGTATAAATACATTAATAAAATAAGGTTTTTTGCAGTATACATAATGTAAGCACTTGTCCTTTGTTGAGAAGCATATGGTAACATTAATCTCTTTAGTTGAAATCAAACTATGTTTGTGGTGTGCCTTGTTTTAAGTTACTTAAGGCAATAAACAATTATATGCCTTGCTTCCAACCCAAAAACATTTTTTTTGGTCAAAAATTATAAAAGAAATCCTGTTTTCTCTGGTTGTAGAACCTATGCATTCTTTATCCTCTGACTTATTTAGTCATTTGTGATAAAATTGAATGAAGTCATGGAGAAAAGATGTCATAACGTTGGAAATTAGAAATTTTGTCATGAGTGTATGAATTATTAGATGTGTAGTGTAATATATCATCTGACTTGGAGGAAATATGTGATTTTTCTGAATCATGTCAAAAGGGAAAAATTGAACAAAATTTTGACCTTTTTTTTGAGACAGTGATAGGAAACCAACAAACTTTAACTCAAACATTGCAATTGCATCCCAGATTCAAGGAAAGGTAACATTGTTACCTTGTAATGTTCTCCTCTACTATAAAACTAACCTTTAAATGGTGATGATGTAATGTTCCCTTCTTCTATAAGACTAACCTTTAAATGGTGATGATGTAATGTTTCTACTATAAAACTAACCTTTAAATGGTGATGATGTAATGTTCGCCTCTACTATAAAACTAACCTTTATATGGTGTTGATGTAATGTTCTCCTCTACTATAAAACTAACCTTTAAATGATGATGATGTAATGTTCCCTTCTACTATAAAACTAACCTTTAAATGATGATGATGTAATGTTCCCTTCTACTATAAAATTAACCTTTAAATGGTGATGATGTAATGTTCGCCTCTACTATAAAACTAACCTTTAAATGGTGATGATGTAATGTTTGCCTCAACTATAAAACTAACCTTTAAATGGTGATGATGTAATGTTCTCCTCTACTATAAAAATAACCTTTAAATGGTGATGATGTAATGTTCCCTTCTACTATAAAACTAACCTTTAAATGATGATGATGTAATGTTCCCTTCTTCTATAAAATTAACCTTTAAATGGTGATGATGTAATGTTCGCCTCTACTATAAAACTAACCTTTAAATGGTGATGATGTAATGTTCGCCTCTACTATAAAACTAACCTTTAAATGGTGATGATGTAATGTTCGCCTCTACTATAAAACTAACCTTTAAATGGTGATGATGTAATGTTCGCCTCTACTATAAAACTAATCTTTAAATGGTGATGATGTAATGTTCGCCTCTACTATAAAACTAACCTTTAAATGGTGATGATGTAATGTTCGCCTCTACTATAAAACTAACCTTTAAATGGTGATGATGTAATGTTCGCCTCTACTATAAAACTAACCTTTAAATGGTGATGATGTAATGTTCGCCTCTACTATAAAATTAACCTTTAAATGGTGATGATGTAATGTTTGCCTCTACTATAAAATTAACCTTCAAATGGTGATGATGTAATGTTCGCCTCTACTATAAAATTAACCTTTAAATGGTGATGATGTAATGTTCGCCTCTACTATAAAACTAACCTTTAAATGGTGATGATGTAATGTTCGCCTCTACTATAAAACTAACCTTTAAATGATGATGATGTAATGTTCCCCTCTACTATAAAATTAACCTTTAAATGGTGATAATGTAATGTTCGCCTCTACTATAAAACTAACCTTTAAATGGTGATGATGTAATGTTCCCTTCTACTATAAAACTAACCTTTAAATGGTGATGATGTAATGTTCTCCTCTACTATAAAACTAACCTTTAAATGGTGATGATGTAATGTTCCCTTCTACTATAAAACTAACCTTTAAATGGTGATGATGTAATGTTCTCCTCTACTATAAAACTAACCTTTAAATGGTGATGATGTAATGTTCTCCTGTACTATAAAACTAACCTTTAAATGGTGATGTACAGAATGTTCCCCTCTTTAAAATAACCTTCAAATGATGATGATGTAATGTTCCCTTCTACTATAAAACTAACCTTTAAATGATGATGATGTAATGTTCCCTTCTACTATAAAATTAACCTTTAAATGGTGATGATGTAATGTTCCTTTCTACTATAAAATTAACCTTTAAATGGTGATGATGTAATGTTCACCTCTACTATAAGACTAACCTTTAAATGGTGATGATGTAATGTTCTCCTCTACTATAAAACTAACCTGTATATGGTGTTGATGTAATGTTCCCCTCTACTATAAAACTAACCTTTAAATGGTGATGATGTAATGTTCTCCTCTACTATAAAACTAACCTTTAAATGGTGATGATGTAATGTTCCCTTCTACTATAAAATTAACCTTTAAATGATGATGATGTAATGTTCCCTTCTACTATAAAACTAACCTTTAAATGGTGATGATGTAACTGGTAAAAAATTACAAGATGTTATCAGCTCTTGGACCCTCAGTAATGATGGACTACAAATATCTGTATGAGTCATGGAACAGAGGTCTGATAGTATCAGTTGTAATACTTCATTCTACAAAAGTTTATTCCAGTTTATAAAAATTCCATAAAATAACGATGTTTATATTTGGTTATATTTATATTACTGTTGAATCATTATTATTTGTGGGGTACAAATTTTTGTTGATTTTGTGTTCAAGGATGTATAAATATACAGGATTGTATGCAGTCTTTTGGAAGTCCAAGGAAAATAAATTGCTTCGCGGAGCGCAGATGGATAGGACCGCAGAGGTCCAACGCTGAACATTTGGGGCAAAAATGGACACAATATTCGCGCTTGATACAGGTCTGAATTTGGATTGTAACTAAATATTTGACACATAATAGGTTTCTGACACAGAATAACTGTAGTCAAAGAACTTAGAATTGGTTATATGATTTTTTGCTTTTGTGCAATACACTATGCTGTTGCGAATTGACCCCCCCCCAAAAAAAATTGTTTACCCCCCCTTGTTTTTGCAAAAAAAAAAAATATCTGAAGAAATTGTTCCCCCCCCACCCCCCCCAATTTTTTTTTCACCTCCCCTCCCCTTTTCCCCAAAATAATTCTTTCCCTCAAGATATGGTCTTAATCTCAATTAAAATTTCCAATGGAGTTTGCAACCATAATTTCCCATTTAAATACATCATAAAAGTCTTAAAATAGAAAATGACATACATAATCATGGCTAAAATTAATATTCCTTAATCAACATTTTTAAACAGTTACTTCTAATAAAATGCTCCGCTGGGCGCAGCTTGATACGACCGCAGAGGTCGAACCCTGAACAGTTGGGGCAAGTATGGACACAACATTCAAGCTTGATACAGCACTGAATTTGGATTGTGATTAAATATTTGACACAGCATAGGTTTCTGACACAGAATGAATGTGGTCTAAGAACTTAAATTTTTTTAATTTACCTATTCAAACCATATCATTATTATTTGCTTTTATATATAAATCAGAAATAACCAATTTAGAATGGAAAATTTTAAAGAAAAAAAAATCCCTCCCCCAAATGTTTTGAACCCCCTTATGATTCATCACCCCCAAACTCAATCCCAGCCTTCCCTTTGTGGTATGGTACCTTGCAGTACAATTTCAGAGAGATCCATACACTTGAACACAAGTTATTGTCTGGAAACTAGAAAAATGCTTGTTTTTAGGCCCCTTTTTGGCCCCAAATTCCTAAACGTTTAGGGCAATTACCTGCAAACGCAAACCCAGCTTTCCCTTTGTGATATGGAACCTTGTAGTACAATTTCATAAAGATCCATACACTTACACACAAGTTATTGTCCTGAACTAGAAAAATGCTTGTTTTTTGCCCCTTTTTGGCCCCTAATTCCAAAAATTTTGAGGCAATTACCCCAAAATCAATCCCAGCCTTCCCTTTGTGGTATGGTACCTTGCAGTACAATTTCAGAGAGATCCATACACTTGAACACAAGTTATTGTCTGGAAACTAGAAAAATGCTTATTTTTGGCTCCTTTTTGGCCTCTTATTCCTAAACGTTTTGGGCAATTACCCCCAAACTCAATCCCAGCATTCCCTTTTTGATATGGAACCTTGTGGTACAATGTCAGAGAGATCCATACACTAACACACAAGTCATGTCTAGAAGTTACAAAAATGCTTATTTTTGGCCCCTAATTCCTTAACTGTTGGTACTGTTGGTACCATAACCCCCAAAATCAATCCCAACCTTCCTTTTGTGGTATTGAACCTTATGGTAAAATTTCATAGAGATCCATTCACTTAAACTAAAGTTAGAGTGCTAAAAACCAATGTGTCTTCGGACGATGACGTCGACGACGCCAAATTCATACCAATATATGAATAAAAATAAATTGACAGCTATCACTGCAAGACAATACAACATTTATTTATACATAATTTAAAAGCAGTGTAAGGGAGGTAATCCAAACATAACATTGTACTTTTTTTAATTGTCCATTACCCAGGAAACCCTTGTTTTCCCCCTTTTTTGCCCCTATTAAATTCCTAAACGGTTTGAGTCATAACCCGCCAAAGCCAATCCTAACCATACTTTTGTGGTATGGAAACTTGTGGTATAATTTCAGAGAGATCCATACACCGTTCCACAAGTTATTGTCTGGAAACTAGAAAAATGCTTATTTGGGCCCCTAATTCCTAAACTGTTAGGACTATAATCCCCAAAATCAATCCCAACCTTCCTTTTGTGGTTATAAACCTTGTGTTTAAATTTCATAAATTTCTATTTACATTTACTTAAGTTTTTGTCCGAAACCAAATGTCTTCAGATACTGACGACGACAACGTGATACCAATATACGACCGCAAAATTTTTTGCGGTCATATAAAAAATATCCATGACAAGAGTGCACACGCTGAAATGTCTCGCCTTCTTTACTAATCATTGATATTATGTTGATAGTCCTAAATATAAAGCTTTATTACAAATGTCACATAAACTTAACATTAACCAAGTGAACTAAACATTGACCAATGAACCATGAAAATGAGGTCAAGGTCAGATGAACCATGCTAGGCAGGCATGTACAGCTAACAATTCTTCCATACAACAAATATAGTTGACCTATTGCTTATAGTTTAAGAAAAACAGATGAAAACACAAAAACTTAACACTGAGCAATGAACCTTGAAAATGAGGTCAAGGTCAAATAAAACCTGCGTGACTGACATATAGATCATAAAATATTTCCATACACCAAATATAGTTGAACTATTGCATATAGTATTAGAAAAAAAAGACCAAAACTCAAAAACTTAACTTTGACCACTGAACCATGAAAATGAGGTCAAGGTAAGATGACACTTGCCAGCTAGACATGTACACCTTACAATCATTCCATACACCAAATATAGCTGACCTATTGCATGCAGTATTAGAAAAAAAGACCAAAACTCAAAAACTTAACTTTGACCACTGAACCATGAAAATGAGGTCAAGGTCAGAAGACACCTGCCAGCTAGACATGTACACCTTACAATCATTCCATACACCAAATATAGTAGACCTATTGCATACAGAATAAGAAAAACAGACCAAAACACAAAAACTTAACTATAACAACTGAACCATGAAAATGAGGTCAAGGTCAGATGACACCTGCCAGCTAGACATGTACACCTTACAATCATTCCATACACCAAATATAGTAGACCTATTGCATACAGTATAAGAAAAACAGACCACAACACAAAAACTTAACTATAACCACTGAACCATGAAAATGAGGTCAAGGTCAGATGACACCTGCCAGTTGGACATGTACACCTTACAGTCCTTCCATACACCGAATATACTAGACCTATTGCTTATAGTATCTGAGATATGGACTTGACCACGAAAACTTAACCTTGTTCACTGATCCATGAAATGAGGTCGAGGTCAAGTGAAAACTGTCTGACAGGCATGAGGACCTTGCAAGGTACGCACATACCAAATATAGTTATCCTATTACTTATAATAAGAGAGAATTTAACATTACAAAAAATCTGAACTTTTTTTTCAAGTAGTCACTGAACCATGAAAATGAGGTCAAGGACATTGGACATGTGACTGACGGAAACTTCGTAACATGAGGCATCCATATACAAAGTATGAAGCATCCAGGTCTTCCATCTTCTAAAATATAAAGCTTTTAATAAGTTAGCTAACGCCGCCGCCGCCGGATCACTATCCCTAAGTCGAGCTTTCTGCGACAAAAGTCGCAGGCTCGACAAAAATGTGTACCCATGATAATAAATCAATCCATGCTGATGTATTTTTTAGTTGCCATCTCATTGTCATTTAATGCAAGTCTCTTTTATTCATAATTAGATATGTGAAGTAATGAGTGAAATGTATAATTGGTGTTGATGAATATTGAATAGCATGGCTTAAGTTGAGGTTGGGAGCTATATAAATCATTCTGTGAGACGTAACAAGTTAAGTTCATCATTGAAGACCTTTTAGCCAGTACACTTGTGTCAAGATAAAGTACTACAATAAAGTGCTAATATTTCCATGTTTCTTTTGCAATTGTTGTTGCATGAACATCTGTCCCTTGTGCATTTTCACACTCATACATTGCCTGGTGTTGTAAAAAATACAGTTAAAGTTAAAACCTATTGTTCTCTTCAGTTACATGAAATCCAATTATTACCAAAACTTTCATATAATGAAAATACCAAGAAGCTAAAATTGTACAAACATGCAACTTTGTTCATATTATTAGCTCATAGTCACCTCTGCTGAATTTAATTATAATTTGATAAATACCAAACAATCAATAAGTTGCTTGGTGTAGAAATTTTAATAATTACCTGTGTATTTATTGTACTGGTCAGAAAATGGTTAATGGCTGCCACTTCTGAATCAACCAATGCTTTGTGCTCTTTCAAAATAATGTTGAGGTCAGAGGTAACATCTATTAATAAACTATTTGTAATGTCAACCTGTCTATGTAACTGTGGAATGATGGATTTAGTGTCTATGAGAAATGTAGCTGTTTCTATGCTAACCAAGTCTGAAGTAGCCTTTGTAACTAAACAAATCACTAAAACGAAAGCTCCGACTAGAACAAACCTCCACAGGATAGGAGCAATTAAATGTTTGTAAAGAAAAGTTGACAAAGTAAAAATAGTTCTAGCTACAAATGAGTGTGGAGTACTCTCTGTGTACGATATACGTTTCTGTTTTTGTTTTTTATTCCAGATTTCTCTCAGGATTTCCTGTTTGGATTTCTGAGCAGTATTGGCATACAATTGAATAGGATCATTTTTACCGGACCACATGTCTTCTTTGTTTTCTGAATAAAAGTTGTAAGGATTTTCTTTTGAGGCATGTTCTAGTTTACGATTATTACATCCTGTTTGCCAAAACTGAATTTTTTCAGCCACATGGTCTGTAGGTACTTTGATATCCACTCCCATTTTAGCCTTGCGTAATATTTTCCATAACCACACAAATCTATAGCCTAACATGAAAGCATCCATAATAATAAATAAACATATGAAAACTGGTAGTATAATTTGTTTCATACGACTGATCATCTTTGCTTTAGACATCATTTTATCATCCTGTGGTTCATTAGACCTTCCGTCTGATGATGAGTTAGTATTAACCCATAATGTTTCTGCAGCCTCTAGAATTTGTGATTTGAATTCTGATTTATAGTTAACAGGTAACTCTGGATCCTTTTTCAATAGTACTGTTCCAGGTGATACTTGTAGTCCTGCAGGTATAAGTTCTTCTACAGACTTCTTCAGTCTGAAATATAAACAGTTATAATCAATACTTATGCAATCTAAATTCAATACAAAAACTATGTCACTTCACTTGTTAGAATCTGACAAAGCTCTGATCTACTGAATACAATCTTATTCAAATACAGTTCCCTTGTCAAGGCTTCACATGTAAGAATCTGACAAAGCTCTGTTCTACTGAATAAAATCTCTTATTCAAATACAGATCCCTTGTCAAGGCTTCACATGTAAGAGTCTGACAAAGCTCTGTTCTACTGAATAAAATCTTATTCAAATACAGATCCCTTGTCAAGGTTTCACATGTAAGAGTCTGACAAAGCTCTGTTCTACTGAATAAAATCTTATTCAAATACAGTTCCCTTGTCAAGGCTTCACATGTAAGAATCTGACAAAGCTCTGTTCTACTGAATAAAATCTTTTTCAAATACAGATCCCTTGTCAAGACTTCACATGTAAGAGTCTGACAAATCTCTGTTCTACTGAATAAAATCTTATTCAAATACAGACCCCTTGTCAAGGCTTCACTTGTAAGAATCTGACAAAGCTCTGTTCTATAAAATAAAATTTTATCAAAATACAGATCCCTTGTCAAGGCTTCACTTGTAAGAATCTGACAAAGCTCTGTTCTACTGAATAAAATCTTATTCAAATACAGATCCCTTGTCAAGACTTCACATGTAAGAGTCTGACAAATCTCTGTTCTACAGAATAAAATCTTATTCAAATACAGATCCCTTGTCAAGACTTCACATGTAAGATTCTGACAAATCTCTGTTCTACTGAATAAAATCTTATTCAAATACAGATCCCTTGTCAAGGTTTCACATGTAAGAGTCTGACAAAGCTCTGTTCTACTGAATAAAATCTTGTTCAAATACAGATCCCTTGTCAAGGCTTCACTTGTAAGAATCTGACAAAGCTCTGTTCTACTGAATAAAATTTAATCAAAATACAGATCCCTTGTCAAGGCTTCACTTACAAGAATCTGAAAAAGCTCTGTTCTACTGAATAAAATCTTATTCAAATACAGTTCCCTTGTCAAGGTTCACTTGTTAGAATCTGACAAGGTTCTGTTCTACTGAATAAGATTTAATTAAAATACAGATCCCTTGTCAAGGCTTCACTTGTAAGAATCTGACAAAGTTGTGGTCTACTGAATAAAATTTTATCAAAATACAGATCCCTTGTCAAGGCTTCACTTGTAAGAATCTGACAAAGCTCTGTTCTACTGAATAAAATTTCTTATTCAAATACAGATCCCTTGTCAAGGCTTCACTTGTAAGAATCTGACAAAGCTCTGTTCTACAAAATAAAATTTTATCAAAATACAGATCCTTTGTCAAGACTTCACTTGTAAGAATCTGACAAAGCTCTGTTCTACTGAATAAAATCTAATTCAAATACAGATCCCTTGTCAAGAATTCACATGTAAGAGTCTGACAAATCTCTGTTCTACAGAATAAAATCTTATTCAAATACAGATCCCTTGTCAAGACTTCACATGTAAGAGTCTGACAAATCTCTGCTCTACTGAATAAAATCTTATTCAAATACAGATCCCTTGTCAAGGTTTCACATGTAAGAGTCTGACAAAGCTCTGTTCTACTGAATATAATCTTATTCAAATACAGATCCCTTGTCAAGGCTTCACTTGTAAGAATCTGACAAAGCTCTGTTCTACTGAATAAAATTTAATTAAAATACAGATCCCTTGTCAAGGCTTCACTTGTAAGAATCTGACAAAGCTCTGTTCTACTGAATAAAATCTTATTCAAATACAGTTCCCTTGTCAAGGTTCACTTGTTAGAATCTGACAAAGTTCTGTTCTACTGAATAAGATTTAATTAAAATACAGATCCCTTGTCAAGGCTTCACTTGTAAGAATCTGACAAAGTTGTGTTCTACTGAATAAAATTTTATCAAAATACAGATCCCTTGTCAAGGCTTCACTTGTAAGAATCTGACAAAGCTCTGTTCTACTGAATAAAATTTCTTATTCAAATACAGATCCCTTGTCAAGGCTTCACATCTAAGAGTCTGACAAAGCTCTGTTCTACTGAATAAAATCTTATTCAAATAAAGATCCCTTGTCAAGGTTTTACATGTATTAAGAGTCTGACAAAGCTCTGTTCTACTGAATAAAATCTTATCAAATACAGATCCCTTTTCAAGGCTTCACTTGTAAGAATCTGACAAAGCTCTGTTCTACTGGATTAAATCTTATCAAAATACAGATCCCTTGTCCACACTTCACTAACAAGAATCTGACAAAGCTCTGTTCTACTGAATAAAATCTTATTAAAATACAGATCCCTTCACAAGGCTTTACCTACACCTTTCTGTTTTGATATCATTGCATCAACCAAATCAACCTGAACATTTTTGAAGCTGTATAATATAACTGCTAATCCCAATGATTTCTAAAATGTATTCAAATCAAAATATAAAACAAATCCTGGTCAGATACTTGTAAGCTATGCCTGGTCACACAATCTATATTTCAATCAATTTCATATTCATAGACATAAATATTTCTGAGTATATAACGTTTTTTTTGTAATATTGAAATATTATATAACTTTCTTGGTAATGTTTTATATCTTATTCACTGCAACAATTTTGTCTCTATGGAATATTTACTTGGTTATACAGAAGTACTTTACTCTATTTGCCTGATTTACTACCATAAATTGGCCACTAGGAATTAATACTTGGCAATATTGAAATATGTAATGTTTGCTTCATCTTATACCATAAATTGGTGCAAATGAAATTGAATCAAATTGACCACCAGGGAATATTTTCTTGGTAATATAGAAATATATTTTTTTCTCACTTTTTATTAATATAAATCAATCACTAGGGAAAATTCTAATGGTAATATATAAATATTTATATTCTTGCCTTAATTTCTACCATAGGTTGGCCATTAGATAATATTTACCATTTACCTTATTTACTACCATAGTTGATCACTAGGAATATTTGTAATTTGCCGTATTTACTACTGGTAATATGAGAATATTGTATGACTTATTTAATACCATAAATTGGCCCATATGGAATTTTCACTACTATAAATTTGTCACTATGGAATATTTACTTGACAATACAGAAATATTAAAGGGGCAAGAAACATCGATGATGAATTATTCACTTGCAAGTGAATAATTCGACCACATTAAATTTGTATTCATGTGACCTTCAATTTAACCCCTTAGCTAGAGATGGGTTACACTAAATTAGGCATGTTCAGCTATCAAAAGGAAAAGTATGTCAACATTGAAATTGAAACAAGTGTAAACCATTTGGTTGACTGATTCGATCCACAAAAACTCAGTCTTATACAGTAAAAAAGATGATTAACATAATTTTTCTAACCTATAAAATGAAATCAAACCGACCTAGAAAAATCCAATTGGACGTGTTCGCTATCTTTTTATATCTATATTAATGTTTATATCAGATTATACTTATATGACCATCGGCAGTCTTCGAAGGTCACCTCCATGGTTAATTAAAAGGCATCTAGACTAAAATACATACTAAATGCTGGTACATATTATGGAGTCCATGCATCATAAATTGTTTGTTTTAGACTTTTTATAATATGGATATATGTTTAAGTATGCTATAAATCAAATATGAGAATTTGAGTCAAATTGGTGAACATAAATTTCTCAGCTAATGCCCCTTTAGTATTTTATCATTTTCAAATATAAATCAGTCACTTCAGAATATTCCATTAATAAAACAGAGATATTTATATTTTTACTTTTTTTCCTATAAAAAATTGTCCAGTTTTTTTAAATGTGAAATATGGATATGTTTTTATTTACCTATTCTTTATAATGTCCTTAAAATTAAGAACTGGTTCCACACCATCGACTTCAAGCCACTTCATAAAGTCCTTCAATCCCTGGAATGTCTTCTCCTCTCCCATAATAAACTGCTGATCAGCAAATCTCTCCTTAGAGAATTTTAGCCATGAATTATCCCTAAAGTTCTCAAGAAGTTCAATGTACTTTCCCTGTGTATTATCAAAATGTTTATCTAACACAGAGTCAGTTTCAGTTAAAAATTTCTGAAATTTATCAGCAATTAGTTTTGATTTTTCAGTTATGCTAATATCTATAGCAGTTTTTACTAAACCCTGACCACTATAAAACTTATTTAAAACATCCTGAACATTTTTTCTGATGGATTTATCTATTCTTGCTACATCCTGTTTAAGATGTGCTGAGCAAGCTCTCATACGATTAAATGTTCCATTGAATGCATTGACTAGTTCCTGGTCTTCGTATTGACTGATTTTGGCCATATGACTGCTAACAGATTCATGAATTTTTGCACTAGTATTTGATACAATTGTTAAATTACTAACAAGAGGTCCCTGGACTAAATAGAACACTCCTAAAAACATCGAAAATGTGAACATAAAGGCATACACAATATATAGTGTACATAATGTACATGACACATGTTTTGAAACTGGTTTTGAAAACAAGGTCAAGGTCAAAGGTTGGTTGACATTTCTCTCATCATCTTTAGCACCAATATAGGTGGTCGTCTGTGGACTAATGTATTTCTTGACCTCTGGAGTTTGAATTGGTCGCTGTCTTTTGATTACCAAAAAGGCTGCAACAAATGCTGAGAAAACAATGGATGTTATGATCAATGTAGCAATGATGGGTAGCCATGGAAACTGGTACAACTGATTTGTTGACTCAGTTAGAGGATACTCTGAAGGTGGATAAAATGGTGGATGCATCATAGACAATAAAACATAGTGACTGATGTAAGAATCATTAATCCGAGCAACAAACACATTTGGCAAGTCTGTATTTGGTGTCTTCAGGTCGAAGGTCAAATGAAATTCTACAGGACATTTGACAAACACATCGAAATGAGCCAATTTTCCTTCCATAAACTGGTCATACATATCAACGGTCAGATATCCTGGACAAGACTGTAGTTTCCCTATAAAACAAAAAACATAATCATACCATTGACTTAATGACCAATCTCTACCATAACATTATAGTTATATGAAATAAACTGTTAACACAGAGATATGTCTCGCCTTTTTGTTATTTTGATAATGCAAATGTTAAAATTAAAAAAGCAATACTTTAACATGCAAGTAATGCAAATATTCAAAGTCAATGAACCATGACTGAAGGTACAGGGCTGAACAATCTCCATGGAAATGAGATGTGCCAATACTAATACAACTGCATACCAAATACCATTGACTTATCATAAGTCGTTCCCTTTAAACAAACCTAAACACAAATATTAACTTGTAAACTATGTAAAGTTTGAAAGTCAATGAGCCCTGATGAGGGGGTGGGGCTATATAATCTCCATGAAAATGAGACTTGCAAATGCCTTTACATTTGCGTACCAAATATTATTGACTTAACATTAGTGGTTCATCTTTGACTGATCTAATCGCAAACTAATACATGTAAACTAAGCAAAAGTTTCAAGGTCAATAGACTATGACTGGGGGATAAATATTCTCCATGGAAATGAGATGTGCCAATGCTTATAAACTGAATACCAACAAGAAATGATTGTAACAGGATGCTGTTACGAAGTCTCCCAAACGAAGCTCCCATAATTCGTAATTCCCAGGGTCGCCTGACATTGGGCAACGTCTAGTGAAAATTGGTTTGGTCCAGTAAAGTTATATGCATTAGTGATGCCTGGGGAATAACCTTGTATATCATTCAAATCATCTTGGCATGACAAACCAGAATATATATGGTTTAGGGGTGGGGATCTCGACCATTTACAAGATATAAGAACTTTCTCAAATGGCAGGGGGTGGGGATGACCCCTGGGGACTAACCCTGTATATCATTCAAACCATCTGAACATGACAAACCAGAATATATATGGTTTAGGGGTGGGGATCTTGACCACTTAGAAGATATTAGAACTTTCTTAAATGGCAGAGGGTCGGGATGACCCCTGGGGACTAACCCTGTATATCATTCAAACCATCTTAGCATGACAAACCAGAATATATATGGTTTAGGGGTGGGGATCTCGACCACTTAGAAGATATTAGAACTTTCTTAAATGGCAGGGGGTGGGGGTGACCCCTGGGGACTAACCCTGTATTTCATTTGATGTGCTTTATCATGACAAACCAGAATATATATGGTTTAGGGGTGGGGATCTCGACCATTTACAAGATATTAGAACTTTCTCAAATGGCAGGGGGTCGGGATGACCCCTGGGGAATAACCCTGTATATCATTCAAACCATCTTAACATGACAAACCAGAATATATATGGTTTAGGGGTGGGGATCTTGACCACCTACAAGGTATAAGAACTTTCTTAAATGGCAGGGGGTGGGGGTGACCTCTGGGGACTAACCCTGTATTTCATTTGATGTGCTTTATCATGACAAACCAGAATATATATAGTTTAGGGGTGGGGATCTCGACCATTTACAAGATATTAGAACTTTCTTAAATGGCAGGGGGTCGGGATGACCCCTGGGGAATAACCCTGTATATCATTCAAACCATCTTAGCATGACAAACCAGAATATATATGGTTTAGGGGTGGGGATCTTGACCACTTAGAAGATATTAGAACTTTCTTAAATGGCAGGGGATGGGGGTGACCCCTGGGGACTAACCCTGTATTTCATCTGATGTGCTTTATCATGACAAACCAGAATATATATGGTTTAGGGGTGGGGATCTCGACCATTTACAAGATATTAGAACTTTCTCAAATGGCAGGGGGTCGGGATGACCCCTGGGGACTAACCCTGTATATCATTCAAACCATCTTAGCATGACAAACCAGAATATATATGGTTTAGGGGTGGGGATCTTGACCACTTACAAGGTATTAGAACTTTCTTAAATGGCAGGGGGTGGGGGTGACCCCTGGGGACTAACCCTGTATTTCATTAAATGGGCTTTATCATTTAGAACATTTTCAATTAAAAAGATTGTGTCTATCACAAACGGTTTTCAATTTATAATCATTTGAAAATTTTTAAAAATAAAATCCCATAGGGTTCTATAGTAAAACCCTCTTTTCTTTTTGCCCCTCAAAGTACCCCTTTATAAACCCCATTGCACAAACAAAACCCTGATTGCACCACTAGACATGTTAGTCTTACATATTGTGAAACCCTAAGTTAATCTGACAAGCGGTTTTGGAGAACGGGTGCGGACAAGTTCAAATTTAAAAGCGGCGGAAGAAGAAGAAGAAGAAGAAGAATAATAATAATAATAACAAGAAATGATTGTAACAGGATGCTGTTACGAAGTCTCCCAAACGAAGCTCCCATAATTCGTAATTCCCAGGGTCGCCTGACATTGGGCAAAGTCCAGTGAAAATTGGTTTGGTCCAGTAAAGTTATATGCATTAGTGATGCCTGGGGACTAACCCTGTATATCATTCAAATCATCTTGGCATGACAAACCAGAATATATATGGTTTAGGGGTGGGGATCTTGACCATTTACAAGATATTAGAACTTTCTCAAATGGCAGGGGGTCGGGATGACCCCTGGGGACTAACCCTGTATATTATTCAAACCATCTTAGCATGACAAACCAGAATATATATGGTTTAGGGGTGGGGATCTTGACCACTTACAAGATATTATAACTTTCTTAAATGGCATGGGGTGGGGGTGACCCCTGGGGACTAACCCTGTATTTCATTTTATGTGCTTTATCATGACAAACCAGAATATATATGGTTTAGGGGTGGGGATCTCGACCATTTACAAGATATTAGAACTTTCACAAATGGCCGGGGGACGGGATGACCCCTGGGGACTAACCCTGTATATCATTCAAACCATCTTAGCATGACAAACCAGAATAGATATGGTTTAGGGGTGGGGATCTCAACCATTTACAAGATATTAGAACTTTCTCAAATGGCAGGGGGTCGGGATGACCCCTGGGGACTAACCCTGTATATCATTCAAACCATCTTAGCATGACAAACCAGAATATATATGGTTTAGGGGTGGGGATCTCGACCATTTACAAGATATTAGAACTTTCTCAAATGGCAGGGGGTCGGGATGACCCCTGGGGACTAACCCTGTATATCATTCAAACCATCTTAGCATGACAAACCAGAATATATATGGTTTAGTGGTGGGGATCTTGACCACTTACAATGTATTAGAAGTTTCTTAAATGGCAGGGGGTGGGGATGACCCCTGGGGACTAACCCTGTATTTCATTTAATGGGTTTTATCATTTAGAACATTTTCAATTAAAAAGATTGTGTCTATCACAAACGGTTTTCAATTTATAATCATTTGAAATTTAAAAAAAATAAAATCCCATAGGGTTCTATAGTAAAACCCTCTTTTCTTTTTGCCCCTCAAAGTACCCCTTTATAAACCCCATTGCACAAACAAAACCCTGATTGCACCACTAGACATGTTAATCTAACATATTGTGAAACCCTAAGTTAATCTGACAAGCGGTTTTGGAGAACGGGTGCGGACAAGTTCAAATTTAAAAGCGGCGGAAGAGGAAGAGGAAGAAGAATAATAATAATAATAAGAACTGAGCAAAAACAATAAGTCTTCCCAAACTTCGTTTGGGAGACTTAATAATAATAAGAACTGAGCAAAAACAATAAGTCTTCCCAAACTTCGTTTGGGAGACTTAATTATCATTGACCTACCACAAATGGTTCCCCTTAGACTGACCTAATCACAAACTAATACATTGTAAACTAAGCAAAAGCTTCAAAGTCAATAGACCAGACTAAGGGGGCAGGGTCAAATAATCTCCATGGAAATGAGATATGCCAATGCTTATAAAACTGCATACCAAATATCATTGATCTACCACTAGAGGTTCCCCATAAAATGACCTAATCACAAACTAATACATGTAATCTAAGCAAAAGTTTCAAGGTCAATAGACCATGACTGAGGAGGCGAGGTCAAATAATCTCCATGGAAATGAGATATGCCAATGCTTATACAACTGCATACCAAATATCGTTGACCTACCACTAGTGGTTCACCATAAACTAGACCTAATCATAAACTAATACATGTAAACTAAGCAAAAGTTTCAAAGTCAATAGACCATGACTGAGGGGAAAGGGTCAAATAATCTCCATGGAAATGAGATGAGTCAATGCTAATACAACTGCATACCAAATATCATTGACCTACCACTAGTGGTTCACCATAAACTAGACCTAATCACAAACTAATACATTGTTGATGCCGGGTACCCAAATTGCACTAATTTTGGCAGTTTTCACCTATACCTTCATTCAAGAAACAGACAAAAGTTTCCATTCTGTGTTTATTTTGTAAATGTATCCTTAGTTCATACTGAATCATAGAAAAATAGGGTTGAACCTACATCAATACAACCTAAGATTCTGTAATGAGGAGTACCTAAATTGCAAACATTCTTATCTTCTCATTCTTAAAAATATTTTTTCACTGGATACTTCATCTGTTGATATATTATGTAACACTTTTGTGTATATTTAAGTATAATTAGCTATGTTGAAAGATGTGCCAAATGGCAAATTATACAAATACAAATTGTTCAGCCTCTATGATTAACTATAAGATTTCCTTTGCTTTACTGCAAAATGGGTGAAAATTCGGTACTCGGTGCAATTTGGGCACTGTGACTTCAGTTGTGTATGAATTCAGCTGACAATATCAAATCTATCATAAAGACTATTGTTATCTTGTAAACTCTCATTCTGATTCTAAATACAGATTATGATGTTTCAACTGCTAATAAGAATACATTGACATCCTATATTGTTTCCAGATAAATTCATGGCATACATGTTCAAAAACTAGTTTAACCAAACAAAATGTCAGGAACCTTGTCAGTGGTTGCCTTTTGTCATATCTTAATGTATTTCATCATATTTTGAATTTGGTATTGGTGGCAGATCTTGATAGTCCCTGTTAAATCCATTCACCACTTATTGAATTCATGGTGAAGAGCTCAACATAATGTATAGACACATGTTAAGTTATTGACCTTTTGAACTTCAGATATCTTTTTTATATGCTGTCTCATTGTTATGTATACCCACATCTCCTTTTATTCATAGACAGACAATGACTGAAGGAGAAATAAGGAAAGGAAATGTTTAATCAGAGAAACTAGTAACTAAAGATAAGTCATGGTTTTTATTATCTTTTCACAACTAAAAGAATAAAACAAAAGGCTAAGCATACCTTGTACTTTTATAGTCCACAAGCCTGTTTTAGGATTCCACACTAATCCACCAGACACAGAACTTCCATCTAAGACTGATTTTGGCAGATCATCTTTGAAGTGAGTCAAAATGGAAGAATTATCTAAATATAAAAATAAACGTAATGAATGATAGGGCAAAGAAAAAATTTCTTGTTATATATTGGGTCATTTTCTAGTAATTCATGAAATCTTTTGTTTTGTGTACTTCCACCTAGAAATGATTTTAATCCTATTATTTCCACAGTACTTAATATTTGTATCAGATGTAGTCTATGAATTATATACTGGATATATTTATTCCTAGAATGACCCACAAACTTTCAAATTTTCATAAAAGAAACCGTTATATTCACCAGCTGACCTTTACCGCTTTTTCTAATTTGAAGATGGCTTGATGAAAATTGTTATGTAAACACTTAATTTCAATTTCAGTTTGTCATTATCTACTTTTAATATATGCATTTTGAAATAAAACAATATCTTGAAGCTTATCTGAAAACTTGGAAAAGATCTGACCAGTTATAAGTTAATATAAATCTATGAGTTTTTGTTCCACCTACCAATAAACATTCTAATATAGGCTGATCTAGTAATGTTATATACTGGTGTCTCATACTCAATTCCAGCTCCTGTTATAGTTATTGATGGATCCACACGGATGCTAGATGGTCCGTAGAGTGGTTGTGGAGGATAAATATCGGAGAAATTCTTCTCAATACAACCACCTTTTGAGAAAGTAGAAGAACTATACATAAATGGCCGCTCCACCTGGATGTTTGTAGAGTAAACATTACTTAATCCAAGACTTGATCTGTGTGGACGTACCCTGAACTTCTTCCTCTTATTAAAATCATGTGGTTTTTTCAATCCATGCACTTGAAATTTGGTTGGCCTGTGTGTTATTTTATCATTCTCAGAACCAATAAGAATAATTTCATCACTTATTTTTGGAAAAGAATAGTGTGATGCTTTAATAAACTCTGATGTAAACACCCCTCTCTCGTTGAAGGATATATCACCCTTAGCGAATTTGACCCTTTTTGGAAGGGTGTAGTCTATCCCTAGCATACGCACTGTGTATTCCATTTGGTATAAATGTCGTGGTTTCTTGTACTTCAAGTGACACAAGAATCTATCATTTACTGACGAGAACACCGGCTCCAAGACAAAATTATGAATATCACCTGCAAAATAACAAAGATATATTTATAATAAGAGAATAAAAAACATACAAAATAACAAAATATTGAAATCTAGAGGTCAGCATACATTTATGCCCAATACGAAATTACCAAATATCAATATCTACAGGTTACCATACATTTATGTCCAGATCAAAAATCACCAAATATCAATATCTACAAGTCACCATACATTTACAATTCTCATTTAAAGCCTTATATTTACTATGTCCCTTTCTGTAACAGAAAAAATATTCTAAAATTTACACTTTGAACAGACAATATTAGAATAAAAAATCATTTATAAAAATATATTTGCTCATAGGATTCAATAATTGTTTTTCCAGATAGGAATAAAAGAAGATGTTGAGTCAAAAAAAATGAGACTGAAACCCAACAATACAAGTAAAATCAAATATGTCTTTTAAATAATATACAGACTTGGCTATAATAGTTCCAATTTCTAAAACACTAATATTGTAATATTCAAAAGAAAATATGTCAAAAATCAACATATTTTAACAATGGTAATTTAGTTTTACTGAATTGAACTCCTGAATATGTAATTGAAGATTTGAAAATATTGAAATTATGAGCATATATATGGTATTGACAATTGACTATTGTTGAAGATTTTATACTGACCTCTACAAGCCTTTATTTTGTGTTGTTGGGGTCACTATCTCATTGATATATATCCCACATCTCCTTTTTTTATATTAATTAGAACAACTAAAATATCTTGTCCTAATATTTAATGGGAGCTAACTCTTACCAGAAGCACATTCCACAGGCTTTTTAGGACAATCATCACTGAAAGACTTCTGACAGCTTCTTTGTGTGTAACAATTTATATCACAACACTGACCTGGAAATAAAATTGAATTTTAAAAATCTGCAATAAACTTGACAAACTAATAAAACCTTTCTATTTGTTGTGTATCAAATTATGAATACAGAATTATCATTGTAGATTTAGCAATATTGAAGATTTTTTATGTTAAATTCATACATTTTTTTAAATGTTCATTTTATTTTGGTCGTTGAAGCAGGCCAATCAAAGGGAAATAATTCTTAATAATATTTACAATGGCTCTATAAGAAAAAAGGAAGTACTTTGTCATGAAAATGGAATCTTGAAAAGTTAGATTACAGTTTTATGCGTAATTGTGGAACTAAAAACACTCATACAGACTTCAATATTATTCTCCTGTTATAAAATTGTGCTTAACTATTAAAAACAGACCGATTAAATAAGCTCTACTGTTACTACTGGGCCCTTATTACAAGCAGATTAAGGTGTAAATTGAAGAAATACCTTCATATGAACGACAGTTTGGAGACATCAAACATTTATTACAGTCCTCTGTTGTCTTGTGACAGTCTTCTGTGGGGTAGGTAAAATTACTGATCTCCTCTGGTATAAGTCCAAAAGTATCCATAAACAAGGAGGTTGTATGTGTACAATAGATATTATTCTTTCTGTGTTCAAATCTCTCAAAATATTGCTGTAAATTGACATAAACATAGAGGTATTTTTTAAACTGCTACTTCTCTCAAAACATTGCAGAATAAAATTTATTAACTATTTAGACTTAAACATCCTATGTCTCTCTTTTTCAAATTTTTTCAATACCATGTGTTACCAATACCCTCTAGGAATCACAAATGTTCCTAGAGAATCCTTAATCAGGTAATTTGGAGATGAAATGTTTAGAAATCCAAATGTGAAACTAGAGAGGTGATCTAGTGATCACAGATACCCATGCCTGCAGCAACTGAGAGATCATGATTTTGTTTCTATAGCAGTATACTGTGAAATTTTATAAGATGTTTTCATTTTGTTTTAATTTAGAACTGATAAAGAATTATTTAACTCTGATTATACTATATATAACTATACTAACATTTCTTTCATATGGACATTCCGTATTGATTTGTCTGTTGAGGTAGGTATCACCGTCCTTATATCCATCAGGGCATGCTGGTATGTCAGGGTCATGTGAGTTACACTTGACCGCATTAGCAGCAGAGGTATGGTTACGTGTGATGTACAATACCAGTTTGTAATGATCTGGTAACTGATGCCTGAAAGTATTTACATTATTCTGTGATATTGTATTCATGTGATGATATATTGACTACTAGGTAACATCTTTTTTCAAATGTTATAAAGGGAAATAATCAGAGGTCATGTGACTTCAGTAGTAATAACTGTAGGTTACAAGAGAAATCAAATTCACATTTTCCAAAGTATAGAAAATATATTCCATTTCTGCACGTCGGAGCCATTAAAAATCTGCCTTTTTCATCAAGCGAAAAAAATAGACGATGTTTTTCAACTGCATTTTATGCCTCATGACCATATATATTTTTTAGGTTGTTATGCAATACTGGCATTTCTAGTAACAGAAACTGCTACCCTTTTTTTCCCAGTTTGTGTAGTCTTCGAGAGATAAAATACGGAACACCACTGGTACCCTATGGAAAATGAATTACGATTAATTGCGCTCTTGTAACCTGTACAGTTTAAGATAAGTCTGAATGATTTGGTAACTAAGCGATAAGTTTAAGATTGATGGAGTCGTCAGATCAGCAGAATAGAACAACAACAATAACCATGATGAAATTAACTGCTGATTGATTGAAATTTATGTTGAGAGTCTTATACTACAAGAATTACATAAACTTTACATTATCAATGATTCATAAAAGTGAGGTCAGATGAACCTTGCCAGACAGAATTTTAAACTTTACAATCATTCCATACACCAAATATAGTTGATCTATTGCTTAAAGTATCTGAAAAATAGACTTAATCATAACAACAATGTTAACCAATGAATCATAAAAATGATGTCAAGTTCAGATGAACCCTGTCAGATAGACATGCTCACCTTACAATCATTATATACATCCAATATGGTTGACCCTATTGCTATAGTATCTGAGACTTCACTTTACTTAGCATAAGTATATATCAGATTCTACGACAAGCAAGACAAATATCATTAGGTCCTCAAATACAGATCAGTAGAATAGACTAAACCTCATCAGGTCCTCAATACAGATCAGCAGAATGGACCAAAAATCATCAGGTCCTCAATACAGATCAGTACAATGGATAAAAAATCATCAGGTCCTCAATACTGACCAGTAGAATAGACCAAAAATCATCAGGTCCTCAAGTTAGATCAAAAGAATAGACCAAAATCCATCTTGACCTCAATACAGATCAGTAGAATAGACCAATCAAAGCACTGTAAGCGCTGTAGGCAGTTAACCAAAAACCAAGGCAAACGTAATTATGAAAACTGTGGCAATGTTGCTTCAATTTTCTTTTAAGATTTGAAAGAACAAACATTAAACATTCGTATATTGTACATTTATGTTCATTAAATGAATTGATTATTAAGGCAAATTAATTAATATTTCATCAAGGTTTTCAAAAGCAACTCATATATCAATGTAAATGACCCCCATCTTCAACCCCAAGTGCATGATGTTACTCCATACCAAGTTTGGAATAAAATTACAGGCGATTATAAAACAGTTGGTCAAACATTCTCGGGCTTTACACTGCTTGAAAGATTTATATGTTTTCTTTAAAATGAGCCATAAATGAAAATAATTATAGGCCCAGAAATAATTTAATAAACAATTAAAGTAAATTCAATAATCTAGACTCATTTTTTGGATCAAATTTTTTTTATAATAAACAAGAAATAATTGTAACAGGATGCCGTTACGAAGTCTCCCAAACAAAGCCCCCATAATTCGTCATTCCCATGGTCTCCTGACATTGGGCAAAGTCCAGTTCATATTGGTTTGGTCTAGTAAAGTGATATGCATATGTGACACCAAGGAGATTGACCCTGTATGTCATTCAAATCTTTTTGAAATGATGAACAGGAATAAAAATGGTTTAGGTGTGGGTATCTCGACCGTTTACAAGTTCTCAAACAGGAGGGGGTGGGGTGACCCCAGGGACTCCTCCTATATTTCATTTGATTTGTTATATTGTCCCATACATGAATACATATGGTTTAGGGGTGGGGATCTCGACCATTTCCAAGTTCTCAAACAGGAGGGGGTGGGGTGACCCCAGGGACTCCCCCTATATTTCATTTGATTTGTTATATTGTCCCATACATGAATACATATGGTTTAGGGGTGGGGATCTCGACAATTTCCAAGTTCTCAAACAGGAGGGGGTGGGGTGACCCCAGGGACTCCCCATATATTTCATTTGATTTGTTATATTGTCCCATACATGAATATATATGGTTTAGGGGTGGGGATCTCGACCGTTTACAAGTTCTCAAACAGGAGGGGGTGGGGTGACCCCAGGGACTCACTCTATATTTCATTTTTGATTTGTTTTATTGTCCCATACATGAATATATATGGTTTAGGGGTGGGGATCTTGACCATTTCCAAGTTCTCAAACAGGAGGGGGTGGGACGACACTGGGGACTCCCCCAAATTATTTTCATTTGATTTCTTTAATTGTCCCATTCAAGTATATATATTGTTTAGGGGAGGGATCAAGACGGTTTATAAGATAACAGTACATTTTCAAATTAAAGGGGGTTGGGATGACCCCCAGGGACTCACCCTATATTTTGGTTGATTTTTTGTATTGTCCTGTTCTCATTACTGAAGACTGCATGTGTCTATCACCTACTGTTTTCGAGAAATAGTCATTTGAAAATTTTAAAAAATAAAATCCCATAGGGTTCTATAGTAAACCCCTCCCTTCTTCAGGCCCCTCCAAATACCCCTAAATAGACCCCAATGCACAAACAAAAGATAAATGGCTCCGCTAGACATGTTAGTCTAATATTTTATGAAACCCTAAGTAAATCTGACAAACGGTCAAAGTTGTCTTCTTTAGACGGTTTGAGTGGATTCGGTCCGACTTGTCTCGTGGACGAGTTGTTCACATTACTTAAAACATCCCATCAACGTCGATTTCATGACCTCGTTTATCCTGGTTCCCGGTACTACGTTCCAGGTATTAGCTGATATTGGTATATGTGTAACATACTGAATATTGCGATCGGGAACCAGTCTAGACCTCGATTCATTCATAAAATAACAACAACCTTATTTGGCAAGATAAGTTAGAAATTACCACCCACTTATATAACTTTATTTCCTCTATCATAGAGATTTGTTGTACATGAACAATATTCCTGCGCATTTTGCCATTTGGGAAATATAAACGACTTGTAATTACCGATTTTCCGCGATGAAATATTTCATACAATTGTTCTTTGACATCGTAGCCAAAAGCACAGGGGATAATAAACTACGTACGGATTCCTATTGAGCACTACTTCCTATGTGCAACTTCAAAAGTTTTGGGTAGTTCGACGATCATTTAAGGTTTTTCTGGTCATATTTTTTGTATTCCAGAAATAAAAGTATTAAAAAAATGTCCAATTAGTTATAAATAACATAATAGCCAGCTAGATAATAACAATGGCACGTATTTCAGCATTTATTGGGTAGAACACAAATCTAGGGTGCTCGCATAAGGCAGCTTAACTGCCTAAAAATCATCAGGTCCTCAAGTTAGACCAGTAAAATTGACCAAAATTATCAGGTCCTCAATACAGGTCAGTAGAATGGACCAAAAATCATCAGGTCCTCAATACAGATCAGTAGAATAGTCCAAAAATCATCAGGTCCTCAATACAGATCAGCAGAATTGACCAAAATTCATCAGGTCCTCAAGCAAGATCAGTAGAATGGACTAAAATTCATCAGGTCCTCAATACAGACCAGAAAAAAGGTACAACAATCATCAGGTCCTCAAGTTAGAACAGTAGAATAGACCAAAAATCATCAGATCCTCAATACAGATCAGTAGAATGGACCAAAAATCATAATGTCCTCAATACAGATCAGTAGAATGGACCAAAAATCATCAGGTCCTCAAGTTAGATCAGGAGAATAGACCAAAATATCATCAGGTCCGCAAGTCAGATCAGTACGATTGACCAAAAACATCAGGTCCTCAAGCCAGATCAGTAGAATAGACCAAAAAAAAAAAAAATAAGGTCCTCAAGCCAAATCAGTAGAATAGACCAAAAAGCATCAGGTCCTCAAGCCAAATCAGTAGAATAGACCAAAAATAATCAGGTCCTCGAGTCAGATCAGTACAGTTGTAGTTCCTGTCAATATAATACTTCCATAGATGGACCAAAAACATCAGGTTCTCAAGCCAGATCAGTAGAATAGGCCAAAAAGCTATTCCTTGTAACTGACTTACCTACAGAAATCCTTTTTAATAGCCCTGTACTGTTTCTTTGCTTTTTCCAACTGGAACCTATCTCTATCTATGAACTTGAAATCATCTTCATGATCTAAATCAATATACTGGGGTACCAGATACAGACTGGAAACCTTTATCTTGATGTGTAGACCTGCTTCTCGTTGGAAGTCAAACTCCTGAATCTGTGCATTGTTTGGTATGTACATAGAGACATCCAACTTCTTTATTCCTCCTATTTTTTCATGGAATACATTTTGGGATGATGTCAATGAGACCTCAGTACCAGCTGTCAATCATACAATGAAAAGTCATGTGACAATGAATTTATCTTCAATATATTTCAGGATACAGTACCAGAAAGTTATATGGTACTAGAAAGAAAGTTATGTAGATTTTTACATTCTACTATAAAACAAAGCCTTTTCTCAAACAATATGTATAGTTTATAATGACTAATTTCCCTTTTATTACAACTGTACTACCACAATAAATTTTTGTTTTCCAATCTAAATATATTGATTTGTTTCTGAAAACCACAGTATGAAAATAGGTTACTCTTTTCTTAAATCAATCAATACTAAAAACCTAAGGTACTATGTATATCTTACCTGATTGTTTAATCAATTTATTCCATTTAACATCTTGTACAGGAAATGCTGCTCCAACACAGATGGTATCCTGTGTACTGCTGCATGATGCCACTTCATAAGAGGCTCCAGTACACGTAGAACATGGCCTACAAATGACATCACTACTGGATGTACAGGCTCGTGACATGTAATAACCATCTGGGCATGATGTGGCACATGCTGAAGTAACAAATTCGGGAAAGTGTTAGTATGTTATCATTTGATTGGATTGTACGGTTGATTTGTTGATATTTGATATATACACTGATACAATTTTCAAGGTATGCAGGTTCTAAAGTGGAGGGAGGTAAATTCACACAGGTTTTGGTGATTTGAACATAGACAATAATTCTGTTCTATAATAATTATTAGTTTTATTTGTAATTAACATATTATTGTCTTCAATCTTTCTGTATAATTATATAATTCTATTTAATATTTGTTGTGTAACTATTATGTCTGAGGGCTGAAACTACTTTGATAGATAAGTTACTTCTCTTTCTGACTCTTAATGGGAGAAGTGGTAAGACTTTAGAGAAAACAGTTTATTTGTTAGATACTCTAAAATATTGCCATTTTTCCATTTGTTTCATAGTCAAACAAGCTCAATCAGATCAAAGAAAGAATTCATAGAAAAATATACAGTTCCTTCCATTTTTTAATTGATTTACATAAAATGTTAATTTATGAAGTTGCAAGTATAATTGGTCCTAGAATTTAAATATAGAAAAATATTCAACTTGTGACCAATTAAACTCTGATAATTCACTATATGTTTTCAACAGAATTCACAGATTAGTTGATCTATAATCTTATAAAAGAAAACCCATACATCTACAAGTTCAGAATTTTCTGCATAACATTCAATGTGGTGTTAAATTGTGACATTTTCAGTTTCTTTTTGGGTTCGTTTTCTGTCTCAAGTGTCTCTGTGATTCTTATTGTACTTAATATCTATAAGAATTATTATATGATCAAACCTCTGCATTTCCTGTCTTTGACATAGAACCCTCGTTTACATCTACAGGTCATGTAACCCAAGTCTGTATCACACATAGCGTAGGTCTCACATAGAGACTTGTCAGTTAGACATGAAGTTTGTAGCAACTGGACTCTAGTAACCAACGTCATACTGCTACTATTTAGAGCTATCGCTGATAAGTCAGGGTTTACAGAGTAAGAACGAATTCTTCCTGCAAAATTATTAAAATTCTTATAAAAATCATGAGTTGTAAATGAGATAGAAACAAGGAATTATTTGAATCTGGAATAATTATAAATTAATTGATAAGTAATGTATGATGCAAACAGACCTAATTTAGGAGGGTTAGCCATGCTAAGGGGGGTAAGTTAGTTTGCACTGAAATATCAGTGAAAGTAAAATTAACCTTAGCCATGTGAGCATGGCTTACCCTATTTAGTTAGGTTAGTTTTCATCATACAATTTTCCAGAATTCAAAATTATTCCAGATTCAAATAATTCCTTTTTTAGAGATCATTAGCACCTGTAATAACTCTCATAGAGAGATAGCTGAACAATGGCTACACAAATAAAGAATATATCATCTCATATTGGATATATATCTCCCCTTTTGTTTGTTTTCATGGAAAAGTGGTAATTTTGAGATTTAAAGGACTATTGTGAATTTTTTTTAACAAGATACTAGATGAGATGTGAACAAATTGTATTGCATTTTTGCCCTATCAATTTTTGGCTTTTGCAAAACTGAAATGAATATTATGGTGGTACAAAAAACTACAGGGAGATAACTCTTTAAAAATCAGCTGAACGTTTTAATCACGTTCTATTGTTAAGGAAATATTAAGCTTCTCAATGATCAAAATTAATGTTTGTCAAACTGCTATATATCCAATGAAATTTTTCCGATAAAGTGTGTGGTTCAAATTTTTTGAAATTTTTATATTTTTGTCAAAGGGTCAAAGTAAATATTTTGTCAAAATTTTATGAAATTAAACGAGCCAAATCAATTTTGGTCTAGGTGTTTGGTACCATCTTATTAAAGCTTTGTAAACTTTCCTCATCTATTAATGAATTTATATATGGGGAACCAACACCTGAAGTGGTAATTGTGTGGTTGGGTAATAGTGGGTGGATACCGAAAGGTATTCACAGTTGTCTTTCAATAGATAAGTAAAACAAAACGATAATAAAGACAACACCCATCAATTACCGCATGGTAAGAGTTTATTCTGGTCAACATGTTTCGCCATCAAGCGTGGCGTCTTCAGTACAATATTACATATGAAATCAAACAGTGAAATACATATTTGGTGGTTCATGTGGTTCGCCGGAAGTAATGTTACAATAATGGTTATTATGACGACGTTATAGATATAAATAGAAAGTGAAAAAGAAATAAGAATTTAGTTAAGTTAAAAGTGAAAGTTAGTCAATAAAGTTATTAACGATATGGTTAGTTGCTATCCACACAAGTCTGTGTAGTTATCAATTAATGTTTAATGAACTTTTTTCTTGTATTGTGTAATTCCACTTACTTATTACTGCATTTTCTGGAACATCTATTTTTAGCACATGTTTCTGTTTAAAATTTGTCACTGCTAACACAGTAGCAACTAAAATCATGAAAATAATGCCTATACAAAAAGTCCAGCTTCTTTTCTGACCATTGGGAGACAATTTCATTCTGTAACTCTGGTTAGGTATAATGCATTCTGATTGGCTATTGCTGCTGCTCATCATGTAATATCTGTTTTTAATTCCATTTTCCTGAAAATATAAAAAAAATTATTTAAGTACAGAAAAAAAAAATATAAATATTAAAGACTCCTTGACCCTTTTATCACTCACCTGGAACCTATTTGACTAATCCATTGTGCTAAAAAATGTAATATTCATAATTTTCACTGGCCATAATTCTGTTAGTTCTCATTATACGATTATATACAGATATCAGAAATGACAGTCAAAGAATTAATCACTTAAGATAACCATTTCCCTTTGTGGGACCCCCCTCCACCTTCAATCTCAGCTAAATCAAGCCAGTACCAAATGGGAGGATGTCCTTTTTTTTGGTTTTAAGGTCAAAAGTCATTCAAATACAACAAAGCTCATATGTGATCCAGAACTTTTCATTCCATGTTTATATCAATTTATCCTGAAATCAACCTTTATAGTATACAAATACATGTTAAGAGATAACACAAAGCGATATACCTATAGTATACCTATTTTGTCACTTAAGGTATCCTGATTTGGTTGCATGTGAATGATTATAATCAAATGAATGTTAACATCACAGTTCAATTTGGGGCCTTCATCTCAGTCCCTATTTAAGTCATGTCAATTTCATAAAAAGCAAATTCAACTTTTAGGAAGTAAAAAACTAACATTCAAGCATAAATGTTAAGTCCAAGGGCTATAGTTAGATCAATAGTAAGTGAAAAGGTTTCTTTGTCTTTGAACTTCACTTTCTTATAATCATACAATATCATAGGGTCCATCAAGGTTTTCTGTTTCTGTTTTGTTTCTACACCCACCCAATCTTTAATACCTTATAATAAATGAAACCTTGCTCCTTTATGTCCATGATTTGTTAAGTAAATGTCAGTGACCTAGACTATTCAGTCACTTAGGCCCCAATATGATCAAATAAAATTGCCATAAAATGCTGTTAGATAACATTCCAGAATAATGATAAAGATATATTTGCAAAATTGTACCCTAAATTATTCTTTACAGATTCCAATCATAATTTTTATGAACAGAAATCAGTCAATTTGTGTACTGATTTTTATGCTAGAACTATTTATTTTGATAATGTTCAAATAATAAAATGTTTCACTAATAGGAAATTACATCCTTGAATAAATAATAACATTAAAAATGAAATTAATAACCATTACATTACTGAGGGAAGGAATGCCCTTTATCGTCGAGCGTCAAACGTCCGTTTTTAGCTACCGTTAGCATCAAATGAGCCTGAATATCTTATGGTCATTCGTCAAATTTCATTTTGGAGCTACCGTTTTCAAATGGAGTAAAATGTTTATCGTTAACTAAGTTATTTTAACAAATATTTTACCCTCATTCATCATGTGGGGTACCCCATTCCTATCCTCATTACTATAACAGTCCGTCTCCTTTTATTATATTGCACTATTAAAAAGTATGATGATTTAAAATGCAGCTCCACATCATGAATGTTTAATTTTGTATAATATCTATTATGTCATAAAGTGAAGACCACCAATACACTTCTAAGACCAACACAAAAACAGCCACTCTCCATAAATTATATCATACAATCTGTTAGCTGAGTAAAAGCAAGAATTTCTTCTCTCATTTTTTCATTGTGTCTGACTTTTCTTTCCATAAAGGTTAGTAATATGACAAATTGTGCTATTTGATTAAGCACTAGGAATTGGGTACAGGTATAATTTCCTCACCACAAAAATGACATTTCAAACATTAGACTTCAGAAAATTTACTTCACAAAACCACAATCAACCATTATTCTTTTAATCTGTTGATTTTAACAAGGAAAAGATATGTGCAAGTGGGGAAAATTTTAATTTCACTTTTTTTCTTCTCCTTACCTAATTTAAGAGGAGTAAAAAGTTAAAATATTATACAGGTATACAGGACTTTGATTTTCAAAATAACATATTTTATTCAGTTGTAAAAAGTTTTTTTTACTGAATTACTGGAGCAAGATATAGTTTCTTTCAATGTGAGCCATGTGTACAGAGAGTGCCTCATATAAAGAGAAATGCAAAATTTCTGTCCCTATCCAATATACACTCATTTTCTGGTGGCAGTCAAAATTCCCCTGACCTTTATCATGGGCAGCCTCTTTAACAGGACCTACCTATTGTATCTATTGTTAATTAATGATATTGTCCTGAACATGCATGTAATATTTGCCACTGGACATTCAGCAATATTGCTTTATGGTTCAAATATTAACATCACTGGCCATTAAAAATTGCAACTTTTTTTATATCTGTTTTTAAATCTAAAAAAATTAATTTCTTCGCTGAGCGCAGCTGGATACGACCGCAGAGGTCCGACACCGAACAGTTGGGGCAAAAACGGACACAATATTCGTGCTTGATACAGGTCTGAATTCGGATTGAAATTAAATGTTTGACACATAATAGGTTTCTGACACAGAATAACTGTAGTCAAAGAACTTAGAATTGGTTAAATGATTTGAATTTATATTCAATTTTTTGCTTTTGTGCAATACACTATGCTGTTGCGAATTGACCCCCCCCCCCTCCCCCCCACAAAAAAAAATAAAAAATTCCCCCCCCCCCTTTTTTTTTGCTTTTGTGCAATACACTATGCTGTTGAACAGCGTGTTACCCCCCCCACATACTTTTTTTTTTTGCAAAAAAAATAATATTTGAAGAATTTTTCTTTTTAATTTCTGAATTCTGAAATGAGAAAAAAATCCCCCCAAAAAATTCTTTCCCTCAAGATAAGGTCATAATCTCAATTCAAATTTCCAATGGAGTTTGCAACCATAATTACTAATTTAAATACATCATAAAAGGCTTTGGGTGGAGTGGGGGGGGGGGGGGGGGGGGGGGCTGGGGAGGGGTTATGGCTCAAACTGTTTATGGACAATTTAAAAGCAGTGTAAGGGAGGAAATCCAACATTGTACAATTTTGTTTTTGGATTACCTCCCTTACACTGCTTTTAATTTGTCTATTAACCAGGAAACCCTTGTTTTTTCCCCTTTTTTTGTCCCTTAATCCTACAGTTTCAGCCATAAGCCCCCCCCCCCCCCCCCCCCACCAAAGCCAATCCTAACCATCCCTTTGTGGTATGGAAACTTGTGGTAAAATTTCAGAGAGATCCATACACTTAAACTAAAGTTATTTTGCGAAAACCAATGTGTCTTTGGACGTCAACGAGAATGACGACGCCAACGTTTTTTGCGGTTGTATAAAAATCAAGTGAAAACAAAATACTGAAATATGTAATTCATTTTGTACCACATAGACATATAATTCTGGCTTCTTTAGTGTTGAAAGGTGAACTGCCTGACAGTACTCTCTAGATAGAATTTCTAAGTCACTCAGAAATATTTTTTTTTATATAAATGGTACTGATATAGTGCAGACTACTACAAGAAAATCAAAAATCAAATTCCTTTTTCTTCTCTGTGTGAAAATTCTATCTCACTTATTGCTACCATTACAGTTTATCAAATACTTTCTTGTAAACAAAAAATTAACTATAAGTTTTGTAACTAACATCAATTTATAAAAAAAAATATGAACTGTAATGTATAGTACACCACCTATTTAAATGAGTCAAGAAATATTTAGATTCAATTTAAATTCAAACAATGGAGTACATTGGAAACTAATACTCTACGTTTCTATCTTTGGAATCATAGAATTACAATCAGTACACTAGAAAATTATTTTTAGTCACATTTTGCCTGATTAAAGCCCATTACGATTGTAGAGATATCTTTATAAATCTTAGTTATTTGTTAAGAAGATAATATTTCAGCCTAAAATTAAAAAAAAAAGTAGAGACACAATTCTGTAAATGACTATCTAATTTCTCAGGGTTTTTTCTGCAATTTTGACACTTAGCATTAAAACAACTTAATATATGTTGTAAATATCATGCATTTTCTTCTTTCAAACTATGAATGTCTACAGTAAGTTAACAGATCATTTTATGACATTTCTGTTTAAAATGACAATTCAATAGTATAAAATTTCAGTTTAATGTCTTTGGAAACATGGTGGTCTTTCCTAAGGATTCTTTTACCCATGAAATAAAAACCAGGAGAACCTTAAGACCACTGATACATATTACTTTAGAATCCTGACAAGAAAGCCTCTAAATGTACAACCCTGATCCTCTGTTAACCATGTTATTATCTCAAATATCACTCAAATAAATACCAAAAATCTAAATCAAAAAATCTATATAATATACAAGAGATAAGTCTGCAACACTATGTCAACAATAGTATTAATATGTCTCTGCTAGGTATTTGTGATAATGCATTTTTTTTGGGGAATAAATAGAGAAGGAAGCTTAATACATCTTTCACAATAACTGTAGTTTGTAAAATTATTTTATTTACAGTCTGACTATGTTAGATGAACTTGTTTGAAAAATTATTTTAGATCAAGACTAGACTTTTCTGGATAAACTAGTTTGTAAAATTATTTTAGGTGCATACAATGGAGTACATTGGAAACTAATACTCTACGTTTCTATCTTTGGAATCATAGAATTACAATCAGTACACTAGAAAATTATTTTTAGTCACATTTTGCCTGATTAAAGCCCATTACGATTGTAGAGATATCTTTATAAATCTTAGTTATTTGTTAAGAAGATAATATTTCAGCCTAAAATAAAAAAAAAAAAAGTAGAGACACAATTCTGTAAATGACTATCTAATTTCTCAGGGTTCTTTCTGCAATTTTGACACTTAGCATTAAAACAATGTTGGATTTGTTGGATAAACTAGTATGTAATATTATTTAAGGTACCAACCGACTTTGTTGGAGAAACTAGTTTGTAACAGTACTATAGTATAAATTACTGTGTAAACTTTTTGTTGTTGTAATCATACCATTAAGCTGGGTTTCAATGTGACAACTACTTATTTCTTTCTCATTACAATGTTACAACACCTTAAGATGAAAATCTAAAAGCAAATTAAAAACAAACAAACACTTGTGTTTTTGACACATTGAATTCTTCTACTGCCTGGCAACCAAATCATTTTGAAATGTTTAATTTAAAATTAAATAATGACACTTTTAATTTATATCAATAAATTTTACCAAATGTCAGTTTTTAAGCCTGTTTTAGCTAAAAAGTTTAAATGGAAATTCATTGTCATTTCTGTGGTTTATTGTAATATTTGGAGGATATTTATGGCAGATTGATACAATCTCTACCCTACAAACTTAACCCTACAATATCAACTGGTCCTCCTATTTATCATGTAACTTCTTCTCAGCAAGACAAACATGCCAGGCACTTTGATGTAATAGTTGTTTATACTGTCTGTAACAAGGGAAATGTAGTGGACAGCAACCAATCAATCAAAAGTAAAAAAAAAAGTCAAATATTTCAATAATGGCTGGGTTGTGTATAAATTTGAGAGGCAATATAAATGCTGATGGCACTGGAATTTAATATGTTTTAAATGTAAGATTATAAAAGTGATATTGATTTCTACAAATGAGCAAAACTGAAAAAAAACTGCAGTCTCCCAGAAGATATTATCTAAAATGGGTAATCTCCATAGAGAAAGCTGATGAACATTGAGTAAGTTTCATCAGATTGAGCAATGTCCCACTTGATCAGAACAGAATATAATCAAAATTAAACATTTGAGTAAACTTATGTTATTTAGCACCATTGTTAAAATAAAATTTTTAAGGGAAAAAAATCGTTTTCTTTCATTTGAATATCATTGTGATATTTCAATAGAGATCTTAAATCATTTTTTTGAATCCATAATTGAGGAAAGTGTATACATACCTTTTAAACATCCTGAATATGCATGAAATATTGGCTGCTAAACATTTTAACCCAATACACAATCAATCATTGTCATTAAAAAATAACTAAATGGATGATTTTAAGTTGTTTGTAATGGCATGGAAGTATTATACCTCTATGATTATGGAAATTAAACACAGAATTTTAATCTTCTATCATTCAGGCAAATTTTTATAAAAATTATACCATATCTAATGGAAATAAATGTAAAGATGCCTCTTGTTTGTTTGTGTCACTTGGTTGCTGTATATATCAAGTGCCATTCAGTTTCTGTCTCAAATATTATAAAATATCAATAAACTCATCATATATACCTGGGTTGCGTTCAATATCATAGTGGCTACATAGGGCTACATAGATTTATGACTATTGAACATGCAGCTAGCCTAGCTGCTACATAGATATTGATAGCAACTAGGCTAGCTACTCATTCAGTAGAAAAAAATCTACGTAGCACTACGTAGCCGCTACGATATTGAACATAACCCAGGCTTAATTTTGGTTATTTGTGTCATTGGATGTATGGATGTATCCATCAGAAACACCTCATTTCTCTTTTTCCCCCCAGTACATTTTTGTCATCATATGTGCATGTATAATTAATAACTACTATTAATTATCAGTGAACCCTTTTTATATTATTATCAGTTAATATTGATAACTCAAGATTCTTTTTTGGTACCATATTCTTTGTATTCTTACAGGAATTAAAGATCCGCAGCGTTCATAAAAAGCTTATACAAAGAAATTGTTTATTAATCATCCAAATTAGAAATTCAGAAATAAGTTGTATATTGATCACCCAACAAAGAAACCCATAACTGATAGAAGTAAGAGTATACAGAAAATTTCTTTCGAATATAAAGATGTGGTATGAGTGCAAATGAGACAACTATCCAACAGAGTGTAAGCACTCTATAAAAATACCTATCCTTAGGGAAGATAACTCTTACTCAGAATTACTACACTTCACGCACATGTGTCAATAAAATGCTTCGCTGAGCACAGCCTGATACGACCGCAGAGGTCAAACCCTGAACAGTTTGGGCAAATTTGGACACAATATTCAAGCTTGATACTGTCTGAATTTGGATTGTGATCATATTTTTGACATAATATAGGTTTCTGACACAAAATAAATGTGGTCAAAGATCTAACAAATCTATTGCGCAATACTGTGCAATTGAAGATTTCTTCTTGAAACTTTTCAAAAATTCGAAATTTGAAAAATTTTGAAAAAAAAATATGAATCCCTTAAAAAAAAATTGGGGAAAAAAATCCCCCCCCCCCCCAACTTTTTGCCCCCCCCCCCTCCCCCCTTGGAGCAATAATCCCAAAACTCAATCCCAGCCTTTCCTTTGTAGTATGGAACATTGTAGTACAATTCCAGAGAGATCCATACACTTAAATTGGCCCATAATTCCTAAACTGTTGGCCCCATAACCCCTAAAATGAATCCCAACCTTCTACTTGTAGTATTTAACATTGTGGTACAATTTCAGAGCAATCGAAATACTTATACACAAGCTATTAAAATTTTTTTGCGGGCGTATAAAAATAGTGGTACAATTGAGAAAAATAAAAGAACAGAGTTCCAATGTCACCCACCTTGCACATATCTTACCTGTTCAGGGGCAATAGCTACACAAAACGTTTTTTTTTGTTCTTTAAAAACTTTTTATAAATATCTTAAGAGAAATGAGGACTTGAGAGAAAATGCAAAGCCCTTTCCAATACAAATTCATATTTCCAAGGTGCATTATCTTTTAAAAATATTTGATCTGCACTTATTTTCAACTTGTTGGGACATTGCTGATATAAACCTTAGATATAAATTGATAAAAATCTGGCAAAAATTTAACATGTGTATGTGAAACTGTTTACAATACAATTTTCCATATAATGAATATTTCCAAGGGGCATAACTCTTTAAAAAAATAATTGATCAGCACTGATTTTCAAATTTGTCGAGAAAAAAAGTGCCACAGTTTTTCATCTTACTCAATGAATAATCTCTCTCCAATAAAACATTGTACCATATAAACTGTGCCAGTCATACTGCTAAGCCAGTGAACAGATGAAATTCCCTTCAATTAGGTATTTAAGCTTTCAATTTCTATGTGAATGAAACAATTATAACTTTTTCATGTATGCCAACCAGGGCTCAGAATGTCAAATCATTCATAACAAGGGATATGTGACAATTACATATATTTAATTGTCTAAACAACAGCTCATTTATGTCAACATTTCCCCTTTGATCTGCAAGTAATTCTCCAAATTTTCTTTATGTGCTGTTAACAATATAGCTATTGATAGCTATCCGAAAGTTCAAATAAAATTTCATAGCTGATAAGGAAAGTATTGTCTAGATAAAAAGAAAGGCTACACAGACATAATTAAGCTATAGATTTAGTAAGTCATTGCTCCACCAATATACAAATGTGTCTATCTGAAAAAAAAATGTAATGTCATGAAAAATCTCTACTGATGATAGCTATCCCCAAGTTAGAACAATCCCTTCTCTAACCTTAACCACAATTCCTATTTACCATATCCTTATCCATAATTTCTACAAATCAACAAAAATATTATTTCAATCAAATTTAGTTTCATGTGGCTCAACTTTTCAATGACAAAAGTACAGTATGAATGGCAGCTATTTAATATGATATAACTTTCTGACTACAGACAGCAATTGTTTACTGCTAACAACACTTAAATTAGTTGAAAGAATTGATATAACAGAACATTTCAGGAAATTGGTTTTTTCGCAATTTTGACAATGTACAAAAAAAACTACAGACACTGACTTAATCTGATAATGACAAGAAATCAATCCACCCAATAACATTCCAACAAATAACTATTCAAACAAGTTGTTGAAAAATATAAACTTAGTTTTAGCATCTCAAGATCTAAAACATAACTATATAGTAATTCTCTTGTATTTATCACTTTAACTCTCAGCATGTATTTCAAATGAAAACTCTGACAAATTTGATGTTTTTGTGGATAAATCTTAAAACAAGAAATGAGCTGTAAATTGAAGGTAACTATTGTTTAAATTAAGAAAGCAGCTAAGTACAAATGAAATTGATGTATTAATGAATGCATAGCACTTTCGTGCTTCTTTGACCTGCTACGTTCTGTGCCTATTTTCTAATCTATCAAGAATCATATGTGCTGAACGGTTAAAGTTTAAAAAGAAATTCATAAGTTAATGCATGGAATCAACACAAAGTGCCATTTTCCAATTTATCAAGAACCATAACTCCAGAAATTCAAACGTAACAATCGTCAATTATACCTTCCATTTTGTTTTCAGTAAATTTGGTTGAACATTTCATATTTTTAAAGCTTTGCACAGAAACTGTTGACAGATCCTGCCATACTTCACCATTTAAATAACCAGATTTTCCTTTTGAAAACCTGGTTAAAATGTGATTTTTTTATCATGAAAAAATTTTGATTTAATTTGGAGACATTTTTTATCTAAACTGAATCAGTGTAAAGGTCACATTTCAATGAACAATGTTGATGCTAAGATGTTCAAGAAACTTTCTTTTCAATCTAGAAATTTAATAAAAAGTTGTCGACCTACAATTTTCCCCCCATGAATTATAAGATGTATTAGATCAGCTTGTAGTTTTTACTACAAATTCTGTCAGTTCTTATTCCTTCCAATATGCCTTACAAATTCAATTGTCTACTTCTACAAAATATAAGTTTATCTACCCATCAAACTATATAATTATATCACAACGTTGGATTATAAGGAAGCTCAAAAATAGAATCTGACGGTTTTTATTGCAAACTAACATAATGATATATCACAAACGACAGTATTGAGAAATTGAATTAGTCGACTTATTTGTAAAATCCCACAAATCTACTGTAATGACATTCTCTTCATTAAATGAGTAGTCACATCTCAATTCTAGAAATAGACAGAATTTAAATCCTACACATTCATGTCCCTTTATTCTTGTAAACCTTCTCAGACACCCTGTAAGATGCACTTTTTTATCTGTCTTTTATCCTTAAAGTAATAAAGGAAAGATTTATTATAAAACCAATTTGTTATATGCATAACTTTTGTTGTTATATGATAATGAGTAGATCTATCATTCTTATTGGTAGCTTTTCTTTTGTATTTCATGTCTTTATTGGCATATCAATAGGGAATAACCAATACATTAAACTCCAAGGAGCACCTGTTGTAGAATCACCACCTTCTGAAAGGAGTGCACATAGTGCCATCTTTTGTTTTTCAGTATGTTGATGTTGAAAAGTTATCTGAACTTCAATATCTCAAAATGTGCTCCAAATCCTTACGGATCAAAGTCTCACAATTAACAAATATGAAAAATCCTCAAAACTCTGTGTTTATATAGAACAAAACATTGTGTAAAAAAGAAAGTAATGATATGTAAAAGCAAACTTGAATTATTGACACACATGCTCAGAATTGTTGAAATTTTCATAGAAACAAACCCACAACATTTCAAAATAACATTTTAGCTTGTCTTTATGGAAACAAACTTGAGATCAAATTTTGTTACAATATGTTAATGTAAACTGTTTCATAACACATGAAGTCCAGATCTACAAATTTGATAACTGTCAAAATTAAGCTATTTAAATATTACCATAACATTTGTATTGTGAACTAATTTAGTTACAAATGGTAAATTCTTTTTTGAGTTTCTGAACAGCTGTTAAAAAAAAAAAGAGTACACACGCTGAAATGTCTTGCCTGCTTTACTACCATTGATTTTATTTTGATAGCCCGAAATATAAAGTTTTAGTACAAGTATCACATTAACTTAACATGATCCAAGAAAATGAGGTCAAGGTCAGATAAACCAAGCCAGAAATACATGCACATCTTACAATCATTTCATACATTGAACATAGTTGACTTATTATGGGCCGGCACTAAGCCGGTCCATTATATGATGGGTTTGAGATTGTTACATGATTTCTGCGGATCTTTATTATTATTTTCTGTATATGCAAAATTAAAGATTTTAGGTAATTGAAATAAATACATTTTTTTATTAGTTTTTATATAAGAAGAAGATGCCAAATACTTATAACAATGAATGTTCATTGTTTTATTATGCACAGAATGCATGTCCCGCATTTGGGGAATTCCCAAACCAGGTTATTTTTAGAAATGTAAACATACAAACAACTGGTCGTTGGAACATGGGAAATGATTTCATAGTTTGCGTTTTTTTTCTCAAAATAGTTATATTACATTCTATTTTGATTATTATATATACAGTTTTCTTCATTTAGAAGAAAAATCATAATAAAGATATCTTTACTTTCAACGTAATTAAACGATCTCGGGAGTTTTTATAGTTAACATGTTTCAGTAACTGAAAGTGATTTTCAAACCGCTCAAATATCCACTTGGTGATTGTTAATACTTTGCAATTTTACTGCAACCAAACAGATTGAAATGAAAACATTTTGTCAAGGAATTGTCGGTTATTCCGAAGGGAATAATTTGCTATACTGTCTGAAGCTTTTTTTAGTTGTAGTATGTAAGCAGTTTTTTAGTATGTCGTATACCCAATGAAAATATGAGGGATATGGAGTAAATGCACATGAGACAATATTAATATCAATACATGGTAAAACCCAAATATGGAAAGTTTTTATTGTTGTCCTTCATCTTCAAGTCACCATGAGGCATTCAACAGTGATCAATATTTCTCATAACTGGTAGTAAGTTCAAGTTGACCCTTCGCATCAGTTCGAGCAGAATTCATGGTTAAATATCTTAGAGAGCTACATTCCTATTTTTATGACTGTTTGTTGATACTTTTAAATCCCACCAAAACCGAATAGAAATGAAATCATTATGTCTAGGATTTCTCAACCTTTACTTAGAGGAATAATTTGACATTTGTTTGCTTTAATATTTTTATATCTTTTGCCAAACGAAGTTTCATCTGTCCGTCACAAAGTTAAAGTCCATCTATCTGTGGAAGTATTAGTCATAGTTCATGAGATTTTGTTCATAGATGCGTCTTGAATAACCAAGGGGTCCTGATAAAAATAAGGTAATCTTGACCTACTTATCACATATAAGTGACTGACTAAAGTTTGCGTTAGAGTTCATATCTGAGATACAACTCGTGGAGAAAAAATATTTTGTCAGTAGATGCGTCTGTAATAGTCAGAATCAAGGGTCCTAAAAAATATGTCATCTTGACATAAAATTCATGGATGAGTAAATGAGGTGAAAGGCTGCGTTTAAGTCAATATCTGAGACAGGGCTTCCAAAATTATTTTTAGCCAGCCGTACATTTTATATATTATCCCGATTTTAATCCCTTAAGACTAAATAAATAAAAGGCAAGTATAGTAATCAGTTGCCGAGTTGGCCATCTGAATGATTGACATTAAAAAAAAAACGATATTAAACTTTCTTTGATTCAAATTCGAAGTTCTGACATAAACTGTTAAATTGGCAGTGCATCATTCGAAGTGTGCAACATCAGCGTACTTATATCTGCTTAGACTCTTTATTTGTGCAAAATAACGTTGTCAAAAACTTTACTTTCGTTTTTAAATCTAAACCGGATGTTATCTTGACAATGGTAAAACATGGACCAGAGACGGATACGTAAATTCCATGTACGTTTACAAAGCATGAATGAGTGTAAGTAGCTCTTTCTACGTTATTTCTTCAAGAAAATATTCGAAATAAACGTGAGATAAAGGTATCAATGACAATTTAAGCATTTTTTGAAGGAATTAGGATGCATAATTAAATTTCACACCTGCGCACACGTGTACTAGTTCAAACAGAGACACGTCTCTGGTTTAAACAACGTGGTTATGACGATTTTTCATTTTCACCTTTTTAATTTTTTCATCAAATCATATTTGTAAACGTATTCCTGATAATTTAAATTTTTTTGACTAAATTAATAAGATGCAAACCGCTGAAATGTAAGAAAATAACTTTGAATAGACCGATCAATGTCCGGTTCAAAATAGTTTACCTGTCACCTGAACTGGTAAATTGCAGCTGTTCCACAACTAATTAGCCTTGATTAAAATGAGAAGGTATTAAAGTAGGGGTTGTTTTGATAGTACTTAATGATCATGTCACTTTTATGACCGGAAATGTGTGGCTGTTAAAGGCAAAAGGTTGGGTCAAAAAGATCGCGAATTATGTTAAAATGACCGTCTCTTAAGCCTTGAAAACTAAAAAGTAGATGTCCGTTTCATGCTTTGCCCAGCCGGACTTTTACCGGACATTATACAAATGTCCGGAATATATGACCGTTTTGGAAGCCTTGATCTGAGATGAGGAATACAAATATTTGTCAGTAGATGCAACTTTGATTGTCACGAGTTTCAAAATCAAGTCTTGAAAATGAATTAAATGATACTCCATTTAATCAACTGAACTTAAAACATATTCGATTTCATCAACTGCACAATTAAGTTATATCTTATGGCATTATCAAAACTTATTGGATTGGACCAGTTCTGGCAATTGAGGATTAAAGTCAACTCAATATACAGATTGTTTATATTATAATATTTTTCACTTTTTTTACACCAAAAACCTCTATGTTTTCGGCCCAAAAATTTGGTGTGTGCACCAATTAACTCTCTTGTTGCTTATATTATACAAGAAACAGACCAAATCATGAAAACTTTATATTGACCAATGAACCATACATATGGGGTCAAGGTCAGATGAACACTGCCAGACAGACATGTACACTTTAAAATCATTCCATGGATCAAATATAGTTGACATATCAAATATAGTATCTAAGAAACGAACTTTACCAGGAAAACTTAACATTGACCAATGACCATGAAAATGTGGTCAAGGTCAGATGATACCTGCCAGACAGACATATAAACCTTACAATCATTTCATACACCAAATAAAGTTGACCTATTGCTTAAAGTTTAAGAAAAAAAAGAGATATGGACTTGACCACGAAAACTTAACCATGAAATGAGGTTGAGGTCAAGTGAAAACTGTCTGACAGACACGAGGACCATGCAAGGTATGCACATACTAAATATAGTTATCCTATAACTCATAATAAGAGAGAAATTAACATTACAAAAAATCTTAACTTTTTTTCAAATAGTCACTTAACCATGAAAATGAGGTCAAGGACAAAGGACATATGACAGACGGAAACTTCATAACATAAGGCATCTATATACACAGTATGAAGCATCCAGGTCTTCTACCTTCTGATATATTAAGGTTTTAAGTAGTTAGTTTACACTGCAGTGGCTGCCGCTGAATGACTATCCCTATGGTGAACTTTCTGCGACAGAAGTCGCAGGCTCAACAATAAAATCAGATGCTGAAATTGGAAAGGTGGAACTCAGAGGTAAATATAAGGAATAGTCATCTAAGGCCAAAGAATGAACTGAAGTAAATCTAAGGTAAAGTCATATAAAGCCAAATGTAGAACTTGGGTAAATCTAAGGTAAGGTCATATCAGGCCACAGGTAGAACTCAGATAAATCTAAGGTAAAGTCTTGGAAGGCAAAAGGTGGAACTCAGGTAAATCTTGGGTAAAGTCATCTAAAGCCAAAGGTGAAACTCAGGTAAATCTAAGATAAATTCATCTAAGGCCAAAGGTGGAACTTGGGTAAATCTAAGGTCAACTCATCTAAGGCCAAAGGTGAAACTCAGGTAAATCTTATGTAAGTATTCTAAGCCCAAAGGTGGAACTTAGGTAAATTAAGGTAAAGTCATCTAAGGACAGAGGTGGAACTCAGTTAAATATATATAAGGAAAAAGTCTGCTAAGGTTAGAGGTGAAACTGAGGTAAATGTAAGGTAAAGTCTTCTAAGGTCAAAGATGAACATCAGGTAAATCTAAGGTAAAGTTATCTAAGGCCAAAGGTGGAACTCAGGTAAATCTAATTGGGTCATATGACATTTGCGCCAATTTTGAAAATATCTTTTTTTTCATTGTTTTCATTTGCCCCAATTATTAATTTTTCATTTGCGCCATTCTAATTTGAACAGGTAAGATCTGATACAATTTAGACTATAAAAGAACAAACAATGGCCCTGAATCGTTTCACTTGCACTACAATGAACAGTTTTACTCACACCATCCGAATATTTACATTTTTATGGGTGTCATAAAGAAAATCCAGGCAACAATGTATGTAAAATTCTGATTGTTAGTGTTTTATTAAAAAAAGTGCTATTTTACATGTGATGTATAATGTTTTAGAAACCTTTACAATAAACTTATTCTGCTCGAAATCCCACTTCAACTCCTGTAGTGAGCAGGGGACAGATTCTGTAACTTTTATTCAGACGATGTAAAGTAATATAATGGATATGTATAACAGGCTATCACAATTATATAAATTCTGTACAACTTATATGTCTCATGACTTGTGTTTACCTGTAAATTGCCCCCCCCCCCCCCCCCCCCCTCAAAAAAAAATATTGGCACAAAAGAAAAATAAAAATTGGCGCAAATGAAAAAATAAACCGTCTAATTGGTGTAAAGTCATATAAGGCCAAAGGTGAACATCAGGTAAATCTAAGGTAAAGTCATCTAAGGCCAAAGTCAAAACTCAGGTAAATCTAAGATAAATTCATCTAGGCCAAAAATGGAACTCAGTAAATCTAAGGTAAAGTCCTCTAAGGCCGGTAAATCTAAGGTAAATTCCTCTAAGGCCAAAGGTGGAACTCAGGTAACTCTAAGGTAAAGTTATCTAAGGCCAAAGGGGGAACTCTAAGATAAAGTCATCTAAGGCCGAAGGTGGAACTCTAAGATAAAGTCAGCTAAGGCCGAAGGTGGAACTCAGGTAAATCTAAGGTAAAGTTATATAAGGCCAAAGGTGGAACTCTAAGATAAAGTCATCTAAGGCCAAAGGTCGAACTCTAAGATAAAGTCAGCTAAGGCCAAAGGTGGAACTCTAAGATAAAATCATCTAAGGCAAAAGGTGGAACTCTAAGATAAAGTCATCTAAGGCCAAAGGTGGAAATCAGGTAAATCTAAGGTAAAGTCATCTAAGGCAAGCTGTTTTAACAGAGTGAAAATAATTTCAATAGACTAAATATTCTATATAAAGTCCAACAAATCTCACAGGAAAAATATCTTTTAACAAACTAGACATCATTGAGATGGGAGCCATCTCTGTGGGCCCCGCTGTGAATAACATGTGGTAAAAAATTTGTATCTTTACCATAGAACATGGGGTTGTCAACTGAAACCAAAGTTTTTGACATTGACCTTTGACCTAGGAAGTTGTACATACATTATGACACACCCTCTGGTATTGACTAATATACATGTCAAGTATAAACTTTGAAATCATAACGGTTCTAGGACATGGGGTTGTCAACTGAAACCAAAGTTTTTGACCTTTGACCTAGGAAGTTGTACAAACATTATGACACACCCTCTGGTGTTGGTTAATATACATGTCAAGTATAAAGTATGAAATTATAACGGTTCTCTAGATATAGAGCGGACACAATTTGTTACAGACGGACAGACTGATCACTATAGGGCGACCCGCCATTCGGCGTGGCCCTAATTATCATTAAAACAATAAGTGTTTGTTATATTCCTGACATGGTACTTTGTAAATTAAAATGACTTGGTGGCTCATCAAACCTTGTGTTTTATTTGCTCGTAGCATAGAAAAATATCTGCATTATTTTATGGAGAAAAAAAAATGTCAGTCAATTAATTTTAACAAAATTTGCTTTAATCTGTGTTATGATTATCAATAAAGTTGTTCAAATTCTTCATAAAAACACCACAGGCAAATGACAAAAATAACAAAATATTCCAGTCATTTACCACAATAATTCTGTCATAAAAAGATAGGGGAAGTAACTAAAAGAGTAGTACATACTCTTTTCTTCTTTTCATCTTTTATGATTAAATGCCAAGACTGTTATAACAACACTTTAGAGATTGCTGCAGTAATTTAATAAAATCATCATTTTCATGATATTTGGGTGCCAAGGATACTGGTCATCAGGATAAAAACAATACAGAAATCACATTTAAGTACAAAATCAGAAAGTGCTAAATTACACATCACAATGTTTTATAACAATGGTAAGTGTAAATAGAAAGTGAAAGTAGGTATTAAAGTTAATTTTTACAACCCTGCATACTTGCGGTACCCACTTTATTGAAGTTTTACCAGTTGGTTCACTGCTGTTCATAATTTTTATGATTAAAATCACAATAAATAAGGTTTTATAATCTATAATCAACTCCAGATTCTAAACATAAACTCTATCATAAATGTTTAATTATTTCGTATTAATCCCTTCCAACTAATGTTAAAATTGTGTCTTCTTCCCCATAAAACCCCTCATTATCATCTAAAAACTAGATTTAGAATGCATTAGCCCCAGAGTTAATGTCCAAGTTATGGCCAGATTATGGTTTTAAATTGGACTTCTATAATTTACTGAATGTGTTTCTGATTGGGCTGTGGAATTAGATCTGATTCAATAATTTTCTATTTATTAGTACATGTAATAATAGAAGTTCAGAAAGTCATTATATGTTCTGAAGTCTGAAGGATCTACTTGAGACACAAACTTGACCTTGCAATAAACAAGATACAATTTAAATCAGCATGAATAAGTGATATTTGTCTTTGCAACTATTAACCTGACCTTCAGATTTTTATGTGTAAATATTGCTGACCTGAGATTACTTCTAAAAGCACTTTTGACAATATAAATGCTACCTCCAAAATATTTATACCTCTTTCTAAATAAAAAGTTAACTTCTAACTTAACTATTGTCCTCAACATGCATGTTTTTTTAGAACAGGCATCTCTAGAATCAAATTCCATAAATGGTGGCAGAAAGGATCTGGATGAAACTCGATGACAAATGAAACAAGATTTATATGACACTAATATTGACAATGAAACCACTTTCAGTACAATTCTATAACAAATGAGATCAGATTTGGATGAAACTCCCTGACTCTTTCTATAGATATATATAGTATTGCAAATAACTATTGGCAAAAACTTTGGACCTTTAACTGTTTGGGCGGTTCTTTCTAGATTTTTTTTAGATCTTTTGGGTTTTTAATTTCCCAAGCGTTTAATAGTTTTTAACTTTCTAGTCTTTTGTGTAGAGTGTGCTTGATGAAGGCTGTTCCAGAGACATGTGTTGTTAGTACAGAAACCCCTTTTTTAGAATTGAAACAGGAAACCATTTTTAGCAGAAACAGTGAAAAAAATAAAACCATAATAAGAAGAACTCAACAATATAGAAAAGCAGATTCCCTAATACAATCATAATTAACCTTCTGTCTTCCAATGATTTCAATGTAAATTTTTCCTCTTCAGAAATTTTGTTCACAAAGGTACTGTTAAGATTGAATAAGGTAAAATGTAAATGGTCCTGTCATAATGAGTTCTGAGGGTCCAATCAGTAAATGTTTAATAACCGTTACAATGGCTACACTATGTGAATACAAGACATAACCTTACTGGCCTTTAATCGGATAAAGGGACATCAATACAAACAAAAGCTGTAATAAATAAATTACAATTCAAACAAACACATTAATGAAATCTAACTATATGTCTAGTTCGTAAATATTTGATTAATTGTCTGACCTTCAATGACCTACAACTTACTATATGTTTCCAGTAGGAACAATATTTCAATAATTTAATCCTAAATTCAATTTCATTTCATGGACTGGCAATTCTCTGTCAGGTTTATCAAGTCTTCATAGATGTTTCTTCCCTTATCCATTGATTGCTGGATATCAAATATAGGTTGCCTTCATTAAAGTTTGAATTTGGTGACTTGAATAGTGAGTTCATTGACTGTATAAATATAACCAGTTTTATCGACTGTTCAACATTCCAAATTCTAGGTTGATTGTTTGAAATGCAAAAAGTCAAGAGTCATCAAGATGCAATCAAACATTGTAAGTCAAAAAATCCAAAAGAGCAAAAGAGGGTAAACAACTTAGTTAATTACAGCCTGTATTTCACACTGAATGATAGTACATTGTAAAGACTTATGCTTTTGATCAGTCAATTAAAACAAGTATTTCTAACAGTCAATATAAAATGGTGACTATGTGTAGCATCTCTATCAGTCAAACAAAGTAAGTATTTCTAACAGTCAATAAAATATGGTTCATATGTGCATCTGTCACCTCTGATGGTCAGTTAATCAAAGCAAGTATTTCCAACAATCAATAAAAATGGTGTACATGTGTAGCACCTCGATCAGTCAATCTAAGTAAGTATTTCCAACAGTGAAAAAAGGCATTTCTCCAAAAAAGGTGTTCTTGAATTTTAAACAAATATTTATAATACATCAAAAAAAAAAAAAATTACTAAAAATATTGGACATTACAGTCCACACCAACCACATACAAAATATCTGGCATAAGAGTCCTTACAAACCACAAACAAACCGACTCCTCTGAAAAAAGATGTATGTACATCAAAGATAAAACAATAACAAGTAGGATGTGGCCAAGAAGCAGGTACAGGCAAAACATGTGATGAGTTTAAACCTGTTTTACATGAGCACAATCCTCAACATGCCTGTCTAGACCATATTCTATAGGAGTAAAACACACAGTCAAAAACCTGCACAGTTTGATACCAACAGGATAAACCACTAACATGAACAAAGAAATAAAAATACACATCATATGGAGGGGCATGATGATGATAGACGATGGGCGTGTGGTCTTAGTAGTCCAACTACAGTATCACTAGCCTGTCAACACTGAGGTTGTGAGTTCCAATCCCACATGTGGCAGGTGCAATGGACTCCAATCTTAATTGACTAGGATTGTTAGTTTTCCTATTTAGGTGATTGGTGTATTATGGTATGAAATCAAAACAGAAAGTACATGTACTTTTGATAAAGCAATCCTAAAAGGGCGTTTTCTGTACATAATTTCCTATAACCAATATCTGTAAATAAAATAAAAAACATACAAAAAATATCGGTCATCTTCTTTCTGGTGTTATTTTGTAACTGGGTGGCTGCAGGATCATTATGGATTTTATTTAATTCTTCACAGATTAGAAGACTTTAATATTCTAACAACATGCCAATAATTTCTTCAATAAAAAGCTTTCATTGATTTGATTCTATAATTAAATACAGTAATGATAATACCATGTGTATCTGACGGGGTTTCATACTTTTTGATGCAATTATATGCAATAATTAAACCATAGAGTTCAGGATATTTTCCTGTTTTTATCATTTTCTGTGGAAATTCAGCGCCAAATATTATAGTTGTCAATGAAAAAGTTATTGAACTTGTTAAATCTGTTTCCCATCGAATGTAAGGGAAACAATGAAAACCTAATCAAATGTTATTTCAAACAAGAATGGAAAATTGTTTCTCAGTAACAATTTATAATGAATTAATGACACCAAGTTGTGGTTTATTATCTATTTAACTGATTTAAATACCTGACCATCACAATGTTTTAAGTTTGATAATTTCAAGTGCAAAGAGTGCCTTTTCATTTTGTGTGCGACTGACAAGTCTTATGTACACTATAAAGCTGGTATCTTTTAAAGATTTTACACAACAAAATACATTGGAATAAATAGTCCTAAGGTTAACTGAACTAAGATGGTAAAACAAAGTAGAAGGTTTTTATTGACGTGTCATTGGGTAGCTGACTCATTGATAGATGTTGTAGGAAGAGTTGAAATCAATATATAATGCATCTAATGTTTTAATAGTTGTAATTATCTGAATTTTTTAACTAAGAAGCCATGGAAAAGATTTTGTATCACAATGTTACAACCAGGCACTGTTCCAGAATCAACAATGCTTTGTTTGAGTTAATCCTATAAATTATACATTTCTTTCTTGAAAAAACCCATTATGATACTTTTGTATCTCCACAGTTGACTTAAATACAGCAGTTCAAAGTATGTAATTCTATGGGGAAAACCTTCAGGTAAATAGTATCTTTTTTTATACGAAATATCATCCAACATCTTAATAACTGTTTCTTTACTCTTTATAACAAAAGGATTCACTGTAACATTTTCACTTGGATGCACCAAAGAAAAAAGAGTAGAGTTTAAAGAGTTGTTTTGTCTAGTGTTTTATTGGCTGGAAAAAAAGTGTCAAAAATAATACAAGAATAGAAGCACTTGACATCCCTCTTTCAAACACAGTATGTGGTTATTCTTTCATCCTATCAGTACTAAAATTATATCCACTAAGTCATTTTTTTTGGTAAATCAGTGGCTAATAAGAACAAAACAAGAGTGCACACACTGAAATGTCTTGCCAACTTAACTGATTATGAAGGAATTTTATGTGGAAAGTCTTTCTGATCAAAGTTTTACTATAAACTTAACATTATCAATCTATGAGAATAAGGTCATGGTCAGATAGACCCTGACTGAAAGACATGTACACATGACAATCATTCTTTATCCCAAATAAAATCTACCAATTGCTTATAGTATTTGAAAGACAGACCTAGTCATGAAAACTTAACATAGACCAATGAACCATGAAAGTGAGGTCTAGATCAGATGTACCCTGCCATACAGACCTGCACACCTTACAATCATTGAATACACCAACATAAATATACAACATATGAGTGCTACACTGCACAGACCATTTTTAGGCAGAGATGTTAGAGTGGTATGGTCTAGAATACATTGATGCAGAAGGGAAAACTAATACCTCATGGTAGCTCTTAGTGTTCCCTATGTGGTCCTTCCTGTCTGTCTTGTTTACTGTATAACCGTCTTCATATACCTGAAAAAATAAAGATATTTAAGTAGAAAATCATTAGGTTTGGATGGTTTATGTATTAAATACTAGATTTTCCCTAACATTTTAACAATGTTTAATTTGTTAAGGTAGTAGGTGAGTAAAAAGATTTTTTTGTAGAAGTTAGTCAAAATAAAGTTTATACCATGACATTTTAAAACTGAATGCTAACATTAAAGTTACAGGATGTTCAAAATTCAAACATTTTGTAAAGATAAAATACACAGGAAACCACTTTTTTAAAAGTGGCAAGAAAAAATCAAAGTGCTGGATAGCACCTGTGGAAAGTTTGCAACGGTAGATGTGTAATATTTCAAAATAGGTTGTAAATGTGTAGATTGGGTGTTAAACTTTTTTTCCAACTTTAAAAAAAATTACTTAATACAAGAAATAATTGTAACATGATGCTGTTACGAAGTCTCCCAAACAAAGCTCCCATAATTAGTCATTCCCAGGAAGGGGGTGGGAGTGACCCCAGGGGATTTTTTTTTTTTTTTTTTTTTAATGTCCCATACAAGAATATATATGGTTTCGGGGTGGGGATCTTGACCGTTTAAAAGTTCTCAAAACAGGATGGGGTGGGGGTGACACCCAGGGACTCCCCTATATTTAATTTGATTTGTTTTATTGTCCCATACAAGAATATATATGGTTAAGGGGTGAGGATCTCGACTGTTTACAAGTTTTCAAAAAGAAGGGGGGTGGGGTGACCCCTGTGGACTTCCTCTATATTTCATTTGATTTGTTTTATTGTCCCATACAAGAATATATATGGTTTATGGGTGGTGATCTCAACCGTTTACAAGTTCTTAAACAGGAAGGGGGTGGTAGTGACCACAGGGGACTCGCCTTTTATTTCATTTGATTTGTTTTATTGTCCCCTACAAGAATATATATGGTTTCTGGGTGGGGATCTTGACCGTTTACAAGTTCTCAAAACAGGATGGGGTGGGGTGACACTCAGGGACTCCCCCTATATTTCATTTGACTAGTTTTATTGTCCCATACAAGAATATATATGGTTTAGGGGAGGGGATCTCGTCCGTTTACAAGTTCTCAAACAGGAGGGGGTGGGAGTGACACCCAGGGACTCCCCCTATATTTCATTTGACTTGTTTTATTGTCCCATACAAGAATATATATGGTTTCGGGGTGGGGATCTTGACCGTTTACAAGTTCTCAAAACAGGATGGGGTGGGAGTGACACCCAGGGACTCCCCCTATATTTCATTTGACTTGTTTTATTGTCCCATACAAGAAAATATATGGTTTAGGGGTGGGGATTTTAACCGTTTACAAGTTCTCAAACAGGAGGGGGTGGGAGTGACACCCAGGGACTCCCCCTATATTTCATTTGACTTATTTTATTGTCCCATACAAGAATATATATGGTTTAGGGGTGGGGATTTCAACCGTTTACAAGTTCTCAAACAGGAGGGGGTGGGGCTGATCCAGAGGGACTCCTGCTATATTTCATTTGATTTGGTTTATGATCCTGTGATCATTACTGAAAACCGTGTGTGTCTATCACTTACTGTTTTCAAGTTATAGTCATTTGAAAATTAAAAAAAAATAAATCCCATAGGGTTCTATAGTAAATCCCTCCCTTCTGTTGGCCCCTCAAAATACCCCCTAAATAGACCTCAAGAAGAAAAATAATAAGAACTGAGCAAAACAATAAGTCTCCAAACTTTGTTTGGGAGACTTAATAGCAAGTAGTATAATTACGAATTTTGTTATAGTCTGATTTTCTGATGCCGATTATGTAATAGGTCGAGTTTATTATAGTCCGAGTTTGTTGTGGGCCAAGATGAGATACCGGGATACTTTCGATACACTTGGGCTTTTACGTCTTTCATAAACATTGTAAAAATTGTAGTAATAGTCGAAAAATGTTCATTCATGAAATATTTTAAACACGGTATTTATTTTCTTTTCAACCGGAGGACGGGAGGAAATCCCTGAAACTGGGATTATAGTACTCCTGTTGATATGGATCTCATGCATGTCTGGGGAATACCGATAAAAGCATAACGTAGAAACTGCTGTCTCATGTAGATGTGTATTGATTTTACTTTCCGCACAGTGCAGATCTGCTCATGTAGATGTGTATTGATTTTACTTTCCGCGCAGTGCAGATCTGCTCATGTAGATGTGTATTGATTTTACTTTCCGCGCAGTGCAGATCTGCGAAGTAGTGTTTGTGATAGCCATTTTCAAAATGAAGTTGAATTATTTGAATTATTGATGAACATTCAGTACATTTTAATTCAAACTGTAAGCTAATCAAAATAGAAGTAATTCAAAATTTCAAAAGCATCTTCCTAGAATTAGTTGTAAAACACCAGTACTTCATTATCTAGGAGTAGAACACACATCCTAAAGTAAGATAGTCTGTCACTTCCGGTTTGAGGCCGATGCCTTAGGAAAGTTTTTGCTATAGCAAGCTATAGCAAACTTTCCAAAAACTCATATGAAAGAACTTTAAAATAAAAGATTATGATACAATCAGTCTTTAAATCATTTCAGAAAAAAAATTGGATTTTCATGAAACATAGAAAAATAAATAAATAAATTTCCAGTTCATTCTTTTATAAAAATTGATAGTAAGTTATAATGAAATGTTCAAATATTTTTCTTGTGAGATTTTGTGTGAAATGAATGGTTTACACTTGATACTCAATGTGACATGATACCCAAACATTGTACTTAAAGCATATATGACTAGAATGTCCAATCATTTGATAGCTTGTGTCAACCCAACATACAAAGAAGATCAGTTTCCTTTGAAATCCTCATATGGAATAGTCTTTTATTTGATGATCGTCCATAAAATATACAGATTTCGAATCAGTTTCAATGCATGTGTAAATAGCTTCTTATTACAGGGTGAACTAATCAAACTTTGTTTGTTATCTGTGCCACAATGAAGATTAAATCAATGGTATCGGAAACATGCCGCTGATAGCGTCATTTTCCAAAAACCTTCTTTTAACATTAAAATAAACATGTCTGTTGTAAAATCCCTCTTTTGCTTTTATTAAAATAACAAACTCCCAAAGCAGGTGAAACATAACATTGTGTAATAACTTTGCACTAAATGCAACAACAACCTGCCAAAAATACAATAATCAAGTAATTATATCAAGACAATGTCAAAACATATCATTCTTAAAACACTTAATACCTCCCTTGCTCTCTGTTTCAACACTTCCTTGTGGGCGATTATTATGCAGAGTTGGGCATAATTCCACCTAATCTGTTACATTATAAACTGCTTATCAATATGTATATTACACAATGGAATATGAATTTGATATCTGATTACTAAAGTCCACAATTTTGCTGAAATCTGCAAGTATTATACCCACATACATGTACATTGCACTTTAAAATGAAATAAGCATTAGAGACAAACGATTTTATTTCATCATTATAACTGTCATTCAATCATAATATAAAGTTTATATTATAAACATATTTGAAATCTTAGATCAATATAAATAAAGGGAGATAATTGGGACAACAAGACAGCAGTCCAACAACAACAAAAAGACCCAATAGACATCTTCACTGAACAATTATAGGAATAAAGCAAATCTACATTAGATAAATCGAAAGACACATCTCAGTTGTATAAAAGAAAACGATATTTCAAAGTTGTATGAAGTGCAGCATAAAGTATCTAGGCTGAACAAAATTTAATTTTTTTTTTTCAAAACATACAAAAGTTGTAAAGAATCTTTGTTAAAGTGAAAAGTACACAAAAAACATGGCACTTGAATTTTACAAAGGGAAGCCAGTTGTTAATGTCTATCAATTGTCAGTGCCTGCCATTCCAAATTCTACAGAATATACTGTAGGTTGTAACAATGTTACACAATATATAGATGTTAATTATATTCCTACTTAGTGAACCATTCGTCTTAAATATCACCCTAATAGTTGTTCTACATACACTACAGGCGGAAATAAACGATAATTCATTTCTTTCTTCAAAATAGTGTCATTCCTTTTGCTGCTCACCAATTAAACATGTAACCTGACAGGCTATATACATATATATATATATACCCAACACTGTGAAGACATTTTAGATTTATAGTATTTCTTTTTTTCATTTTAGGAGATTATGAAGGGAGAATGAAAGGAGAATAACAGACCAGCAAAAAATGCAGATTTTCATCTGGAACAAAACAAAAATAAAATGCTCCGCTGGGCGCAGCTTGATACAACTGCAGAGGTCAAACCCTGAACAGTTGGGGCAAGTATGGACACAACATTCAAGCTTGATACAGCTCTGAATTTGGATTGTGATTAAATATTTGACACAGCATAGGTTTCTGACACAGAATGAATGTGGTCTAAGAACTTAAAAATTTCTAATTTACCTATTATGGTCCAATATCCAAAATCTAAATACATACACGGTTAGATTCAGCATATCAAATAACCCCAATAATTAAAATTTTGTTAAAATCAAACTAAGTTTAATTTTAGACCCTTTGGACCTTAATGTAGACCAATTTGAAAACGGGACCAAAAATTAAGAACCTAAATACACGGTTAAATTCGGCATATCAAAGAACCCCAATATTTCAATTTTTGATGAAATCAAACCATATCATTATTATTTGCTTTTATATATTAATAAAAAATAACAAACTTAAAATGGAAAATTTTAAAGAAAAAAAAAAGGAATACCCCCCCCCCCCAAATTTTTGGAACCCCCTTATGATTCATCACCCCCAAACTCAATCCCAGCCTTCCCTTTGTGGTATGGTACCTTTCAGTACAATTTCAGAGAGAGTCATTCACTTGAACACAAGTTATTGTCTGGAAACTGTAAAAATGCTTGTTTTTTGGCCCCTTTTTCGCCCCAAATTCCTCAACGTTTCGAGCAATTACCCCCAAACTCAAACCCAGCTTTCCCTTTGTGATATGGAACATTGTAGTACAATTTCAGAAAGATCCATACACTTACACACAAGTAATTGTCATGAAACTAGTAAAATGCTTGTTTTTTTGCCCCTAATTCCTAAAATTTTGAGGCAATTACCCCCAAAATCAATCCCAGCATTCCCTTTGTGATATGGAACCTTGTGGTACAATGTCAGAGAGATCCATACACTAACACACAAGTTATTGTCTGGAAGTTATAAAAATGCTTATTTTTGGCCCCTTTTTGGCCCCTTATTCCTTTACTGTTGGTACCATAAACCCCAAAATCATTCCCAACCTCCCTTTTGTGGTATTGAACCTTATGGTAAAATTTCATAGAGATCCATTCACTTAAACTAAAGTTATTGTGCGAAAACCAATGTGTCTTCGGATGATGTTGACGACGACGCCAACGTCATACTAATATACGAACATGATTCAGGGTCAAACTTTAAATGCTCAAAAATTATATTGTTGCAACATGATAAATCCAATTTGATGGACAAGGCATTTTTCATATAACATAACAATACATGCCTTTCTATAACATTTAGTGAAAAATAATTTTTTGTTCATGCAATGATAATTGTGTGCACAAAGATGCAAATTGGTTGTATTACTATGGCATGTTGTAGACCATTATGTCATATTTATCAATAAAAACAAGTACAAATGACTCAGGGTGGTTCATAATTATTATGGAAACACAACTGACACTAAATAAAACACAGGGATAGAATGTTAAATGTTATATAGACATATTAAAATAATCTGGTACAAATTCCATGACTTCAAAAATATTTTTTAACAAGCAATATAATGAACAAAAATACTTTTTTTCAGTCATAAACAAAATATTAACAAAAGACTTTTAAAAGTAAAAATTTAATATAAAATTTACATCAATGTGCTATCTTATAAAAAATAACAATCAAATTACTTTCTTATATAGAAATTAAGTTGATGTGTAAATGATAGGTTTGATCAACACATCAGAGTGTTGTTAATGTGATCGTTGTCTGGTAAATTTTTAGACAGATAAAAAAGGGTTCTAATAGTATTAGAACACAAATAATGCTATTTGTTTATGTCAAAATTGTTCTTTAAATAAAATAGATGATGAAGATCATTTCTTATTTAAATGTACACAAAATGAAAACTTGAGACTTGAATTCTTACAGAAAATTAAAAATATCTATTCAAATATAGATGATATGGATAACTTTGATAAATTAGTTTTATGTCTAGTTCATGTCCTTCAGTTATGCGGTTAATTTTTCTCCATTTATTAAAAAGTCCTGGTCACCGAGGAGAGTGGATTCGACAACTGCATAATATGTACATATATAAAATTCATGTCTTGTATTCTATTACTTTTGTGATGTATTATGTACTGTATTATTTTGTTAAATTTCATGTATGCCATCAACTCCATTGGGGTATAATTGTGCATTTATTTCAATAAATTAATGTAATTCCTACACAAGACTCACAAGAAAATAAACATATAAAATAAAAGAAGATGTGGAGTGAACACTAAATGAGACAGCTACCCAACAATATAAGTTAACAAAAAATAAGCATCAAAAAGCAAAAATTGACAAATACTCAACCACTACTCTACATCCCCCAGAATACATACAATTAACCCATACAAATTCATTAACATTTGAAGCAACCATTACATTTCAGAGGAGACAAAAAAAATCTGTAGACCAAGAGAAAATCCTGAGAGAATTTCTGCAAAGAGAATGAGATTAACACCTAGCATATGGACCTCATATCTATACAAAGAGAATGACAGATTAATACCTAGTATATAGACCTCATATTTATACAAAGAGAACGACAGATTAATACCTAGTATATAGACCTCATATCTATACAAAGAGAACGACAGATTAATACCTAGTGTATGGACCTCATATCTATACAAAGAGAACGACAGATTAAAACCTAGTGTATGGACCTCATATCTATACAAAGAGAACGACAGATTAATACCTAGTGCATGGACCTTGTATCTATACAAAGAGAGAACGACAGATTAATACCTAGTATATAGACCTCATATCTATACAAAGAGAACGACAGATTAATACCTAGCATATGGACCTCATATCTATACAAAGAGAACGACAGATTAATACCTAGTGTATAGACCTCATATCTATACAAAGAGAACGACAGATAAATACCTAGTGTATGGACCTCATATTTATACAAAGAGAACAACAGATTAATACCTAGTGTATGGATCTCATATCTATACAAAGAGAGAACGACAGATTAATACCTAGTGTATGGACCTCATATCTATACAAAGAGAACGACAGATTAATACCTAGTATATAGACCTCATATCTATACAAAGAGAGAACGACAGATTAATACCTAGTGTATGGACCTCATATTTATACAAAGAGAACAACAGATTAATACCTAGTGTATGGATCTCATATCTATACAAAGAAAGAACGACAGATTAATACCTAGTGTATGGACCTCATATCTATACAAAGAGAGAACGACAGATTAATACCTAGTATATAGACCTCATATCTATATAAAGAAAACGACAGATTAATACCTAGCATATGGACCTCATATCTATACAAAGAGAACGACAGATTAATACCTAGTGTATAGACCTCATATCTATACAAAGAGAAAGACAGATTAATACCTAGTGTATGGACCTCATATTTATACAAAGAGAACAACAGATTAATACCTAGTGTATGGACCTCATATCTATACAAAGAGAGAAAGACAGATTAATACCTAGTGTATGGACCTCATATTTATACAAAGAGAATGACAGATTAATACCTAGTGTATGGACCTCATATTTATACAAAGAGAACAACAGATTAATACCTAGTGTATGGATCTCATATCTATACAAAGAGAGAACAACAGATTAATACCTAGTGTATGGACCTCATATCTATACAAAGAGAACGACAGATTAATATCTAGTATATAGACCTCATATCTATACAAAGAGAGAACGACAGATTAATACCTAGTGTATGGACCTCATATCTATACAAAGAGAACGACAAATTAATACCTAGTATATATACCTCATATCTAAAAGAGAGAATGACAGATTAACACCTAGTATTTATACCTCATATTTATACAAAGAGAACAACAGATTAATACCTAGTGTATGGACCTCATATCTATACGAAGAGAGAACGACAGATTAGTACCTAGTGTATGGACCTCATATCTATACAAAGAGAACAACAGATTAATACCTAGTATATAGACCTCATATCTATACAAAGAGAACGACAAATTAATACCTAGTGCATGGACCTCATATCTATATCATACACACCTACACTTAACCTTAATATAGCAAGCTCACAAATCAAATCAAATCAAATCAAATCATTTTATTGGTGTAAAATCCAAATATTGGATTGTTACCAAGACAAACATGACAATATTTACAAATATACAATATTTAAATTAAAGCAACATTCATATTATATAAGTATCTCGTTTGTTTAGATATTTTGGAGGAGGTGATACTTTTGCAAATTTGAAAGTAAAAATACAATATTCTTAATGCTATTCTTATAAAATATAACATAACAAATATATATGAAAAATAGAAAATAATCACAAATTTGTATTACATAATTAGTTTTTCTTGTCAGCAGGCTATTTCTTAGTACATATAAATCATCAGCTAGGCTATTTCTTAGTACATATAAATCATCAGCTAGGCTATTTCTTAGTACATATAAATCATTAACCCCTTAACAATAATTTTAGTTATGTCGTACTCATTAAATGTAAACATGAATGTAAATTTTTCCTCATCAGACATTTTGTTGAAAGATGGACCTATACTATCTACTTCCTGAAAAAGTTTTTGCCTACGTTTTTCTAAAATTTGACATTTTTAAGCAAAATGATATTCATCTTCAACCCCATTTTTACAGAGGGGACATAAATCTTGTTTCCAGAGGTAATTTTACGGTGTCTTGACCCTGTACAATATTTAGATTACTATTAGTATTACTTATTCTGATTTTAATAAAATTAGATATCATGTATCAGTCTAAATCTATTAATAAAAAATTTTCAAATTTGTAATCATTTTTTTTATTTTCTGTATGTTCTTAGTTTGTTTCCATTAGGGTTAACTTGGTCATTAAAAAGACTATTTTTCCAGAAATCTGTATATCTTTCAGCTAATTTGTTCCCTACAGCATTAATCAGGCTCACATAAAACCAGGTTCAATCCACCATTTTCTACATAAGAAATTGCCTGTAACAAGTCAGGAATATGACAGTTGTTGTCCATTCGTTTGATGTGTTTGTGCTTTTGATTTTGCCCTTTGATTAGGGACTTTCCGTTTTGGATTTTCCTCGGAGTTCAGTATTTTTGTGATTTAACTTTTTTTTATACCCCACACCAACACAAGCCTCCCTCCCCCAAAGATGTCCAAAACTACATACCCCACACCAACACAAGCCTCCCTCCCCCAAAGATGTCCCCCACTACATACCCCACACCAACACAAGCCTCCCTCTCACAAAGATGTCCTCCACTACATACCCCACACCAACACAAGCCTCCCTCTCACAAAGATGTCCCCCACTACATACCCCATCCCAACACAAGCCTCCCTATCACAAAGATGTCCCCCACTACATACCCCACACCAACACAAGCCTCCCTCTCCCAAAGATGTCCCCCACTACATACCCCACACCAACACAAGCCTCCCTCTCCCAAAGATGTCCCCCACTACATCCCTCTCACAAAGATGTCCCCCACTACATACCCCACACCAACACAAGCCTCCCTCTCCCAAAGATGTCCCCCACTACATCCCTCTCACAAAGATGTCCCCCACTACATACCCCACACCAACACAAGCCTCCCTCTCACAAAGATGTCCCCCACTACATACCCCACACCAACACAAGCCTCCCTCTCCCAAAGATGTCCCCCACTACATACCCCACACCAACACAAGCCTCCCTCTCACAAAGATGTCCCCCACTACATACCCCACACCAACACAAGCCTCCCTCTCCCAAAGATGTCCCCCACTACATACCCCACACCAACACAAGCCTCCCTCTCACAAAGATGTCCCCCACTACATACCCCACACCAACACAAGCCTCCCTCTCCCAAAGATGTCCCCCACTACATACCCCACACCAACACAAGCCTCCCTCTCCCAAAGATGTCCCCCACTACATACCCCACACCAACACAAGCCTCCCTCTCACAAAGATGTCCCCCACTACATACCCCACACCAACACAAGCCTCCCTCTCACAAAGATGTCCCCCACTACATACCCCACACCAACACAAGCCTCCCTCTCCCAAAGATGTCCCCCACTACATACCCCACACCAACACAAGCCTCCCTCTCACAAAGATGTCCCCCACTACATACCCCACACCAACACAAGCCTCCCTCTCACAAAGATGTCCCCCACTACATACCCCACACCAACACAAGCCTCCCTCCCCAAAGATGTCCCACACTACATACCCCACACCAACACAAGCCTCCCTCTCCCAAAGATGTCCCCAACTACATACCCCACACCAACACAAGCCTCCCTTTCCCAAAGATGTCCCCCACTACATACCCCACACCAACACAAGCCTCCCTCTCCCAAAGATGTCCCCCACTACATACCCCACACCAACACAAGCCTCCCTCTCCCAAAGATGTCCCCCACTACATACCCCGCACCAACACAAGCCTCCCTCCCCAAAGATGTCCCCCACTACATACCCCGCACCAACACAAGCCTCCCTCCCCAAAGATGTCCCCCACTACATACCCCACACCAACACAAGCCTCCCTCTCACAAAGATGTCTCCCACTACATACCCCACACCAACACAAGCCTCCCTCTCACAAAGATGTCCCCCACTACATACCCCGCACCAACACAAGCCTCCCTCCCCAAAGATGTCCCCCACTACATACCCCACACCAACACAAGCCTCCCTCTCACAAAGATGTCCCCCACTTAAGGTTTTACTGATTACAGAACTCATCCAATATTTTGATGTGTGGATTAATTGAAGTTTGTTTAATGTCCATTGGCATTGATGAGTGGAAACCTTCATATAAATTTGAAGAGGTTCTGATAAAAACCTAAGGTGCTATCTTGGCAACAAGAGTAAATATGAGATATGTTTATAAGTCCCTCCCCCAAAAACAAAGGTTCCCCGTTTAGGATTTGTTTGATTACTGAACTGACATTCATGTACATGCGGTTTGATGACTCAAAAATTTCATTCAAATTTAAAGTGGATCTGACAAATAAGGATGACACTAACATAGCTACAACAAAGTGATGTCATGCTGTTGGACAGACCGGACAAATTCACACTCTCTACAACTTCATTGTAATAGACTGGCATCCTAGTTTGAATGACAACAGTATAAACCTATTCAAAGTTAAGATTTATACGAATGTACCCTGTACTGTGACATTAAATAAATGTTAATGAACTAATGACGTAATCAATAATCAGCTATAGTAACTCTTGGGACAAGTGAAATAAATCACCAGTATGATTTATTGCCTCATCTCACATCAAATTTATCATATCGGTACTTTCATATCTATTATTGATACTGGTGACTATGCAACAGAAAGTGTTACTAAGTTAACACATTCACAATGCTCTGTAAATTCATTTTCATTTCAATTCAATATTTGATTTCCATTAAACACTATAGATTGACAAGAAAATAAAAAAAATAAAAATAATTGATGTTACCAAATGTAAGTGTTGCCAGATTAAGATGAGAGGGTTGGAACTTGGAGAAGAAGTGATATCACACCCTGTTACTGGCTATTGGTTTGGTAGATACAAGAGGATCTGTGTTTCAGATTGTTATTAAAACTTTAGTTTTTGCTATTGTGTACAGCATTAATATTTTGTCCTGGTTTCAGATTGCCAGTTCAATGCAATGGACTTTGTGTACAGCATCAATGTTTTGTTCTGGTTTCAGATTGCCAGTTCAATGCAATGGACTTTGTGTACAGCATCAATATTTTGTTCTGGTTTCAGATTGCCAGTTCAATGCAATGGACTTTGCTATTGTGTACAGCATCAATATTTTGTCCTGGTTTCAGATTGCCAGTTTAATGCAATGGACTTTGCTATTGTGTACAGCATAAATATTTTGTCCTGGTTTCAGATTGCCAGTTCAATGCAATGGACTTTGCTATTGTGTACAGCATCAATATTTTGTCCTGGTTTCAGATTGCCAGTTCAGTGCAATGGACTTTGCAAATGTGTACAGCATCAATATTTTGTCCTGGTTTCAGATTGCCAGTTCAATGCAATGGACTTTGCAACTGTGTACAGCAGATTTTGATGGGTGTTGCCTATAGCATATGCCGTACCGCTGGCCAGTAACATAGTGTGGATATGACATTAGCTGTTGTCGTACCACTGGCCAGTAATATAGTGTGGATATGGCATTAGCTGTTGTTTATGCCGTACCGCTGGTCAGTAATATAGTGTGGATATGACATTAGCTGTTGCCGTACCGCTGGTCAGTAATATAGTGTGGATATAACATTAGCTGTTGTTTAACAGTTAGTCCTTCAGAATAGAAAATAACAAATGTACTATAGTAATGATAAAAGAATATTCTAAAAATCAGTGTCCACAGACATGGGCTACTTTATGGGAACATTCTTCAAATGAGCCTCGTGGGAACATTTCTATTGTGATAGAGCCTTGATATTTGATATACAGATACATCAGCTTCCATGCAACACAACTCACATGTTACTGAAAAGTCGATCTCACATAGTGACAGAATGAAAGTACAATGCTGGCTAATTATGAATTTTGTTTGTTATTGAAGTTCATTCATTTACTGTTATGTTAACCAGTTAGATAAATAGATGAACAAAATCATCTGACTTGACTGAGTTTTACTGTAAATCTTTATTGTGATTAGAGGGAACAGTTTTCTTTATAAAAATCCAACAAATCACAGCTTTTCATCATATGAAAGGGGATCTTAAAGCATAAACTACCATCTAAGCACCTAATTATGACTAGCCTAGTTATTACAGAAGGAGAGTATGTCAGGTCATTTGATTAGAGGTCATCATATTTATTGTATCAAAGTTAAATAGATATAAGAAGATGTGGTATGAGTGCCAATGAGACAACTCTCCATCCAAGTCAAAATTTATAAAAGTAAACCATTATACGTCAAAGTACGGTCTTCAACACGGAGCCTTGGCTCACACCGAACAGCAAGCTATAAAGGGCCCCAAAAATTACTAGTGTAAAACCATTCAAGTTTTCAATTGAGAAAAAAAGTAACCATTAGATTTATATTGTAGCTTTGATACATTGTTTGTGTACAAAAGATGACCCTGGATATATCACTGACCAACTTGTACAAAAGATGACCCTGGATATATCACTGACCAACTTGTAAAAAAGATGACCCTGGATATATCACTGACCAACTTGTAAAAAAGATGACCCTGGATATATCACTGACCAACTTTTGACAAGCAATTAAACTGATATACAATATACCTATATTTATTACCAATAATCAGGTCTTTTTGACAAAAAACGTTGTAAGCTATACTTAGAGTTTAATCTACCAAAAATATGTTTTTCCTATTTTGTCAATTTCTTCCAGAATTTTTTTTATCATACAATGAATGGTCTATCATGATAGCTTGCAATGTCCGACTCACCTTTAATTAACATACATCAAAGACACCTGCCAGGTAGCAGGTAAGGAAATCAAATTACCTCTGTATTAGATCATTTTTCATGTAAATACCACACATCAAACACAAATTAATTCCAATCGTTCTAATCAAATCTTTGTTCAGGTAAGGTCTGTGGAATCGAATCTTCATTTGGCTGAAGAATTTAGATTTAATCTCAACTCGACCATGGTCATGAACCTCTGATATGGGATATCATAAGTATGTCGTGAAACGCTTCCGACTCAAAGCCAATCTCAAATCAAGACATTTAAATAAGCCTAAGATTAATAACCAAAATTCTCCCACCCGACTAAAGTTTTTCTAACCATTTTGAATTGCACACGTCCAAATTTATTTAACCTCAGATGGACAGATAATTTTGATATTTGAGAGAAAAATTGTATCAGAAATTGATTACAAATTATGATATTTAACAGTTTAAACAATGTTAAACAAACAAAACTTAAATCTGCTTTCTGATAAAGATCTAAAACAGATATATTTTCAATTGATTATAATTAGGATTTCAAACTATTTTTGTTTGGTTTTATTTTAGTCTTTAAATACAAAGGTATATAAAACCAACATAGAAGCCTGGCTTACCCTGGTATATATATATACTGGTGATCCCATGGATCAAATCTGTCATAGAGTTGTCACTGGTTCAGACGTACTTATAATATAATTATTTCTGTGACTGCATCCTACATTAATATGTAAGATCCTCTACAATAGATATTTCAGCTGATCTGTAATATTCCATCTTCATGCCTCATATATCATGTACTGTGTTACGATGCTAGATACCCCTGTCAAAATGCAACCATGGTTGACCATGGTTACCATCGCTAACTATTGATAACCATGGTCAAACCATGGTTGGATGTGCTTTAAACCATGGTCAACTATGGTTTTCCCCTTTGTGACCATGGTTGACCATGGTCCATCTTCATTAGACCATGGTTGACCACAGTTGACCATGGTTTAACCATGGTTGAAAAATGCACATTGACAGGGGTAAAAACTGACAAGGAAAGGTAACACCTGGCCATTGAAAGCTTGATTTTTTGTCTAGCCTAGGTGGTCGAGTGGTCAAGCGCGTCATGCATAGTGCAAGGCGATTTGGTGCCACGATATCTCAGTAGCATGAGTTCGAATCCCGGCCAGGGAAGAACAAAAAATTTACTTCCTCAAATTTACAGATCTAACATTGTTTGGCTGTTATTTAGACGAATTATATATGTATAATATACATTTATTTGTGGCAACAATAGAAATGCACTCACTCGCTTTTATAGATTTTCTATGAATTTTCATTACCTTGCATGGTAGAAATAGATTTTAATGGAATATTCATTGTACCCTCCTTGCTTCCTTAAAGTTTTTACATGAATGCTTCAGGAGAAACCAACAGACATCCTTAACAGGCTTATGAGCATTCATTTATTTGCCCCTGAGTTAGAGATCATCAGTTAATAGATTTCTTAAAACTCTTGAACAATCACATTTAGCAAACAGAAAATATCTTTTAAGTTTTATACAATGATTTGATGAAAATTTCTTAAATTTCTAATTCCATAACTGTAATCAAACAAATACTTATTGTGTACTAAAAATTAAGGGCCTTTGCTATATTTTTCTTTTATCCAAGGAAAAAAAATAGTGCTTTATCTTATTATATATTTCAAGCATACATAAACTTTTTATTCTCCAACACATGGATAAAATACCTATACCTGAAGATAAAATACCTATACCTGAAGATAAAATACCTATACCTGAAGATAAAATACCTATACCTGAAGAGCAGCTCAGTTAACAATAATGACACTAGTATTTTTCAAAGCCTCAAACATCAACAGATTTTTTTTTTTATCCACTAAAAAGTTCAAAAGTTTCTTCAATAATTAATGACTGATCTATGGTTTTGTTTTATTACAAAAAACTTGGGTGATTGGTCAATACATATTGGGTAATAAAACGAATCAGATGTGTCACCAATTGTACAGAAAATAAAAGTCTGATGTATACTTTCTTTTTAAATAAGCATCTTAAGGATTTCTCTCCAGGAAACAGATAATCAGTTTAGGAGGACAGTAATTTTTTAAAAGGCTACAATTCTAATGGGCTAAGTTTTATGAGGACCAATTAAATATGGACATGTTGTTAGGTTGCTGTTATATTGGTGGTTACCCTGCATCTCCTTTAGTTCAAGTTGATCATCTTTTCAATAAAAGGATTAAAAAACACATTCCATTAATTCATGTCCTACATTTATATACATTGATCGGTATGGTGAATGTTATCGCTTCATCACACTAACTAAGAAGTTGTCTGAAAATTTTTTCTTCATTTTTTTAAAAACCAAATGAAGCATGACAGTGTGTTCAATATGACAAACAAAATTCTAGATTACATAAATATATATCATGATGAATTGATACTAGTCAGGAAATTAATGGAGTGTCTGCAACAAGGAACAACTAATATGTTTTTATAAGATAACGTTTGATGTCTACTGTACATTTATTCACTTTATATCAAAACTTTCTATTAAAACTATTATTATCAACTTTAAAATCAAATATTTTTTTATGTAACTATTGATTTTATTTGTAAAATCACAGTAACCTACAAAAATTTCGGCAAAAAGAATCCATCCCATAAATATATATAATTCTTTGTGATCAGCAGAAATCAAAATCCTATTACATAAATTTATCCCTGTTTAACAGCTCTGTTTAAACTGTTTGATTTTTAGCTCTGAGTTTTTCTTGTCAATGTTTATAAACAGTATGAAACCTGCAATAGTGTTATAAGTGTAATAAAATGCTTCGCTGAGCGCAGCCTGATACGACCGCAGAGGTCGAACCCTGAACAGTTGGGGCAAATTTGGACACAATATTCAAGCTTGATACTGTCTAAATTTGGATTGTGATCAAATTTTTGACATAATATAGGTTTCTGACACAAAATAAATATGGTCAAAGGTCTTACAAATCTATTGCGCAATACTGTGCAATTGAAGATTTCTTCTTCAAACTTTTCAAAAATTCAAAATTTAAAAAATTTGGAAAAAAAAATATGAATCCTTTAAAAAAATTGTAAACAAAAAATCCCCCCCCCCCCCCCAACTTATTGAAACCTCCCTTGGAGCAATAACCCCAAAACTCAATCCCAGTCCTTCCTTTGTAGTATGGAATCTTGTAGTATAATTTCAGATAGATCCATACACTTAAACACAAGTTATTGTCTCGAAACTAGATAAATGCTTGTTTTTGGCCCTTTTTTGGCCCCTAATTCCTACATGCTTGGGGAAATGAACCCCAAACTCAATCCCAGCCTTCCCTTTGTTATATGGAAGTTTGTGGTACAATGTCTGAGACACTTACACACAAGTTATTGTCCGGAAACTAGAAAAACGCTTGTTTTTGGCCCCTTTTTGGCCCTTAATTCCTAAACTGTTTGCCCCATAACCCTTAAAATAAATCCCAACCTTCTACTTGTGGTATTAAACATTGTGGTACAATTTCAGAGCAATTGAAATACTTATACATAAGTTATTGTCCTGAAACTAGATAAATGCTTGTTTTGGGCCACTTTTGGGCCCCTAATTCCTAAACGGTTGGGACCATCATCCCTAAAATCAATCCCAACCTTCCTTTTGTGGTATTGAACCTTCTAAAAAAATTTCATAGAGATCCATTCACTTAAACTAAAGTTATTGTCCAGAAACAAATGTGTCTTCGGACGACGACGACATCATACCATTATATGATCCCAAAAAATTTTTTGCTGTCGGTCGTATAAAAACCATAAGTAACAAGCTACAATGGACGCAGCAAACAAAATAGCATATTTCAGACTGAACTCATATTTCCTCTAATTGGACTTTTATGAGATAACAAAAAAGTAATTTAGATTGGTTGTAAAATGCTGGAAAAAACTGCTTTTAAATGTATGAATCAAACTAACTGAATGGAAATACAAATAAAATTCTTATTTTTTTTCAATTTACAATAAAAAAGCAATTTGTTTAATGAATTTAATGGATAACTAGGATAATTGTTACATTAAATTATATGGTTTTATTTGTAATATGACTAATAACCTTTGGGATAATTTTGATTTACGAATTTTATTATTAATGACCCAATAAATGAAACAAATTAAGCAGAATTTGGTCAATTCAATGTTTACTGTAAAGATTTTCTACAGAGAAAGATCTATTCCATTAGATTTAATGTATTTCTATTCAGTAGACTTGTGTACCATACATTTAATAAAGGGCTGATGTTAACAATCACTGTTCTAAAGACATGGATAGAACACTAGAATGCAACTGCCAATGTCCTCACTTGGTATGTTTGGATCTTTGAGTTTTTGGAAATGACATGGACAGAACACTGGATGGACATGTAACCTTTAATTGGTAAACACATACTGAAAACACTGGAAAACAACATCAATTGTCTGCAGATAGTAAAGTCACAGACAGAACACTGGTAAAGAATGGCCAATAGTCATTGTCCTTGATTAATATAAAGAATGGCAAAAAAGCCATTGTCCTTGATTGGTATAAACCTAAACAGAATGCTTCGAAACAACAGCAATTGTCCTCAGATAGTAAAGTAAAAGACAGAACACTAAAAAACAATAGCAAAACCTATTGTCCTTGATTGGTATAGATGTAGACAGAATGCTTAGAAACATCAGCAATTGTCTGCAGTAAGAAATGTCACAGGCAGAACCCTAGTAAAGAATGGCAAACAGCCATTGTCCTTGATTGGTATAGACCTAGACCATTTTTTTAATGCTTGGAAACAACAGCAATTGTCTGCAGATAGTAAAGTCACAGACAGAACCCTGGTAAAGAATGGCAAACAGCCATTGTCCTCGATTGGTATAGACATAGACAGAATGCTTGGAAATATCAGCAATTATCATAATTTGGTAAATACAAAGATGGAATATAGACAGAATACTGGAAAACAAAGCATTTGTCATAATTTGGAAAATCAAAAGATGGAACATCGACAGAATACTGGGAAAAAAAACCCAGTAATTTTCATTATTCTTTATGCTTGTCACTTTCAGAATATTGCCTCCCCTTCTTTTAAGTCTACTCCTACACCACTGCAAACTTAGGTTATATATTTTCAGGTGCAAATAGTGAGTTCAGGGTGTTTACCAATTAACCTGAGATTTGGCTAAAAGATACATTTGTAACAAAAAATTAGTCGTCTAGAAACCATCAACATCCAATGAGGCATTCTGTTAATGAAAACTTTAAAGATATTATTCACAGCATTTGATGAACCCCTTTAATGCAACTCTCCATTTCATCATCTAATTAACTGCTAAATTAACCTCTGATACGCTAAGTTCGCAAGATCAGAAAAATGCATTTTGGTGTTATTTTTATACCTTATTCAGATCAGCTATACACATTTTTTGTTTTAGCTACTCTATTTCAAGGATTTTAACAACAAAATTAGACATTCCCTCAATTTTTGAAATATGCGTAAGATTGCACCTAAAGGTGTTAAAACAATAACCAACCATAAACCACAGAAATCAATTGTACTGATTTATTCATTGTTATTTACATCATCATGAGAAATTCCAAAAGATAAAACACTCATTTGATCCCAGTAAAAAGATAAAGAACTAATTATTGATTACAAATTCTTGCGTATCATTAACGATTATTGTTTAGCTCTGCCTCTATGAAATCCATGCCATTTTTATTAATGAATTTAACAGACAACGACATGAAATATGATGCAAAATTTGTCAAAATTTGATGGAACTAGCAAGTCAAAACATGGCTTTAACAAACCTGATAAAAATATGGAAGTATGCAAATAAATTAAAATAACTGAGTGCAATTACATTAAGATGCTAAAAATGGTCGAGATATTAAACTTTTAAAACAAAGTTTGTTAGGTAGTAAAGGTTAATTCAGTTAATTAATCAAACTGTTGTCCTTTGAATGAAATATATTCATTAATAGGAATAAAATAAGATTTAGGTATACATCAATGAAACATCAACCCAGATGAAATCTAGACAGCAATAAACAATCCTCAACATAAACAAATATTTTCCAAATTTTGCTGGACCAGATGCTTTCTCTTGATCACAAAGAAGCTTCTGTACAAGTTTCATAAAATTCCATTAAGGTTGGAAAAAGTTATTGATGTCTAAAACAACTTTAGTAACCACAGACTGAACTTCAATGTTAATCAGAACAGCATAAGATTGCCATGCCTCACCTTTGTGACTTTCATTGCAGCGAGACAATAACAAAAAATATAAAAAGATATGACAATTGACATCCTGTCTAAGGACATTAAAAACAGAAAATTAAAAGTTCATAAAATCTGCCTTAATATCTTAAAGAAAAAGTACATTTGTATCTTATTTATAAATAGCTAATAATGTAATTAAATCTTAAATATTTCTTTATAGATTTTCGAATGATGTAAAGAATTGTTTTAATAGTCTCTCAAAATTCTTCATATAACAACACTTGTATATGTTTTATCATATAAGCTAATGATGTTTTAATGTTGATTTAATGTAAATTGTTTTTTGCACATGTATGTGATTGTTCTACAAGTGGTGAAACTTTAATAAAAAAATATTGAATCTTGATTCTTGTTGATCATAATGTCTTATGTGAGCAAGACTAACATTAACCACTGAATACTGTAAAACATCAAATGGCTTTTTATCAATGATTTTCTGTTAATGTTTAAGACATACACTCAAATATTAAAAAATGTTAAAAAATAATGCATTTCAGTGTGAATTGATTTTGGTGTGAAACTTATATTTTGCATGGATGTATCCCTAAACAAAAGATATGATCATTTAGTTTCTTAGATTAGCACTGACCTTGAAATTTAATTAAGCATAATCAATGAGTGTGAAATGTAGGCCTAATTTTAGTGACCAATTTATAAATAGAAGCTATTATGTAATCTTCAAATCAAGTGACATCAATAATGTCTCAAAGGTGCACCTCCACACCAAACTATATGACTGAATTTCAATCAGAATGTTACAACTGACTTTGATTGATTGGTGTTTAATGCCACTTTCAACACTATTGTGCTATTTCGTGGCGGTCAGTTTTTATTGGTGGAGGAAGCCAAGGTGCCTGGAGAGAACCACGACCTTTGGTAGTAAAACTCACAATCCTAGACAAGTGATTGGAGTCGAGTGCACCTGCCCTGTGCGGGATTCGAACTCACAACCTCAGTGTTGACTGGCTAGTGATACAGTAGATCGACTACTTAGACCACTTGGCCACTGAGGCCTCCAACTGACTTTGAACATGTATGTGGATACTTAAGATACTGCATATGCTTCTTGAACTAAATTGTTGATGTTATACAAAACCAATTAAAAACAAAACAAAAACAAAAAAAAAACAACAAAAAAACCTAGTTATTGTTTACATTAATCTAAATACACGTAATATGGTACTTATTTTAATAATAAGTCATCTTCATTTATTTATATCGTTTTAATGAAATGTTCATGAAGAATAGGTAATTACTGCAGAACTAATCCAAACAGTCATTTACCTCAAACTGACCACTTACAAATCTATGAATAAAATATATTACCTGAACCTTGAATCCCATAGCTGTGTAAATATTTAGTTTTTCTTGGTGTCCATTTATCCTGCACAATGTCTTGCAATAAATCTACTTTATAGACACGCCAAATTACTTTTCTACTTTGGTCAATTTACAAATATTTACATCTATTAGTAAATCAAACGGACCTAATTGGTCATCAGTGGTCAGACAGAAATCTCCATCAAAAACTCATCTATCTGTACTACTAATGTCATTGCTTTACACAATAAATCACACTTCCTGTCAATGCATGGCCAAACTAAATAACTTTTTATTCTTTTTGCAGAAAAAACTTCAACAAATTAGTTCTGTGAAGTGCTTTGATGGAGTTTGATTGCTCCTGATACAGTCAAAGACAAATCTACTCAAAAGAATTTTTCTGAAACAATTTCTATCTTAACTTTTGTAAATGAAAGTCTTTTTTGATAGAGATAAAGGTTATCTTAGACAGCTACCCAAAAATTTACAACAACAAAAACAAAATGAACATCTTTGTTGGACAAGATTCTCTAGCAGACAACTAATATGTTTTTCATCCATATATCAGAATTGTTGATCTGTAGGCAACAGAAGTAAATTATGACATTCTGGTGTTATTATGATGGACAGAGTCTAATTTCAGACCACTTGACCATATCTTTTCTATACAGTAATATATCTCAGAGCTTTTATTATGTCTGCACAAGCTAGCTGTTTTTAAATATTTCCTTAGGGACCATTTTATGGCAATATTAGCTACTTCAGTAACCCAGACTTAATCCATCACTGGTACTTATCTGCTCTTTATTAAAGGGAGAAAATCAATAAGTCTTTCAAATATCAACACTGAGGGAACCAGTCCAACATTTATTGTGATCACTTCAGTTTCTATTGGCAGATTAATTGGTTTGTTTGTCTCAAAAAGAGTTTTGTAGAACAAGAAAAGACATATACATGTACATTTACTTTTAGACATTAAGAGCTTTATTGAATTTTGTTTATAAATAGTTTATTCTTCACTTTCTTTATTAGCTGTATAGTCCCTCTGTCAGTTCTTGACATCTTATACTGTACAAACAGCTTATTTTTTGCAGATACTTTTTTTTTGTGTTTAGCTCTTTCAACCGATTAAATTTGGAGATTTTCTTTCTTTATTTGAGGATTCATATAAGAGAAAATGCAAGTAAGTAAGTAAAGATCTAACCATGGTCAGTGAAGGTGTGACCATGGTTAATGTAGATAACCATGGTCAGTGTGAATAAAACCATGGTCTAAGTTAGTATAACCATGGTCAGACTACGTAACATGGTTGATGTTGGTGCAATTCAGTAAAACACATGGTTAAAAGCATGGAGAACCATGATAAGGCAGGTTTTAACCATAGACAGGTGGTTTTTGTCTTAAACAAAAAGAAATGTCTTTTCAAGAAACATTTTATTCATATTATATCATCGATAATCACTGATATTACTATCAAACTTATATTTTCTCACGTATTTCGAAATATTTTGCACAAAACATAGCAACTAATTGCTTTCTTAACTTCTCATCCCCATTAAGTACTGAGACCTCCTGTGAGTGTCAAACTTATTGAGAAATAAAACAATAATAAGTCACAAATTCAAACTAAGTTTTCCCAATCTCCTATTATCTTTATAAATATTATTTATCATTTATCATTGTCTGTCCAACTGGCTGAGAATCAAAAACCAGGAAAGTTAACATCTTTATTATGTCTCAATTTTGACCATTTTTATTTCCAAATTCAATTTTGACTGTAATATTTTTCAATAAATAGTCTGTAGGGCCATAACTTCTATTGATTTGTTTTCAATTTTGTCTGAGATAAATACTAAAGGATATTGTTGGGAAAAATAACTAGATCTATGATAAAGATGAAAAAGATGAACAAAAACAAAATAACAAAATAACAAAACCCATTAACAGTCAATGTTTTACTTAAATTTATGAAACATTTAGTCAGCATATTAAACTAAAGGCTCCAGGGAGCCTGTATTGCTCACCTGGCTTTTAAATGTGACTCCTATAAATTTTCTTCCTACAGTTTTAGTCAAAATGAACAGTAGAATTAGAACATGACATTCAGAAAATGTTTGACTCAGTGTCAGATTTTCTCTAAATATAACTGTTTAAAGGAAAATGGACAATACTTGTTTTTTACCCACATGTTCTATTGTTATCATTTGTGGCCATGTTGGTTGGCAAGTGGGATCATCAGACACATTTTTTTTAAAACAAGATACCACAAAGATAAGTAAGGTAGAGATTGGTTCATTTGGCCCAGTAGTTTCAGAGTAGAAGATTTTTATAAAAGTTGAAGAACAATGATTGACGGCAGAAGATGGACTCCAAGTGATGAGAAAAGCTCACATGGCCCTGTAGGCTAAGTGAGAATAAAACTAAATGATTAAAAGTATGACTTGTAAGTTAACAGTACAACAGTACTTTAATTTTACTGTGACTCACTGTCAGTATCACAGCAAAACCCATCAATACATGCTGAAAACAAAACTTCTTTCAAAAAGTTTGAACAGAAGTAATTTATTTTCCAGAGTTGACATGGGATTTACATGAGATTTGTTGACAAGGGACATATACACAGAAGGTCTGATGACAATAGTTTATCTTCTATACATGTCTTAATACTATAAAAACTTTCTTTCAAGTGGATTAAAGTCCTGGAACACTTCAAAAACAAAATGTTTATCTAAATTTAAATAAAGTTCATTTTATGTCATGAATAATAAAACAGGATTAATAAAAATGTCAAGAAACCACCCAGAGATTTGTATTTCACACTTTCTATGTAAAATGTTATAATTTTGTTTGAAGTTTGTAATACATGTTAGAAACAATGTTTTTGTTGTATGTTCTAAGATCAGTTCCTTCTAACAACAATTAATCTAGTTTACTTTGTTAATTCCTTCATAATCTTGTCATAGTATGGTATATTGTGTTTTTGATATATTGTGTAGATTGTTTGCTTGAAGAAGTGTCTGTGCCTTTCTCTTTATTGTTGAACTCATGTGTACATCTGAGGTCAGATTTTGCCAGAGCTTGATGGTAATTGTTTATGTCTTTAAAGGATTTGGATTTGTTTGCAGATCTTTGGAATTTCATTCACAACTTGCCTCTATTCAAATTGAATGATCAATCTTTGAATTTATATGTTGTCCAATTAAATGCTCATTTTTGTTTAATGACATTGTTGGGTTTCATTGATGTACTGTAAATTCAGAAATTATTGTGTGCATTTATTATTGCGATTTTTGAAGAATGGACAAAAAAAGTGAGGTTAATTATTGCGATTTCAGAAAATCTGCATACAGATAAGATATCAGAATGCAAGTTCTTATTACTGCGATACTCACCTATTGCTTTTAATTCTCATTAATAATTAATAATTTCAAAATTTACAGTAAACAAAATATCTCCACTCATTCATACACTGCTAGACTAGGTTATGGCAGTGGTTTATCATTGAATATGTTGACCTCTTAATCTTCATCTTTTTTAAATATCATTTTATCAATTTGTAATATTAAGTGTCCCACAAAAAACATACCTACCAGTAAAATAGAATAATGTCAGATGTGGTCAGCTTCATCTTAAAAGGAACCTGACATTAATATTTCTTATATAATCTTTTTATTTGTGAAAAATACTTTTGCCTTGGAATTTTTAAACAACTTATATAATAACTTATTTTACTATAAAAACAAAAGAACAAATACTTATTTTCCTATAAAAACAAAAGAACAAATACTTATTTTCCTATAAAAACAAAAGAACAAATACTTATTTTACTACAATAAAAAAGCCATTATTTTATTATTGATAAAAAAAATTCTACATTTAACAATGAATTTTACCAATTTTCTTATAAAAAGTCAACATAAAAGAATGTCAAGCCTACTGGGGAATTTATCAATGGTCTGCTTACAATACTTAGTACAACTCAATTTTTTTTTTTTTTAAATTCCATAGTCTCCAATGGCTTAATGTGAAATTACTGCAATCAATGTAGCTAAGATTACATTTCTTTTTATTGTTTTGAGAGAAAAAAAACATCTGTAATAATCTGAAGTATTTGTATACAAAGCAAATGTAAACCCAAGCCCTTTAAAAACACTAAAAGCTCCAAAGATTCCAAAGTTTTTTTACAGGTAAGAAACAAGTGATGATACTCTATTACTGATCCAAAAGATATTTAATTATTTCCAGTTGGTTTTAAAAATAATCCATTTAAAGGCTACTTTAATTCTAACTATCTGCATTTCTGGCAATATATCTCCCAATTCAAAATTCCTAAATAGAATGATACTGAAATATTCTTTTTTTCAAAGGATAACATGATAATGTTAAGAAAAAAGAATGATTTCTAAAACTATCAACATGAATTTTGTTATATCTGTCTACATTTTCCTCCTTTCTTAGAAACCTTGTCCTCATATATTTTTTATAGCTTACTTGTAGTATTTGTAACACCATCTAACTAAACCCTCTTAACCTTCCTGAAACAATAATTGTCACATGACCAGTATCAGACAAATGTAGGGAATGTTGTGCTCAGTAAATATACATTGTAACTGTCATTCAATCAACCTACATGTACAATGTTTGTTACATTCCATTCTCTCCTATGTTTCTCTTCCTTTTTATATAACAGCACTGCATGATTACTGATAGGAATTTCATTTCCAGTGAATCTTTCTTTTGTCCTAGATCACTACATTCCCTCATAACTGTTCTTTATCAATTCAAAATTTTAGGAAAGATTTAAAATACAATATTTTTCATTGTGTGGTTTCTACATATTATATGATTACTTCTTGATGAAATAAAATTATTAATAGACTGAATAAATAAATGTTTTTAATCGTACATATATGTTTTAGTTCATGGTATCAGTATTCCTGAAACAAAAACTTAACAGCTGTATGTGGCCCAACACTTCACATTTCTGAAATTGACAACTCACTATACCTCTTGTTTTTAGCCAATATAAATAAAATGCTCCGCTGGGCGCAGCTTGATACGACCGCAGAGGTTGAACCCTGAACAGTTGAGGCAAGTATGAACGCTCATAACATTCAAGCTTGATACAGCTCTGAATTTGGATTTTGATTAAATATTTGACACAGCATAGGTTTCTGACACAGAATGAATGTGGTCAAAGAACTGAAAAATTTGAAATTGGACTTTTACCTATTATAGTCCAATATCCAAAATCTAAATACATGGTTAGATTCAGCATATCCAAGTACACAAAGAATTCTAATAAGATGTTCTTCTTTTGCTTTGGAAACAAAGCCCTGTTCTAATTGAAATAGAACATGGCCTGCACTTGATTGACGTCACAATTTAAATTGCAACATCAGTTGTATTTTGAACAATGCTGGAGAACAAAATGACATTTGTGCTGGTGTTGCTCACTAGGAAATTTAATAAATATCATTCAATCAGTAGGTTTACATGTATCTGTTCATTTTTTATCGTGAAACGGTTGATTTTCTATATCGTTTTGACTTCATAAAATCGAAATGGCTGCGTTTCGAACGTGTATTATAGACCTGCTTCGAAGTACAAAAGTTCTAAATTTTCCTATCAAAATCGAAATAATTCTATCATGCCATGCTCTATGCTCATTTTAACATGGGTAGGCATTATATTTGTCAACATTTTACACCTCGCTAACACTCTGTATAAAGATATTGACAAATATAATGCCTACCCAAGTTAAAATGAGCATAGAGCATGGCATTTAAGAATTTTTTCTTAATTAAATTTATTTATTTATTAATGGACAATATTAGCTAAGTTTTTAAAGGGGTTTGCTTCATCAAAAAAAAAAAAATTATATATATAGCATTCTGAAAATTAATTTATACAGAATAGCAAACAAACCTACCATGAAGTTCTTCAAAAAATTCACCAAAAAAAATGAAAAAAACAATTTAAAAATTTCATTCCTCATTAATTATAACGTCTTTAAAAAATCTATAAAACTTACCTTCAATTACTTTTCAAAATATCTAATAATGAATAGTAAGTTTCAAACTATATTTATACATAATTTCTTCTCTAAAATTAGATTTGATGCTGTATCTATTTTAAACTATGACACTCCTTACAATTTCTATAATTGTGCAATACAGCTCTGAATTTGGATTGTGATTAAATAATTGACACAGAAAAAATGTTGTCTAAGAACTTAGAAATTTGAAATTGGACATTTACCTTTTATGGTCCAATATTCAAAATCTAAATACATGGTTAGATACAGCATATCAAAGAACCCCATATATTCAATTTTTGTTGCAATCAAATACAGTTTAATTTGGGATTTCGATTTGGACCAACTTGAAAACTGGGCCCAAAAACAAAATTCTAAATACATGTTTGGATTTAGCATATCAAAGAACCCATTGAATTCAATTTTTGTTAAAATCAAACTATTAGTTTCATTTTGACCCTTTGGACCTTAATGTGGACCAATTTGAAAACCAGTCCAAAATACACAGTTAGATTCAGCATATCAAAGAACCCCAAGAATTCAATTTTTTTTAAATCAAACAAACTTTAATTTTGGACCCTTTAGACCCCAATTCAAAAATGGGGCCCAAAATACAAAATCTAAATACACGGTTAGATTCAGCATATCAAAGAACATGAAGAATTCAAGACTTTGAATTAAACCCCATTGAAATTGGTCAAGAAATAAGCAATTTATACAAAGTATTAGAAAAGTATTGTTTTTGACCCCTTTTTTCTTAACGGTTAGGGCTATAACCCCCAAAATCAATCCCAATCTTCATCTTTTGGTATGGAACCTTGTAGTACAATTTCATAGAGATCCGTGCACTTATACACTAGTAATTGTCCTGAAGCAAGAAAAATGCTTGTTTTTGGTCCTGTTTGGGTCCCTAATTCCTAAACAGTTATGATAATAATAACCCCCAAAATCAATCCCAACCTTCAATTTGTGGTATGTAGCCTTTTGGTACAATTTCATAGAGATCCATCTGATTATTCTCAAGTTCTTGTCTGGAAACCAAATGTCTTCGAAACAACCACGCTGACAACATCATAACATTATACGACCGCAAAATTTATAAATGATTTAAAAATATGGTTAGCAGATGCAGGATTTTACTAAAGAAAACAGAGTAAATGTCCCCCTGTGTTGCACTTATTTAATATTTCCAAGGGGCATAACTCTTTTAAAAAAAGACAATCATCCACCATTATAGAACTTGTCCTAGATATTACAAATACCATAGACTTATCATAAGTCGTTCCCTTTCAACAAACCTAAACACAAACATTGACTTGTAAACTATGTAAAAGTTTCAAAATCAATGAACCATGATGAGGGGTGGGACTATATAATCCATGGAAACTAGACTTGCAAATGCCAATACATTTGCATACCAAATATCATTGACTTAACATAAGCGGTTCATCTTAAACAGATCTAATCACAAACTAATACATGTAAACTAAGCAAAAGTTTCAAAGTCAATAGACCATGACTGAGGGGACCAAATATTCTCCATGGAAATGAGATGTGCTAATGCTTATACAGCTGCATACCAATTATCATTGACCTACCACTAACGGTTCCCCTTGAACTGACCTAATCACAAACTAATTCATTGTTGCCGCCGCCAACAACGCCGGAAACAGCATACCTATGTCTCGCTTTTTGACTCTGTCAATCAATGTGAGAGCCTGATGGACGGACGCCCGGTATTTCCATGTCCCCCACAACGCGTTACAAGGGAGGCCAAAAATTTGGAGCCAATGGGGCCCCAAAGTAAGCAATGTTTAGAGTGGGACATGTAAAAAGTCTTTGCATTAACCATATATGTAGCTCTATAAGGGGGCAGGGCACCCTGCCCACCCCCTACATTCACCTCTGGTTAGGTCACCCATACTAGAGTGCCTATTTAACAAACACTGTCCAGTACTCAATATCGTAGATGTGTCCATTATCAAATTCCTACAATATGCCAATTAATGAAACCATCCTTATGTTCCCTCTAACACAAATCCCTGTGTGTTACCTATAATGAATCAAACCTCCTGCATGTGCCCCATAACAAACATTGCTGATTGGGCCTTTTCTGATTAAAGCTCTATGTGACCCAAATTTTGAATCTGCCAACAATCATACCCTCTGAATTTGTCAAGCTTAAACCAGAACCATAACAAGTGTCCCATATCTGGCAATTCTAGATGACTTTTGTGCCTACTAACCACAACTCTTTTATGTGCATCCCATAATTACATAAATTTACTTCTTCTTATATATCTCCATGTTAAGAGCATTTCGATTTAAGGATATATCAACAAGAGCATTTTGATTTAAAGACATTTCAACAAGGGTATTTGGTTTAAGTATATTTCAACAAGAGCATTTTGCTTTAAGCATATTTCACCAAGGGCATTTTCATTTAAGCATATTTTAACAAGAGCATTTTGATTTCAGGATATAAACAAGAGCATTTTGATTTACCGTAAGTATATTACAACAAGAGCATTTTGATTTAAATATATTACAACAAGAACATTTTGATTTAAGTATATTTCAACAAGAATATTTTGATTTATATATAAAAAAAAAATATAAAAAAGTATATTTCAACAAGAGCATTTGATTTAAGGACATCATTTTAACACTAGCAGTTTGATTGAATGATATTTCAACAAGAGCATTTTGATTGAAGGACATTTCAATAAGGAAATTTTTATAAATACAATCTTCATGTTTTAGCTGACAGACTCCAAGTCTGGCAGTCTTATCAATTTATTTTATTGCATTACACATATACAAACATACTGCACAATAAAACAATACAAAATAATCTAACTAAAGACATTTTATCATTAGGAAAACAATCAAATTGAAAAGTGAATTAAATGGTGTTTGCTTGTTAAAGACTGAGTAGAGACAGTTCAAATCTAATGACACATCAGGCAAAGAAAACACTACTGACTTATTTAAGGGTTAACATCGATTTTACCCATAAAGTATATATTTTCTTTACTGAGAAAACATGGAAATTATTCCAGACATTTTCTTGAAACATTATGAAATAACAAATTGCCTATTTTAAGCCTGTCATACAATTTATTTATAGTCTTTTGGGAAGAAAAACTAACCAAGGTTTTACATTCTGTCTTCCTAAGTTAATGTCAGACCATCCTTTTCCAGAACTTCAAAGACAGAATTCTTATCATACAACAAAATGTTATCTGTAGAATAACACATGATAGCATTCAGACCAAAATATAAACTGAAATGAAAGTTCTTTCATGATTTAGTAAAACTCAAACCATGATGGCTATCTAAGGGACTAGAAAAGACCACAGACATACAGGAAAGTCCAGAGTCCTTAAGTAAAACTACTATGAATGAAACATAAACAAAACAAAATTACAACCTGACTGATCCTATGATCTGAGCTTTGGACAAGTGCAAATAATGGTGGTTGGTTGGTTCGGGGAAAGGTGAGCTTATGGTAATCCTTTATATATTTGTATGATAGGAAGATTCCAGGAAGTTTCTTTTAGAGAGATATCTAAACTGAGCTCCAGAAGATTGAACTTGAGGTAGACTTATATTTTTGTGTCTGGAAGATTCCCAGTGAATGATACATAAGAGACACAGTATCTACACTGACATTTACATATGATCATCTTGCCACATTCAATCTGTTATAACATTATAACGAACTATTCATAGACGATAATATACTTCTATTAATGGTGCAGCTGTAAAAAAAAGTAACAATTATACCAGAAATAATGATTTCTTTTTGCTTTATAAGATACAACTGTTTTACACATTTAGTTCCAATGAAACTGGTTTTATAACTGTTTAACACTTGCTTGTCTAAATTCTTGTAACCACACTTTTATTCTTCAAATTTTGTCACTTTTTTTTTTTTTTTTCAACTTTTTCTTTGATATTCAATAAAAAGAAATAGAGAATGTATCATCAGATTAAATTGAATAGCTATAACAGAAATATTTAAGTTACCATGACAACAATCAAATGCCTTAAAATAAAACATTTACCAAAAATTCACAAGAATTATAATCTCTTCATGTTTAAAGTACCAAAATATGAGAGGATCAAATTGTGCTTCATTAGTGTTAAAAATCTGCAGTGAAAACTGTTAGTTTACATCATTAACAATACAATCTCTTCACAGTAATGATAACTGTCTTAACAAACATTATATAACCTTGGGTAATTAACAAAAGTCTTTCCCTGATCATTCTCAAATATAATGGGTTAACTTAATACTAACGTCATTAAGTCTTTCAATTTTTCTCTAAAAATGATCAAAGTATATGCTGTTCCTGTAGATAATAAAATTTATAATATTTAGAAAAAGGAAAAATATGTCTTTGAAATGAAAAAGTAAATACCTATGAAGAGTTATCTAATTACATAAATTTGAGGTTTTACAATGATCACAACTACTTGTTTGAGGAGTCTCTTTACTTCAATCTAAAATGTGTACTCATAAAACTGACTGCACTAGTGAATCGTATCAGGTCTTTTGAATAAGAAGGTCGCCAGTGTAAATCGATTGACGTATCATCATGTCATTGGGACATAAATTCCTATCTATCATTGCCCTTAGGCCAAGTAAATTTAATTAGTAGATTTTCATCCAAATTTTTGAAAAAAATGGGGTGGGTGGGAGGATTTTATTTTTTATTTTTTATTAGATATGAAACGCTATTGTGACGTGTTCTTCATATATGCAAGTGTAATAATAAGGTTCTATCATGTATATACATGTATAACGAATCAAACATACAAAGAAATGCAAAAACCAAAATTTGAAACAGGATGTTATTAATGAAACGAAATTATCGACAGTTACCGGTAACAAAATGAACAAAATCCGGAAATCGAAAAATTTTCAAAATAAAAAAAATTGGGGCGGAACGATTTCAGAGGGGCGGGCGGGGATGAAAATCTATCAATTAATTTTAATTGGCCTTATCTTGGTTTTTTACAATTTTGTTTTTATATGTATAAATTTTATTCTAATGTATATTTTGTGTTTTAATATTACAATTTTTACAATTATTTTAGTGAACTCTCCCTAAATAATTTTGTTTGTGATTAGTTTTCTATCACTGTCTTGATTTATATTATATCCTTAAATGAGGTTGCACATCATTCTATCCTCCTCAATTTTTTTATTATCTGATTAATTCATATTCTTTGATGATGTCTAATGGTGCTTTATTCATATATTTTTATAACATATGGGTAGGGGAGGGAAACCTGAGTGCAGGGTGTGTTATAAAGTACCAACTTTCTTTGGGTACCTGATCATGGGTGGAGAAAATCTTATCGCAAGGTTTAAAAGTGCCAAATTTTTTTGGGTAACAGATCATAGCTAAAGAAAACCTGATTGCAAGGGATAAAGTTCCAACTTTCTATGGCTAAGTAATAAAATATTAATGAAGACTGTTTGTTGACCTCAAAAACCCTCTTTTCCTAGTGTTGTTGGATTGTTTTCATTTTATTATCTACCACAGTCATCTCCCTTGAACTATGAAATTATATATCTTAAGATTTGAAAATACAAAGGTAACATATTAAAAGTCCTATTAAAAGTCGTACATCTTAGATTCAACTTTTTAAAAATATTTTTCACATCAAAGAAAGTACAACCAAACACCAACAAAAATTTCTGATATCTTCCTTATAATATGATTTTCTCCATGTAAAAAAGTTATAATCAGATATACAATCTTTACCACTCTCCCTGCATCAGATGACAATAAGATTAAATAATAACAACAGCTTGACCCTTTGGAAATCAGAAATATTAAATACACAAATTCAAATTCATATGGCACAATATTAAACTACAAGAAACACACTCTTCAAATATTTACAAATCTTAATTGTTTGGTCAACAAGCTCTATGGCATGTTGATATGTCGTAAGTAAACACTTATCGTAGACTATCTGCTTCGTCAAACTTAATTTACATATCAGTCATGGAGAACTACTGACTAATTATCGTTCAGAAGAAGATGTCTTAGGGTTTGTTAGGTTAGAGAGCTATATGGATATCTCTTTTGTGATTTTAACAATACTACCCACTTCTGCTTGGTAAATTAAAGGCCAGCGACCTCAATGAATTGATAATTTGTCATCGGGTGGTTATCATAATAAATAAAACTATCTTCTTCAATCTGTCATTTAAATCATAAGTATAGACTGGAATGTCATGCAGTAAACTGTCACCTTACTTAACACTCAACCATACCAGTCAAATCTCTTTTCCCTTAATAGATAATTTAGGAAATTGCATGGGGACAGAAAATAGGAACCAGCAGAAAAGGAACAGGGAGTAAAAAAGATTTAAGGGAAGTGGGAGGAAGATAAACAAAATTTCAACCATTTCATTTCCTAACCACTTGGCCAAAGGTAGAACATAGAGCTAGTATAACCACATTCAATCCCTCATTGAACAAGTAAAAAAGAGTGGTGATGACTGACACTCCCTAACACACTGTATAAGTTTATAAAGACCCTGACACGAAGATTGTTTGGCCATGTTTTTACAAAATCCATATGCAATAGTCCTTCCTCAGTAAACACTGTTATCTGAAGTATTTATGAATTAGCAAATATTTCAATGATGACCTAATCGGTTCAAATTAAAGTGATAAAGAATATATCTTTGAGAGATTAATAAGTGCTGACATGTTTGTAATTGTAGGTATAGGTTACATTGCTTTTTGGCTATCTATCTGAGGTTACATCACTGACCAAGATAGACATGATCATAGGTAGATAAAGGATGCAGTGTAATCCATTAACAGATAAGGACTAAATGATTACTTTATCTTAATTTTTGGTCATAAATAAATTTATTTTCTTAATTCTAAATGGGTTGACTTTAAACCTATATGTTAGTTCTTCCATAGTGTCTCCCATAAAATCGTATAAAATTAAAAACTGAGGAGTTTTCTAGAAAAATATGAAATTTAGAATTATGGGAAATACTTTTAGAATATAAAAAGATGTGGTATGATTGCAAATGAGACAACTCGCCACAAGAGACCAAATGACACAGAAATTAACAACTATAAGTCTCCATACAGCCTTCAACAATGAGCAGCTTTTAGTTGACACTGGACGTTAAGCAACCAACAATCAATCAATCAACAATGAGCAAAGCCCATATAGCATAGTCAGCTATAAAAGGACCCCAAAATGACAAATGTAAAACAATTCAAATGAGAAAACTAACGGCCTAATTTATGTACAAAATAATGAACAAAAAACAAATATGTTACAGAGCAACAAACAACAACCACTGAATTACAGGCTCCTGACTTGGGACAGGCACATACAGAATGTGGCGGGGTTAAACTTGTTAAAAGCGCCAACCCTCCTCTAACCTGGAACAGTGGTGTAACAGTAAAACATAAGAATAAACTATAAAAATCAGTTGAAAAAGGCTCAACTCATCAGATGGATACAAATAGAAATACATCTATCAAAAACACAGAGTGGACGTGGACGGGTACTTATACATCCCCACAAATAAAAAGACATTTAGTACAGATCTGAGAGTACTCACAGTTACTGACAGCTAGTTCAAAGCCAATAACAACTAATGAAAAAATCATGTATCTAAGACTAAAATATCAATCAGTACACATCCAACATTCAATGGATTTAGTATAAAGACATCATAAACAGTCAGAGAAAAACATGACCTTGTGTAATGCCAAGATAATTGACAGATTGTACAGCCATGAATGTACATATATAAAAATAACATTTACTGTGGATTTATTTTTATTCGTGGTATACCAATTTTCGTGGGTTTCGTGGGTCACAGCGAACCACGAATTTAAGAATTCAACGAAGAATAATCCCGATAAATGTGTATGGAGTCGGATGTTTATTTCCGGTTATGTTATGCAGTTCTTGTATAATGTTGACTAGCGATAAACATTGTAACATAACACGTGTTTTTATTGAAAGAAGATACAAGTATTTTGATTAAATCAATAATAAATATATCGAATATCAGTGATAATTTACTTTTTAAAATTGATTAAAACTGTTCATGGAAAATAACCGCAAGTTTTTAATTACCGTGTCATAGTTTGGTTTACTGGTGATTAAAAATCAATAGGATTAAGTACGGGGATATTGCCCTAGGTAATATTGTTTATGACAGGAACATTTATTTTCACACCTTTTACTTATATGACTGTTAATTATATCGTGATTAGGGAAATGAGCTTTCAATCATAGAGTTTTGAATGCCTTATAAAATTCCGACAAGAATTTATAAATTGTAAAACAAACAAATAATTAATTGTCTCTGTCCATTATTGTAATAGAAGTTTTCAATGAACACTTTAACCTAGAATGACCAACTGAGGATTTTGACAATTCAAAACTTTTTCGATGAATTCCTTCTTTTTTGTTTGTTTTATTATTGATCAAACTAAGGAGGTTATATGATCTCCTAATCAAAAAGAAATCACCGAATTACGAATCTTAATTTATTTATTTTTTGTAATCAGCGATCCACGAATTTACGTATACCACGAAACGTCTTTTTTTCTCTATCCACGAAAATTGATACCCACAAAAATAAATGAATCCACAGTAGTTTGATTTTAATTTACGGATAACAAAATTAATATTAATACCAATAAAAACAATATTCAAAGATTTAATTACAGTGTTGTAGTAACCTTTTAGAATAAGTTTATTTAAAGAATCAAGACCATGATTCCATAGATGAATAGACCCATGATTACATGGATTTATAGACCATGATTCCATAGATGAATAGACCCATGATTACATGGATTTATAGACCATGATTCCATAGATGAATAGACCCATGATTACATGGATTTATAGACCATGATTCCATAGATGAATAGACCATGATTACATGGATTTATAGACCATGATTCCATAGATGTATAGACCATGATTCCATAGATGTATAGACCATGATTACATGGATCTATAAACCATGATTCCATAGATGAATAGACCATGATTACATGGATTTATAGACCATGATTCCATAGATAAATAGACCACGATTACATGGATTTATAGAGCATGATTCCATAGATGAATAGACCATGATTACATGGATTCATAGACCATGATTCCATAGATGAATAGACCATGATTACATGGATTTATAGACCATGATTCCATAGATGAATAGACCATGATTACATGGACTTATAGACCATGATTCCATAGATGAATAGACCATGATTACATGGATGTATAGACCATGATTCCATAGATGTATAGACTATTACATGGATGTATAGACCATGATTCCATAGATGTATAGACTATGATTCCATAGATGTATAGACCATGATTACATGGATCTATAGACCATGATTACATGGATTTATAGACCATGATTCCATCAATGTAAAGACCATGATTCCATGGATTTATAGACCATGATTACATAGATCTATAGACTATGATTACGTGGATTTATAGAGCATGATTCCATAGTTGAATAGACCATGATTACATGGATTTATAGAGCATGATTCCATAGATGAATAGACCCATGATTACATGGATTTATAGACCATGATTCCATAGATGAATAGACCATGATTACATGGATTTATAGAGCATGATTCCATAGATGAATAGACCATGATTACATGGACTTATAGACCATGATTCCATAGATAAATAGACCATGATTACATGGATTTAAAGACTATGATTCCATTGATGAATAGACCATGATTACATGGATTTATAGACTATGATTCCATAGATGTATAGATCATGATTACATGGATTTATAGACTATGATTCCATAGATGTATAGACTATAATTCCATAGATGTATAGACCATGATTACATGGATTTATAGACCATAACTACATAGATGTATAGACCATGATTACATGGATTTATAGACCATGAATCCATGGATTTATAGACCATGATTACATAGATGTATAGACCATGATTTGTACAACTTCTTTATCTTCAATGACATTCAACTGATTCATTTTCAATAGATTGGTAAGAATGTTAAGTTGAAGTAAATTAATTGACATTTGTTAGGTGCATTTTCTGAGATTGTTATACAGTTAAGGTTTAGGAATGAAATCTTCTTACATTATTTTGTCATCAGATTGATACCTAATATCACTGCTAATTGTATGATGATATGATTTGCTAAAATCCTAGACCTTTTGCTAATAAATCATACAACTTCTGTGCAAATTGGATAAAATCACTGTTATAAAATGTTATAAGGGTATCTTTTCTGTAAAAAAAAATACCATTGGGCTGTGTTGTTTATTATTATATGGCTATATAAACTTTTCCTGTCAAAAAGTACCCTTGCCTAGGAATTTCACTTGGTTAACTGTTAGACATAGAATATTGCTACATTGATTTCTGTCAAGAATATGACCCTTGCATAAGAAATTTCACTTGGTGTCTTACACGCTAACTGTGGTATGTTTGATGTGTTCCATGCAAATAATTTTTGTTGCTTGTAGGACATCTCATCCAGATATAAGGATCCTTTTACCAAAGTGTCAGAATCTCTTTTAAAGACAATTTGTAACAATTGTTGAAGGTATAAAAAAACCCTTCATAGATCACATTGTTTCAGTCAATATTCATGGCATTTGCCTTTGGAACCAACAAACTGTTATTTGTTAAACAAGTTTGTTTTATGAATATGGATTTGATATCTTCAACTTAAAAATTCAACCAATCTTATTCATATCTTAAAACATTTCTGTAATTCCACAGACATGTACAAAATATATACAAACAATCAAAATCAAACCATAGCCTCCATAAATATTACCAAATCACTCCTACAAATATGATACATCAAAATTAATATGCAAAATCAGTGTCTATTACATGACATTAAAGTGGTGCCATGGGCTGCAATAAAAATTCTTGATTCATAAAGTTGATGGTAATATCCAATTAATGATATTCATAACCAGACAGATATCATTCAAATCTGATTTATATAATGTTTCTCTTAAATGTCATCCTCTATTGTTTTAAAAAAAAACTCAAGATTTTTATCATGAAAAGATGAATGAATTACTGGTCCCCTGTAGGTCCTGAATAACACAAGAGATCTCATTAACGAGCCCCATACTAGTGTCATGTACAAACTTATTGTTGTTTTTATTTCAAAACAGTGTCTTTTTTTTATAGTAAATGTACAAGGGTGAAACTAGTTTGTCACACACATGCATAGAAATATAAAACTATCAAGCAGACAATATTATTCTTAATGAACTTGTCCAAAAATATCCAAAACTCTCTGGTTCCATGGGTTAGTTAATTTTGATTTCAATAGTCATGGATAGTCTTTGCATAAAATGAGCATTCCAAAGGCCAGTTAAACAGAGCTAATATTGACCAATAAGATCTTACTTTAAATCACATATTTTTACAAAAGACAAGATTTATAATTTACATCAAGACCAAAGCAGACTTTAAACAAAAGGAATTAAATTAAAATAAAGTAACCCAACAATATAGTAAAACCAAAAGATATTGAGTGGTCAACATTATTATGTAGCAGTCTTCAACAACAGTAAAGTGTCAGCAAAAAATCTACAATGGGCTTGGGACAGGCACGTGAACAAGTGGAGGAGTAAAAGCAGTGTCTTTTGCACTTATACCTCTACCATTTAAACTTGATGAGTTGAATAACAAAGGGTAAATAGAAAAAAAGTACAATATAAATTAGGTCTGAAAAAGCACTTAACTTAATAGTATAATACCAGTATGATAGATTGATTGTTGTTTGCTTAACATTGACTGGCATCAGTATAATAGACAACAAAAATATATGATCCAGTAAACAATACTAAATCAAAGCATATAAAAATAGGCTCCCAGTTACTGAAAGCAAGCTCAAAGTACTTAACCTGCTGATAAAAAAATCTTGGCATCCTACACACTATAATTGGCAACTGTACTTTAAAGTTGATTTCGTATACAGTTAAGTAATATAAGATATGATATGATCCTGCCCTTACATTTTACAGTTGCAAGATTTCTAGTGAGAAAGCAGTCCTCCTTTAATTTTCACTGTCATTTTTTGTTATTTGTTCTACTTTATTCAATTTATTGGTCTACAGATAGTTGTGTCATTGGCAATCATACCACGTCTTCTTATTTTATACTGTGCAATGACCAAAACGGTATGATCAGAAAATATGAAGAATATTTTAGTCATTAAAAAATAATTTAATTTACTGCCAAAATATTGCAGGCCAATGATTTTACAACACAATAATTGTATTTTTACCTTGGTCAATAAATCTAAAGAGAAAAGAAAAAGATTTAAGGACCAAATTCTGATCTTGTTTGCTTTATACATATCAGTTTCCATAAAAATCTGTCATTTCTAGTCATTAGTGCAAGAAACCAATTTTTAAGGTAGAGAGACACTAGAGCATCTTACTTGACCATTTATGTCTTTATTGCGGTCTTTATTTGTCAGCTGAATTTTGAATGTAAATACTCACTTTTAGGATTATTTAAGAAAAATTTATCAGCTCTAAAATTTAGTGTCTATTCAACATAAAATCTTAAAGTATTTAATCTGGAAAGCAATGTTGAAGTAAATATTTGTATAAACAAAATTATGTAACAAAGTATTGTCTGAGTAAGGTCAAGATGAGAATTAATCAACCTTACAAATATTCGCAAAAAATTCAAATTAAACCAATATATTTCTTTATAATCATGATGATTGCATTTATATTTTTTTTTTAAAAGCTTTTTCTAGGTTAACAGGATGCTCTTTCAGTTGCTTATCCGACCAGAACTTATATCTTTATATTTTCAAATATGAAACGAAAGAAATGATTTATTCCTTCATTTACATTGTATTTATTTCATTTATTTATTTACCAAGTATATATATATATTATTCATCAACACATTTTACATTTCATAATAAATTTCTAGTTTTCATTTCACAATTTCATTTCACAATAAAATAAAATTATCTGTACACCAATCTTTTCAAATATTACATATCAAATATACCATGTCCCTAAGTCTCATTTATGCATACATCTTAATTGACAATTTTATCTCCTTATTTAAAAAAAAAGAAGTTATTTTCCAAAAATAATCAAGACCAATTACTCATAATTTCAGTCATATAAAACTTACTAGCATAAGTCTAACTGAAGAAGTTATCCCTGTTTAAAATGTGTAAATTAATGTAAAAATAATATCTGACCTGTACTTATCTGTAACCTGCAATAATTTTCAATGGTTTTAATAAATTTTTAATTACAAATCTGCTTACCTTTTTTATTTACCTTTAATTACACATGAAGGTTACCTCGAGGTAACAAGTTACAACTCAATAATTCATTCACAAATCTTATCAACAATAAAAAATTAAAAAACTTACCTTTAAAATTTTGTTTTCTTTCCTCTTCCAAAAAAATTCTTTTAAATAAGTTAAATTCCACATGAATGATGTTGATTGTTCATTGGAACTGTCTAAAAGAGAGAGAATTGACAAAGTTAGGATAATCCGTGTACACAGAAGCTAGATAAAGACGTGGTATGCCTATCATAATCATTGAACTATGGGATACGATGTTAACAGATCAATGGGAAGCCTACGTTTGTTATTTTTTTGTACAATTTGACAGGTGGCGATTATAGTGAAGTGTACTTGTGGAAAATTTACACTAAAATCTGCCATTCTAGGATTGTGATTATAATAATTAGAGGTAAGTTATCATTGATGTCAGTAAGAAAGTATCAGAGAGTATAGAGGCTTGGTGTTTATCTAATATTTCTCAACTTTTTGTATGGATATTAGCAGATAAAATTTTTCAATTTTCATTGTTTTGTAAATAAGAATTTGTGTTAAAAGTTTATATTTATAGTTTCTGTTTTCTTCATACAAAATAATGCGGGAAAATATTTCTTTATTTGTTTTAATTCATAAAATGTTGTTCCACACAAGGAATGGTTGTATACATATTTCTTTTCACTGCCTTCCTATACAAATGCATGGTGTTATATACTATATAAAGTAGTTTTAAAGTAGTGTGAACTATCAAATTGATTGATGTTAAGATTTGTTTTCAGTACTCAGGGAAGTAATACTGGTTTATTGCAAGGATCATGCTAGGATTAGAGGATTTTAATCACTCTTGGTTTTTAGGAAATTTTGAATATCAAATAAATTTCTTTTACACACTTACCCTGTATCACCATGAACTTGTACTACTTTCTAACAAGGGAGATAACTTGCTTCCAATTATAACTTTACAGACAAATAAATTGCTTCAGGGTGATAATAGTATAAGACAGATATTATGTGTTATATTCTAATATTACTTATTTCACCGACACTTGTGGTGTTCAGTAATGTGAGGGTCAGCACCAATGCAGACATAGATATAACACTTTATTTAAAGATGAGGGTAGGAAGTTGTAATGCATCATCTGAATTATTTTGTAACACTTTCCTTTTGTTAAATTGTTAAATTTGTTATTTTTAACTGATCTGACCAGATATAAAGATGGCATTGCTTTGAGTACATTCTAACACACTAAATTCATAGCAATTGAATATACTGGATAAATATATCTATCCCTCATGCTTTAAATCTGGTCAATAATACTTATAAAATATTATGGCGCCAATATTTAGACTCCATTCCTGACAAAATAACTCTCGGTAGACTCAACTACATAATGCCTATCCTTGTTTAGAGACAGTGAATGGATTTAGTAACCAATATACATAGTAATGAGTATGACAGGACCAGACTGGGTAACTTGCACTTTATAATTTATATTTTATTTGCTAGATAAGTACATTTCAGTAAATTTATAGTCATTTGATGAGCCCAGGTAGGGGTACCAGATTTGTTTTTCTACACACGATTGAAATCTCAATCCTTCATCACCAATATATATATATTGTGATGATTAAAATGTTTTAAAACTTGAAGAGGAGATAACATGCTGTAATGAGATAACCCTACAGATATCTCTCACTGAATGTATTCAGATCTGTCATGTTATCTTCATGATTAAGTGCCAGTCTGCCTAAGAATCAGGCAAATTCTAAAAATATCAAAACATGACATATTTCAAATATTCATCTCTTCCACAAAATATGTTACCTTTAGTCAATCAAAATAGAACTGTATAATCAAATTTTAGAAAATCAATTGCAGTATTATGTATTAGCACTTCGAAGTTCTATATGTTTTACTATTATCCTATGTAAATTCAGGCAATTTCAATTCGAAATAATTTTTATTACCAGAATCGTACAATCACAATGATTGCAAATATAAATACTAAGCAAATAGAAATTTCAGGTTTAAGCCTTCGTCTCGTGGGTTTTTTCGTCTGCTTGTCAAAATTCCATTCCAAAGATTCTGTTGCTTTGTTCATGTAAGAACACAATTTACAGAGTTACTTCCCCTAGCGGAACTCTTTTGATGTAAACAATACTGATGTCATGCATGTGGCAGACAATGTTGAACTGTAGTTTTTCAATCTTTTCTGACGATGAATGTGGAAATTCACAATATTCTAAGGATTAAAAGACAACACGCCAATTGGACAATGTAATAGAACTGTTGAACCACTTCCCTAGGATTAAAATATGCAAAAATCAAGTCGGAGGGACATTTGAGTTTTTACAATATTGGGATCTTTTCCCAATTACATGTACATTCATACTTTGTTTGTCTAAAACACCAACAAACCCTAGGAATATGCATGAGATTATTAGAAGGAATGTTGGTTGTGCACAACCGTCTCACAAAGGAAGGATCAAAGCCAGACAGAGCAGTGCCCATCATGATGAGCAGGGCCTTTTTTTCTCTGTTCTACAGAAACACAAGGTACACTATTTACATATATATTCAAAAGATTATTTTGGTCATACACCATTCTCCTCCCCCAGTATATATTGTATTGAAAATGGTTTAGGTTCAACATGAATATAAAAAAAGGGGGGGCTCATTATCAGACTCATATTTTGTTTTTTGGCTGTTTTTTTCTTATAGTTTGACATGTAAGCTGGTTTTTTTTTCATATTTTATAAAGGATGTTTAGAAAATATGGTGATATTGCCAAACATTAGCTGCGGAACCGTAGCTCTTAGGTCCTTACATGTATGTTATTTTTTTACTATTTGCGGACCATCCGCAAATAGTAAAAAAATAACATAAGGACCTAAGAGCTACGGTTCCGCAGCTAGCCAAAAATATGAGTGTGTACTAAACTGAAGGAGACCCCTGAAAAATAGATTATTACCCTTCCAAAAGAAGGTTCACATGCAATTCTTTAGCAAATGTTTAAGGTTTGATACATTATGATGCATTTAGGCCTAAAAAGATAGCACCAGTGTTTCTACAACAGCTGAAAAGAATTAGGTTAGATAGGTACATGTACATGTAGGAAAATGATTGTTTTTAAAAGTTTTTGACTGGTTTAAAAAGGGGAAATTATTTGACGCAACATAAATAGGGCTTTTTCAAAGCTTACAGAAATGTTTATACTTGGTTAGGTTATCGAAGGAACAACTATTTTTTTTTAAATAGGCCAACAAATTACAGAAATATTTTTTATTGGATGATTTATTAAACCGTACCTTATTGGCTTAATGGGAGGAATATATTGTTTTTATCGGTGCTATTAAAAAATGACAAGAAAATATTTCCGGTGTACTGTACTGTAGGCAATTTTAATCATAGAATAAAGGTCAGTATTTTTAGTACTTCAAACACACATGTACACATTTTTGGTTTGCCTTAGGCCCATTACAATATTTATAATATTTGAATGTATAAAAAAAAATGAACCCAGTCCTTGAAACTCTAGCTCTCAGGGGTTAAAACATGCATTGTATTCTGCATAACCTGTACTTAGGGAAATGATTTTTCTCAGTTAATATTATTTGCAACTTATTAAATTGGTCTAAAGTAAGAGCTTCAAAGAAATTTGTATTGTCTTAATAAATTATATCATTCATTCATATACATGTACCGGTATATATTTTTATCAGACTTAACAAATTTGAAACTTTTTCTTCAGGATTTGCTGAATTGCAGAGGTGATTTGTAAAGACACATACCTTTAATATTTGAAAAGACTGTTGCACTGAAGAGGTAAAAATTATTTTAATTCAAATATTTTATATACCAGTAAATTCCAGTGATTGATTGTTTACTTCAACCTATCCCCACTGGGTCCATATTTTTAGGTGAAATATCTTTTTATACATTATTTTGTGATTTTAGAAATAGATAAGAATTGCTTTAGCTACAAGATGTTTTTTGCATCGGGATGATCCCCATCCACAACGGGACAGCTCATAGATTTCCCCGTCGGTATGCAAATGCTGATTTACAAAATCATGAAAATGATTTTTGCATATTGGTTCAGTGTTGAGCAAGTGGTGAATTCATCTTATGATATAAGATATACATGTATATGTATATATATATATATGTTACAACAAGAACTAGGTCAACATGACCTACATTTTCTGCTGAAGCTACTTGAGTAAAATTTTGACAATGCTAAGAGTTTAGCCGAGATCACCTACACATATATTGTCAACAACATCAAGAGTTTTTTTGCATGTACAAAAATCATGCATTTCCTTTCCCTACTCAAAACATATTGGTGTTTAAAAAATTTTGATTAGGTCAAAGTTTAAGTGAAACTACTAATAATAAATAAATATTATTTGATATAAAGTTGTATTATCATTCAATTTGATGCATCTTCTATCCTTGGAGATTATTTGGCCCTGTCCCCTTACCGCAGCCCCAAGTCATGGTCTATTGATCTTGTCAATTTAGCAAAGTTTACATTTTAAAGTTTGTGATTACATGTATAGATCAGTTAACAAAGAACCACTTATGATAAGTCAGTTTTACATGTTTTATTTGAAGGTAGGAATGCCTTTTACCATCAAGCGTCAAACGGTCATTTTCGGCTACCGTTAGCGTCAAATTGGTTTAAATTGTACACCGATTCATCAAAATATCCTTATCGTGATTCGTCAGAGGCCTCAAAAAATTATTGTTACTGTTAATTTTGGAAAAAATTTAACGTGATTCGTCAAAATCAGTAGATTTTTTTATCGTCTAAAAGAAAGTGTACATTTTATTGTCATGGACCTAAAATTACCGTTAACGTCATTTGGCAAGAATTTTTATCGTTTTTTTGTCATGATCGTACCCCCATTACCACCCTCTTATTTGGTATGCAGTTGTATTTAGCATTAATGGCATTTCTTAGTTCTACAAACATTTTTAGGCCCTTTACTTTCAGTAATGGTTCATTCACTTTGAATATTTGGCATATTTTTACATTTCAGAGTATAACTACATGTATTTGATTTCATCATTTGAATTTTTCTATCAAATTAACATACAGACTGTGTCAAGTTTATTTTTTAACTAACTTTTACATATTTTAGTGACAAAAAATGAAGAAATACTTTTGATATTTATAAAGGGAAAAATGACAAGTGATTGCGAAATCACTGGTAAGCAAGAAAAACAATCTTCCACCTGGGTCTTGCACATAAATTTATATATTGGTCCCATTGTCCACATACAAGTACCAAAATTCATGGCTGTTTCCTGAGTGTTTGTTTTTTAAACTTCAATCATTTCATTCAACCAAAATGATCCATTGAACTTGAAATTATCAATATGAACTGTAAATAAATTGCTAATATATTTATTTTGATTTTTACTGAAATTTCATATGATTGCAGGATTGATGATTAAAAGATTCGACTACAGCAAAGTTCAATGAGGCTCATCATATTGTGATGCCAATATTGCGCACTGGAGTAGGAAGATCAAAATGTTTGTTGCCAATGGACATAAGGAAATAGCATGCCTTCAAATTGACCAACATTTCTGAAGTGAAGGATGACAACTTATAGCCTCTATTCATGGAGATTGCATAGCCATGTTTGAACCTAAAGAACAGATATACCAAATCTGAATGACAGATAAAATAATAAGACATGATAAATATTAGAAGACTCTGAACAATCTGAATACTGTAAATTTTTTAAAAACATTTGAATGTTGAGATTGGTTGAGTATCTCGATGATAAGAACTTGCATTCTGAAATCAGAATTTGGATGAGCTTTTCCTGTACTAGCATAAATTAATCTCTAATTTTGGTCAGTTATTTTTTAAAACATTATAATAAATGAATGCAATAATTTTTGTAATTTATTGTTTTCTTTTTGAAAAATGTTGCATGTTTATTATGACATACATTTTTGTCTCGCAGTATGCCACACAAAGGCATTACTATCTGACAGTTGCAGGGCCAACTACATGTATTATATTTTAGATGGTAAAAGACCTGCATTTTTAGTCCCCTACCGACGAAGTCGAAGGGGACTTTAGGTTTGCACTCCGTCTGTCTGTCTGTCTGTCCTTCTGTCAGTCCGGCAAATCAGTTTTCCACACTTTTTTTCTTCATGCTTGAAGATATTGATTTGATATTTGGTATATTGTTTTATCATGACAAGTTACAGATGAAGTTCGAATTTTGTTCCGGTCTAATAATTTTGTGCAGAGTTATGGTCCTTGGACTTGGAAAATTCACTCAAATATTCAGTTTTCCGCACTTTTCTTCGTCATTCTTGAAGATATTGATTTAATAATTGGTACATTGTTTTATCATGACAAGTTACAGATCAAGTTCGAATTTTGTTCCGGTTTGATGATTTTGTGCAGAGTTATGGTCCTTGGACTTAGAAAATTCACTCAAATAATCAGTTTTCCGCACTTTTTTTCGTCATGCTTGAAGATATTGATTTGATAATTGGTATATAGTTTTATCATGACAAGTTACAGACCAAATTGAATTTAGTTTCGGTTTGATGATTTTTTGCAGAGTTATGGTCCTTGGACTTAGAAAATTCACTTAAATTATCAGTTTCAGCACTTTTTTTCGTCATGCTTGAAGATATTGACTTGATATTTGTTATATAGTTTACACCATGACAAGTTATAGATCAAGTTAGCATTTTGTTCCAGGACAATTAATGTTTAACCGGTAGGGGACTATGTATTGCCATGCAATACTCTCAGAATGCTTGTTCATATGAATAAGAAGAGCTTGTTTGCAGATACCTTATGTTACAAAGTTTCCGTCTGTCATATGTCCAATTTCCTGGACCTCATTTTCATGGTTCAGCGACTGCTTGATTTTTTTTTAGTTTTTTGGTCATGTGAATTTCTCACTTATTATGAGTAATATTAGGATAACTATATTTGGTATATGGGTTACTGGCTATGTCTACATGTCGGTCAGACAGGGTTCACCTGACCTCAACCTCATTTCATGGATCAGTGATTAAGGTCAAAGTTACATGCATGTATGAATAGGTTCATTTCTCTTATACTATAAGCAGGTCAACTATGTGTGGTGTATTGAATGATTGTAAGGGATAGATGTCAGTCTAGATCTGGCAGGTTCCACCTGACCTTGATGGTTCATTAGTCAATGTTAAGTTTTTGTGTTTTGATCAATCTTACAAGTACTTTAAGCAATAGGTTAACTTTATTTGGTGTATGGAATAATTATAAGAACATGTCAGTCTGGCAGGTTTCATATGACATTGACCTCATTTTCAGGGTTCATTGGTCAACTTTTTTTTAGTGTGTTTTGATCTGTTTTTATACGACCGCAAAAATTAAAAATTTTTTGGTCGTATATTGGTATGACGTTGCTGTCGTCGTCGTCGTCCGGCGTCGTCGTCGTCGTCCGGCGTCGTCCGAAGACGCATTGGTTTTCGCACTCCAACTTTAGTTAAAGTGAATGGATCTCCATGAAATTTTACCATAAGGTTCAATACCACGAAAGGAAGGTTGGGATTGATTTTGGGGGTTATGGTACCAACAGTTAAGGAATTAGGGGCCAAAAAGGGGCCAAAAATAAGCATTTTTGTAACTTCCAGACAATAACTTGTGTGTAAGTGGATGGATCTCTCTGACATTGTACCACAAGGTTCCATATCACAAAGGGAAGGTTGTAATTGATTTTGGGGGTAATTGCCTCAAAATTTTAGGAATTAGGGGTCAAAAAAGGGGCAAAAAACAAGCATTTTTCTAGTTTCATGACAATAACTTGTGTGTAAGTGTTTGGATATTTCTGAAATTGTACTACAAGGTTCCATATCACAAAGGGAAAGCTGGAATTGAGTTTGGGGGTAATTGCCCGAAACGTTTAGGAATTGGGGGCCAAAAAGGGGCCAAAAATAAGCATTTTTCTAGTTTCCAGACACTAACTTGTGTTCAAGTGTATGGATCTCTCTGAAATTGTACTGCAAGGTACCATACTACAAAGGGCAGGCTGGGATTGAGTTTGGGGGTGATGAATCATAAGGGGGTTCAAAAAATTTGGGGGGGGGGGGATTTTTTTTCTTCTTTTTTTTTTCTTTTTTTCTTTTTTTTTTCTTTTAAAATTTTCCATTTTAAGTTGGTTATTTCTGATTTATATTTAAAAGCAAATAATGATATGGTAGGAGATACACACCAAACAGGATGTGTAAATTATTATATAATAAGTATCGTGCAATAGCAAGAAATTTTCAATTGCACAGTATTGCACAATAGCAAGAAATCTTCAATTGCACAGTATTGCGCAATAGCAAGAAATCTTCAATTGCACAGTATTGCGCAATAGCAAGAAATATCCAATAGCACAATATTGCGCAATAGCAAGAAATTGTCAATTGTACAGTATTGCGCAATAGCAAGAAATATTCAATTGCACAGTATTGTGCAAAAGAAGATACTTCGTATAAATTGCTTATTTCTTGATCAATTTCAATGGGGTTTTATTCTTGAATTCTTGGGGTTCTTTAATATGCTGAATCTAACCGTGTATTAAGTTTTTGGATTTTGGGCCCTGTTTTTAAATTGGTCCACATTGAGGTCCAAAGGGTCTAAAAATTAACTTTGTTTGATTTCATCAAAAATTGAATTATTGGGGTTCTTTGATATGCCGAATCTAACCGTGTATTTAGATTCTTAATTTTTGGTTCCGTTTTCAAATTGGTCTACATAAAGGTCCAAAGGGTCCAAAATTAAACTTAGTTTGATTTCAACAAAAATTGAATATATGGGGTTCTTTGATATGCTGAATCTAACCATGTATTTAGATTTTTGATTATGGGCCCAGTTTTCAAGTTGGTCCAAATCGGGGCCCCAAAATTAAACTTTGTTTGATTTCAACAAAAATTGAATTTTTGGGGTTCTTTGATATGCTGAATCTAACCATTTTATTTAGATTTTTGATTATGGGCCCAGTTTTCAAGTTGGTCCAAATTGGTGTCCAAAATTAAACTTTGTTTGATTTCAACAAAAATTGAATATATGGGGTTCTTTAATATGCTGAATCTAACCTTGTATTAAGTTTTTGGATTTTGGGCCCCGTTTTTAAATTGATCCACATTGAGGTCCAAAGGGTCCAAAATTTAACTTTTTTGTTTGATTTCAACAAAAATTGAATTATTGGGGTTCTTTGATATGCCGAATCTAACCGTGTGTTTAGATTCTTAATTTTTGGTTCCGTTTTCAAATTGGTCTACATAAAGGTCCAAAGGGTCCAAAATTAAACTTAGTTTGATTTTAACAAAAATTGAATTTTTAGGGTTCTTTGATATGCTGAATCTAAACATGTATTTAGATTTTTGATTATGGGCCCAGTTTTCAAGTTGGTCCAAATCGGGGTCCAAAATTAAACTTTGTTTGATTTCACCAAAAATTGAATATATGGGGTTCTTTGATATGCTGAATCTAAACATGTATTTTGATTTTTGGGCCCCGTTATCAACTTTGCCCACATTGAGATCAAAAGGGTCTAAAATTAAACTTTGTTTGATTTCATCAAAAATTGAATTCTTGGGGTTCTTTGATATGCTGAATCTAACCATGTATTTAGATTTTGGATATTGGACCATAATAGGTGAATGTCCAATTTGAAATTTTTAAGTTCTTAGACCACATTCATTCTGTGTCAAATATTTAATCACAATCCAAATTCAGAGCTGTATCAAGCTTGAATGTTGTGTCCATACTTGCCCCAACTGTTCAGGGTTCGACCTCTGCGGTCGTATCAAGCTGCGCCCTGCGGAGCATTTTATTCAAGTAATAGCTTAAACTATATTTGGTGTATAGAACGATTGCAAGGTGTATATGTCTAAGAAGTCGGTGTTATCTGACCTTTACCTCATTTTTAAGATTCAAAGGTCAACGTTAAGGTTTTTTTTAGTTCCGGTCAGTTTTCAAGTATTAATAGCAATTCAATATTGAAGCATTTAACATAAAACATTGCATAATTTTAATAATAGCCTATAATTTTGATAGAATGAAGGTGGAATATGCATACTTAACTGTTGCTAAGGAGTATTCATGGTTGTTATGCAGATCCAGGTTGTAATAAAAAAAAATAAAGCATGATAGTGTCGGTGACTATAATGATAGGTCTCAAACCAATATGAATCTGGTATAAGAAGTAAGCTCACACCAAAAATGGGAAACCTTTGAAAATATCCTCCTTTATAGTTATACATGTATGCATACAACTGTTTATCAGTTATAAGTAAGGGGGTAATGAGAACCCATCACAATATTTATAATGGCTTTTCCTAGATTTTTATTAAAAAACAGCTATTTAGATAAAAAAAATACATGTTGATAGTATTTTTTATTATCTTTTTTCATTTTAATTATTGGCATGGAAAGAATCTATTTTGTTACTGGGAGGTTTAAGTTGTTGCTAATGTAATGTAGATATTGTTTAATTTAGTTATTCTGTATAGAAATGATTCATATCTGATCACAAAAACGTCACTTTTTGCACTGGAGAATATTTTTGTTTAAAAAAAACTAAATTTTAGGTTTGTTCATTATGGTTGCTAAGGACATTTTTTGGTTGCTATGTAATACTTTCTGGTCAAAAATGGGAACAATTGACAACACTTGAATGTGACTAGCTTAAATAAATCATATTTAGTCCATATATATGCATTTAGACTTTAATATTGAATACATTTGTTACAATTTGTTTTTTAGCTTTTTTGCTATAGGGTTAACTTTGTTGCTATGGTTACTCAATATTTGGAAAAAACCCACCGAGCTTTTATTAAATAATGATAGTTTGACCACTACTTGTTCCATATTAAGTAACACCATGTATGTGCTGTTCTGGTAATAGAAAATATTTGAACTTGATTTCTGGCCTTTTTTGGCTATTTTGGACATTATGGTCCATGGAGACCATCCGTACCCCAAAATTTCTAGAATGAAATAGAATTTCATCATAACAGCTGTTCTTCAAGAATATTCAATAGTTGAAAAAGTTGCAGTACAATGGAGAAATACTAGATTTGACATTATCAGCAGTTTTCATGAGACTGAAATAGTGAAAAAACTGAGAGTTTTATGCTAATCTCAATAACTCTTGCTTTGTATAAATCAAATGGCTTGGTTACCATAGCAACCATATTTTATTGGTCCAAAAAGTACTTTTTTCTTTAAAACTTGTTATTGAGATGATTTGTGCAAGTTTTCATCAAAATCTGAGACTATCATGTTTTGGTCACTGCCTGATCCTTAGGCAAACTGGCACTTAACAGCTAATTGATTTTATCAAAATATTTATAGTAATTGTTTATAACACAAATCTGACACCTATTGGTTTACTGAAGAAAATCTGTATCTTATTATAAATGAGCAATTATTAAAACATTTTCAAGTGAAGATTTTTTCAAATACATCTTTAGAATGGATAAAATGAAGGGAAAAAGAAGGGAACAAGAACATCAATATGTAATGTCATTTTTTCAAAATGCAAAATGGAATTTACATTTAGAAAAGGCTGACAAATTGCTCCTCAACAAATTATTTCTGTTTGTGTGATAAAAATACAAACTAGAGGCTCTCAAGAGCCTGTGTCGCTCACCTTTATTTACTGATGCTTTGGATATCATGTAAAATAAGGTTAAAATCATAATTAATAGTATTAGATATTAGATATTATTACTTTGCTGAACATTATTGCTGCTTACAGTTTATATATATCTATAATAATATTCAAAATAATAACAAAAAACTGCAAAATTTTGTTAAAACTACCAATTCGGTGGCAGCAACCCAACAATGGGTTGTTCGATTCGTCTGAAAATTTGAGAGCTGATAGATCTTGTCCAATTGAACAATTTTACCCCTGTCAGATTTGCTCTAAAAGCTTTAGTTTTTGAGATATAAGCCAAAAACTGCATTTGACCCCTATGTTCTGTTTTTAGCCATGGCGGCCATGTTTGTCGATGGATCAAAACTTAGGATACAATTTATAAACTAGATACCCTAAGGAACATTTAGTTAAAGTTTGAAGGTATTTGGCCCAGTAGTTTCAGAGGAGAAGATTTTTGAAATAGTTTACGACGACAGACGACAACGACGGACGCCAAGTGATGGCATAAGCTCACATGGGGCCCCGGTGAGCTAAAATCCAGAAAGTCATTTAGGTTTCTCTATGCAGTGCTGAGGTGATACTCATTATATATAAATCATGTCAAACTTTTTAGGGTTGTAAAAATATCCTTGCATCTTTTATTTTTGTAGTTTCTTAGTTTTATTCAATAGTTTTTTTTAGGTCTTTCCACCTTTCCGTGGAAAGACCTATTGGTTTTCTTCTGATTATTTTTTTTTTCTTCCGCCTAATTTTTTTCTTGCGGTGTATTTTTGTTTCAAAAGATGTCGCTTAGTTTTTTAGTATATGATATCATACAGTCTATACGCTTTTGAAACTGACCCTGTTTAACCGAACACTTTTCTTTGCAAGAGTTATCTCCCCAAACACTGTTTTTCTTGTTATGAGATCTCCTCCGCAACCGTAAAAGAAAGTGACAAATTTATTTTTCCAAATTGCTTGTTATATCCTCAGGATGTTAGGTTTTATTTCGACCGAAGCTTTACGAAGACTCCATATGAGAGTTATTTCCCCTTTTGTATTTGATATATGTGAAATGTATTTGTAACTGGAAAACCATAAGTGATAGAGGCCTAGGGTCTTTTGATTTGAGGTCCTTGGTCCATAAAAATGAAAATGAGGACTAGGTCAAAGGTCAAGGTCATGTTAAAAATTTTGATTTTGGCTTGTTATCACTAATTTTCAGAAATCTTATAAGATATCGACAATTTTTTTTACAGAATTGTTAGTTGCGACATGTTGTAACACGTAAATTTGAGTTGAAAGGGTACAGAGACATTTAATGGGAGTTTTCTCCCCTTTTATATTCAAAATTATATGTATGGTGATATAACTCATTCATCTTATATAATTGAGACCTAGGGTCTTTTGATTTGAGGCCCTTGTTTCATGACCTTTAAATTGATGTCAAGGTCAAAGTTTAATTTGACGTTCCATATTTTTTATTTTTTTTTCTTCCGCCAAATTTTTTTATTGCGCTGTATTTTTGTTTCAAAAGATGTTGCTTAGTAATTTTGTATATAATATCATAAAGTCTGCGCTTTTGAAACTGACCCTGTTTAACGGAACACTTTTCTGTGTAAGAGTTACCTCCCCGAACACTGTTTTTCTTGTTATGAGATCTCCTTTGCAACCGTAAAAGAAAGCGACAAATTTATTTTTCCAAAATGCTCATTATATCCTCAGGATGTTACGTTTTATTTTGACCGAAGCTATCCGGAGACTCCATATGAGAGTTATTCCCCCTTATGCATTTAATATAATGGATATGCATTTCTAACTGGTAAACCATAAGTGACAGAGACCTAAGGTCTTTTGATTTGAGGTCCTTGGTCCAAAAAAAAAAGAAAATTAGGTCAAGGTCATATTCTAAATTTAGATTTTGGCTAAATTTCACTTTTCAAAAACCGTATAAGATATTGACAACATATTTTTACTAAATTGTTAGTTGCAACATGTCGTAACACATACATTTTGGTTGGAAGGGTACGCTTACATTAAATTGGAGTTTTCTCCCCTCTTAGATTTAAAATTACGTGTATGGTGATATAACTCATTCACCATATATAATAAAGACCTAGTGTTTTTTTATTTGAGGTCCTTGATTTATGACCTTCAAATTGAGCTCAAGGTCATAGGTAAATTTGACGTTCTAGATTTTGACCTTTGCCTTCACTTCATATGTATACATGATAAAGCCATGGGACTTTATGCATTAGGTTGCAAGCCATATGACCTTGGAAAAGCCAACCGGAAGTGACCTTGTGAAAACCGGAAGTAGCTATTGTTTGTACTTGTGTACTATACAAGTATATAGAACCATATATTTTTGGAATCAGTGTCAGGTAAACTATCAAATAATACCGGAAGTGACATTTTTCAAACCGGAAGTAACAAATTATCTTTCTTATTTAAAACAAAATGTCTAGAAACCATATATTTTTTTAAATCAGCGTACAATAAGCTATCATTTGACGCTGGAAATAACATTTTAAACCGAATTTTAATATTTTTGTATCAAAATAGATTTTTTCAGGTGGAAAGACCTTCAATTGTTCTCTGAACAATTGGTTTTTAATTTTAATTGACTTACTTAAATCAGATTTATCATTTATCATATTTTCTGTATTGACTTTCCGTACACAAAGTTCTTAAAAAATATAGGAATTGCAAAGGAAGTCAGATTTCAGAGTAATATCTGACAAATAAAGTTTTTGTTTGATTAGGGTTTTACTTTTAGGTGTTCATGATTTCTCACCAAGCATTTTTTTTCAGTATCTTCCAGTTAATGAAAAGATTCACTTACACAATTAATTTAGTAAACTAATGCCAGTGACAAATATTATATACATATTCAGGCCAAAATACTCCAATTTTATCCTCTAGACACTATGAACCTCAAAAATAACTGCATCTCAGTTGGCAGACATTTTCTGTTGCAGAATAATTGTTCACAACTTAAACCATGCAGGACCAATAGTTGTAGATAAACATAAAACTGTTAGTTACTGTAACAAAATGTTTGACAGTCTCTTGATGGTAAAATATTTGCTTATAGGAAGAGGTACTTGATGTATTGATTCAAACAGCACAGTTCTTAACAGTTCCCAAAAGGTAGACCTTGTGTTTACTGTAAATCACCATCGTTTACAGATCAGGTAATGGTTGCAGGCAAATTTCGATGCCACATTCAGTTTTGAGCAATTATTCTGGGATCTTTGATAGTCTGTGTAAAATCAATTCACTTCCTGACTACACCATTGGCAATTTAAAACTTGGCATATTTAATATTTCCCACGATTTGATAGTATAGTGGGAAATTACTGTAATAACGGTACTAGTGAATACTATTAATACGGGTACTTCAAGAATGTATATGTATCTAATATCACGTGATATTGAGATTAAGTGGGAATATTTTCCCTTGTTGGTCACTTCCAGCCAAACATCAGACCGGACAACAGTGAAATAAAGTTCATTATTTATAATTAAATACCATTTTACATACTATATTGTGTTGTTAAACTGGTATTTTATTTGCCTGCAAACTTACTTCATATGTATTCAAATACACAAACATTTTATTTATTTTTTTATACTGTCGAGACGATCTTCCGGGCATTTGGGTTCTGGACACAGGTTTCTGACATTTTCCATTATACTTGAAATGTAGCTATTTGACTGCATTTTAAATGTAGTTTGACCAAGTTATCTCGTTTTTGTAGGTTTTTCCTGGCCGGAGCGATCGTTGATTACAGAGCATCATATTTGTTGAACACACATGATCATAAGATTATTTGATTTTTATGTACATAAATTATGAAATTATGAATTATATGTTGTATTGATAATTACAAATACTGTGTGTTATATAAATAAATTCGGTGTCAACCAGTCTTGTTGGGCTATCGGATATATAGATTGTAGTATTTATTGATATGCCCGAAGAATAGTTTAGTAGAGTTGATACTGTATAGAAAATGATCACTTGTCTTCCTTTTGATGTCTTTGTTTTTAGTGTAGTTGAATTGCTGTCTCTTAACAAATTTTTATTCATGAATCTGATTACTGAGGAATACATACATTATATTTAATTATTTATCCACCCTATGTCTTGCGGTAACAGGACAAAATTCCATCCCACCCACAGAAGTTTTTATGAATATGGGGTTTTAAGACCTGAAAAGACCTGATACGATAACTTTAGCAATGAAGTATATATCAATATTATGTAGGTAAAACTATTGAAAAAAATTTTCCTATCTGTCATTTTCTTACAGGGAATATTTTTTTTGCCCTAAAATTGATTTACAACATTACACAATGTTGTTGTGGGTGGTTGACAAGAAAAGTACTTTTGATGAATTTAATGTATATTGCATTGTGTTCATACATTCTTTAACCATTTGAATAAAAACCATTTACATTTACTGGAGGTGACCCAACCTTGTGTTTTTTGTACTTTAATAGTGTATACAAACAATGTTGGAATGTATTTATAAAAACTTTCTTTTAAAAATTAAGAGAGAGAGATAGAGAGAGAGGAAGAAAAAGAAAGCAAAGAAACATGATATTTCTTTTTCATCTTTCTGATACCTTGGATGTTAAATGTCCTTTTCGTGTACTACTAATATTATTATTGACAAACTTTAAATTGATTGTGAAGATCTTTATCATATCCTGTTCATAGGCTAATGGACAGATACAATTATTTATACTCTATTAAACTTATTTTACGCAGAATTAGTTGTGTTAAACACTACTTCAGAAACTCTCAGAGCAACAGTAATAATACTATTATAAAACTGACAATATTTCATGAACATGCAAACTTTGGCTCAATGACTGAACATTTGAATGACAAGGTCCTCTGCTATCTTTACTTTACCTAAAAACAGTTGTCTAGAAAACAAATTGTAATCAATCATATAATAGAATAAATTGTCACTATGACAATGATGAATCAAACAGTATGTGTAACTTCCTGGGAAATACATTAGTACTATAATGCGAATCAAACTAGAGCAAAACTGACCATATCATTTATGGAATCTGTGTGAACATCATGATGCATGCAAAATTATTTATATTATTATATTAAAATGTCATGAATATGACAGATGTTTTCTATTCACTTGATGTGTTTGAGCTTTTCATTTTGCCATTTTATAAAGGACTTTCGGTTTTGAATTTTCCTTGGATTTCAGTATTTTTGTTATTTTTACTTTTCATCTAATATAGACACACCTGAAATGACAATATTTGGCTTTTGTCAGTAGAACTGTGTAAAAAACCTCACAGTATCCAGTATCAACATTTAATGTATAGTATCATTGATAATAATGTATCTTAATTATCAACAATTAGTTAATGATAGCACTGACTAAGTCAGAAATATTGACTCAACACTTTAAAGATGATCTCACTGGCTTCCTATATGGAGAAAAGCCATTACAGATGTTTCCTTACAAAGTAAAGGGAATTAAAACAAATAGCACTATGTCATGGGATGTTTTTAAATCTATTTCACTTTAATGTTTGAAGAACTTTCTACGTCTATATCATTAATTACTTGTATTCCATCATTTTTCTTTTGATCATTTAAAACATTATATTGGCACAGTAAGCAAGAATGTCAAAATTACAAAAAACTTGATTGTTACCAATCTTTTTATGGGTTATCTAGAAGTGAACAATAGTTTTAACTGACATTCCATTTAACCACATTTATATTTTATACCACTATTTTTTGGACTGATACAAATGTATCTTTAGAATAGTGAATTGGAAGATTTATGGAAATGTTTCTATTCCTGTAAAAATTTTGTTTTAATAAACTTTTTAAAATACAAATTCAAATGAAGACCATGATACAAATCAGAACATTAGTAGCTTAATCATCTTAAACTGAAAGGATTTTAACTTTCTTAGAGTTGCCCTACTGCTTTTTCATAGTGTAAAGTGGTAGTTCACTATACCAAACTAGTTTCTTAGATTTCAGACAATTTAAAGCTTGACATATTATATAGACACTATTGTCTATTGTTGAAGACTATATATGTAAACCTTGAGACCTCTTTTGATTGTTGATGTCGTCGGATTGTTGTCACATTGACATATATCCCATTAATCTCTTTTTAATCTTAAGGATATAACTTGTTGCTTAGTTTTATCTGTGGAAATTGTCATTCATGACTGGATCCTGGTCCATATATGGATTTTTTCTCATCATTCAATATGCCAGAACATAACAGGCTCTTCTGAGCCTAGAACCATGCTTTTTTCTATGTCTTGTCATTTGTCCATCAATGGATTTATCATCAGTCCACGTGCCAAGATGGAAATAGAAAAACACAAAACCTGTATGGCAGCTTCACATCATGTGATGACATACTGTACAAAACCTGCTACAGGTTTAAATATGTTGGTGACTGGTTTCGGTATTTGATATTTACATAATTTGCCCTCTCGGTTTTAATCATTTCCAAATTAGTAAGCTCATCTGTCACAATAACTATAGTTATGTCATAGAGAAAATTGCCATTGTTAAACAATCAATGACATTTCTGAATAATACAATCTTTGATTGATAAATTTTGTGGCAATTTTCTGTGGTAAATTAATTTTCTGTCTTATAAATGGGTGAATTTGGGATATTTGGGTTATCCAGTGCACCGTGTAAGTAAAAAAAAAGAACAGCAAAATGATGGCTTTCAAAGAAAAAAAACAGACAATAAGCACAATACATAACATAAATGACTGAACATTAAAACCCCATTAAAAATCAGGGTTGAACTCAGGTATGACAGAAGGGTAAGTACTGTAAATTCAGAAATTATTGCGAGGTTTTTATTTTAAATGCGAATAATGCTACTCCATGAGCTTTGCAATAATAAGAACTCACATTCTGAAATCTGATACACATAACTGTATGCAAATGTTCTGAAATCGCAATACTTAATCTTGCATTTTTGTCCATTCCTCAAAAATCGCAATAATAAATGCACGCAATAATTTCTGAATTTACAGTAGTTCATGGATTGATTTCTAATAAATCATTTTACCTAAAGTTAGACAGACTGTCCAACAAAGGAAACAAAATGACCATTTTAATCCCTAAAGTACTATCTTTATTAACTTAATTTAATATAGGGTGTCTTACAGAAGAACAATCAACAAAATTCCCTTTATCTGATATATCTCCTCGACATCTCATATTACTTTTCTTATTATTCAATCTACTTGTAGTTTTAACAAATATTGACCCATTGATTAACACCAGTGGAACAACATTTACTCCGATTCTGTCCACATTGTGTCAATATTGAAACTACTTATATCACCCTAGCGTCAAACATCCAAGGTCAAATTACCCCTTTATTAGAAAAGTAATTTCATCACAGATCTTGGGAGCTTTGGAGACATATTCAACATCAAATCAACAAAATACGTCAAAGATATTCTGCCTTTTATTTTGGAAACACATGTCAATGTGCAAATACCCAAATGTTTATAAAAATATAATATTCAAGCATGTGTCACTTAATAAATTCATATCATTACAATCATACTTATTTATAGTTAGTGATTATTTATATTTTATAAGCTAATTGAAAGCTGTAATATCAGAATTGCTGTTCAAAGTAGTAATCAGGTAAATTCAGGTAAAGTCCCCAGAAGTAAGTTGTTTCACCTTAGTAAGGTATGAGGACCTATAATACCGGATGGTTGATTTTTAGCTCTGACGTTACTAACTTAATACATTACTCTTCTTATTGAGTAAGTCAGATTAGTCAGATGTCTGTAATTTCATGAAAGTGCTTCTCAAAGAAAGTGCTAGAAAGATTGATTGCTATTTGTATAATGTCCATTGGAAAGTATTTCATGCAAATTGAGGAAGAGTACAAATCTGATGGGCGGGTTCTGCAAAATGTATCAAAAAGAACAGAGAATTTGGTCTGCCACTAGCAAAGAAGGGACATGAACATCACATATCTTTGTAATAATCTATACTGTAACGACTATAATATAGACATTTTGAAGTAAATTATATAATGTTTTTTTTATATTTTTATGACAACCCACAAAAATCATAATACAGATATTCTAATGTAATTTTCTGCAGTGCATCTATGATTTTCTTACTGCATTATGACTTTTTATACTGTTAAGTTGTAGATATTGCAGTGCAATCATCTACTTCTGATACAATTCTGACAGCTTACCACTTGTAACATCGTAAGTCATCCACGATAATTACAAATGGACATATTACCAATTGTTTCATTAATCTAGTACCACATTTGTTGATTTTCTCTCAGAAATTATATTGTACTTGTGATTTATTGTAAGAGGAGCCTGATAATACATAAACAGTAGTTACTTATATAAACAGAATATAACATGAGGGCATTGGGGGACTGTGAAGGAGACGGACAAAGTTTAAAATAATAAAACATTAACATTAGTTAGTCATATAAACAGATGATGGTATTGATGGTATTGGGAGACTCTGAAAGAGAGGAACAAAATTAACTTCACAAAATCATAAAAGATAAACATCAGTTGAAAATACTGATGTGTCCGCATACAACAGCAACCAAACAACATAATCAAAAGACCATGACTAACACAAAACATTACTTAGTTTTTTTATATTGAGATCTGATTTGGACTGGGACCATGAGACATTGGGTAAGAAAAGACATAAACAAAAAAGTTATGTTAAAACAGAGTTCATAAGAGGATGAGGGTAAATGCTGGGATGGGGGAAGAAATGACAGAAGAAACCTTAAATCAAGAGATAGTGTATGTTTAAGGGCTGATTTACTTTTTCATTTGACGACATTATCATCAACAAATTTGACCATGATTTGAGCTACATCCCTAAAATGAGATCACAATATTTAGAAATCAATGATTGGGACCTAAATAAAATTACAAACGTTACAAATATACTCACCTCATTATCATGAAACAGCTTGCAGAAGAGGGTTAAAAAAATAAAGTACAAATGTTAGGAAGTCAAGTGTTGAATAAATGGCATTCCTTACCGGATAGTAGCTACGATTTTCATTAAAATTATTTTTCTAATCTATATGCCGGATTTTGTACAAAAGGTTTATTTAGAAAGAATAAAACCATCACTGTTTACCTTCCAATTAGCATTTAGAAGCTTTTTAACGTTTTACACCTGAATTTCATTTTTGTCTATAGACAAAAATTCGATGTTAAGCCAACCCTTATTCATATGACCTATGTTGACCTTAACTCCGCAGTTCCCAATGCGCAATCGCAAGTTGTCCCTCGAAGGGAAAATGTCGAACAGAGGAATGTAATCGCGTAAATGGAACGTGTGTTTACAGTTTCTGCGAGAAAAAGAAACAGCAAAAAGGGGCAGACAAGTTATTGTTAATTGAAAATAATCTTTATAAATTTAAGAGCAGTGATCTCACAACTTAGAAGACATTAAAAATCAACTTCTTACAATTTAATATTATTCTTCCAGTGTACCCTGCATGAAGGCCCCAATTCAATTCACAAACACGTGTATAGATAATACGTTATCGGCATTGTTTTGTCATACAAATATAAAACAAGTGTATAATATCGCCTTTGTTGGAGAACCTTGGGTTCGAATAATATGCAGGCATTTGGTATATTTTGTTGTTTACATAATTTGATAAATGGTTTCAAATATGTACGTTTAATCTAAAGAAATTGTCAAATACGTAAGAAAACAAAAGCACATGTTCATATTTATTTATATCTTGGTCATCTCACTCGCTGTGTCGGCAAAGTTCGGGAAGTAAACCTGATGCATAATTAATGAGATGAAAAGGCACGCTACATGATATTAATTATCAATTATTAACAATTCTGTACTTTATATAAACATTCCACCGATCTTATTGTTAATTTAAAGTACATATCTTTGATTTTAGCAGCTTTAAAACTTGGTCATAATTTTGTCAAAATCGTAGCTACTATCCCTTTAAGTAACTTCCTGATTTACAACAAATTGATATAATACTGGTAGTTATTGCCTAGCAAGACAATTCCTATAGTAAAAGTAAATATAGCAGCTAGAGTGAAAGATTAATTTGATTGGCCTGAGAGTGACTCAGTAGCTATAGACAGCAATTAGGAACACAGCATACTTATACCATGAGGTGTGCAAAGGCTTAATATTCAAAATTAGATTTAAGAGTAAATTCTTATAGTTTGTGTACTAAACACTTTCTATAACGAAGCAGAAATTTACTATTAATCAACAATCAAACTGATTTAATAATATACCACCCAAGTAAATTTCAATCTATTTAAGTGGAACCAAATCAAAGCTAAGATCTTAGGTTATTCAATGATTTCAGACTGACAATTAACTCTACAATTAAGTATGACCTAGCCAAACCTGTCATTAGGTGGCTTATAAATATATAGCACCTATACTGAAAATCATCACAGAGGGTGTTAGATTGATTAACTTAAATTCATTTTATTTATATCAAGATTATGGATCACTCCTGGAGACTTTTCTATTTTTATTTTTAGCTACTGGTTACAATTAAGTACAATTTTATTACTGGAAATGTATTATGATGGTATTTTATTGCTATCTCATAGACTGTAAATGTATTATCGTAATTAACTGCTGAAGAAATAAATGACTCTAATAATTTTATTATTTCATTTACAAGTGACAAGTCAGGCTGGCCATATATGAATAGCTTAAGCTTAATATTTCTACAATCTCTGGAATTGGGTCTGAAGCCATTTACATTTTCTCCAGGAATGATCATAATCCTTGTTTTATTTTTCTCATTAACTTTTTTTACCTTTTAGTTTTAAACATAAGTAAATTTGAATTGAAAGAATACCTTTCCTTAAAAATATTAAATTGTTCAAGAAGACATCAGATACAAGTCATTCAAAAAAACATTGAAGGACTTTAAGTTGGAACTGAGGCACATATTTATTGAAGGAATGCTGTTAACCTCTGGTGGCTTAAAACATAATTTGCTTGAACTTGGCCTTGAAACAAACCACTAAACATCCCTAAAATGTTTTCTACATATGGTTTTTGAGTAAATATTAATTATAACTTTCATGTTTCTCTAAGGATGTATCATTCTAAATCTATTTTCTGAAACAACAATGTGAACAATTCTCAAGTGGAAACTTGTTTTCTTCCAATGCCAGAAATAAAATCTCAAACAACACAAGTTTTAGTACATAATTTCTGCATGCAACATGCAACATTATTTTTAAGTAATGAATTTATCATAAAAGCTATTTACTGTCCGTCAGTTCTGAGATTTACATTCAGAGTACAGAGACCATAACTGATAACATCATGACTATTTAAAAAGACTAGAAAACATCACGACTGTGAAAAACTTCTGAGCAACTGAGGTCATACTTGTTTTTTGGTGGATTATGGGTTGCTCAATTTTTAGTTTTCTGTGAAATGTTTCGTGGATTGTGGATTTTCTCTTTGATGTTAAACTTTTGGTCATGGCTTTGTCTATTTTTCTCTGACTGATGGTCTTTGATTTCCCATTTTCTTGATTAGATTAAAGTTGATAACATATTACTCAATTATTTTTCTCTCTCAAAATTTACAAATATTTAACTATGGTCATAAAATAAGAAGACTGTTACTAGACAACTTTAACATTGTTGCACAAGAACAGGAGGAGTATAATGTTAAATTCTATAAACTCAATGTCAACTGGTTGTATTTATATTGATAATTGGGTAATGGACAGTCTCTTGTGAAAATAAAGGAATTTTCTGATTTTGATTCAGTAAAACAAAATAAACATTATTTGATGCCATAATTGTTGTATGAAAAACATCCCTTGATAATCTTCTCTTACCTCCCTGGACAATCAATATTGGTCAGTTGTATTTATCTTTAATTGATCTTATCAGGTTTTTAGATAGATTACTTAAGATGAAATCAATTCCCTAATTGGTGATAAGATATATATCATGACAAGATATAAACAGTCCTTATCATTTACATATTTATAAGTAGGTCAATGCACTTTATTTGCAGTTATTAGCTTACTTCAAATAACAATTTAATAACACCTCAATACATTCATAACTTATATCCTTCTTTTTTGGTTTTAGCCCTTTCTAGCCCATTTTGAAGTGATATATGTTTGTGGGTGTTCCTACTTTGTTGATGATTCCTTACACTGTACAAGGAAAGACCAGGTTTGACATTTTGAACGATTTCACAAGTTTGCATTATTTTCTAATCATAAAAGTTGGGTAAAAAAGTTGCTCATGAATATTAATTGATTCACTTTATATCATTACATTGTAAATATATAACAGTTAGTTTCATTTCCAATATTGTCTCCTAAACCTGATAGAATATAAAATGTCATCTAAATGTGGAAAAGACTGAAACTGTAGGTTGAGATTTTTTTAAACACAGAATTTAAATGGCAACACTTCTAATTTTGCCTCATATAGAAAGACAACCAATGTTACTCATCAAACAAAGAAGAATTATAATACCAGTATTTCTTTACGTTAGTACATCTTTCATGTGCATTTTTACCAAAAGATTTACTCAGCAAAATATATTTCAGTACTCAACAATCATCTTTCTATAATACATTGTTTCAGCATCAAAAGTGAACAGATCAATGAAAGTCAGAAAGCTTGTCCATTGGCTTTATAATGCATAATGGAAAAGTACTAAAAAAAATTTGAAATACAAGATGCAGGATAATACCTGGTGTGACAATATTCATTAATTGATCATTTTTATTCATACGAAAAGGGAAAAAAATCATTATTTCGTTAGCAATTATTAGATTGACAATTGAATATCAGATATGTAAATCAAAGTTTTCATATCTTATTAATTTGAACATGATTTAAGAACAGAATGCAAATAAATGCAAATTTGCAAATAATACGACAAATAAAATGATTATTTAGAATATTTAATGAAACTTACTACGTTTCTGCTTGACTGAACAAACACTACAAGTGTCAAGTCAGCCTTGATAATTATATGATGACAGTTTCATCTAATGTTATTTCAGAAATCACTGGGGAAAAGGTTTTGTCATTTTGGCCATCATAAACTGACTACTAAGTATCATATTTCTGGCCATATTGAGCAATTTGATAATGAAATTATGCAATTCTTTCCAACTTTATTAATTATTATTGTCGTAATTCTCCAGGGTTACTTAAATAAAATGCCACTTAAATCATAGCTGTATACACAAGATAGCAATCCAGGAATATTTTCCTATAGTGACGAACAGTTCATCTGAATCATATTCTTTGTTTTAAATGTCAACTTGTTTTATCTTGGGGAAAATATAAACTTTTTTTGCTAAGTCTATAGAAATAAAATATCTTGTTACAGATTTACTTTCTCCAGTTTTGATGTTTTGTAAGTGTTATAGAAATGTTTGTGTACAAGTATTTTTTAGAAATATTATTTTTTGCATATGTACAAATTTCATTTCAACAATGTATTTTGTATGTGTACAAGTATCATTTAGACAGTGTTTGTGTATATGTACCAGTATATATGTTGGTTTACATGTTTGATTTGTTTTACATTTTTTCATGTCAGGGCCTTTTTAGCTTGCTATGCGGTATGGGTTTTGCTCATTGTTGAAGGCCATATGGTGACCTATAGTTGCTAATATCTACATCATTTTGTTACTGGTGGATAGTTATCTCATTGGCAATAATACCACATCTCCTTATATATATATATTATTACAGCATGTCATATTGTATAGACACCTAAAGTTGAAGACTGTAAGTTGACCTCTAGATGTCATTTGGTTATAAGTGTTGTTTGGTTGCTGTTTCATTGACATATATCCAACATCTCCTTATATCCATGATAAAAAATGCTGCCAGTTACCCTAAAGGTTAACCTACAGCCAAACTTTTATCTAGAATTAACATGACCTGCTATCTTTTAATCTATGCCATTTTGTATTTTCAAATTGAAAAACAAGTATTTATACATCATTTGAACTATTTAACATTTGAAACAGTTTCTCTTTTTCATTGACCAAATCTTAGTATGAAACTCTAAGTTGTTTATTATCAAAATGTTCCATGCTTTCCCTCCAGCAAATTACACATAATTATATTATTCCAACAAGAAAAGTGTTATTAGTTCAATTTATGCTTTAAAAATCTTTGTAACAATTCTTTTGTATTTTTGTATCATTAATTATTCACTAATTTTAAGGCCACAAAGTTTTGACAATTGTAACTTCAGATTTAATTTCTTTTTGAATGTTAGAAAAACATTGTGTGTTATTTTTCCAGATCAGCCTTCCACCAAATGAGACCATAGAAATATTAACACTGGTATCTGTTTACTCTTTGTGTATGAATGTGTTGGTCAAAACAATGAATCAGCACTGATTTTCTCAACTGGGCTTTATTTTAAAATATTTCAGCCCAGATTGAGGATTTTATTTATAAATTATAAAAGGAAATTCAAATAAAGTTTTAAATCTACCAAGGGTTCAGTTAGTTTTGTTAGAATCAGTTTTTGTGGTAAGAAAAAAAAATTGATACTTTAAGGGAATCTTCCTCATTAGCTTTCATCAAACTTACTCAACTTGTGGTTACCCTTACACCAAAAATCCAGGATAATTGGGATCTGACACCCCTACCCAAGAAATCCAGGAAAATTGTTATCCCACGCCCTACCCAAGAAATCCAGAAAAATTGGTATCCCACCCCCTACCCAAGAAATCCAGAAAAATTGGTATCCCATCCCTACCCAAGAAATCCAGAAAAATTGGTATCCCACCCCTACCCAAGAAATCCAGAAAAATTGGTATCCCATCCCTACCCAAGAAATCCAGAAAAATTGGTATCCCACCCCCTACCCAAGAAATCCAGAAAAATTGGTATCCCACCCCTACCCAAGAAATCCAGGAAAATTGGTATCCCACCCCCTACCCAAGAAATCCAGAAAAATTGGTATCCCATCCCTACCCAAGAAATCCAGAAAAATTGGTATCCCACCCCTACCCAAGAAATCCAGAAAAATTGGTATCCCATCCCTACCCAAGAAATCCAGAAAAATTGGTATCCCATCCCCTACCCAAGAAATCCAGAAAAAATGGTATCCCATCATCCCATGCCCTACCCAAGAAATTCTGGAAAATGAGTATCCCAAAAATATAAATGATTAAACAGTACTCTATGTTAGACCTTACTGTAAATCTGACACATTACATCTTTGAAGGAATTTCCTTTTTGGAATATATTACAGAAATTTGTTCACACATTTATATTGCTGAAGGACAGGAAGTTTTTATCATGTTCATTTCTAATATACTGTTTATTATAATGGAGAAAAAATCTGCCTTACCTATATCTAAATTTTACAAATATGTTCTAATATAAAACCAGTATGCTATGAGTAACATGTGATATATAAGATTTATTTAATTATGCAAATCTAGGTTTTATATATTAAATATTCCCTGTCGAAAACTCCTAATAGACATAATGTCAAACCCCTTATTAAAAAAATATGTGTAGACACACTCCCCTCTTACAAAATAGGTCATAACAAAGCAGGTGTTACCTTTCAAAAATAGCCTGAAAATTTTCTTTTTACCAAATGTTATCCAAAAGATACCATTGACAGTATTCATATTGTTTACATCATTGGTATAGGAAAAAAAAGATGAACCATGACTTTTATAGCTAGAGTATCAAAGGACTTTCTGTTTGAAAGAATTTCAATAAATAAACACCTAATAATCCTTGCAGAGGAACTTGATTTATGCTATGTTATTACAATCAGAACAGAAAAATTAAAGAAATATTACTTGAAGAAATAGAGTTATTCCCCTTACTATAGGTAGAAACTTACAATCTTATCTTGAGAAAAAAAGCAGTAAAGTATTCCAAGTAAATATATGCAGACACGAATTATTAAACGGATAGTAGCTACGATTTTCATTCTAATTATTTTTTAATCTATATGCCAGATTTCATACAAAAAGTTAATTAAGTATAAATAAACCCATCACTGTTTACTTTCCATTTAGCATTTAGAAGCTTTTTAACGTTTTACACTTGAATTTAATTTTTGTCTACCAGACAAAAATTCAATGTTAAGCCAACCCTTATTCATATGACCTATGTTGACCTAACTCAGCAGACCTCAATGCGCAATAGCATGTTGTCCCTCGAAGAGAAAATGTCAAACAGAGGAATGTAATCGCAGGAATGGAACGTGTATTTACAGTTTCTGAGAAAAGAGGTGCAGACAAGTTCTTGTAAAATAAATAACGGCGATGAGATCAGTGATTAGGCAGGCAAAGTCACACAGAAGTAGCCGACAATACGACGGTTTGTGAAATGTTTAAATTTCTAAACTATTCCAGATCACATGTAAACGAATCGCGACGTGTTCAAATCGTAATTGTCCAAAATATTTTTATAAATTTACGGGCAGTGATCTCCCAACTTAGCAGAAATTCAAAATCAACTTCTTACAATTTAATATTATTCTTCAAATCACAAACACGTGTATACATTATCGGCATTGTGTAAAAAAGTGTATAATATTGCCAGTGTTTGAGAACCTTGGGTGCGAATAATATGCAGGCTTTTGTTATATTTTGTTGTTCACATAATTTGATAAATGGTGTCAAATATGTACGTTTAATTTAAAGAAATTATCAAATACGTAAGAAAACAAAAAGCACATGTTCATATCTATTTATTTCTGAGTCATTTCACTCACTGTGTCAGCAATGTTCGGGAAGTAAACCTGATGCATAATTAATGAGATGAATAGGCACGCAACACGATATTAATTATCAATTATTAACACTTCTGAGGTTAATATAAACATTCCAGCGATCTTATTGTTAATTTTTAGTACATATCTTTGATTTTAGCTGCTCTAAAACTTGGTCAAAATTTTGTCAAAATCGTAGCTACTATCCCTTTAAGATATATTTCTATTAAGATTACAAAGCAAAACTGGTAACTTATATTTTTCAACAAACCCCACCGCCCAAAATAAAAATAAAAAAAATACCCCATAATCTACAGATATACATGTCTCTAAGAAAAAAAATATGATTTGAATTAAATCAAATTCATATTAAACTCTTCTTCCATCTAAACAAAATGCTAATTACTTATTTAAAAGACAACTTAACTTTCAATATGAAAGTTAAGATGAACATCTATCTAACTTTATTATTTTTAATAACAGAGTTACAGAGTTATCTACCATGGACCATTTAAAAAATTATCTTGGAGGAATTTTGACAGGAAATTTTTTGTGTACAGTGATAAACACAGGATTGCAGACCAAACACACAATGGCTCCTAAAACTATTGCAGCCTTTACACATATATACATCTATATAAAGTTGTTTGTATGTAAACGTTAATATTGCTTTTTTTAAAAGAGTCTAAAAGAAAACCTGACTTTGTCAGACCCTCATGGGTGATGGTAGTTAAAAACACCTCCGAAGCAATTATAAATGTTTGATTGATTGATTTATTGGTGTGTGCATCAGCACAAAAGACTACAGTAAGTTTAGGTTCACTGGCATAACTTACTTTTTTCTGTAGAGGTGATCTGTAACTTGAATTTTGATTTGTAATTCCTGAGTTTTGACAGCAGCACTACAATGATGAATCCTATGATTATTGTTGATATCGTGTAATCTGTATATCCATCCGGGTCGTGACCCTGAAAAACAAAATTATCATCTATTGCATACAGTATGTTCTTGCTATGTTAAATTAAAAAAAATACCAAACAATTGACTGCAAATTATTCTGAACGTCAGTTATCATCTCAACAGCATTGCTTTATTTTTTCCCACATTTTGTTTAAAAGTTTATTTTGAGCTTGTTCTATGGTTAAGTTATAGATACGAATCAGAAGGATATTTCAATGAATTCATCTATGTGAATGAGGAGGTATAATATAACAACAACCTCATATAACTTTTTTTATATTAGACGAACACTGTAAACTTCAATCTATTACAGTAAAGCATGGATAGATACTTGTTTAGATTCGGTTTGACAGCTTACTAACTTTTTTTTTTATTTGTTCTTCATTAATACTAGTCTAAACATCAAAACTCAGAAGGGATTATTGTTAATTTGCAATGGAAAAATCTAACAACTGGAAAATATCTAAAATTTTTATTTTGAAAAGTGCTAGTACCCGCTAAAGCTGGTTAAAATTTAAACATAAATGGTGGAAATTGATGAGGTTTGTTATAAGACAACCAATCAGGACTAAGATCATGACTAATAAGATCGAAGTTCAATTTATATAAAATCTTACAACTTGTATTTTGATGTACATGTCATTGTCTGTGTTTACTGTACTGGACCATAGTGAAGTTGAAGGCTGACTGAAACTGTAAGCTATATGGGTTTGTAGGTCTAAGGTCAATAGTTCATCAGTGCTTGTTCCCAAGAAAACATCTGTCTGAAAAATAAAAAGTTATTATCATTATTTGTTGCTGATGTAACAAAATATTATGAAAGAGAAAAAAAAACTGAAATAACAGGTGAACAAGGACACCTTGCAACCTGATATACAACATTTCTGCCTACAACCAGTTATTTTGAGTTACAATACTTATTGTGGAAAACTGTTATTTTGGTAAATGCCTTTCAACATCAGGCAAGCTGTTATTTTGAGTAAAGAATCTCTTGACAGAAATCCACCTTTGAACACAGGGGAAATTGTTATTCTGAAGTAAAATCCTTTGAACAGAGGGCCAATTGCTATTCTGAAGTATACTCCTTTAACAGATGGCCAATTGTTATTCTGAAGCATAATCATTTGAACATAGGGCCAATTGTTATTCTGAAGAATAATCCTTTGAACATAGGGCCAATTGTTATTCTGAAAAATAATCCTTTGAACAGAGGGCCAATTGCTATTCTGAAGTATAATCCTTTGAACAGAGGGTCAATTGTTATTCTGAAGCATAATCATTTGAACATAGGGCCAATTGTTATTCTGAAGAATAATCCTTTGAACAGAGGGCCATTTGTTATTCTGAAGTATAATCCTTTGAACAGAGGGCCATTTGTTATTCTGAAGTATAATCCTTTGAACAGAAGGCCAATTGTTATTCTGAAGTATAATCCTTTGAACAGAAGGCCAATTGTTATTCTGAAGTATAATAATCTTAACAAAGGGCAAATTGTTACTCTGAAGTATAATCCTTTGAAAAGAAGGCCAATAGTTATTCTGAAGAATAATCATTTGAACAGAGGGCCAATTGTTATTCTGAAGTATAATAATCTTAACACAAAGGGCAAATTGTTCTGCTGAAGTATCATCATTTGAATATAGGGCCAATTGTTATTCTGAAGCATAATAATCTAAACAAAGTGCAAATTGTTACTCTGAAGTATAATCCTTTGAACAGGAAGCAGCCTTTGCAAAGATGGCAAGCTTGATTTTATGTTACAACTTTATAGTAGAAAGGAAGATGATATACTAACATAAAAGCCTTCCAATAGATAATACGTAAAAACAATATATAAATAAGCAGGCTTCACATTTTTTCTTCAAGACTACACATACTTGTATGACCCCCCATTTTATTTTCACTGTTCGGTAAATAATGGTACATTTCAGTACAGGAATTGCTTTGCATTGGTTAAATGGATCTGTATGAAATAGAGATATGAATTTAACACTAACTACAGGTTGTGCATTTTAAATTCAAGGTTAATGTTTATATATTAACATAATATGCCTTCAAATGATGTCATTAAATTCACAAATAGCACCTCTTTATCATTCAAATTACCCTCTTTTCTAAGTACAATAATGCATAATTTTGTCACTTAAAACCTGAAAAAATATACCTATTTACTTAAACTTAAAACCTGATCTGACATTTAAATTCAGTTTTACTTCTTGGCTCTCTACTACTAAAAACAACAATTAAGTTAATGACAAAACAATAAACTAAAAACAAATTTTACAGACAGCAACCAACGACAAACGCTGAAGTACAGACTCCTGCATTGGGGCAGACACATACAGACAGCAACCAACGACAACCACTGAAGTACAGCCTCCTGTATTGGGGCAGACACATACAGACAGCAACCAACGACAACCACTGAATTACAGACTCTTGCATTGGGGCAGACACATACAGACAGCAACCAACGACAACCACTGAAGTACAGACTCCTACATTGGGGCAGACACATACAGACAGCAACCAACGACAACCACTGAAGAACAGGCGCCTGCATTGGGGCAGACACATACAGACAGCAACCAACGACAACCACTGAAGTACAGGCTCCTGCATTGGGGCAGACACATACAGACAGCAACCAACGACAACCACTGAAGTACAGGCGCCTGCATTGGGGCAGACACATACAGACAGCAACCAACGACAACCACTGAAGTACAGGCGCCTGCATTGGGGCAGACACATACATAATGTGATGGTGCTAAACATATTTGTCAATAATCCCCTACACTGGGACATTTACAGCACAACTTAAGGACAAACGAAAAAACTTGAAATGGCTTGTCTCATCAGATTGGAAGGAATGTGCCCTCAGCATAAAAAAAAAACAAATTACTTAGAACAAAAGGCACAAAGAACAGAGTATCTGCAGCTTCTGAATGCTGAAAGCTTGTTCGAAGCCAATTACAACTAATAAATAAATCTGCCAGAAGAATGTATCATTTAGTACATGTGTTTATTTTCTCTTCACACTGACTTGTAATAATAAAGAAGTTTCAGATAAAAAAAAATAGCTTGAAAATGAACAAAGTATGACTAACTGTTTTTTGAACATTAATTGAACATTAAAAATTCTTAAAGTCTTCCCACACCATGGTATTGTTTAAAAGTACACTTTGTCAGGTTCCTTAGCTTTGTTTACAATCTATGTTCATGATTTAACTCTAAAAAAAGATAAAACATATTGTTGAACTGCCTGATAATTTTATTAATTAATTTGGAAATTTGGAAACTGTATAAAAATCCAGACAGAAAAACCACAAACTGAGATACAAACTTTGGTGACGTGAGCTGTTCACTGACAAGTAAAAAATTGGTTCGATAAAACTGTCCTCAATGTGTCAACAATTACATTGCAATTATACACCCTGGTGACCACGGATTATATCTATATATCCTGTTTATAATAAAGACAAAATTATGCAATGTCATCTATCTTACACAGATACAATATTCCACGGTTCATAAACATATCTATCTATAAGTACTGTTCATCTCCAAAATACATCACTGATCAATTACAAGACTACCTAGTTATATAAAACGTTTTATAAAATTAACTATAGCTGTCAATAACTGCTAGTACTCTCAGATCTGTCCTTTGTGTATTTTGTGTTGTGATAGATGTATAAATACCCTGCCATGTCAAGTCTGTGTTTTAGTTAGATGTTTTTCTGCTTTGTATCGATCTGATGATCTGCCCTTTTCAACTTTGTTCTTATATTGTACTTTTACACCACTGCCCCATGTTTGGGGAGGGTTCGCCCCTTCAAACATGTTAAACCCTGCCACATTCTTTATGTGCTTGTCCCAAGTCAGGAGCCTGTGGTTCAGTGGTTGTCATTGGTTCAAGTCTGCCATATTTGTTTTTTGTAAATTATTTTGTTATAAATTGGACTGTTAGTTTTCTCTTTTGAATTGTTTCATATTTTTCATGTCGGGGCTTTTTATAGCTGACTATACCGTATGGGTTATCATTGTTGAAGGCCGTATGGTAGACTATAATTGCTTACATCCACTTCATTTGAACTTTGATGGTCTATAATTGCTTACATCCACTTCATTTGAACTTTGATGGATAATTGTCTCATTGGCAATCATATCACATCTTCTTATCTTTATATGTGTTGGTGTAAATGGCACTTTTGGAATTAGTTGGGATGGGAAGTATAACCCCACCCCCTTATGTAGCTAAATATATGGTAAATGCAAAGACATTTTACATTAGTTCCACTCCTAACATTTGTCTTGTCAGAGGGCCCCTCCTTTTTTAAAATCCTGGATCTGCAACTGGTAATAATTTTCAAGGTTGGTAGCAAAAATTTTATGTTGAAGGTACCAGAATTAGTGTTTAACTCATTTACACCTTGCAAAGTAACTAAAAAATGTAAATTTAATCAAATATTTGTTTGTTGTTTCCCCCAACTGACAAAATCCACAAAAAATGGCCCCCAACAAATATAAATGAATCGCTAGTATACTAAATAACTTATGGTGAAACTTCTGTTTGAGGGAGGCCCCCAGGTGTATTAATGGTCTTATTTGTGAATTAAATAAGAGAATCACTGTTTGTATTTTAAGTTAAGCCTATATAAATCTTTGTTTAACTTTCCCAAATTGTGTTTATCTAGCAATACCTAGCAGCTAGAATCAGGTAATTGGATAACAGTGAAACAAAGGTTTACATATGTCAAACTTAAAATATGATACAGTTATATCCATTCTTATGCAAAATAGATAAATTTCAATTTTTTTTTCATTATTCTAGTGCAAAAATCTCATAAAACGAAACAACTGTAAAAGTGTGTTCTCATCTTTGGCACCTTATGATAGTTTAAAGTCTTTATTCAGTAAAATTTGGTTTGATTGCATTTGTATATCTATAAATGTAGGTTTCAGAAGACATCATTTTTGATACAAAAGGAGAATAAAAGCAAAAGTGATATGTGCTTTCAAGGACTCTAATTATTACCTATACCATTATTTACAGGTGTACTGCTACACCCATGTGACTTTCCCCCAGTAATTATTACCTATACCATTATATACAGGTGTACCGCTACACCCATGTGACTTTCCCCCAGTAATTATTACCCTTGCACTACCTATAAGTCTTAGTAGGGGGTAAATCATAAAGAAGAGCTTTGTTGACATAAGGTTACCGATTATATACCACACCATTCATGACTGTAAAATCAGTAGAAAATGTATAAATACTTATACTCAATGACAACAAAAAACTTTTTTATTTGAACTTGTACCTAACCAAACCTACTGTCAAAACTAACGATTATCTTCTTTTTAGGGCAATGTCATATGTATACCAAGGCAACATTTTGCTAACCTGTCATAAAATAAACGAATTCAATTATGCATGATGACTTGAAATAAAAGATATAAGTATAAGAGATGTAATTCACAGGGCCAAAAGATTACTGTAAATTCATAAATTAATGCATGCGTAATGTGACCTATAATGGTTTACTTTTATTAATTTTGACTTGGATGGAGAGTTGTCTCATTGGCACTCATACCACATCTTCTTATATCTATTCATTACTGCGAAGCATTGATTACTGGTAAAAATGTGAGATCTAAATTATGTAACTGCAAAAATTTTGTTCAAGGAAAATCAGGATTGGCTGATCTGGGCCAAAAGATTATATATCATCAGTTGACCTGGGTGAAAAGGTTGTAAAGCATTGGCTGACCTTGGCCAAAAGATTATATATTATTGGCTGACCTTGGCCAAAAGATAATATATCATTGGCTGACCTGGGCCAAAAGATTATAGATCATTGACTAACCAGGGCCAAAAGATTAAATATCATTGGCTGACCTTGACCAAAAGATTATATATCATTGGTTGACTTGCATCAAAGAATTATATAACATTGGCTGATCTGGGCCAAAAGATTATATATCATTGGCTGACCTGAGCCAAAAGATTATAGATCATTGACTAACCAGGGCCAAAAGACTATATATCATTGGCTGACCAGTGGGCCAAAAGATTTCCTGTTTGTTTTCTATATCATAATGACTGTCATCTGGGCCAAAATAATCTTTATTAGTTTTCTACATCAGTGGCTGACATGGGCCAAAAGATTTCATGTTTGCTTCCTATATCATAACAGCTGTCACCTGGGCCAAAATATTCTATACTTGTTTTCTAAGTCAGTAGCTGAAGTGGAAGAATTCCTCTCTTACAGGTTTTCTTTATCAGTTTAAGTGACCTGGGCCTAATTTTTTATGAGTGTGTCTTCTTATTTTCTACCTTTATTCCCCTCCTTCACTATGTTCTAAAATGTCTTAAGATTAAGGTAATCAAATTTATTTGTAGGGCCAATAAGCTCTTTTATTACCTTTTCTACAATCCAAGCATGCTTCATCAGATTTGTAACTAGAAAGCTAACAAGATTTCATCTAAACTCAGAATTAACCTTCAAATCTTAAGTCTTAATAAAATTCCATACCTTGAAGGAAGAACTAACAATTTCTATGTGCTTTTTTAAGCGGTTTACTGTTGATTTTTTCCTTATTATACATTTTCCTTCAGCAAAATGTTAACAAATCAACTTCAAAGGTTTTTTGTTAAACAACTGTATTTGGAGTGGAAATCTCATGGCTTTATGATTTTCCTACTTAAAAAAGATTATTTTCATCAAAATAGAAATAAAATATAAAAATATAACTAAAGGGCAAATCAGCCAGATTATTACTCCTTGGTGATTGTATTTATTTATACAGATACTGAAACAAGTTTTGTTTTAAATGACTTTATCCTATATAAGATGTATAACAACATGTATTTTTTATATCTGGGAGCCAAATGAGGCTCTGTCTGATGTGTCCTACCTATATAACACTATGTTGATAGATTGTTGCTTGCTTAACATCCAGCGGCAATATAATTTTATTTATTATTCTAGACAATTATTAAAAAAAAAAAGTAGAACATGGTTATACAAAAAAAATCTTTCTTTTCTGCTTACTTGACATAAAGATATAAACCTAATCAAAAAAAGGTTGGTTTTACGTCAGATTTTGTAGTTTTTCTTGTCCGTCTATGATCAGTCAATTATTTAGCCTATTATATAGTTAAAGAAGTTCATAAAATCCATTTGAAACAAGTTTAACCAGTATCCATCTGTAGAGTTTGTTATTTCTTCTTGCTGTCTATGATCAGTGTATAATTAAGCCTATAGTATAGTAAACTAGATTTGTAACAAGTTTAACCGGTATCCATCTGTCGAGTTTGTTGCTATTCCTCCCATCTATGATCAGTGTATTATTAAGCCTATAGTATATTTAAAGTAGTGTATAAACTAGATTTGTAATTACCGGTATCCATCTGTTGGAGTTTGTTGCTATTCCTCCTGTCTATAATCAGTGTATTATTTAGCCTATAGATAGTATAGTTAAAGTAGTGTATAAACTAGATTTGTAACCGGCATCAATCTGTCGAGTTTGTTGCTATTGACCTCCCGCCTATGATCAGTGTATAGTTAAGCCTATAGTATAGTTAAAGTAGTGTATAAACTAGATTTGTGACAAGTTTAACCGGTATAAATCTGTCGGAGTTTGTTGCTATTCCTCCTGTCTATGATCAGTGTATTATTTAGCCTAAAAATTAGATAGTATAGTTAAAGTAGTGTATAAACTAGATTTGTATTTGTAACAAGTTTAACCTGTATCTATCTGTCGGAGTTTGTTGCTATTCCTCCTGTCTATAATCAGTGTATTATTTAGCCTATAGTATAGCTGAAGCAGTATATAAACTAGATTTGTAACAGGTTTAAAAACAGATATCAATCTTACTCTGGGATATATGTATCAGAAATAAGAGACTTTTATCTTATATCTAGTAATAATACCATTTAAAAGCGTAAATCTTTAGATTAATAGATTGAAATCATAATATTGAGGTATTAGTTTATACATGAGGAAAAAAATCATTTCTTATGATATAAAAATTGAATTAAAAATGTCAGTAATCAGATGAATTGATTTAAAGAAGTCATTTTAGTATTATAAATACATGCCTTAAAAAGTTAATTAATATACTAATGAGTGATAAATACTTTAAATACAACTTCTGAGACCAGGATTAAGCTTCAAGATTATTAAAGATTATGATTTAATCAAAATTTATTTTCTAAATCAGATCATTTGGTATGTATAAGAATGTAAGATAAAACTAAGCCATTACTAATAATCAAAAACAAATTTGAATGAACATTTGACAAGAGTTGAACAATCAACAGAGGTTTGCATCATGAGTGAGTGCTATAAGATACAACTGAAAGCCTTTATAATAATTGTGTAACTACAAGTAGTAGACAACTGCCATCAAATTTAACTCATGACCCTAGAATTACTTTCTTTGTCCAGATTCCTTCTCAATATCAATACATATAAAAAATAATGTTAAGATGGTTGCACACAAACTTCCTTCCATATTTTGGACAAGAGCTGTTCATAAACACTGAATTTTACTACCGGTAGATTGACAATTGTCAGTCTAGATTTTAAACATGTCATCATACTGGGTTACAAAGCAGCCCAAAAATGACAATATTCTGATTGATTGTTGGTGTTTTAACACCACTTTTGGGCTATTTCGTGGCGGCCACTTTTTATTGGTGGAGGAAGCCGGAGTGCCCAGAGAAAACCACTGACCTTCGATAGGAAAACTGACAATCCTAGTCAATTAAGATTAGAGTCGAGTGCAACCGCACGAGCGGGGTTCGAACTCACAACCTCATTGCTAACTGGCTAGTGTTTACAGTAGTAGAACTACTTAGACCACTTGGCCACCGAGGCCCCTACAATATTCTGAATATTAGATGACCAGTCCTAAGTGCTCTTTTAATATTAAAACACAGTATGCTAATAGCTGTAAAGCATCAAATATTCAAACCATTAAATTTATTAAGTGGGAATCATGTTGTAAGGCTTGTATTCATATACTATAGTAATTCTTTATCTATTCCTACTTATAAGCATTCACGGTAAGGAAATTCAGGTAATTTACCAAATGAGAATAATTTTTTACTATGCCCCATTAACATTATTATGTACACTTGATAATTTCCCATTTAGAGTATACATTCGGTGAATTTGACACCAAATCAAGCTATCAGGTGGTTTATCTTGTCCAATCGACACCAGATAAGTACCAGTGAAGATATATACAGCAACTTAATAACTGTTCTCATATTTCCTGTAAAATTAACATATCTACGATAATAAGAAAAAGGAGAAGAGTTATTGTTGGATAAATTAGTACATGATCTATCCACAAATAAATATCAAATTTACCCTATTCAATGGACGAGAAGAAATATAGTACATTCTATTTCTACACTAAATTTGTAAGGAAACCATTTTTTAATTCAGGCACAAATAAACATTTTGTCTATTTACTGTTCCTGAAAAAGTATCAGTGGGACATGGATATATTTACGTATATAACTTTATCCTGTAACAACACCTGCTTTTAGAAGAACCCATTTTTAAATTTGCAAGTTGACACTTTTATTAGTTCTGTAAAAGTTTAGTCTACTGCATAACTAAGGAGTAAATTTTTCGATAAGAGTCTGGAAATCATGAGACAAAACAAATTATAGATGATTATACATTGTTATATTTTCCACAAAACCCAATTCTCACTAAGAACCATAACTCTAACAAGATACATTGAAAGTAGTTTATTTTGCTGCAAGTTAATACTGGTTTTAAGCAATACAGAGGACAAGCTGGTACCTTTTTTGATTTGCACAAAATAAAGGATTTCACCTCTAGATGTCTTGTTTATGAGTTTTTGTGTTGCTATCACATTGACATATACCTGAAGTATCCTTTTTTTATTCTTATATATATATATATTAAAAACATGTATAAGTGATCACAAAAAATCTTTAGAGTAAAGGTATTCTTTAATCATGAATATTTCAGTGAAACTTACAATCAATTTCAGTCATAAGAAAGAAAGAGTCACAGAACTTGTTACAATCTTTTTTCTTTGAATAAATTTGTAATCAAACTTGAATATATAATTGTAAATGTATCTTAATGAAAGTAATACATTAACTTCTGGCTGTTGCTCTGGTGTCATTGCCATAAATCAATCCTTCTTTGAAACATAGAGAAATAACTAACCTTAAGTTACCTCGAGTAGTGAAATTTATGATTACAGAAAGAGCTATTCATACATTCATTAATCATGATTTCAGTGATGAAATGAAATTGTATTTTGTCAGCTAAGAAAAGTACAAACTATGAATGAAAAGTTCCCAACTTTTTTAGACTTTGGACGATTTAGACCTTGACATATGGTATTGACACTTGTCTATTGCTTAAGACTATGTTGAGTTCTGTATATCTTTTTTGTTATTTGTGTTGTTGAGTTGCTGTCTCAGTGATGTATACCACGCATCTCCTTTTATATAAAAATAAGAAGATGTGGTATAATTGCTAATGACAACTCTCCAACAGAGACCAAATGACATAGAAATTTACAACTATAGGTCACCATACGGCCTTCAACAATAAGAAAAACCCATACCGCATCATAAGTCAGCTAAAAAAGTTCCCTATATAGACTATACTGAAATTGGTTTGATGTAAAAGTATGAAATAACTCTGAGGCCTTCAACAATAAGAAATCCCATACCGCATCATAAGTCAGCTATAAAAGGTCCCTATATAGACTATACTGAAATTGGTTTGATGTAAAAATATGAAATAAATCTGACTTTTTTTGTGTAACTTTTAAGAGCATCTGAGCAATCACTTAGGTCTTTGATGGTGTTCATGTTGTTTAATCTTAAGTTTTCTATTTGAATATCTTTGAAGACTATTGTCTATTTGTCAAGTATATTTTTGGTCATGTTGTCTGTTTATCTTCTTCTAAAAGGACTTTGTCCCTTATGATATTTCCACCCTCTATTTAAAAGTCTTCAAGTCAGTCTATCATCAAGGGCACCTGCTCAGTCAGGTACAACCTTGAACATAGATAAGATTTTGTGGTTTTCTATTTCATCAACTTGAAAACATTTAAATATTCTTTCTTTGTATTTCTTTTTAGGTGTTTGAAGTTTGTCTACCTAATCCAAGATCCCTTTGAACTTCTTCAATGTCTTTTTTACTCTTCACTAGTTATACATTGACAGAACTAATCAAAGTCTTTATCATGACAATATCTTCCTTGATTTTTTTCTTGTTTGTTTGTTTTATTGTATTTATTTCAGTAATGACTTTGATTTTGTCTAAGTTATAGTTCAGGGTTTCTGTCTTAAGTAAACTGCTTGAAATTTAACCATGATTAAATTGCTGAAATGTTCTAGACCAGAACCAACTTTTGTTTTGACAGCAATTGATGAGTATTTTTAAAGATTTATCAAAGCTAACTAACACTGACTAACAGATCAAAATAGATTCAAATAACTTCTAAGAATTGAGTGCTTGGCCCCATCATTGAATAAAAAACAAGATGGCTAACTAATAAAAAAAAATCTAAATAATCATAAGAATTGTTAGCTTGGTCATTCATTGAAAGACTAAGAGGCTGAATAATAAATGATTTATTTTAAATAAAAATGTTAGTGAAAGAACTGTCCCCAGTTCCCCTCTACATATTTTATCTATCAAAAAGACAATATTCCATTAACACTTTTTGTTCTTTCAAATTTATTCATTAAAACAAGTAAGAACTAGGCATGAGAACGCTTACCATGCAATTTTCCATATAATTCATAATTCCAAGAGCATAATTCTCATAAAAATGGTTTATTGGTGCTGATTCTGAAATTGTCCAGAACATTGCTAATATATCAACTATTGATCTTCTTTTCATAAAATTTTGACAAAAGATGTAGGTTTGTTAGGTCTTGTTAGTGTGCCTACAACATGTTCAAAGCAAATTTCCATAGAACTTTCATTCCATGGGGCATAAATCCCTAAAAAAAAGTTTATCAGCTCTAAATTTCAGATGTTTGAATTTTGCTAATTTAAACTTTTCATATTCTTAAAAATCTGACAAGAAACTTGAGAGAGAGAGAGCTTCGTTACAAGACTAGATGTACAGACACTTTACGCCTGCATGCCTGGTATTTCTGATCTATGTCCGCCATCCTCTGTGTTGTTTTAGGGGACAACATCATGATTAAATAACAAAAACAAATCTACTGAGGTTAAACAAGTCCATTGTATGATGCTCTTTCTTTAAATGATAACAAATTGTCTTTAGTGTACCATTTGGCAAAAACTAAGGATGATACTGGTTATCATTGCAAATAGATAAAACCCATAAATGTAAAAGAAGAAAAGGTCACAATAATAGTTTACTTTATAGAGCAAAACTTTAAATTTGGAGACTTTTAATTTATTCAAATCTACATAGATTTTACACCAAAGATCCCTGTAGACATACTCTCTGCAGTACAAAGTTTATAAATCTTCAGTAATATACAATATGCAAATGACCACTAAACAAACACTACAATATATAGACAACTTTGTCAAAAAGATATTTATTCTAATGTCATTTGAAATGTTTGTTTCTCTAAGTGATCCATATTGACTGAGTTAGTCACCCAGGTCGATGAAGAATAGAAAACACAACCTTTCTGTTATAAATGATTTAGGCAACCTCCCCCAAAGTAAACTCAAATAAACTCTGTATGGAATATGACTTTTCAATACGCTTATTTGCATTTAATGAAAATCAAAATATTTTGCTGACTAACTATACATATCAAATTTGGCATGATTTATGTATTAGGGTATACTGGGGTTTGAAAAAGGTGCCTCATAATATATGATAACCTTTGACAATCTGATTTGTATATTATAATTTATCTAATATAATTAAATGAGATGTTTTTGACACTGAAAATTCGAACTAATGATTCTGTGGATTTTTTTAAAACTAAGGAAACATGGTTTTGATATTACTATTCCTAAAAAGATTCTGTCAAAACCTCACATATTATCTGCTATTTTTTTTATATCATTTTTGATTCTATCTTTAATGAATTTGTAGTTTGTGTAATTTGTAAAATGACAATTGCACGCAAAAAGGGGCCAGACCAGGTGTGTTATCAGGATAGGTATCTCCTGCTATGCTATGCATCACCATGTGAATACACAAAATTACAGATCAGACAACTATTCTGGTATCAAAAGATCAGAAGACCACCGAAACATGTCACTATTGAGTTGAGAAACAGACACATTGTATCGGTCAACCAATTCATGATGGTGACCATAAAATAGCAGAGCAGGAATCAACACTGTGCTATCATGCTTATTATGATAAATTAAGATTCAGACACAGGGTTAATACAATACTCAGGAGGATGGGTACTAACTAGCACATGACATCAATAACACAAGAAGCTTGAAGAAAGAATTTCTTTACTTATGTGAACTACATGGCAGTTAAAGGAAATCTGGTTACAGAGCAGAAGACTGACAACTAGGTCAACTGTCGGTGTGATAAATGTAAATACCTGATTCCCCCTAATGGTATCTATATGATTTAGGATCTACTACAAAACCTGTCTCGACTATACCTGAGATTTAGTACAAGTTATGACATCTAGATATATTATCTTCTCCAGGTGACATAAATTTGTTTTTCTATAATTACAATATGGCTGATCAGATTTCTAGTTTTATTTTATAATTTGATAACACAATAGTAAGAAACTTAACTAGAAAGTATCAGGTATCTGTAGGGTAATGATCTGTGAGAAACCATACAGATATTTACTTCATTTTTTCTTGATATTATTTTACAGAGATATTTCATTCACTTCAATTTTTTTTGTCACCCTGTTAACCAAATGATGTAACATAAATGAACAATATTATGTGCACAACTTATTACCGAATCATGCTTTCACACAAAGTGCATGATTTCCTTGTCAAGCAACCATTCATAAAATATTTCCTATACCGTAAATAAATGCTTTAAGGTTAACAATAGGGACTAATCAAAATTTTGTTTGTATATAAATTGACCTTAAGCCAGCGCCACTGTAAAAAGTTATATTGCTATTTCAGTTTTACTATTTACTTTTGTATTTTAGATCCTTTTCAAAAATCACATTGAAAGTAGAAGATAAGAAATCAAATTCAAAAAGTTTCAAAACCTACTATACAAGACTTGATAACGTGAGGCCCATACAGAAAATACATTGAAAAAATTATAGGCCTAATTTGGACAACATGACTTTGATTTTTCCAATTGCTCATTTAGGACATGAACTTAATACAATTAAGATCCAAATGCTGAATTGAAGAAGTGTATGTTTATGGTGTACTAAAAACTGAGTGCAACATTTCAAAAATAAAGTAAGGATGTGTGAAACTAAATTCTCTTATTGTGGGACATATAAGAAAATACATAATTAGACAATTTTTAAGTCCCATAACTATATAACAACGAAAATCCAAATCATTTTACTATTTCCAGGATAATCAGCACACAAATGAGTATTTTTTATCATATCTGTTAAATCCCTAAATTTTAATATACAAATGTAATGTGTTATAATAGTGACATACAAAATTCATTTTCATTTTTGCTACATATATAAAAAAAAGAATATTTTGTATAATTGCCAATGAATCAACTATCCACCAGAGACCAAATGACACATAGGTTTAAGCAACTAGCTATGTCACTGTACATGTACTGTCTTCAACAATAAGCAAAACCCATACCTTCTATTTAGTTTACATGATAAAAGACCCAACGAGATAAATATGAAACAATTCAATGGAGAAAACCAATGCATTTTTTATGGAATGAATCCGTACCATTTGTAATAAATTTTTTTTTTAAATTCGAGTTTAATCCAAATTAAGGGACTAATATACATGGATCGATAGACTATTCTCCATACAAATGTACATCAATAGACTCTTCTCCATACAAATCTACATCAATAGACTCTTCTCCATACAAATCTACATCAATAGACTCTTCTCCATACAAATCTACATCAATAGACTCTTCTTCATACAAATCAACATCAAAAAACTCTTCTCCATACAAATCTACATCAATAGACTCTTCTCCATACAAATCTACATCAATAGACTCTTCTCCATACAAATCTACATCAATAGACTCTTCTCCATACAAATCTACATCGATAGACTCTTCTCCATACAAATCTACATTGATAGACTCTTCTCCATACAAATCTACATCGATAGACTCTTCTCCATACAAATCTACATCAATAGACTCTTCTCCATACAAATCTACATCTAAAGACTCTTCTCCATACAAATCTACATCGATCGACTCTTCTCCATACAAATCTATATCGATCGACTCTTCTCCATACAAATCTACATCCATAGACTCTTCTCCATACAAATCTACATCGATAGACTCTTCTCCATACAAATCTACATCAATAGACTCTTCTCCATACAAATCTACATCAATAGACTCTTCTCCATACAAATCTACATCAACAGACTCTGTCCTCCATACAAATCTACATCAATAGACTCTGTCCTCCATAACAGAAGGATACCCTTGAAATTGTTTTTATACGCCCGTCAAAATTTTGACGGGACGTATTATGGTATACAAATGTCGTCTGTCCGTCTGTCTGTCCGTCGTAAACATGTTGCACCGTAACTTGAGAACGACTTATCCAAATTTCATGAAACTTAACATAGTTGTCTCTTATGATGGTCAAACGATCTGTATACTTTTTGGTGAAAATAAGATTAAAACTTTTTGAGTTACGGGAATTAGTAACTAAAACAGGTGTGTGTTTTTTTTCACATGTCGCGCCATATCTCAAAAACAATTTATGATTATTGCTTAAAACTTTTCACACTTCTTAGTTATATTAATCTTAAGATCTGTATACTTTTTGGTGATGATTCAAAATTTTATTTTTGAGTTATTGAGTATTTTGTAAAAAAAGGGGGATGGGTTTTTCACATGTTGCGCCGTATCTCAAAAACGATTTATGATCATTGCTTAAAATTTTACACACTTCTTAGTTATATTAATCTAAAGATCTGTATACTTTTTGGTTTTGATTCAAAATTTTATTTTAGAGATATTGATTTTTTTTTTTTTTTTTAAAAGGGGGGTTTTCGCATGTTGCGCCGTATCTCAAAAACGATTTATGATTATTGCTTAAAATTTTACACATTTCTTAGTTATATTAATCTCAAGATCTGTATACTTTTTGGTTTTGATTCAAAATTTATTTTAGAGATATTGAGTTTTTTGTAAAAAAAAAAAGGGGGGTTTTCGCATGTCGCGCCGTATGTCAGAAACTATTTATGATTATTGCATAAAAATTCACACACAAGACGAGGGGCGTATCATGCGCTCATGGCGCAGCTGTTTATTTACAATTTTATGACAGTTCTTCCTAAAATTACAATAAGTGAACAATTTAAATTTATTAACCAACTTTTAGACTGGACTATCACTATATAATGATCACATTCCCTTGGAGACTGATATAAAACACAGATAATTTTATAATCACTACTTTTTACCTGTGTATAACGCTTTGTAGGTGTAATATGAAAAAGACCTTTTTCTCTTTTGATGTGAAAATCTTGTAAGTCCCTGCCCTGCTGAAATTTTTATCATGCCTCGAGGGCAATAGACAATGAAATAAAGTAACCTATGCATCCTAGCAAGACGACAGCTTAAAATCTCTGTTTCACTGTTTTAGATATATACATATATGAAGTGCAGTTTTACAGATCTGATAGACATGACTACCAATGAGAAATCATGGGAAGGATCCCTGGCATTTTAATTCACCATTCTATGCTGTCTTATTAATGTACATTTATTACTTTATGGTGATAATTACTCTGCAGCTTACACATCCTACATCCAATTTTCTTTAAATTTCGATATTTCATAAAGCAAAAATGGTTTTCAGTGAAATTTTTACAAACTTGACTGTGTTATTGACCTACATTTTAAAACATAAAATTTATCAAAACTAGCCGAGACGATAAAAAAAGATGTTGGTTTGAAAACACATTTCATTACCACTTAACAATGCCGTCTCAAGGCTTTCATACTTGGTTATAAAGTTTGATGTCCCGATTGTAATCACTGAATCACAATTCATTCATGAGATTGTACCTGGTATCATAATGAGTCGGACTAACCACAGTTTTAATTAATACCAACCAGCTTCGATGTTCTATGTGGTTATCAAGATGGTCCACAATACAAACCATTTTGTCGAACAATAGCTTACATTTAAACTTTATCAACAGATATGATACATGTAATTAAAGGGTGGTTAAGCAGCTTATACTTGACATGGAACCAGATGATAACTCTGTATTGATCAAACATTTCATCTCCTCATTGTCATCCCATATAATACATATAGTCAATATTGTTCAATAGACTAGGAGAGGTGAAAAAAATCTTTCACGTTATTTAATCAATTCTTTAAAACTTTGACACAAGGAAACAGTCTGTAATAGGCTCTTCTTCACTGTTATAAACCACTATGACTTTAATATTTTCAATCTAAACCCCAAAGTTTGTTGAGTTCCTGTCATATCTCTCATATAACATAAGACATGAGCAATACTGCAATAACTACAGGATCTAAATAGCTTGCTTTGCTCAACTGTCATCAAAGCATCCTACATGCTTCACTTTTTTATAGATTACCTTAGTATTTTCATTCATATATACAAAAGTTATTTCCTTATTAGTATTTTCATTCATACATACAAAAGTTATTTCCTGATTAGTATTTTCATTCATACATACAAAAGTTATTTCCTGATTAGTTTCTTCATTCATATATACAAAAGTTATTTCCTGATTAGTATTTTCATTCATACATGTATATACAAAAGTTATATAGAACTATTACTCCTTTTCATTTAACAGCTTCCTTATTTTTTTATTGATTCTTTAGTGGAGCAGGATCTGCTTACCCTTCCAGAGCACCTGCGATCACCCCCAGTTTTTGGTAGGGTTCGTGTTGCTCAGTCTTTAGTTTTCTATGTTGTGTTTTGTGTACTGTTGTTTGTCTCTTTGTCTTTTTCTTTTTCAGCCATGGCGTTGTCAGTTTATTTTTGACTTATGAGTTTGAATGTCCCTTTGGTATCTTTCGCCTCTCTTTTAGACTACATATCAATAAAGGACAACATGTATAATTAAGACTCAATCATGTTGTCAAGTATAAGGGGATTGATAGACCCCAGCAGTCTTGGACATCATTCATATGTTAACTTTCAAAATTCAGACTAAGTCTGTGATCAAATTCAGAACAAATCATAATAGAAGAAAAAAGTTTAAGGCATGAACATTTCATTATAACTTACAGCAAACCTAAGATGTAAGATTTTTTTGTGAAAAGAGTCACTAAATATGTTTGAACAGAATCTACGCATAGAACAAATTGACCCCTTTCTGTTCCCATCAGTTCCAGTCTGCACCAAAATCTTTTCCAACTGCTAGTCCGAAGACCAATATTCCAACATTTTTCTAATGTGTCTAAACAAAGTTTTGCAAATATTTACTAATCCGAATTAGATTTTTCTTAAGTCTGGGGCTTCAGACTAGTGGCTAACAGTGTAGACTGCAGTTCAGACGTCAGAAGTACATGGATCTAAAACCATGTAGGACAAAAATGGATTAGCAATCCTGAACATATCGTACTACATGTATCACTTGACAAAATTTATAATTAATAAACAGGAAAGGTGGGCTCTTCTTAACCACAAACAGAATTTATTACTAAAATAAAATATGAATTTTGTCAAAGTTATGACAGGGAAATCCTGTCTGCTATAATTTACACAGGAAGTTCATTCGTCTTTTTTGCCTATGATTGTTGAAGAACTGTGTCTCAAATTTTACAGATATCCTTTAATATTCCTAAAATCTACCTGATATGTTTTTTTATAAGATTTTTCTTACCCGGTACATTAAAGATCAAGTCATTTTAATAAGTATATATTTTATGATTGCATTTTTCTAAAAATTCTCAAAAGTTGGTAAGACTGGTAAAAAGATCTATTATAAAAATAAGAAGATGTGGTATGATTGCCAATGAGACAACTCTCCACAAGAGACCAAATGACACAGAAATTAACAACTATAGGTCAACGTACAGCCTTCAACAATGAGTAAAACTCATTATACTTGCCACTGTAAGTTCTCTTTAAATACATGTATATCATTAATAATCTCTGAAATAACCTGACCAGCAAGTAATGAATTTAAAGATTATTACAAAAATGACTAGACTACTTCCACAGGCACAATTTCAGTGTTTTGGTTTACGGAGTCCAGTCACTGTCAGCTCAGAAATAAAAAAAAATAAATATGACATATCTTTCAAATATCAATTGATTACTTTTTGAAAGATATGTCATATATTTTTTTTTATTTCTGAGCTGACAGAGGAGGAGTTGGGAGGGGGAAGGGGGGAGTGCTGGATGGGCCCTCATTTGGATCTGCCACAGCTCCAATGTAGAATTTTGAATAAAAGAGATATGTAGTATAACACCAATGTGACAGCAACCAAAGGACAATGTAGAAGACTTTTTTTCAAACAGATAAAAGAACAGCATTCCAATGTACACATAAGTCACATTTTTTTTATCTGTCCAAGGGCAATAAATACCAAACAAAATTTTGGGGGCTTTTTAAAATTTTTAATCAGTATCTTACAAGAAATGTAGGCATGAGATTGCTAACAATGTTATTTTCCATGATATAATTTCAATTTCTAATGGGCATAACACCTTAAATAAAATGATTCGCTGAGCGCAGCCTGATACGACCACAGAGGTCGAACCCTGAACAGTTGGGGCAAATTTGGATATAATATTCAAGCTTGATACTGTCTGAATTTTGATTGTGATCAAATTTTTGACATAATATAGGTTTCTGACACAAAATAAATGTGGTAAAAGATCTAACAAATCTATTGCGCAATACTGTGCAATTGAAGATTACTTCTTGAAAACTTTTACAAAATTTGAAATTTGAAAATGTTTGAAAAAAATATGAATTCCTTAAAAGAATTGGAAACCACTCCCCCCCCCCCCCGACTTTTGGAATCCCCCCTTGGAGCAATTACCCTAAGACTCAATCCAATTCTTTCCTTTGTAGTATGGAACCTTGTAGTACAATTTCAGAGAGATCCATACACATCTAACACAAGTTATTGTTTGGAAACTAGAATAATGATGTTTTTGGCCCTTTTTTGGCCCCTAATTCCTACATGTTTGAGGCAATTTAACCCCCAAACTCAATCCCATCCTTCCCTTTGTGATATGGAACCTTATGGTACAATATCAGAGAGATCCATACACCTACACACAAGTTATTGTCCGGAAACTACAAAAATTGTTGTTTTTGGCCCCTTTTAGGCCCTTAATTCCTAAACTGTTTGCCCCATAACCCCTAATATGAATCCCAACCTTCTACTTGTGGTATTAAACATTGCTGCACAATTTCAGAGCAATTGAAATACTTATACACAAGTTATTATCCTGAAACTAGAAAAATGTTTGTTTTGGGCCCCTTTTGGGCCCCTAATTCCTAAATGGTTGGGACCATCATCCCCAAAATCAATCCCAACTTTCCTTTTGTGGTATTGAACCTTCTTAAAAAATTTCATAGAGATCCATTAACTTAAACTAAAGTTATTGTCTGGAAACCAATGTGTCTTAAAGACGACGACGTAGACGACACAGACGACAATGACATCATACCATTATACGATCCCAAAAAATTTTTTGCAGTCGTATAAAAATACATATGTTTGGCACTGATTTTTGAATATGTCTGAGACATTGCTGAAATAAACCTTTGATATAGATTTCATAAAAATTTGTCATGAATTGTACACATAACAAGACTGGAAGGATGCATGGACAGACAGACACCTGATAATCTATGTTCCCTGCACCATGTGATGCCAGGACAAAAATATATAATTTGGTCCCACTATTTAGGAGATAACTGTATTGTATTTTAAGCTCCAACGACATCAATTGGTGATTTGATGGTCGCAAATTAAGTTTACTGGCAACGTGTTAGCGGAGCTAGTAAACGGGTATTTGCCACCATCAAATCACCAATTGATGCCATTGAAGCTTAAAATACAATATTGTTATCTCCATTCTAATGAAACTGACAGAAAACAATGTCAAATCATACATTTAAAATCTGTCATAGGTTGTCTGTGCTTGGCTACGTTTTCATAGCATCAATTGTGAATTGATGCCATGAAAATTGGTGACGTTATCCAATCAAAATGATCTTTACAAACATGATGATGTAGCATTAGAATTTACCTTTATACCTATAAAATTAAGAAATAATTTGACAATCCCAACATTTTCAAACCCAGACAACCTATCCCACAAGACATTGCAACCAATATAAACAAAGTGATAAAACATTATCATACTCTATCTGTCAAACTGTATTATACAAAGCATTTTATATAAATATTCCCTTCAGTCAAAATATGACAAATTTAACATGTAATTTTAATGTGAATTTAAAACTGAATAACATGGATTTAAGTCAAGTTTAATTACCAAAAAAAACACTGTGATGTACAGGTGCTTAAAAGTAAAAGCTGATTTCAAATGAAATTTAATGTTAAAATTCTATCACATTTATATGATTGGTTAAACTAAATTTTGAGTACTGAGCCATCTCCCTTCTTTATTTCAATTAGTGGAATAGTAATAAACCTCACTGTGAAAACCAACTTCATTCTATAATATTTGTTTTACACTTACAGCTGAAAAATACAGGTTCAAGTTAAGTAATACTATTACAATGCAATTATCAAAAAATGTCCCCTGTTACTTCTAACAATTTGAAACTTTACTTAAAGTCAAAACATAACAGCTTTAAACATGTTTACTTCAAATTTCACTAATCATTTTGACTAATCAACGTTTACTTTAATCATCAAACAATGTCTTACAGATGCCTCAAAACTGCAATTTTGAAAAGCTTTGGCAAATTTTGAGAATTATTATTGGGAGGGTCATCTGAAACAAACACCAAAGTTTGATTAAATGTAATTTAGAGAATTGGTTTTTTTTTCATTCAGATAAAAGTACAAGGAGTTTGGTTTTAAATATCCTTCACTTCAAAATTTATAAATACATGTAAAATATGCAATATTCTATCTAAACTGTCTTCAACATTAATATCAATGAAATAAATACAGGGTACTGGCAGTAACTGTTTGTCATGAATAATCAGGTTAATGTAGAAATTACATGACCTATACCACTTCAACAATATCAAAACATAAAATTCAAGAATTTAGTTCTTAAATATCTATGAAAAGATGATTCTATTGTCTGTCTTAGACAAATTCTGACACTACTCAAAGGAATGTTATCAGAAATTCTACACATCATTCTAACCATTTTATTAATACAACAGACAACCTTTGACCTGAAGAAAGTCCTGTTTTTACATATATGTCAGTAACTTAAGACATTCTTGAAAATGAAACCTATTCAACATCTACAGATAAGATATATGACATCAATTCACAGCAGCCTCCAGCTTTCTGACAGAAAACATGAGACTTTTAATAGTAATGCCCCTTCCCAACACACTGCACATCAACACTTTCAAGAAGGATTTGGATATGGTATTACACACTTTATCTCCAGCTATAAAAGAACAGGACAAGGTTTCCAAATATGAAATGTTAAATTTCTTAAATAGATGAGTAACAGTTTGAGAGGTGATAAAAATTTAGACTATATACAATGTAGTAAATTATTCAACAAACCCAAACCCCAAATCCACTATTCATATCTCAATACCTTAGATGCAGACTATTCAGGGGCTATCTTTTATTGCTTAAATCCACTATTCATATCTCAATACCTTAGATGCAGACTATTCAGGGGCTATCTTTTATTGCTTAAATCCACTATTCATATCTCAATACCTTAGATGCAGACTATTCAGGGGCTATCTTTTATTGCTTAAATCCACTATTCATATCTCAATACCTTAGATGCAGACTATTCAGGGGCTATCTTTTATTGCTTAAATCCACTGTTCATATCTCAATACCTTAGATGCAGACTATTCAGGGGCTATCTTTTATTAGTTAATATCATATTTGTTTTTTTTCGTTTGATTTGTTTTCCATTTGTCAGTTTACATATATACAGAATACCCACATCTCCTTTTGTTCATATTTTTTGGAATTTAACTGATGTTTGTTTGTTTGTACAAATGTATTTTACATCTTAGTAAAATGTATGGTCGCTAGTTCTCATTTTTACACTGATTGACAGCCTGCCTGTTACCATCATTCTTTTTTCACAGTAAGTGTAAAGGTGTATAATTTATTTGTGTTTCCATTGATGGTGGCACTATGATTCTATTTTACAGCTAGTGAAGTGTCATCTATTTATGTTCTGCTTACTCAAGCATTTTTAGTGAAATTATGTGTCTGCATTTACATCAAAATTCTAATTTATTCAATTCACCTTGTTTGTTCTTTTCACTCTATGGTACGTATGCCAAGTATAAATGGCGTGATTTCATGCGTGTGCTTGTACTTTCATCCTTTTATGTGAAGATTATGCATACTTATGACTGTGGATGATTTTTTTTTAAGCTAGTGTCATTTTTATATCCTTAAGGTATTGGTGTTATACAAATCCAGGCAAAACATTGAATATAAATGATTATTCTCACCGTTTTGTTATTTAAGAATAAAACTTTTGTTGGCTGTTTTAAGAAGTACTTTAGTATAGTTTTGCTATAATACATGTACTATTAATGTTTATAAACCAGTAAACCAAAATAGTTTTTTTTAAAGAAGAGAATTCCACAAAATGTATTAATTGACATGAAAGCCTCATGAATATAAAGCTATTAAAGTTAATTCATTCTGATTTATAAAACTGTTTACTATAACAACCATTCCCTAAAAAAAGACTGTTTATATAAAGTATAAACTTATAAAGTTCAACCTGGGCCCTTAATTGGAATAATAAATATTCTTATTCTTCAATTCTCATTCTTATAAAAAAAACAGAAGCAATACAATTCCACATGCAATGAAAATAACTAGTTATATTACAGACAATACATGCGGGTATCATTCACAAAAAAAATGTGAAATTAGCTTAAATATCATTGAACTGAAAGACAGTTTTAAGTCAATGCCTGAAAAGTTAGTCGAGTCAGTTGGATTTAGTCAAACCAAGAATGAAGGTCTTAAAAATAAATTATTGTTAAAAGGAAAAGGTATGTATATTTGCAGTCCCGTTATCAAATAGTCTTAAACATAAGAATCAGCCCTTCAGTATTCACTCTTTCAGTATTAAAGAAAATCACCTCATCAGTAACCACCCTTTCAATCAGTCCCTTGTATATTAAATGTATGTTTATACACCCAGAGCTTCTATGTAGTAAAAACTTTTTCTAATAATTCAGTAAATCATACCATGTGACCTTTTGTCTTACAAGGTTAAATAGATCCTGTTTGAAATTGTTACCTGTCTATTTTACCTGACAGATTGGAAAGAACAATCCCAGCTTATACCTAGAATTATCAACATTTTCTTGTTGAATTATTACATAAACTTATTCTGATTTTTTTGGGAAATGTGTAACTGTATTGTGAAAGGCATTTTTGGGGAGAGGAACAGTGTCAATAAAGGGAGTCAAATTTAACTTCAGTCACAAATGTAAAGAAAAGTTTTCGTCTGTGGGTTTTTTTCTTTCTCAGTCAAAGTTATGTCATCACTTGAAATTCATACATTTTATCTTAAAATCTTGTGTTTTCTGGTCTCATGCACTCTTTTGTGCTATTGAATGTTCTGCCAAAAAAGGTAATTTTGTCAGAAATTGTATTTTTGTCCACTGTAAAAAAGTGTTTTAGAGAACATTCCTAAGACAAACATATTTTTGTTTGACTCTTTTGTATGGAATTAAAGCAATCATCTTTAGCTTAAAAGGATTATTTTACTAGACCATACTGTATGGAAATTACACCATATCTCCTTATTTTTACCTTTTTCTTTTGACATTTAAAGGCCAAGGAAACTACAAATGGTATTATCCTTCAACAGAAAGAAAAAGAACTTAAACTTTAATTAACATGTTGTCCTTGTGTCAAAGGGTCAAAGAAACAACAAATCAATGCAAATGGCCTGTATACACCACAAATCTAAGTTAACCTGATGTCTATGTGAGAAAGGGTCCAAGAAACTGCAAATCAATAATACTGGCCTACACAATAAATCCATGTAAACATGTTGTCCTTGTGACAAAGGGTCCTAGAAACTGCAAATCAATACTGGCCTACACCACAAATCTAAATAAACCTGTTGTGCTTGTGGCAAAGGGTCCAAGAAACTGCAAATCAATACTACTGGCCTACACCACAAATCTAGGTAAACCTGTTGTCCTTGTGACAAAGGATCCAAGAAACTGCAAATCAATACTACTGGCCTACACCATAAATCTATGTAAACCTGTTGTCCTTGTGACAATGGGTACAAGAAACTGCAAATCAATACTACTGGCCTACACCATAAATCTATGTAAACATGTTGTATTTGTGACATAAAGGGTCCAAGAAACTGCAAATCAATACTACTGGCCACCACAAATCTATGTAAACCTGTTGTATTTGTGACATAAAGGGTCCAAGAAACTGCAAATCAATACTACTGGCCACCACAAATCTATGTAAACCTGTTGTATTTGTGACATAAAGGGTCCAAGAAACTGCAAATCAATACTACTGGCCACCACAAATCTAGGTATACATGTTGTCCTTGTGACAAAGGATCCAAGAAACTGCAAATCAATACTACTGGCCACCACAAATCTAGGTAAACATGTTGTCCTTGTGACAAAGGATCCAAGAAACTGCAAATCAATACTACTGGCCACCACAAATCTAGGTAAACCTGCTGTCCTTGTGACATAAAGGGTCCAAGAAACTGCAAATCAATAATACTGGCCTACACCACAAATCTATGTAAACCTGTTGTCCTTGTGACATAAAGGGTCCAAGAAAAAGCAAATCAATAATACTGGCCTACACCACAAATCTATCTAAACATGTTGTCCTTGTGACAAAGGATCCAAGAAACTGCAAAGCAATACTTATGACTGGCCACCACAAATCTGTGTAAACCTTAGTTACTCCTGTGACAAAGGGTCCAAGAAACTGCAAATCAATACTACTGGCCTACACCACAAATCTATGTAAACCTGCTGTCCTTGTGACAAAGGGTCCAAGAAACTAAAAATCAATACTACTGGCCTACACCACAAATCTATGTAAACCTGCTGTCCTTGTGACATAAAGGGTCCAAGAAACTGCAAGTCAATACTACTGGCCTACACCACAAATCTATGTAACCTGCTGTCCTTGTGACAATGGGTATAAGAAACGGCAAATCAATACTAACTGGCCTACACCATAAATCTATGTAAACCTGCTGTCCTTGTGACAAAGGGTCCAAGAAACTAAAAATCAATACTTCTGGCCTACACCACAAATCTAGGTAAACATGTCGTCTTTGTGGCAAAGGGTCCAAGAAACTGCAAATCAATACTACTGGCCTACACCACAAATCTAAGTAAACCTGCTGTCCTTGTGACAAAGGGTCCAAGAAACTAAAAATCAATACTTCTGGCCTACACCACAAATCTAAGTAAACCTGCTGTCCTTGTGACAAAGGGTCCAAGAAACTAAAAATCAATACTTCTGGCCTACACCACAAATCTAGGTAAACATGTTGTCTTTGTGACAAAGGGTCCAAGAAACTGCAAATCAATACTACTGGCCTACACCACAAATCTAAGTAAACCTGTTGTCCTTGTAGTGTGATAACACTTGTTGTTTGTCATCAATGTGTTTATTTAGTTGTAGAATTAGGACAGGTATAAATGTAACTTACAGTCCATTTTATCATTATGACTAGAAGTACATAAATTATATAGTGGTCATGTGATTTGGTGTTTCTAGTGATATAAAATCTGACTAAAAAAAGAATGTTGAAAGCTATAAAACCAGGTCATTTGTATTTAATGCTTTGGTAGATTAAAATAAAAGGTATATACTATACAAGTGTTGTGAACTAGACATCGCAACAAATTTCCGGGCACAAAAATATTAGTTTTAAATTTCATTTGCTTAAATAAATAGTCATGACATTATGGTTACTTTTGGTTATGAATGACTTTTATTTAAGAAAAAAAAACCACAGTAAATTTACTGTTCATTTGGCATCGGGGAGAAAAGGATGTGTGAACATGTACCTCCTATACATGCTATATAGGAATTCTTAAAGAACTTGGTAACTAAGACAGAAAAATGGCTGATGAAATGGGGAGTCCAGAAACTTTAAACAATATGTCTTTTATGGCACTGTTCATGTCCAAATGTTGATGGCAGAGCTATGATAGTCTCTGCTTAATCTATTCATTTCTTTTATTACAACCACAAATATGGGCAGATTTGACTTCAGGGAATACTGATAGACCTTAACTGACAATGATAGGTGAATGAAGCCCCTCTTAACATATCTGACTGAAGTGATACATACATAACAATGTTTACAATTTATCATAAGAATTTTAAAGTGTATATGTCTGTAGCAAAATTTTGATAAGATATCTAAGTTTTTAAATGTGTCAAGACCTTTTTTCTATGTAATTAAACAAGTGAAGTTATCTTTCTCTGTCCCAAAGTTAGGACACATGGGACTGAACAATAACAAACATTAACAAATAGACATTTCATGTCAGTTGTAATCTTGTGGATTTTATGATGTCCTCTAATGCATTGTTTAATACAATAACACATGAAGGCACAATTATTACAGATTACATTCTCTTTAATTCTTAAATTTTATAGGTTTCTTACTTGTCCATATTCAAAATATGAAGTCGCATATCAAGATTCCAGTTATATTCATGTTTTTTTTTCTCATTCATATTTTGATGAATGATCTCATTGTCATTACGACCAAATAACTATTCAATTTTGATTCATAGAAATTTACAAATTTCCAAGGATTGAGAGTGTGACAGTCAACAAAGATATACATGTATACTTCTGACTTATATATTACACATATAATATTATAAAAAAGTTCAATACATTAGAATTTTCCTAGATTTTATCAACAGTATAATTTTATTTTGGTTTAAACCCATGATTTTAAAAGACAACTTATTAAAAATCAGAAAATTAAAGCTCAGAACTTTTTTTACAGATCAATATTCAATATATATCGCAAAGGTTCAAAAAAGAAAATCTCAAATGATATCAAAATTTAGCCACGTTTTATCAAACTGTTCAAAAAAAATTCTTTCCTCAAGTAGGTCAATTATGATTTGAATGGGTTCCTGAAGTGTGTAATTATAAGGTCTAGCATACACAGTGGTCACAGTTCTGCTACAATGATAACCAACAAAATAAAATCAGTCAAGCGTTTTATTATAATAGTGGGATGAGTACAATGTTACTATCTTTTTTAGTTTATGGTAAATATTCTGTCAGAAACATGACACCTAGCTATAAATCACATTATTTTTCAGTTAGAAAATTATTCTTAAGTGGAAGGAGTATATTTATTTTAAAGTCCAAAAATTATTACCACATTTGAAAAGTTTTCACCTAAAATGGGTAATATTAATTAAGTTTTTGGTAAACATCAAAATGTAAATTTACAGAAGCACTCACTTCACCACAATTTCTGACAGAATAGTTAATTGAGAAACTTTTACCATACTTTAATAGGTTACATAACATTAGCAAACGTAGATTTAAAGGAGTGTTCTAAACATTATCAATAAAGATTTACTTACCCTTGTCCTTCTAATCTCATAAACAACAAAAATTAAAAGTATGTAATGAATAGAAGGAAGACACAAAGGGACCAATCAAAAGTCAAAGGACAGAGAAGCTCACCACCTTAAAAAACAAAAACAAAACACATATATAGTGACCCAACTTTTACATCATTTGGTCTCTGGTCGAGAGTTGTCTCATTGGCAATCATACCACATCTTTTTATTTTAACATTCATACAGAAAACTAAAGATTAAACAGTAAGATGATTTTTAAAGTAAGGGTTACATTTTGTTTTAAAGATTTTGATAAGCATGGTAAAAAAGTACTCATATTAATTATCGTTCTGTCACTAAGAGGTCCATTATAGATTTGTGTTATTTGGTTGCTGTCTCATTAATATATAATATTGTGTTGCTGTCTCATTGATATATAATATCGTGTTGCTGTCTCATTAATATATAACCCTCATCTCCTTCTATCCTGATAAGGGGACTGATGTTCTGTCAATAGAGGTCCATTATAGATTTGTGTTATTGGGTTGCTGTCTCATTAATATATAACCCTGACATCTCCTTCTATCCTGATAAAGGGACTGATGTTCTGTCAATAGAGGTCCATTATAGATTTGTGTTATTGGGTTGCTGTCTCATTAATATATAACCCTCATCTCCTTCTATCCTGATAAAGGGACTGATGTTCTGTCAATAGAGGTCCATTATAGATTTGTGTTATTGGGTTGCTGTCTCATTAATATATAACCCTCATCTCCTTCTATCCTGATAAGGGGACTGATGTTCTGTCAATAGAGGTCCATTATAGATTTGTGTTATTGGGTTGCTGTCTCATTAATATATAACCCTCATCTCCTTCTATCCTGATAACGGGACTGATGTTCTGTCACTAGAGGTCCATTATAGATTTGTGCTATTGGGTTGCTGTCTCATTAATATATAACCCTCATCTCCTTCTATCCTGATAAAGGGACTGATGTTCTGTCAATAGAGGTCCATTATAGATTTGTGTTATTGGGTTGCTGTCTCATTAATATATAACCCTTATCTCCTTCTATCCTGATAAGGGGACTGATGTTCTGTCAATAGAGGTCCATTATCGATTTGTGTTATTGGGTTGCTGTCTCATGAATGTATAACTCTCATCTCCTTCTATCCTGATAAAGGGACTGAGGTTCTGAAAGCTAAAAGCTTAGGTCTATTCCACAAAGTTTCATTATATGAGCTTATGAAGGTCTTTTTAGAATTTTAATTGCTCATTCAAATTCCGTAGTTGGGATGTATAATACAAAAGCATATGAACATGTCAGCTGGTTGTACAGACATTAATGCCACAAAACATTAGATGCACTGCATGTGCATTTAATGATCCATGAAAAACAGGTATCTCATCACACACCAATTTATTCATGCAGATGTCATGTTAATATTTGATAGTTAGTCAACCCTGATCTTTTACCTAACATCTGGTTATAAAATATAAACTACATCATAAGTACCTCTTTATTCATTTTCTTGTGAGAATTTCATATTTTCCAGAAACTGACCCCAGAAATTATCTTGATCATCATTTTTAATAATGATCTTTTTTACATAAATTCTATCATTTCCAGAAGTTTTCCTAAAAAATTAGATCTTTGGTGGGAAATTTCTTATCGTTTTATACTGCAACAAGTATCAAAGAGTTCTTATCGCACATGATTTAAAAACAATTTGTATTTGAAATCTGAAAATGATGTTGACAATAATTACAACCATTTAAAGGCCTGTAAAAGTTAGTCTTTGAAATTAAAACTAGTTTATATAGTGGAATTCTTCTAAATTTATCATAAACTTTGTTTGTGTTATTCCGTGAACAGAAGACTCAACATAGTTTTGGTCTACCGGTATTTAAAATAAACAAGAAACACTTCAGTCAGAGTATTTTTCTAATTTGGGATAAACATGTGATAAATTTTGAAAATTCACAATGAACAAATTATCAAAAAGAGGAAGTAAATTAGAAAAAGACAGGAAAATCAAACATTAATGATATTGACTATCACAACAAGCAAAACCTATATTGTTAGTTAACCAAAACAAATTAATCCATCAATTAACAATTGATTGTTCTGCTTGATTACACTGAAGGATCATGATAGATTTTATTATCCAGGAGAATGCTGTCTTAACACCAAATATTAAGATGAATTGTACTAAATGTCAGCAGTGATGAATGTAATAAACATAGGTAAATATCTACATTCAGACAATCTGATTGTTGATAATAATCGGATAATAAACTCACATTTAAATCAGGCCTTCTTTAGTATTGTACTCAATACAAATTTTATTTAATCTTCAAACTTGTACTTTCAAATGTGTACAATCATAATGAACATCACTCTTGGTACTTTATGATATATATATCACATTAATAAAAGGGTGTTTCATATTTTTTTTTTACTTTTGGGTCAACTCACACAAGAATTGAATCTGTGTTTATATATATGTGAATGCTTTGGATAAATGTTTAAGCATTTTGTGATTAATTTGGCCTTATATATGAAACATTCTATAAAATAATGTATGTATAGATCCAAATGAGGTAAAAAATGTACAAACAGGGGCAATAACTCATGGAATTAGTTTCTCAGATGTTTTTTATATATTTCTGTCATAGGGTTGCTGTCATAGTGATTTATATCCCAAATTCAGTTTTATTCATACATTTAAAATGACAAACATCTCTTTATTTTCAAACATATAAAAACAAGAAGACGTGGCATGATTGCAAATGTGACAACAATCCACAAAAGACAATATATTAACAAAAAATGGTATCAATATTAAAGACCTTCAACAATGAAAAAAAAACATACACACATGTCTATAAAAAGGCAACAAAATAACTGTTACTCTGAAACAATTCAAAAGATAAAACAATTATAGCAGACAGGGAAGAATCCTGGGTAATGGTTAAAATAATGCCAAAAACTGTATTTTAAGATCAAAATGGGCATGATGGTCCAAGGACACAGTTATCGTCCTTAGGTTTTCGTTGTCTACGAATATAGTCCCTAGTGTGAACAGTGTATAACCTGCATTTTTTTTTTGATACACTTTTCCAATTTATTTCTTGATATTTTATGCATGAAATATTAAGTAAGGCGATGAAATTACATGTTAAAAAAATTTGGGTGCTGAATCTTTATGTTAAGTAGTGATTTGGTCCAGTTAAAAAAGGTCAAAAATTGTCAAACTGAATTTTAGCCCCCCTTAACACAGAGTTGTCAATATTTTGAGTTAGAGCTGGTAGAAGTTTCTATAATTTTGATATTATTTGTATCAATAGTAGTACACTACACTGTAAATATCTTTTTGAGATAGAGCAGGTGCGATTTTTTTAATTTGAATTTATTGTCTAAAAGAAATGCACTACGAAATAACTGTGTTCTCGGGCCAAATTTTGGGGTGAGAAGGGGGGGGGGGGGGGGGTAAAAAAAAAATTTTCATCCCCTGAATCTGCAACTGACAACTACAACCTCCTGGCATGAGACATGCACAACATGAAATGTTTATATTCTCTATAAGACTTTTTAATACAAATAAATGTCAATAAATAACCTTTTATCCATTTACAATAAAAAAAGAAGAATTCTGTTTCACTGTTAGTAAGTTCTATAACACAATAAATATATTCAATGTTTATTAGTCTAAATCAATCATTCATGCCTGCTCTTCTAATCTTTTACTAAATGTATTCTTACTCTCTGAAATGTTCACACTTTACATACATGTATGTATTAAATCATAATTAATAATATTTTAATTTAGACTTACCTCCATATACTGGACAATATCCAAATAAATAATCTTGTTAATATCATGAGGAATCTTCAGAATTTCACTGTGAATCTTCACATTTTCCTCATTTACACTTTCTTTAATAGTTTTTAAACCATGCACAGTTGTCACTGAGAGTGCATGGCCATGTGTCCCATCTGCTGAAACTGGGCAGAATATTACAAAAATAAACAAGTATCCAAAAATGAAAAATACTTTGTCCAAATCCATTATTAAGTATCTTCTTCAATGTGCACTTTATAACCGGTGACAGTAGTTATATAACTTTAAAAAAGCTATGATTTTTGACAAGTCAACTCACATTCATGTTTGGCCCTGTTTCAAAGCGTATTGTTGATCAAGAGGGTACAAAGTTGCTATTGAATTACAAAATCTTACTCCCACTGTCGCAGGTAAAGTTTATCATTCAAATTTAAACATATTCAGTGCAGTGTTTGATGATTTTATAAAAAGATGTGACACGAGAATTTGAAAATAATAAATTAATGCTAAGTTATAAATTTACACATCTCAAATGACGTTACAGCAGTGAAAAAAATAAAAGATATTTTTAATTTGGTGGGAGTGAATCGCAAGTTTTAACAGACCAAATCAAGATTTGCACTGATTTACCAAAATATAGCGGCTGCTACTGTATAGCACATGTTTAGTGGTGAAAACGGAACTTAAGTTAGTGACAGAATAAAATGTGGACGAATTCTAGAAAAGTGAAGAAAAAGAAAAGATTTTAATGTGACAATTTGTATTTCGGTGAAATCGTCTGCACAGGTAACGTTATTTTGGACAGGTAAAAAGATATTTTTCAGGTGTGTCTATTTATTTTTCTGAATAAGACACCAAGTAAGCATGTGTTAGGCTTACCAACACGAAACTTATACATATCTTTATTTTTTTTGTAACTCAACATTTTAGAATTAAATGGCGATAGTGAATGGTTTAGCAACTAGTTAATTAAGGGCACCTGTTATGTTTTAAATGGACAAAACTAGGGGGAGGGTATTTTCGTTAATGATTTAGAGACATTGTGAAGCTCAGGATGAGATATTTAGCATCATTATCAAATTTTTGATAAGACTAGCCAATGTCTATGATTAAATATATGTATGTTCAGGTTCAAAAGCATTGTAGACGAATTACTGCATCAGAAAAACTGTTTTATGCCTAACTTTTAGTCGAGTTTTTTTTTATGCAGATTATTTCTGGATGTGCCACATGCAGCCTACGTGTATTGACAAGACTTTTTTTTTAAAATACCCTCAGTCAATTAATCAATCACTTATTGCAACAAACAAATACATAGTCTGTAAAAGGAGAACAAGCCATACATTGCATGTAGTTATTATTTTATCAATATTATGCTGCTTTAGGAGACTACTGTTCAGTCACTGATATAAGAGTGATTTTTTTTATTGTGCATTCTTTTTTGCACATTTTGTAATTCAACTGAAGAAGATTAAAAAGGGGGATGAAATATAAAAAAATGTTAATCAAGAAAATTATTGTAGTTGATTACTGGTACATGTAGCAGTGTTCTCCCCAGGGCCTTAAAGCACTGTGGTACCCTGGTGCTATATTTTCTACCATGGTGCTATCTTGGATGATTTTATAATAGAATGTACATTCTATAGGGGCCATGGTGCTATATTTTTTGGACCAGCAGTGCTATGTTAATTTCCATGGTGCTATTAAGTATTTGAAAATTCTGGGGAGAACACTGTGTAGTATGAAATAAATGAAAAACTTCAATGAATTATGAAGTTAAGGAATACGAAATATTTGAAATAAGGCAAACAAAAAATGGTCTCACCCTTTAAAATAAATTTTTCCCAGATCTTAATAGAAAAAACAATTATAGCTTGGACCATTTCAGAACTATTGGCTCTAGTCTGTTAAAATTTCTGATAATAATTATCAGATCCTCTGATGAGAATTATATGACCTGAAATAAAATGTCAATGTCATGAAAAATCTGCTATTAAAATGGAAAAGTCTTTTTTAAAGAATGGAATTTTGTGTAAGATTATGTGATATTCTCAATATCTCAGTAGTAATAGGAAATTAAACAGCATCAGGATTGCTTAGGTTGTTGATAGTTTTCTGCCAATAAAGTTCTACTTTTACTTTTGTAATGCTGGACCACAAATTATTTGCTACATGTACATGTAGGTTCATTTCGTGCTTAAAATACACGTCACTTTGAATTAGCTAATGTTCTATGAATGAATTATCTACTACATGTAACTGACTAAGTTTCTTAATAGGATTAAAATATTCTAGATTTAAGACAACATTGAACTTTTAATAAGATTAACTGTATTTTTCTGATACAAAACAAAATTGATTATAAAACTTTCATTAAACAGTCTCAAGTGATTCAGAACAATAGGTTTTTTATTTCACTTGTTTGTTTCTATAGGAAATCTCCATTTCTTGTTTGTTGAATGAACAACCATTGCCTCATCAATCATAAAAAGACAAATTGTCTTTCTATATATTCTTAATAGTATGTAAAATGTTTAAAGTGTTCTTAAGGCTGTCTTAGTTTTCACTTAAATTATTTTACAGACAATCAAGAATTCATGTTAGATTTTGTTTGTAACTCCAAACTAAAAAAAATGTAAAATAAAAAAAATCTTTAAAAAGATGAATAAGGAGATGTGGTATGATTGCCAATTAGACAACTATCCACCAGACAGAAAAGGATGAGGATATAAACACAATAAATGATAAACAAATATGAACAAGGAATTATTTGAATCTGGAATAATTTTGAATTCTGGAAAATTGATTAGAAATGTATGATAAAAACTAACCCAACTAAAAAGGGTTAGCCATGCATGCATGGCTAAGGTTCAGTTTACTTTCACTGATATTTCAGTATGAACTAACTAACCCCCTTTGTCACAAGGCTAACCCTATTAAAACAGTAAGTTTTCATCATACAATTCTTATCAATTTTCCAGAATTCAAAAATATTCCAGATTCAAATAAGTCCTGGTTTTATGGCAGACAGCAACCAACCACAACCACTGTATTAAAGGGGACATGTACTTAAAGAATGTGGCATGTTTGAATTTAAAGTCAGCTTCATGTATTCAAACATGTACATACATTGTACATGTAGGCATTGCAGAGACGGACAAATACCTGCATAGCCAGAAATTAGTAGTACTTTTGCTAATTAATATTCATAATATGTAAATGAGAATTGTACCACGTGATAATAGTTTGAACTGGACTGCCTTGATATCATTAAAATCTTTAAAACACGGATATTATAAGTTGTCAGTCACAGAGTCCTTGTTTATAATCACTCTGATATTTCCATAAAGTTGTCAGGTGGTCAAAATCAAAACAATGAACGCGAATTTAGTGAATTTTTCCTGTTTTCATGAGTTTATTCTTCTTGAAAAAGGGGCATTTTAACTTTATGTGGGAACCTATAGCTAGAGTTCAACGACTACACATACAAGGTTTGGACTTGCTTATTGTTTGGACATTCAAGTTTCAAGTTTCATCCCCGCAACCTGTTTTTGTAATGACCTTGTTAGCCAATTTTCAACACGAAGTTTGCAAATTTGACGTTTCAGCCATTTTAGCCTGAATTTTATATTGCAATGTTAAAAGCCTCTCGCTTTGATTTTTAAAATAGCTCAGGAACCTTGATTTTTGCAACGACAGTCATTATGTTTCGTTTAAATGGTGTATATTGTTGTGTATATTTATTTTCTGTCCCCGCAACCTGTCTATCACTTAAATTAAAGTTAAAACAGACATTTTTTTTCAAAACTCCCTATCATTTCAATTTAATTTCCGTGACCCGTATCCGATTTCTTTAGTATAATATTCAAATAAGCAAAGTGGCGTTGATTTCTGGATATGGAAAAATCTTCAATGTTTAAGACTGCATGACATTGTTTTAAAATTTCAAAGCATTCAGGCCAACAATTTTAAGTACTTCAAGTGGCTTTTTCAGCATAATTAAGGAGTATAATTAAAGGAAAGAATAAATTTAAGTATCTAATAAACATTGAAGGATATAACTAAGACAAAACATCTCTTCAAGTTAGTTCAAAATTTATGTGCACATACAGTTGTCAGATGATGGTAAAACCTGATGCCTTCAACCTTTAGAGGTCAGGCCTAAAATGTATAAATCTATACTATATTGCTGAGTTCTTGAAAAGTGGTGGTCTGAAGGTTTTGACCACTAAAATTTTCAAAGGACTGACACAATTTTGGTATTTTGCAATAGAAATAATAGTGAGGACCAGAAAATTTTCTTCAAGGACCACCAGGGAAAAAAAGATTCTGAGAACTTTGCAGTACATTATAAAAATAAGGAGATGTAGTATGATTTCCAATAAGACAGGTGTCCACCAGAGTTCAAATGACATGTTCATTTTGTCCATATAGCTCACAGCCTTTGGAGGTCAGGTTTTCAAATGTATATATATAAATTTATATTTTTTCTCACAGCCTTTGGAGGTCAGGCTTTCAACTGTATATATATTGAAATCCTTTGCCCACAGCTTTGGAGTTCATGTACAATATATAAAGAAATCTTTTATGCCCACAGCCTTTGGAGGTCAGGTCCCCAGTCATTCCAAAGGGTGCCGGACATTGGGCAAAGTCCAGTAAAAAATTGGTTTTGTCTGGTTAAGTGATATGAATTACTGGACCAAATGACCAGTAAAATATTTGATTTTGTCCAAAGTTTTTTTGTAAATATCCTGTAAAAAAGAGTCTGGTCCAGTTAAGAAGAATGTTTTATCTCATGTATATATATAGAAGTCTATAAAAAGGACTAACCAGCAAATTTAATATGTACCGGATCGTCTAGAATAGGAGATACTGCGCAGATATGGAAAAAATTATATAAGTCTAAAGATTTGCACAACGGTACTACATTGTACATGTAATATAAGATGGTAATATACGAAGATGATGTTATAAAATCTTGTTGACAAATATTTCGGCTTAACAAATAGCCTTCATCAGTGTCAATCATTTTAACAATATATCTTATATTAGTACCGTTGTACAAATCTTTAGACTTATATATATGAGCACAACAATGTTAAATCTGCAAATTTGCTTGTTCTTCCCTCGGCGGGATTTGAACTCCCGGCGAGGGAAAAACAAAAATTTGCTTCCGCATATTTGCAGATTTTACATTGTTGTCCTGATATTTAGAGTAATTATGAATATAATATGTGTTTTCAGCCGTGTACCACCTTCACTGGTCATCCAGTGGATGGATCTGTCGTAGAGTTGTCATTTGTTTAGACATACTTATACATATATATGTATATACATGCAAGTCTAAATTGAAAACAACTTTCAAACCTATGATTGCGTTTGATAAAAACCGAAATTTTTATACGTGTGCATGCAAAACAAATTTCTTAGTAGAGGGGTCTAAATACAGCACAAACAACATTTTCCAAAAGACCAAAATAAGTGAAAAAGTATATTTAAACAAAACGCATTTGACTAACAGGTCGAACAACAGATGTTCTTAAACCATGCTGACTGCCATTGGCGATTGCCAAATAAACGGATCACAAGATGTAACAAAATGGATCTTTATTATTAATTTTATACCAAACAGAAAACAATAAACTTGCGGAAAAGATGGTATACCACAAACATGAGGTGCAAAAATTTGTACACCATATCCGGATTTTGATAATATACATGTATACTGAGATCTACAAATTCAATGCCCACAACCTTTTGAAATGTATATACATGTACATGTATGTTAAAATCTACAAAATAAAGTAAACAGCCTTACGGGACATGCTTAAAATTTATATAGAATGATATCAGCTGTACATAGTATTTACAGTAACCTTGCTGTTCAATCTTTGTCAGGTAAAAGTTTACTTAGTGTACACATCAACAAACTAATGAATGGTGAATATTGACACAGATTTATCAGAGATGTCTGTCACTAGTCATTGGTCTAGATCAGGTTACTCAGACAAAGATGTACATGTAGGACATGTAGCTTAATAGCTTGTAGTGGGCCTCAAACTTCCCATAGCCTAGGACTGTGGTGTTAGAGCATAACATAAGCACAAATGGTAGAAATTAATAGAAATGGACTGATTGGAATAAAGGAAATAAAAGGACTTTATGTTAAGACAAAAGACGCAAAGTTTTGATCTAAGAGAACTCACAATTTCTGAAAGCTAGTTGAAAGTCAATAACAACTTATAAAAAAATCATGTTCTCCCAGACTAAAGTATCCATCAATATACATCCAACTAATGTGAAGACTTCATAAACAGACCAAGAAAACCATGAACTTGTGCAATGCTAAAATATACATAATATCGACAGGATCGTAGAACTGTACGTTTTCTTAACTGTATTGCAAAACATATATATTTAGTTATGTTTTAATTTATGGAAAACAAAATCGATGTTAGTACAATGTACTGATAAAAAACAATTTTCAATGGTCTTACTATGGTGTTAAATTGATATCTTCTAAGAATATGTTTATTCAAAGAATCAATGAGTTTACATGAATCGTATCTAAATTTATGGGCTTTACAAATAATGTTACCTTAAAAATAAGAAATCTACAAGTGCAGTCAAACTTCAAAACCAAATATTTGTATCTATGAAAGAATTAAGTAAAATTGTGAAGTAATTTTTAGTAAGGAAATTCCTGAATTATAATTACCAGTTCACGAAGATTATATTCATTGAAATCTAAAATGTCACTATGGACATGAGCATAGTGAAAGACTTGGAAAATATACCCATGGTAAGAAGGGGCCAAAGGAACATGTCTGTTCAAAAAAGGAAAATTAACAAAAAGAAATGAAAAATTGTTTCTTTTGTCATAAATTTTTTTTCAGGATTTTCTGGTGTGAAACTTAAATGTCCAAGTCAGAACAAAAACAATCAAGAGATATAGCATAAACAAGAGTAGTGGTCATTTTCTGAATAGGCTTACATGTTGACAGATATGTTTGCAGAGGTTTAGTGAGACATTATATAATGATCATTGATATAATTGGGTTGGTTGATACTCCAAATAAGGACAACAAACATGGATGTGCATAATGTAACTTCTCCGTAATAGTTTGATTAAAACATTATTCTCCAGATTCTTTTGCTGTTCTTCCTCCTTAAAGATGCTAAAAGTCATTCAAAGAATGAACAAACATTTTTCCAGTCAATTGAACACTTCCTTGGTTGGAATAGATGTACATTGATAGTCTTTTCATATGTTTGAAGTTAAAGGTTTATTTTTGTAAGATGCATCAAATATAATTGATAGGTAGAAATACATCAGTTGAGTCATAGTAAACAGTTTTACTTATAATTGAACTATTTGTCCTAAAACAAGACTTACATTGTACATAGGTCAAAAATTTTCTGTTATTGAAAGGGTCAAAGGTATCATTTTAATTCCTAAGTTCATTGACAAGAAGGTTTTGCCATTATTGTAAAAATAGGGAGATGTTATATGATGCCAATGAAACACCTATCTATTAACAAGACTGGAAACAACAACAGGTTACTGTAAAACAATGAGAAAAACCCATATTATTAAGTAAGCTGTAAAAAGCCATGAGACGACAAAATGTGAAATAATTCAAAAGAGAAAACAGACAGCCTGATTTATACTACAGCAACTATTTGTCAATAAAAGAAAAATAATTATGGCAGATGGCAACCAACAACCATCACTGGATTTTAGGCTCCTGCAAATGAATTTCATATGGCATGGGTGGCTTGTGAAAGGCCTATAAAGAATGTCTTTTGGTTATCTTTTGCTTGATAAACAATTTATAAAAAAAAATCTTGACTTAGTTGACTAGGTTAATATAAGCACTACATAAAAAGGAAGTTTGGCATGAAAATATGGATATTGTTCCAATTCCTTGTCCAGCTTTGGTCAAACTTGTGGTCCTTTTGGGTTTTATCAGCCCTATAATGGTTGTATTAGATTTTGGACTTCAAATATTCGGCCTCGAGCATCACTGAAGAGACATTAATTGTCAAAATAGGCATCTGGTGCAATAAAATTGGTACCGTTTATGTAATTGATAAAACCTCACGGTTTTTTAATTTGATATTCTTACTAAAGCATGCTCTTTTAGTATTTTTTGTTACTATATTTGAGACCTATTTTTGTTTTTCAGCTCCACATGTTTGTCTCTTTATGTGTTTTAAAATTTATGTTAATTAGTATTCATTGTCTTGTTATAAAAGCTCAGAGTAAACATGTTAACAATCTTCTTGTCATAAATAAAAATCAAATGATATTATACCTTTTTTTCAGGACCAAAAATGAAGTAAAATTATAGAAATGAAGACCATCCTGCAGTGGATAGTCCTGGTGGTGGTATCAGTGTGTTGCCATGGAGATAAAGAGTCCATGCATCATCTTATACTACTAGACCAGTTACCAAACTATATCAGTTTGGACTCCTCACCACAGATAATCCTCAGGACTAATTTCAGTGTAAGTGAACTTTTTATGCTCCCGCCATAGCGGAGGGGGCATTAAGTTTTACCCTTGTACGTCTGTACGTACGTTGATCCATTTGTCATCCTATACTACTTCACATGTAGGACATTAATCCATTTGTCATCCTATACTACTTCACATGTAGGACGTTAATCCTTTTGTCATCCTATACCGGTACTACTTCACATGTAGGACGTTATCCATTTGGCATCCTATATTCCTTCTCATGTAGGAAGTTAATCCTTTTGTCATCCTATACTCCTTAACATTAAGGACCTTATAGATATAAGAAGATGTGGTATGAGTGCTAATGAGACAACTCTCCATCCAAGTCACAATTTGTAAAAGTAAACCATTTTAGGTCAAAGTACAGCCTTCAACACGGAGCCTTGGCTCACACTGAACAGCAAGCTATAAAGAGCCCCAAAAATGACTAGCGTAAAACCATTCAAACTGGAAAACCAACGATCTAATCTATATAAAAAACGAGAAACGAGAAATACTTATGAACCACATCAACAAACGACAACCACTGAACATCAGGTTCCTGACTTAGGACAGGTGCAAACAAATGCAGCGGGTTTAAACATTTTAATAGGCGCCAACCTTCACCCTACTTGAAACAATAGTGTAACATCACAACATAGAAAGACACACTATAAAATATTTAGTCCACTTGTCATCATATACTTTTGGACCAGTATTCCTATACATGTAGGGCGTTAGTCCATTTATTATCTTATACTTGTGGATCAGTATTCCTTCACATTTAGGACTTTGGTCCGTTTGTCTTTTTATTCTACTGGACAATTAAGGTAAAGTTTAAGTCATCCCTTCAAAAGTTGAATGAATGGTCACATGATTTTAAAAAATAGGGAAAATGTGGTAAGATTGCCAATGAGTCAACTATCTATAAGAAACCAAATGACATAGATGTAAGCTGACATTAGCAACTAGTTGACTGCCATTGAATATCTCTGGGGAAAAAATTATGTACCATCATAAAATTTATGTTTAAAAGATGGAAGGACTGTTATGAACAAAATGTATAAAAGATGACCATGGGTATATTTCGTTTGTCAAAGCCACATACCCAGATTATAAACATTGTTTAAATACGATATATATATATATGAATCTGAATAAATAAGCTATCATGTAATGAAGTGCATATGGACTGACAATTCTATTTAATGTCAAGTGTGAATTTATGATTTATAAATGTTACATTTAATATTATGGTATTTTATAGTAATAACAATCTATATCAAAAATAGTCTGACATGTACTCTTTTGACCTATTACTGATATATAATGTGCTCACATTAACATATTTTAATGTTTAATCCTAATATTGCACATAACAGTGATGTCAACACACCCAGCTTTGGCTATTTACACCTAGAACAATGACATGATGTTATGTCAGACAGTGCATCCTGGTCAATAACAAACATAAGAGTTAGGTGTAATAAGTTTTATTCAGAATTTAAATGATTAACTGCTGTACTCTTCAATGAAATGCTGACAATATATCAAACATTTTGTATGAAAAATTAATTCCTCCCCCTTTTTTGGGGGGGATGGATGGGCTTGAGAATGATAAATCTGTAAAAATGTTGAGCTGCCATTTTTTACACTGTTCTGTCTATAATTAATGGCCTGAATAGAAAAAGCTGTTGACTGAAAGTAGCATATTTACATGGATTGGCCTGAATAGAAAAAGCTGTTGACTGAAAGTAGCATATTTACATGGAATGGCCTGACTGGACAAAGCTGTTGACTGAAAGTAGCATATTTACATGGATTGGCCTGACTGGACAAAGCTGTTGACTGAAAGTAGCATATTTACATGGATTGGCCTGACTGGACAAAGCTGTTGACTGAAGGTTACATATTTACATGGATTGGCCTGACTGGACAAAGCTGTTGACTGAAGGTTGCATATTTACATGGATTGGCCTGACTGGACAAAGTTGTTGACTGAAGGTTGCATATTTACATGGAATGGCCTGAATGGACAAAGCTGTTGACTGAAGGTTGCATATTTATAGGGATTGGCCTGACTGGACAAAGTTGTTGACTGAAGGTTGCATATTTACATGGAATGGCCTGAATGGACAAAACTGTTTACTGAAGGTTGCATATTTATAGGGAATGGCCTGAATGGTCAAAGCTGTTGACTGAAGGTTGCATATTTACATGGAATGGCCTGAATGGACAAAGCTGTTGACTGAAAGACCTACTTACATGTGCTATAGTCCCACTGAATGTTTTATTGGAAATTATGATTGTATTTATATGTATATTTGAGTGTCGCCATCCAAGGTAGGTTAGTCATTAATGGATATATGATTGATTAACTCAAATCTTTTGAATCCAGACCTTTTCAGAGGAGGTAGCAGGGGTGTTTATAGGGGACCAGACACAAACAAAAATCAAAATCCCTGTGAGTGCCGGTTATATGGAAATCTTTTTATTAGTACATGTTTAAAGAAGTAAACATGACCTTTATGACCAGGTACATTTTCTGTGAGATAGGTAGTTTTGTTTTGAAATGTTTTAATTGGTACACTAAGATTTACAATAGGTACCGAGACATACTTATGTGTAGTCAAGAACTAGTATATTAACTTATATTTATACTAGAGAAGTTCATTATTTGGACGGCTATCATCAATGTTTGTTTAAATCATTTATCAGTATTTTTATACCTTGGCAGATAGTATGGTGTTGGAACTAGCCACAAGGGTAAAAGGAGGGTGTTTACTTTTCTTTGTTATATGTAATATTCTTTTATGGGTTTCAGTAGGTAAGATATAGGTACTGTCTTGTTTGTACAACATATTACGATCCAAATCAGGTTTATTTTCTGTTGTAATGAAACTCAATGGTAATTTGAATGTCTTCTTTTGTCACAAGGACAGTCAACATTGAATGGGACATTTAAAAGTTTTTTTGACAGTTTAATAAGAAACCTTCGATTACATTATATTATACGTACTCCCCCAGTGGCCTTATAATATTCTTATTTCATAGGCCATAATTATATTTCATTTTAGGTAACCCAAATTAAATAGAAAACATGATTGTCCATATATTCTGTTCAGCACAATAAACAGTTGAATTTGTTTGGTCTGTGTTAAAAGACATTCATGTATTATTTATACAATAAACATACATGTATTATGTAAACAGAAATTTGTATGCAGAAAAGAGTGATAGAACCTAAAAAGATATGAATTGTAATAAAAAAACTATTCAGATCTGCTTATAACATGTAAAATATTACCGCTGCTGACTTCAGTCTTCAGACACAATAGATTATGGCTCCTGAATACTACTGACTTTCAGAACAGAGAAAAGAAGCTTATTATAAAGCTGCAGACAGAAAAGATCCCTAATATCCTTGACATTCTTCCCTCAATACTCAATCACCTTCATGATTCATTTTCTTACAGTTGTTTATGTTTTTGTTGTCAAGATGTCCTGTGGGTACATGATTGTAACTCAGGTATTTTAGGAGATACTCTGAATACATTTTTTTTTCATGGGTATAAATTTTCTTGGTAGGAGAAAATATTGTTTTTTCACTGGTACCTAATTTTGTGGTTTCACAATTTTCAGCTATTTTACATGTGATCAATTTACTTTTGTGACTTTTTCGAGTAGAAAATTAATTAGAAAACAAATTTGTCAAACTTTGATATCTCTGATATGAATACATTTAGATATTTTGTAAATCACAAAAATGAATAGCCGTAAAGTAGGCTAGAAAGAGTTGAATGGGAAAATAAGTTTGTTCATTATAGATTGGCAAGTATTGAAATTCATAGTTTTCCATTGCCTGTTCATTATAGATTGGCAAGTATTGAAATTCATAGTTTTCCATTGCCTGTTCATTATAGATTGGCAAGTATTGAAATTCATAGTTTTCCATTGCCTGCAAAACCCACAAAAACTGGTATTCCAGGAACAGTAATAATTCCATAATACAATATTCTCCCCAAAAATTTCATAAAAAATCCTGGTAAACTGGGAATTTTGAAATGCCATCTTGTTTCTAAAAATTAAATAAAAAATGCCCTTGGAAGAACACTGCACAATAGCATTAAAGTACAACTATGCAATATGTGTGATCTGAGAATTAATGTTTGTTCATAATTTAAAGTATACATTTGTCTAGGTAGTTAATTTGTTGAAATTTAAACCGTAAACAAACAATCATATTTTAAATCACACCAAATTTATAAATCACTTAAATGAGATTTTGTTTAAATTTCATTACATTTTTATTTATTTGATATTGAACCACAACAGTTGCTGCCTTGTAGGGACATTTAAAAGCAGACTTATTTAAACATAAATTTACTCTATCAATTATTTTTAAAAGGCAACAGTTAAGTAATTGTATTTGTATGTAACAAATAAAGCCAATATCTTAATGATTAACCCATTATCTACTCCGACAATTTTACAGTAGTAAAGAAAGAAAAACTGTTAAATAGGTATTAATATATATATATTGGTAAATTCAATTCTGTTAAATGTTCCCCAAGTTTCAGTTAACATTGATATTAAAGGTATTTTTTAGAAAGTTCATTGTAAAGTGTTTAAGTAATACAATTCAATGTCAAGCTTGTGTGGCGATATTTGGAAAGGTGAGAGTCTCTTACAAAGTAAATATGGCATCATAGCTTTGGTGGCCTCTACTAAGGTCTTTTTGTAAACTAAGAAACATGAGAGTCACTAACAAACTCACTGTGGCATTATAGCTTTTGTGGCCTCTACTGATGTCATTTTATAAACTAGGAAACATGGTGGTTACTAACAAACTCACTGTGGCATCATAGCTTTGGTGGCCTCTACTGAAGTCATTTTATAAATTTGGAAACATGGGGGTTACTAACAAACTCACTGTGGCATCATAGCTTTGGTGGCCTCTACTGAAGTCATTTTATAAACTAGGAAACATGGGGGTTACTAACAAACTCACTGTGGCATCATAGCTTTGGTGGCCTCTACTGAAGTCATTTTATAAACTAGGAAACATGGGGTTACTAACAAACTCACTGTGGCATCATAGCTTTGGTGGCCTCTACTGAAGTCATTTTGTAAACTAGGAAACATGAGGGTTCTTGACATTATACTCACTGTGGCATCATAGCTTTGGTGGCCTCTGCTGAAGTCATGTTTTAAACTAGGATAAATGAGGGTTCTTGACATTATACTCACTGTGGCATCATAGCTTTGGTGGCCTCTACTGAAGGTTTGTGGTAAATTAGGTGACGTGAGAGTCCATAACAAAGTCAACATGTTATCATAGCTTTGGTGGCTCTACTAAAGTTATTTTCAGAATTGGGACGTTAAATCTGATGCCTTGTGTAAAGAGAGTGCCATGCTCTTTGCACGTTAATAACCGTTGCAACAACTCTGAGGGGTCCGTAGGTGGCCTGTTGCAAGGCTAAATTTCTGTCCCTATCCAATATACCATCATTTTCCCTTGGCAGTCCAAATTACCCCGACCTTCATCCTGGACAGCCTCTATTACAGGACCTACCTATTGTATTTATTGTTAATTTGTTCTCATCCTGAACATGCATGAAATATTTGCCACTGGACGTTAAGCAACCAACAATCAATCAATCTGAAGTTATTTAGAAAACTATACAATGTTTAGCAAGCAACGATCAATCAATCTGAATGTCTGTTTTCAGTATTTCAAAAGACATTCAGTATTATAGTATCTTTACACTATAGTAATGGCAGTGACATTGTTATCTATATAAAATCTTGGGACAACAGACATAAAAAATGAACTATGCAAAACAAAATATGTGCATGGACAAGATAGTAGATGTATTTACCAAACAATGAAGTCTCGATTGAAATCTGCACTTGACTTGAACTTGAAGTTGAGATACTGTAGAAAGTGAAAGGTAAGTTGAAAAAGCCAGGACCCAACACTCATACTATTTAAATTAACAAAAGTGTGTTTGACTGCCTCATTGACTTCACAGGAGGGGTAGTGTTAGATGTGTTCATAAAAAGCAAAGAAAATTGTCAAAATTAAATGATCTCATTAACGACTGAATGTATTCCTTTTTAGTCCAGCCACTTGACCAAAACTTTTAGCAAAATGACAGTCATTAGAAGTGAATTGAATTGATATTTTTCTATAGATTTGATTGAAGGAAGGCGGTTTCTCTAATTTTCTGGAGAAAAAAGAGTGAAGTAATGAACACTAGTGGTCTCTGATTTGAAGTTAATTGATCAAGGTCTTGTGAAATTCAACTGTGAAGTGAAATTAAATGTTTCATTTGTCATAGCTGTTTACACCCCAGTATGCATTGGAAATCTAGGGTAATTGCTATACAAGTGTTCTCAGTCATGTCAGTACATTTTCTTCAATTTTTTTTAACATGCAGAGGATAAGAATGTTCACTTTCAAATTTAATATTGCTTGATTTGATTTACATTTGATAATAGACTTAAAAAAATGTGAACGAATCAGTTATATATTTAATAATAAAAATAATTTATCATGTTGTTCTTGTATGTTATTTTAGATACATGATAAAGTATCTTTGGAAAAAATGCAGACCAACATCTCATAAGAAAAAAAGTTAGGCCAGAATATGATTTGAAAAAATGGCGCTACATATAAGGTTTCTGCATAGACTTTTTACAAGTCCCAATCCTGATGTTGTTTTGTTGATGGACCCCCTTTTTCAAAATTCTGGATCCGCATCAGATTCACAACCTCTTGTTTAACATAATTTGTTGTTCCTTTACAAAAATTGTTACCGATATGCTATACATTTGTACACATGAAATTAGGGAAAAGGCATATAGGCATCTTTGTAAGTTTTGGTAAGACAGATTCAGGTTGGTTTGTGATAAGAAAATATTGTATATAGTGTGTTGTACAAAGAACTAAATTAACACTGGATTTTCTTTTCAAATTTCATGGATTTTACTTCATATATGTTACTGTTAATGTCTCTCAACTTTTACTGAATGCAATGTCCTTTATAGATGAGAAAAGTAATATTCCTAATTCATTCAAATGGATCTGTGGTTCAACTTGATGCACATAGTATTTGCCACGTGGAGGAAACACCTATTACTTTGAATGAAAATGTCCTTATTTTATGAAATTTAAAACATGATTTATTTTATCTTCCCTGTATAATTAATAATTTCTGCACATTTCCCATACAGTTGTTATTTAATAACATCTTTATGAATGAGTTTTGTGGTTTTCATGCTTGTTGACTTTATAGGTATTCACTACCGATACAGGAGATTAATTTATTTCAAATTTAAAATCTATGAACAATATCCTGATTGTTAAGTGTCCCATCCCACAGTTGTATTGGATATCATTCAAAACCACAAACCACAGTAAATAACTAGACAGAAATCACTACTTAAAATTTTATATAGCCCAATTTTTTGTTTATTTTTTTATGCATATATCTGTTTATTTTGTTAAATTTGAAAGGTGTTTATTTTGCTAGATTTGAAAGATGTTTATTTTTTATTTTGAGGGGAGGGGAGTGATGGTACAGGGCCCAAACAATGACATAATATTGTTTATCAATTATCTTTTTATAGAAGGTATTCAATTTTAGCTCTGGTTACTTTAATGATTTTGGTCGTTTGTCGAATATAAAGCTGATTCACCTGTAGATCTGTAATTTTGTAGCTAATAGAAGGTATAAGTATTTTTAGTTTTAACTATTGTTCTAAGTAAAATGTCCTCCTTCAACCCATGGAGTCACTTCCCTGGTCCAAGGCTATGAGATCCAGTTACTAAGTTAAAGAGAATATTTCATTGTGTGTATTATATATGTATGTCAGTTAAAAGATGAATTCATATTTTAAGTATATGCAAACAGCCTTAGATAAACTTGTACAAAATGTAACAAGATGGTGTTGTTAAAGATATGATGATTTATGGTGTAAATTTTAAGTTTTGAATAATAAGGATGGTTTTATTGTGTTTTATACATAGTATTCTGTTCACTCTTCCCATGTTGAATTACTGCTTTTAAATGCTTTTAGCTACAAAGATAAAAAGTTGAATAAACTAAAAAGTGCCGCGTTTGTAGTGACGTTTTTGATTTCAATGAACATAATCTATGTACGTACTTCTAGTTAATTATTAAGTCATAGACTTTGATAATAAAAACTTTTACTAAATTCTTTCATTGATACAAGGATTTGGTTTGGAAGTTAAAATGACTGTACCTGTAGAATTCTGATTAAAAAACAGGATATCACTTTCTAATTTTTGTGGTGATTTTGTTTATTGAGACTGTAATTTTAGATACAATCCATGTAAACTCATTGAACCTTTAAATAAACTTAAGAAATAATTCTTCCATGCCATGCTCTATGCTCATTTTAACATGGCTGGGCATTTTATTTGTCAATATCTTTATACCAAGTGTTAGCGAGGTGTAAAATGTTGACAAATATAATGCCTACCCATGTTAAAATGACCATAGTGCATGGCATGATAGAATTATTTTGATTCTAATGGGAAAATGTAGAACTTTTATCCTCTGAAGCGGACCTACAATACACATTTGAAAGAAAGCCATTTTGATTTGATGAAGCCAAAACGATAAAGAAAATTAACCGTTTCACGATATAAAATGAACAGGTACTTGTAAACTTACTTTAAGAATGATTTTTTTTAATTTATAGCGATCAACACCAACACAAATGTCCATTTTGATCTCCGACGTTGTTTAAAATACATCTGACGTCGCAATTTTAATTGTGACGTCAATCATGTGCAGCCCATGTTTTATTTGAATTAGGACATATCTGTTTCCAAAGCGAAAGAAGAACATCATATTAGAATTATTCTTTAAGGTTATCAATTTAACACGGTTGTAAAATATTTTTAAATATTGTTTTTATAGGTACCAATATCGATTTTGTTTTTGAAAAATTAAAACATAACTAAATATATATTGCTATACAGACATATGTCATTGCACTAAATCCTGTGGATGTGTACTTATTGATACTTTAGTCTGGGAAAACATGCAAGTCTGTTTACCTATACCTGAAAGGAAAATCTAAGGACAAGAAAACAGAAATTCTGACTGGCTTCTTGTTATGTCATACCAAGGCTCATTTTAGCTTTTTACAGATTTTACAGCATGTGATACCTCAGTAGTATAAAGGATTGATTTATACATCTTCTTTACAATCAGAATAAAACAAGTATTTATTATAGACCACTGCCTGCAACAGAAGCATTTACACATCTTATTTTGAATCAGTATCAAACAAGTTCTTGCAATAGACCATCGTTTAGTTCATCTTATTTTGAATTACAGATTACAGAAGTATTTACGCATCTTATTTACAATCAAAATAAACTAGTACTTATGATAGACCATTGCCTTTTACAGAAGTATTTACGCATCTTATTTACAATCAGAATAAACAAGTACTTATGATAGACCATTGCCTACGACAGAAGTATTTATGCATCTCATTTACAATCAGAATAAACAAGTACTTATGATAGACCATTGCCTACGAAAAAACATTTACGCATCTTATTTACAATCAGAATAAACAAATACTTATGAAAGACCATTGCCTATTACAGAAGTATTTACACATCTTATTTACTATCAGAATAAACAATAACTTATGATAGACCATTGCCTATTACAGAAGTATGTACGCATCTTATTTACAATCAGAATAAACAAGTATTTATGATAGACCATTGCCTTTTACAGAAGTATTTCAGCATCTTATTTACAATCAGAATAAACAAGTACTTGTGATAGACCATTGCCTACGACAAAACATTGACCCATCTTATTTGGAATAAGAATCAAACAAGTTCTTGTGATAGACCATTGTCTAGTTCATCTTATTTTAAATCAAACAAGTTCTTGTGATAGACCATTGTCTAGTTCATCTTATTTTGAATCAGAATCAAACAAGTTCTTGTGATAGACCATTGTCTAGTTCATCTTATTTTCAATCAGAATCAAACAAGTTCTTATGAAAGACCATTGTTTTCTTCAGAAGCAGCTATTTATCTTTTTAGTTTTGAGCAGAATATAAGACTCCATCACTAGCTGCAGTTTTAATTAGGGCCCCGCCGAATGGCGGCTGTCCTTAGTGATCAGTCTGTCAACTGTCCGTCCGTCCGTAACAAATGGTGTCCGCTCTATATCTAGAGAACCGTTATGATTTCAAAGTTTATACTTGACATGGATATTAACCAACACCAGAGGGTGTGTCATAATGTATGTTCAACTTCCTAGGTCAAAGGTCAAGGTCAAAAACTTTGGTTTTAGTTGACAACCCCATGTCCTATGGTAAAGATCGTGTCCGCTCTATATCTTGAGAACCGTTATGATTTCAAAGTTTATACTTGATATGTATATTAACCAACACCAGAGGGTGTGTCATAATGTATGTACAACTTCCTAGGTCAAAGGTCAAGGTCAAAAACTTTGGTTTCATTTGACAACCCCATGTCCTATGGTAAAGATCGTGTCCGCTCTATATCTTGAGAACCGTTATGATTTCAAAGTTTATACTTGATATGTATATAAACCAACACCAGAGGGTGTGTCATAATTTATGTACAACTTCCTAGGTCAAAGGTCAAGGTCAAAAACTTTGGTTTCATTTGACAACCCCATGTCCAATGATAAAGATACAAATTTTTTACCACACATTATTCACAGCTGGGCCCACAGAGATGGCTCCCATCTCAATGATATCTAGTTGTATCTATGTATGTTGATTTCACTTTTACTGTAGAAAATTAACACAATTTATAAATATTGTTTTAAAGAAAAGTAAAACTCTGCAAAAAGCATAAGCAAATATAATTTTTTTTTCAAGAACAGGACTTGAAAGTGTTAACATATTTGTTATTAGTCTTAAGCACTGTGCAAACTTTGATAGTATAAATTTTCCTTACGTCTATAATTTTTATGTCCTGGGGTACGTATCTAGTCAATGAAACTTGGCACACATCATATATCTAAAACCATTCAATCTCCTATATATAATATTGTGCTAATATATAATATTTGTGTACACAAAATCTGAGACCATATTTGAATTGAAAAGTCTACGCTATCACGATCATGCCCCCTGCAGACCATAATTGTAATTTACTTTAGGATTTAAAACACAGAATTGATCTCTTTTAAAAGGGCACTATCCTTGTACAATTTCAGTATAAAGTATCTAGAGTAAAGCATGAAAGGTAGTAAAATAATATTTTTTGCAAGATGACATTGCAGATTATCTAGTTTTATTTGTCAGAATGGTATGACAAGAGAAAATTTAAGATTTATACCCAATGACAGATTATAAGTTTTATAGTATCTCTTCTCAAAAAGAACTTTTTCTTTTAAAAGTTAAATCCACATAAAATCTACCTGTCATATTTTTTTAAAAGACTTGGTCTCCTCAGTGTTGAGTAAAATGGTCTTATTCAGCAAATTGATATTTATGAATAAAGAACGTTTATTGTTATGTTAGGTCAAGTTACAATTAATTTTATTAGGTTTAAATGATTTCTTAAAAATCAATTGAAAAAGATAGAACAGAGTTTGTTTGTGGTGTAATTATTTGTTTATCATCTCCTTTGCAGGGGGTATTATATAACAAACAAAACTATCATAATTTTCCACATAATATTCTGGATTCTCCTGGTTGACTTACTTGTCTTTATGCTAAATGGTCTCCAACTTTTCATCTTTAAGTTTCCTGTAACATTAAAAGACAACTTATGTAAGATTAATAATCATCATACATAACGGAATAACCTTTAGCATTTGTTGTAAGAAATACTCTGATAGTGGTGATATCAGTATTCCAATAATGTTCTCTGGATTGGGTATTTTTATGGCCCCGCTGACTTGGGTCAGGGCCATAAAGATTTATCCGTCATTCCACAAAGAACAGTTATACAGACATTTTTCCTAAACGCCTTCACATATTGTGCTGATTTTTATGCCCCACATAGGAGCATTATGTTTTTCGGTCTGTGCGTCAGTTTGTCTGTTCATCCGTCCGTCTGTTAGTCTGTCCGTGTGTTAGTCTGTCTATCTGTTAGTCTGTCTGTCTCTTAGTCTGTCCCGCTTCAGGTTAAAGTTTTTGGTCATGGTAGTTTTTGATGAAGTTGAAGTCCAATCAACTTGAAACTTAGTACACATGTTCCCTATGATATGATCTTTCTAATTTTAATGCCAAATTAGAGTTTTGACCCCAATTTCACGGTCCACTGAACATAGAAAATGATAGTTCAAGTGGGGCATCCATGTACTAAGGACACATTCTTGTTGGTATGTGAGTCAACTATGATGAGTTCCAATCGAGTTTACGTTTGGTTCTGCTCCGCTGTTTTTTACTAAAATCATGGGCTTTGGACTTTGAAATTTTCTTAAAAGTAATAGTTATAAAGACTTTTTTCTAAACGCCTTCACATATTGAGCTGATTTTTTGTATGCGATTCTACTATGATGAGTTACAAATCTATTTTACATTTGATTCCCCTCTGCTGACTTTTGCTAAAATTGCATGCTTTGGACTTAACAAAATTTCATAAATAGTTAAACAAATTTTTTTCTAAATGCCTTCACATGTTGAGCTGATTTTAGTATGTGAGTGAACTATGATGAGTTACAAATCGAGTTTACGTTTGGTTCCCCTCTGCTGATTTTTGACGAAATTACGGGCTTTGGACTTTGAAAATTTTCACTCCTAAAAATGGCTTCAAGCTTTTTATCGAGCAGGGCCATTCGTGACGTGTCGTTCCATCACATCTAGTTTTTAATGTCATATAAACACTTCAGTGACAAAAAGGAAACCTCCAGTAAAGGTGATGAATGAGTAAAAAGAAGGAAATTCACCTTTACTATATTGTTTAGTGTCTGACAAATAGAACAGAAGTAGAGTTTGGAAGGTGTGCATGATGATGGAGTCCATTTGGATGGTGTTAAATGGCTGATAGTAATTCATATATATATGTGTCCACTGTACTATGCAAGTGAAACAGAAATATATTACATCCTATCTTGCAATATTTAATTGTATCATAGCTTGTAATATATTACATATGATTGTATGTTATCTTGCTCCTTGATTTGCTGGACAGTAAACAACACATAAATTCGCCTTAAAGTTGTCTTTCATTTAAAAGTACATGTAGTTTTTGGAAATTGGCCAATTTAATGAAATTTCAGATATTTGTGTATACAAAAAGTTTGCCAATTTCAGGCACTAAATCATTGGTTACAAATTCTTATGTCACATTGCTCCTTTTATCACTTTCTCAGTTCATTCATTTGAAAACAAATTATGTAACTTTCCATGTCAAACCTGTTTAATTAATGACCGACAACTGTAATGAATAAGTTGATTTTCAAGTCAATAAATTTGAAGTCTTTGTGAAACTCCTCAAGTATATGTAAGGAAAGTCTTTGAAGAGACAAATATTTAGATTTAACACTTTCCTTACAGGGACAAAATGATAATTAACCGTCCATGTTTGTTCACTGCAGAATTCAGTGTTGTGTAAGATTATTTTATCATAAGTACACAGAATTAAACAATTTGAAATACAATTATCGGTTTCCATTGTCTGTATATATAGATGTCTGCTTCTAAGTTCATTATAACTAACTTTAGTTAAGGACTACTCCTTGCTTTTGTTCATGTTAAATTTATCCCCTGCACTTATGGGCCTAATTCAACCACACAAACTTTAGTGACCTGATCCAACCACACAAACTTTAGTGAACTGATTCAACCACAGAAACTTTAGTGGCCTGATTCAACCACACAAACTTTAGTGGCCTGATCCAACCATACAAACTTTAGTTGCCTGAAACCAACCACACAAACTTTAATGACCTGATCCAACCACACAGACTTTAATGACCTGATCCAACCACACAGAATTTAATGACCTGATCCAAACTCACAAACTTTAGTGGCCTGATCCATCCACACAGACTTTAGTAGCCTGATTCAACCACACAAACTTTGGTGGCCTAATCTAACCACACAAACGTTAGTGGACTGATACATCCACACAAACTTTATTGGCCTGATCCAACCACACACACCTTAGTGGCCTGATCCAACCACACAAACTTTAGTGCCTGATCCAACCACACTAACTTTAGTGGCCTGATCCATCCACACAGACTTTAGTGGCCTGATCCATCAACACAGACTTTAATGACCTGATCCAACCACACAGACTTTAATGACCTGATCCAAACACACAAACTTTAGTGGCCTGATCAATCCACACAGACTTTAGTGGCCTGATCCAACCACACAAACTTTAGTGGCCTGAACCAACCACACAAACTTTAGTGGCCTGATCAATCCACACAGACTTCAGTGTCCTGATCCAACCACACAAACTTTAATGACCTGATCCAACCACACAAACTTTAGTGGCCTGAACCAACCACACAAACTTTAATGACCTGATCCAACCACACAAACTTTGGTGGCCTGATCTAACCACACAAACTTTAGTGGCATGAACCAACCACACAAACTTAAATGACCTGATCCAACCACACAAATTTTAATGACCTGATCCAACCAAACAAACTTTAGTGGCCTGATCCAACCACACAAACTTTATTAAGTGCAGGGCTTAATTGGCAATAACTATGAGCAAAACAAAATTTATACTACAGCTGTGTGACAGAATATAGATTCTATGACTGCATTAAGTGTGATACAATATTTCTCTACTTGAGACAGTTGAATATTTAAATTTGAAATGAGAGTCTTGCCTAGCTTTTTAGATATTTAAAATTTTATCTGTTCAGAGTGGAGACATATTGTATTGCACAAGAATCAGTAGTTGAATATGTTTCTCCAAAAATTTTAAGCAGATATGTAGAAAAACTTCGTTAATCTGCAAAAAGATGTGTTCTTCATATGTGATGTCATCGGGCATCGTCGCCTTTTTTTAAAGACATCACAATAGTATCTTCAGAGGACAGCAAGAAAATTTGACATCATAAATGAATTTTGACCAATGAAGAACTAAGATCCACACTTTGATAATGAAAAAAATAATCAACCAGTCAGGAAAGGTATAACTCAGATAAGAATAAGAGAAAAGTTTTTACACTGTCATTGAACATTCTGATATGTCATGTAAAATAAAGTATGGTTCAGTAAAGGGTGACCAATCTGTACAGTACAAAAATAATACTATCAGTGTACTGAGAACTATATTTACTTATATTTTACAGGGTATTATTGATTTCAAAGAATCAGATGATTTCAAAGTCTTGTTAAATGTAACAGCGCCATCTATAGAAGAAGCTTATGCTGTCACAGCAGATGTTACAGAGAGCAAAGGGAGGTTACTCATACAAGTGGTAAGTTGAAAAATTTTCTTAGCATCAAACACTATATTTTTTTAATTCTAAGTATCATATGAACCTGAATAATTAAGTCTTACTTTTGAAAAATGTTGCATAAGACAAAATGTAACTATCTTTATCTGACAGCAGCAATAGGAAAAACATTTTTTTATAGAGACTGAAGAGCTGAACGATTCATATATTTTATAGTTATTATAGATTTCGATGGTCATAAATTTTCATATTACTTTTCCATTGTTCTAATTGACTTCAATTTCGTGGTTAAATAAGTAAATGGTCAACTATTTTAAGTCTATAGCATCTTTCTTACCGGGCGCACCTTCTGTATGTGATTTGATCAGTTTCAAATGTTAAGTTTTTATGATAAACAAGAAAACCAATAGCCTAATTTATGACAAAGCAATAAAAGAAAAACAAATATGACAGACAGCAACTAACACCAACCACTGAACAATTTTACGCTTAATAGAGATGTCAGGATTGAGACAGGAACAGAACCAAGGGAAAAATAGAAAAGTAGTGCTATGTTGCTTATACAATTGATATGTGTCTTAGTTAAATGATTTAATTGTTTTTCAGTACAAAAATGAATAATGATCTTATTGTATTTCAGTATGAAAATAAATTATCTTCATCACTAATAACGTTACCATGGATATTTATAATAATAACCATGGCGACATGTGTTGTCATCATCTTGGCCTCTGCTTATGCTCTCTGGTGGTATTGTTCTAAGAAGTATCTGGATCTTCAGCGAGACTACTATAGTCATGGGAATGTGATGTTCCGTTCCAGAAACAGTGAATGTCTGTCATCAGGAGCAGGAGAGTTGCTGATACAATCTGACCATGGACGAGATAGTATGATAGATGATGGCAAAGATTTACCAGATCTTCCAGAGGAAGATGAAGATGAAAATGGAATGGTTTGTAGTTTATTGCTTAAAGTAGTAAAATGATAAAACATAAGAATAAAAGGAGATGTATGGTTTACATAAATTGAAAAACAACCAAACAACAATATATAAGACCCCTCAAGGTCAAAATAAAATCTTCATCAACAGATAAGATACAGTAGTCAATATCTTAATTGGTATCAAAAAAGTAAATATCAAAATTTTCTTCTGCTTGCTTTTTTGTAGAGGGCCTCGTACGATATCTCAATCCAATACTGTGGATTCATTTTTATTCGTGGTATACCAATTTTCGTGGGTTTCGTGGGTCACAGCGAACCACGAAATTAAGAATTCAACGAAGAATAATCCCGAGAAATGTGTATGGAGTCGGATGTTTATTTCCGGTTATGTTATGCAGTTCTAGTATAGTGTTGACTAGCGATAAACATTGTAACATAACACGTGTTTTTATTGAAAGAAGATACAAGTATTTTGATTAAATTAATAATAAATATATCGAATATCAGTGATGATTTACTTTTTAAAATTGATTAAAACTGTTCATGGAAAATAACTGTAAGTTGTTAATTACCGTGTCATAGTTTGGTTTACTGGTGATTAAAAATCAATAGGATTAAGTACGGGGATAATGCCCGTAGGTAATATTGTTTATGACAGGGACATTTATTTTCACACCTTTTACTTATATGACCGTTTATTATATCGTGATTAGGGAAATGAGCTTTCAATCATAGAGTTTTGAATGCCTTATAAAATTCCGACAAGAATTTATAAATTGTAAAACAAACAAATGATTAGTTGTCTCTGTCCATTATCGTAATAGAAGTTTTCAATGAACACTTTAACCTAGAATGACCAAGCGAGGATTTTGACAATTCAAAACTTTTTCAATGATTTCCTTCTTTTTTGTTTGTTTTATTATTGATCAAACTAAGGAGGTTATATGATCTCCTAAATCAAAAAGAAATCCACGAATTACGAATCTGAATTTATTTTTTTTTGTGATCAGCGATCCACGAATTTATGTATACCACGAAACGTCTTTTTTTCTCTATCCACGAAAATTGATACCCACGAAAATAAATGAATCCACAGTAATTGGCAAGTTATAAGCATTAAAAGAAAGAACTGTATGGTGAAAAATCTAAAGCATGGGCAACAAAAACACAGAATATTATTCATAGATTTAAAGCTTTGTAAAAATAGATTTTTATCACACTAAGAAGGCTGTACATGTTAAGAAAATGAATTATGTTGATATAACTACACAACATTGGTTCTTTTAAAGATGTTAACAAGAGTTGTCTCCCATTTAATGTAAAAACAAAGTTTGCTGTAGTTAAGACAAACTATTTACCTGTTTAAAAGTTAAAAGTTTCAAAATTGCAATTATGATTACCTGTTGAAATGTTTCAAAATTGCTTTTTTTAGATAAGATACAATACTAGATAAAATAAGTGTTCACATGGCATGTGTAGCTTTTTTATATGTTTTTATACACTCATTATATAGTTTAAATAAATATTTAACTTTTATATATAATAGCCAATCAGAAGACAGAAAAAAAAGCAAGTTCATAATGATGACAGTGATGAGGACAATGAAAAGGTTGATGATAAGCTGACAATAAAAAGGCGCTATCAACCTCCATCAAAAAGACTGTACAGAGAACAACACATGAGACGTCATGGGAGACGGAAACGTCATCCTTCACTTAATGATCCCCCATCTTATGATGCAGTTATGGAATACCCAGGGGGATCTAGTGATGAGTCTGATGGGGAAGAAACTGGTAAAAAAAAGACATATATTACTAGTGTACAAAGTATGGAGGAGAAAGGAAAGAAAAATAAACCATTTGTTGAAAGTAGTCGTAGTTTTGGTGAACAAACTTCCTATCAGAGTAGAGACCTGTATTCATATAATCCATTAGCCCTTCAGACATTGCCTGTGGCTCATTCTGATACCGAACTCAATGTTCGTAGTCCAAGATACATAGCTCATAATATTCCACCGAGAGGATTTGTAAATCCCATGCATGATGACTATCATGCAAATAGAGATCGAAAAGTTGAAAAAATATTGAACAGTAAAGAATCATTGGTACAGGTTGAAAGGTCAAAATCACCTATAGCAAGAGATGAAATGAAAAGGACAGCACCTATTCCCAGAGAAGAAATAGTGAGGACACCGGTCCACGTTGAACGATCAGCCTCATTCCGATCAAATCATTCTAGGTCTTCCATAAGGCAGGAAAGACCTAAATCTCCAAATACCAATGAAAAAACAAAAACACCCACTAAATATGAACAGTCTGTTACACAAAGCCAACCTGAACGAACAAGTACACCCAATCATTATGAAAGGGGAAGGTCACCTATTTATGTAGAAAGAGGAAAGTCCCCATCATATATTTATGCCAAGGCTAAGAAACCTCCACCAATTAAACTTCCAACAGAAGTGAATATCAGTGAACAGAACAATTTGGGTGATTCCTCAGGGTATATAGAACTGAAAGCAACAACAGGACCACCCATTGAGAAACTAACACCTGTTGACCAATTAGATGCCGTTCAGGGTAATCCAATGGACATCCCTCTCACATCCTTTACTGGATCCCTGAAGAAGAAACGACATAAAAGTAAACCAGAATCAGGTATAAGATTTAGATATAAGATGTGTGACCATCAATAAGACATCAACCCAACAACAATAATAAAACATCTAGAGGGTGACTTACAGTTTTCAACAATAAACAGGTGTCCATACGATACGGCTAGCTCTAAATAGCCTTAAACAGTTGTAAATAAATAAAATAGAAACTTGCAAAGAATTGCAAGAAAAAATAATACTCCAAATAACAAAAAAGCATGAAGAAATGACATACATTGTAAGACATATCTATTGATTGTCCACTATTGTCTCAGATGCATGCAGATCTTGTAATTTCAGACATTTATAGAAGTTATGGATTAATCAATTTGGCAATAAAGAATAAAAACCTTTCTTTATTGAACATATTGATTCTATGATAATATTCATTCTTTTTACCTGCTTCGCTGAAGGTGAAAGCAGGTCATTTTGTACAAGGAAAATGTTCGTCAAACTTTACTTAGCTCCAATTGAAGTGAATGATTTTAATATTTGGTCTAGGAATGATAAGTAAGCTCTGCTCCAATAAACATGTTACCTCAATCAATTACAATTTACATGCAGCGACGCAGGTCCAGACCCATTATTGGTCTTGTTAATTTTGAAAAAAATGCTGTATTAACAAAAGAATCTAAATTTCCTCGGTGAATGACTGGAAGCAAGCCAGATGCAATAGAAAAATTAGACAAAAAACAAAAGACAAAACTATAAAATGATAAAAAGATATGTAAAAAGTTCAGGCAAATATTCTTCTGCAGATGTTTATTACCTTAGTTTTAAAATGATTTGTGGAAATAAAAAACCTGTTGTTACATGTAAATTTTGGCTAATTTCTTTGTAAATACAAATTCTTATAAACACAATTTATAATAATGTGTGCATAGGCATACTGGGAAATGATTAAGGAAAACAAGGTTTATAGTGTAGAGACCTAATATATGTTTATATTCAGGTTTTAGGTCTTTGAAATTTTATTTTTCATAGTTAGAAAATACAAGAGTTTGACTGAACTTTGATAAAATATAAATTTATGAATATTAATAATCAAAATACGATAGATTTCCCTGACTTTTAACAAACAAAGGAAGACTTCAACAAATCAGGATAAGTGAGTCTGAGACTATATTAAACAAAACAAAAACCAAGAAGTCTGTGCTTAATTTATGGGTCTCAGATTTAAGTGGGTTTGATGTATAGTAACCTCTTGAATAAGGGACATTGGATATATGCTCTTGATAAAATCACACTAATTATTTTGTATCTTATCAAAGGTTTATATGTCTTTACTTAAAGGCAATGTTTCTACCAATAAGCCTACTCTGTCATGAAAAAGTGGCTATTAACCACCCAATAATGAATTTATACTTTATTTTCAGGTTCACTGCAGAGAACAGTTTTGGAAGGCTACAATTACAATAATACTTTACCACTTTCTCCCAAGGCTGAATTGAATATAACAGGAACCTCTACGATTAACTCTCAGAGATTTAGTGTGCTAAGTGACAATTCTATATCTCTGTATAGTAGTGGAGAAATGTTCAGTCCTACTAGTCCCTACCAAGAAAACCTAGACGATGATGCTTTTGATTTTGATGTGGAAATTCCTCCTTTGAGGGAGCACGATCTTGATGGTCTGTCAGAAGCTAGTCTTCCACTGCCTAGTCCCCCACCCTATGCTAAGATGCCACCAGGGTATAGTCCTCGGACTTTATTACCATCACCCAAAGTGAGGCCACCACCACTTAGTGCATTAAGTGGACTTAGTATACCTGTAGATGACGATATGTTGAGTAAGTTTGGTGGGAAAAATCTTTCATGCTTTTTACAGTAAAATTTGAGAATTGTGGGTGCATGTATAATATGGCATGTAGAAAAAACTTAAAGGAAAATCCTGTACTTTTTTAAGTGATACACTTAAGAGGCACTGATTTAAAGTTATACACCTCAAATTTAACAAAAAAGTTGAATATGTATTAATACTTGAATGGCTAAGGTTTACTTTAAAACACATCTACATAGACTTTCTTTTAAAAGAAAATCTTTTATTTTATCCAAATCTTCAAAAAAGTACTGCTATTAAATTATTAACTTCCCATACTCTAATTGGATGGTAACTTTTCCATATGCAGTGACCATAACCATGACATCTCTCATTAGAAATTCCGCAACCACACAGCGTTATTGCAAAGGGAAAAACTTAATGAAAGATATTTAAGGTAAACAAATGTGGAAAGAAGATAACAATAGATTGATTTCTAAAAGAAAAAATTTAATGCACCAAATCATTTCAGTTAAAAAAATTGTTATGACAAAGTTGAGTTAACTAATTGGAATGCATGGACAATATAAAAAAAGACAAATAAACATAGCTCTATCATTTCACTTATTTTTTATGTGCTCCATGATTCTGTGTTGATTGCTTATCAAAGTCACAATTTGTTTACTTTAGCACAAAAATCCAAAAGTTAATGAGGGCCAAAGTTTTTGCTCAACAAGCAATGAATGAAATATTTTTGTCAAATATATGTTATTGCTTCATAACGAATATAAAAAAAAATGTAGAATGAGGACTTAGTTGAGTATAGATGCATGCATTGGTTCAGCAATTTCCTTAACATTATGATCACCAGAAACTTATTTCATAACTAAGATCTGAAGAAAAAACAATGATTTAGAATGTATTGATTTTGATTTAACACTTCTTTCATTAACAGATTGGTTTTCTTTATACTGTTCTAAGTAATTGTGTAATTTTATCTTTAGGTGGTACATACATTGGTTTGACGATCTCTCCAACCAACACCATGGATCGTATCTTTCAGTTTCCATCACCTCACCGTGATTCTGGTATTTCCTCAGAACAAAGTCTTCCTCTGTCCCAGGGGGATGAGTCACCATTCTCACCAGCTAAAGCTGTCCATCCTGCACAAAGAAAGTTACCTCCGCCCCCTCCTAGAATGTACTGTCCTCCACACAGATTTTCCTGGGACCGTGATGGAGAGTCCCCTGAACAGGGAGATTATGCAAAATTAAAATCCAAAGAGGAGAATTCAACTAAGGAGAATGAAGAGTTAAAGACTACACCTAGTTCAAGAGGGGTTGGTGGAGTTAGAAAAAAACCCATACTTAAACCTAAACAGTAAGTCTAACTATAGTAATGTTGGTATCAGTTAAAATGTGAACAGTTTAAAAAAATTTGCTTTTGAGACCAAAAATAACCAAAACTTACATTTAAACAGTGTTTCCATTTCCATGGTAACATTTTGAACCAAACCAAGTTACAGGGTTCAATAAATGAAAAAAAAAGTTAAAACTTAAATTCAAACAGAATACTCACTTTTATTTTACAGATTCGTATTGTGATATTTTGTATGTATTGATTTTTGTAATATATTTTACTCTCATCAACAAAACGTATGTTTAAAATTGAAAACCATCAATTATATATCAGTCTTAAATATGTTTAATACAATTTTTTATAACACCTACATGAGAAAACTAAGATGTGTACATTTTACTTCACAGTTACCGGTATATAATTTTAAATGTCTGAATGGTTACAATTATTTATTGGTGAATTGATTTGAATGTCTTTTGGTAACCTGCTTATTTGAAGGTCAACTTTCAATACCAAACTGGATCATAGTATTTGCTTCTTTTCCCGTAAGCAAGTAACATTAAGAAGTAACAGCAAACACTGGTCTCATATTCTGAAAAAAATATCCAGGTAGTATCACATGTCTTCCTGCTAACAGTTACCTTGTGTCCTAGCACTTTAATCAAATCTGACTCAGATATCTCGTTATAAACATGTCAACCTGAATATGCATGCAATATTTGCCACTGGATGTTAATCAGTAATTTAGTACTTCATCAATTTACTGGTGAGAGATTTACCCAGACATATGATACCTGAAGATAATTATTATTTGATTTTGAATTATTCTTTATTTCAGGTTACACTTGGCAGTGATATGTTCTCTCAGTATTCTGAGCCTTGCTACAACAGTTTATAGTGCTTTCCCGTCAACACAGACCCAGGTTCACATAACCGTGTATGCTCCTAAGAACTTTCTTCAACAGGATATTGAAGTATATTTCAATCAAGATAGACCTGGCGATGTATTAGATCAGCAGTATGCTTTTGTACAGTCCTATGGTAGGTATATAACCCTCTCACATATCCCTGCCATTCAGGAGTGATTGACTCCTTGATTGATTAAAAATAGTGCTTAGTATTGCTTCTGTGCAATAACTTTGGAACATTTCAACCAATCCTTTTCTAATTTTGATTTGTTGTTTCTCAAAACAAAACAGAGGTCAGATTTCATTTTGACAATTTTCACTTATTGTCCTTGATTGATTGAAAATGGTACTTTATATCTTTTCCATGTGTGACTTGAGAACCATTCAACTAAATCTTTTCAGAGGATGAGGTATGCTAAGGCCACTTTTTTGGCCCCTTTAATTTAAAAATCAAGAAGTATTATCAATCAAACAAATAAAATCCTTCAGATGTTCCTAAAACACTATTGTATTGGACATCAGTATTTGTATATTTGAATTTTGCCTTACATATTAATATCATGGCTTCAAACTTCTTACATTTAGCGCAAAACAGTAAAAGCTTCCAAAATAGCCTATTTTTGAGATCTTGTCATTAATATTTAAATACTGTAAGTTCAGAAATTATTGTGTGCATTTATTATTCCAATTTCTGAAGAATGGGCAAAAATGCGAGATTATTGCGATTTCAGGAAAATCTATACAGATATATGTATCAGATATTTAATAGAATGCGAGTTCTTATTATTGCGATAATCACCAAGTCGCGTTATTCGCATTGATAAAAACCTCACAATAATATCTGAATTTATTGTATGAGCAACTCATTTTACCATAAAGATATTTTGCTACTAAATGTATTATTTAAAGATTTTAATGTGTGCAAAATATGTTTTCGGGTCACATTGTTGTTCAAATCTATTTTGAATAAAACCCATGTGTAAAATGGTCAAATATGTAAATTTAGACATGTTTATGACGTAAAAGAGAAATCACAAGTGACAATTCTGCACTCAAAGTGTACAGATTATATTAACCTGTCCATTTATCGATAAAATTAACATAATTTTGAAAAGATCCAATAAGTTTACAATTTTTGCAATTTCAGGGACCAAATAATGGCTCTTATCATACTTCCATCTTTTCACATGTTATTTTTTGTGACAAAATTGAGATCAAGTTGGATTTGAGAATTTTCTATTTGCAGTTCAGGATTTAGGATTGATTCATTGCAAAATGTTGCTTTTATAATGTCTTGTTTGAGGGATACTGTGAAAATGCTTTAACTTATCTTTATTAAAATTCAATATGCCATTTCTCATGAATTACAGTTATACCCCTGTGCAGTTTTCTTGAATAACCAAAACGTGTTACTACCAGCAAAGTTTTAGCTTGAATCCAGTAAAATAGTGTGTGAACTAAAGTTTTATATGTCTTTGTTTGGTAGCAATAGATCATAGAATGGAATTAAGTAAAGCAGCAGTCAATTATAGCAAGTCTGGTTAGGTTATAACAAAAAAACATGAGAAATTCAAATATCATAAGTTATACCTAATCCAATCAAAATTGATCACATTTGATGTTACTAATCATGTTAAGTCATTTTTTAACTTAAACATTTAGTTTGTGTCAAATAACAGCCGTCAAACTGTTGAAAAAGGTATTTCAGCCTTTTTTTTGAAATAAAATTTAACATGCATACAGTTCAGACTAAACCTGAAGGTGCTTTATATTTTATATAAAGATTCTTTGTATTTTATCTAAAGTTATCCATGAGTTCTGTTGCTTATTTTCTTTCAGATATGGTTGATCCTTATTTGTTGAAGTTAAATTCTACTCTTTGTGATGCAACTCAGTGTAAGCATGGCTGTGATGAAAATAATGGCCGCTGTATTTGTAAGAAAGGATATAGACTGGATAGTGCTGGAGTTTGTCAAGGTAAATATTGTGTATGACTGTTAAGAAAATAATGGCCGCTATGTTTGTCAGAAAGGATATAGACTAGATAGTGGTGGGGTTTGTCAAGGTAAATATTGTGTTCACTCTCAATGTGTGTTTGACTTTGAAGAAAATAATGGCCGCTGTGTTTGTAGGAAAGCATATAGACTAGATAGTGGTAGGGTTTGTCAAGGTAAATACACTCTTGATGTGTGTTTGACTGTTAAGAAAGATACACTGAAGTTATGTTTGATAATAGGAATATAGACATGATAGTAAGTGCATTTGTATTTGTATTGTGATGAGGTTAGTGGACTGTATACAACTTGGAGTTCAATTTATATTTATTTTAAAAATGAACATCCTGCACCCATTTAAAATGTCAGTGACTATTTTTGTGATGTTTTCAGATGTAAATGAATGTAGATCTGTTCACCACAGATGTCATGAGAATGCTGACTGTATGGATAAGGAGGGGACCTACCAATGTCACTGTACAGGCAGATATTACGGAGATGGCACAACTTGTTATGGTAGGTAACTGATTCTTCCATCAGCTTTATTGATAATTTGATGTTGATAAGGAGGGTACCTACCAATGTCACTGTACTTAGGATGATTTTTTGAAGTTCACCTGTCCAGTTTGAATGATTTATATTTTAAAAGTATCTGAAAGATCTATATTAAGTCTATATAAGTATCTGAATGATCTATATTAAGTATAATTTTATTTACAGAAATTGAGTGAATCATATAATGTCTTGAGAGAAGTCAAATGTTAATAAATCAATGGCAACATTTCACACAATTTCTTAAAGATTTTCTGTCTTTTAGCATGTGATGCCCCATGTAGAGAAGGAACCTATCAAGACTTACCATGCGGGAAAAATCAGAAGAAAATCTGTTTAAGTAAGTTTTCCTACAGGGATTAGGTGGGAGACTGCTTCTATTGTCACTTTGACTTTAACTCTACGTTCCGCTATATAGATGATGTTCTCTCACTAAATAATACAAAATTTGGTGACTATGTTGAACGAATCTATCCCATCAAACTAGAGATAAAGGATACTACAGATACAGTTAAGTCTGCCTCATATCTTGACTTACATCTAGAAATTGACAATGAGGGTTGGTTGAAAACAAAACTTTACGACAAAAGAGATGATTTCAGCTTCCCAATTGTGAACTTTCCATTTCTATGTAGCAATATTCCAGCAGCGCCTGCATACGGAGTATATATCTCCCAATTGATACGATATTCCCGGGCTTGTGTTTCCTATCATGATTTCCTTGATAGAGGATTGCTGCTCACAAGGAAGCTATTAAGCCAAGAGTTCCAAATGGTGAAGTTGAAATCATCCCTTCGTAAATTTTACGGACGCCATCACGAGTTGGTTGACTGTTATGGAATAACAGTTTCACAGATGATATCGGATATGTTCCTTATGTCGTAACTACAATACCCTTCCCTTTTCACGAATGTGACTTACCGAATTAGACTAATTACCGGATTTGTAATAACATAATCAACACGACGGTGCCACATGTGGAGCAGGATCTGCTTACCCTTCCGGAGCACCTGAGATCACCCCCAGTTTTTGGTGGGGTTCATGTTGCTTAGTCTGTAGTTTTCTATGTTGTGTCATCTGTACTATTATTTGTCTGTTTGTCTTTTTATTTTTGGCCATGGCGTTGTCAGTTTGTTTTCGATCTATGAGTTTGACTGTCCCTTTGGTATCTTTAGTCCCTCTTTTGAGGGGAATGGAGATTGGATACAGTGTGTGGTGCAGATTTAAAAAATGCTATTCTACAGTCTATTTATGTCCATCAAATCAATGTTTTGATGTATAATTAAAAACAATCAGTGTTGTTATTCATGACATATTAACTCAACAGAGAGCCCAAAATTAGTCTTGATTAACTATATAACAATCACTTTCTTACAGATTGTTTTTAAGACATTAGTTACTGGTGTGGTACTATGAGACCAAACATATTTGTAAGCAGCAAATGAGATTGCAAAATAGAATATTTTTCTTTTATCAGGTTGTAAAAAGGAATGTCCAAGAGGTACCTACATGTCCAGACAGTGTACATCTCTGGGGAATGCTGAATGTAAAGGTAATCTATTGATAGTACAGAATGAATGAATGAATGAATGAATCTTTATTTCCTCCATGTATATGAAGATATTGCATACAAAGAAACAAGTGATTATTTACACAATAAACAAAATATCATATATTTTGAGATAAATACACAACATACATAAACAAAGAACAAAAAAGTTTATCAATCAAGGTCTATTTAAAACTCAAAATTAAACCTGTTTTCAAATAATACGTCTGAATTTTTTATACATGGGGTAAACATGTTTGATATAACTGTTCAATCTATCTAAAATAATCACTACCAATTAATTTTTGATAAAAGTGCTGTCAGATTCCGCCTGAAAATCAATTCTTAAAACTTTACTTTAACTGAATATAGAAGCAGATGGTTACTGGTTAAAGTCCTATACAAACTTACAAACTGTGTAATGTATTCAAATCAATTTTCATGTGTTCTCAGAAAAGTTTAAGCATTATTCTGTGAAAAATATTTTCTAAAAGTTTTTATATCAAATTGTTTGCCTTAGATAAACATTACAAAGGATACAAAATATGTATTTCCAGATTGTACTAAGAAATGTACAGCAGCAGATTACGAATTCAAAAGATGTACTTATGTAGAAGATAGAGAATGTAGAGGTAGGTAGTTACCTATCACCCCTCAGACTAAAGTCCTTTAACCATTATGTTACATTAATAAATGGATAAATAAGAGTAGCAGATAGAAAAATTTATTGTATGTAATTACCTATCATCCCTCAGACTAAAGTCCTTTTACCATGATGATAATCATTACATTAATAAATGATTGTACCAGTGTAGCAGATTGAAAATGGTACTGTAGGTTATTACCTTTTACAGACTAAATTCTTTTAAAGACTTTTTATTTAGAAAAAAATAACATTCTAAATCATTTTATTGGGGTAAATATTGCATGAAATGCAAGCAAACCAATATTGTCACTGGATTGAAAACTATATTTTCCTGGCCTCATCTCTACCTCTGGGAGTGCAAACAACATAGTAAAGTGGACTGAGCTTTCCTTAGATCATATCCATGTAACTAGCAATAACTAATGATACATAGGATATATACTCAGATATTCAAATTTAAAAATGATGTATTTGTGTATTACCAACTTATAAAGAAAACTTTTTTATTGAAAATTACAGAAGTTGTACATGGTGTATGAATCTATCTGTTCTAAAAATAGACAACTACAATTATGGACCAACAAAAAGATAACACTTAATATTTCCCTCCAATGCTTAATACAATGCAATGTTAAGATTCAAGTTCACATTGCAAAATAAAGCAACCTTTACCCTCAGTGCTAACAAGCACTTTGATTATTAGAAGTTACAAGATGACGGATAATGGTAGGATATTTAGTTAAATATGATCTTTCTTCTTTGAGGTATGTAATGTTAATCCTACAAAAACAAAATCTTATTAAACTACTGAAATACTCCTTCACAAGAATCTTGAGGAAGAGCAATAATCATAACTTTACAGAGTAATTTCAAAACTGTAAAAAGGTGGTTTCTTCTACGAAATGTATTTATTGGTTACATAGAATACACTCACAACTAGGATGTATTCCATCAAATATGTAGTGACACACTAAACCTATATATGCATTTTTTTTTCATTAGAAAGAAGAGATTTAAGATTTCCATCAGTGAGCAGTAATATCATTGCAGAAAACATGAAGGATGTTAGTTTAGTTAATTCTGAGGAATTGAGTAGAACTAGAGGATTCCATATTGACAGAGGTAAGTCTGCCTGAGCAAGAGGGACGATAGTCTCATGATATAGAGGAATTAAGTAGAAGTGGAGCATTTCATATAGACAGAGGTAAGTCTGCCCGAGCAAGAGGGATGATAGTCTCATGATATAGAGGAATTAAGTGGAACTAGAGGATTTCTTATAGACAGAGGTAAGTCTGCCTGAGCAAGAGGGATGATATTCTCATGATATAGAGGAATTAAGTGGAACTAGAGGATTTTATATTGACAGATGTCAGAGGTTTGATAATCCCAAAATGTGGAGGAATGTAGTAGGAAAGTTGATTTCATATTGACAGAGCTAAGTCTACCTGAGCTGGAGGGATGATAGTCCCAAAATATATTATATGGTGTTTTCACATAAAAACAAAATAGTCAAAATATTTAAACATGGCAATGATTTTAAATGAACAATAACACATATTTATGATAAATAAAACAAGTGTTTATAATTTGGTAAAATTCATCAGTACCTGTGATATGGTATTACCTTGCCTACTTGGAATTTTAGTTTGAAACAAAGAATGCTCTATTTCAGGTTCAGGATTTTTTATCAAGGGAACTGTGACCTACTTTAAACCACATATTCTCCTGCAGCCAGTAGATCATAGTGTAAATAATGAACTAGATAGATTCAATGGCAGTCCTGAACTGGTAGATAAATACTGTCCTTATCCTGTTCCATCATACTACGAACTGGGCAAATTTGATTTACAGGTAAGTTGTTACAACATACCTCTCCAGTAATAGTCAATATAATGATTTATATAGATTCTGTTGTAGCCCAGAACTTCTAGGCACATACTGTCTTTATCTTATTTCATCATCCTGTGAACTGGGCAAATTTGATTTTCAGGAAAGAAAAGTTTGTGAAAAAGAATCTTTAATATTATGCTTGTTAATGATAAATTTGTATAACCCCTGCAGAGGACAGAGTTGCTGTGTGTTCGTACAGTGGTAATAAAGAAATAATTCTTTCATTCCATGCTCTATGCTCATTTTGATCTTGGGCGATGTTCAAAATTCAATTTATGTTGTTAATTTTATAGAAATGGTAGTAAGTAAGTAATGGGACTTTGACTGTATTTGTTTAGTATTGTAATAGTGTCACCTTGTGAACGCAATTAATCTTAAGATTATTTGACAGAAAGCTATCATAAAGGGTAGAATTATTTGCTATCATGTGTAGTTGACCATATTATGCCATCATTTAAGAATTGAATGCTTCTTTTTGTAACTTCATTGGGGTGTAAAAGCGTTGACCGAAGTACATTTTGTATGAAGTACGGAAGCGCTTCATTCTAAAAATGTGCGCACGGTTAACGCTTTTACAACCCTATGAAGTTACAAAAAGAAGCATTCAATACTTATAATTACATTTTTTAGCTAGGATCATGAAAACACGATTTTTATCAAGTTTTTATTTGATTTACCTGTGCACTTTATTGTGGGACCTCGTGTCATCATGAATGATAAATTTCATTGTGTAATGAAGTTGATTAAGGAATAACGCGAGATTGCGGTTAGCCAATCAGAATAATGTATTATAATGAAACATACATCTGATGTAATTATTTTGAATTGACCATTTTTATGTGTGTTAAATTTTCACAGAATCTGCAAAATATAATAGCATTGTGCATTTGTGCATTGAGAATATAGATTGGTACTGACAAATAATAGATAAACTTTTTTGAGCTCTGTTTTTATTTTTAAACTATATTTATTTAAATTAATTTTGTAGAATATTACATACAACAATAAGATGTATGGAGGTAAAACATTTATAGAGCCATGTGAAACATATATGAGACACGGAAACTTTCCTGATATGCAGCATGCATCCAGATTTATCTACTGTTCCCAGCCTGGACCTGTAACTAATATATTTGAACTGAGATCAGGATTTGGTAGCAGTACACCTTTCTGGATAGAAAAAGAGGAAAAGTGAGTATCAAAGTAATATTCAGTAAGAAAGAAATTAATATGTAATTTTTTTTTTTTTGTCTTTTTCCATTTCTATTATTGCTTTGCTGAAAATTATTTTAAGAATAGAATTACAAAACCATAACATTAAATGAAAAAATTGTCCAAAAAATTCATCAAACACTATACAACCAATGAAACTAGAAAAAAGGACAGACTATTGTGCATTTAATTACACATATAGTTAAATATGCTTCTCCCATTGGTGAGATTTTTTTTTACACTCAGCCTGGTGTTTGATAATAATTTAAATCACATTTTGTTAAATATTCGGTCTGAAGTTGAAGATCTTAAATTTAGATAACTTGAGTGGAGAAATTTTCTAACACAATCTCAATAGAATATGTTTCTATATTTATGCTGCTTGTAGCTACATGTGGGTCTCCTGTTATATTGTCCAATGGCAGTTAATTTGTAAATACCTTTAATCTTGAAATTGCCAGTTATCTTATTAACTGATATTGTTCTATTTTAGTTGTGTATCTAAGAATGCTGCTTGTCTAAACTGTACCAAGACATGTGCAAAAAAGATGAGGTTACAAGGGGGAGATTGTGGTGTAACAGACAAGGATAATGGGAGATCCCCTCGTTTGCCTCTTTGTATGTCATGTTGTGCTGATTCTAATTGTACAAACCTCTGTGGGACTTACCATGACTACCATTGTCAAACAGAACAGTGAGTTATCCCCCTTTAACAGTAATATGTTCCTAGTATTACCTCTCTGTGTTATTTTGTTCTGTCATTTCAGACCTCTGTGAAACCTAAAAATCCATTACATTAAAAGTCAGTAATAAAATATTCAATGAATCCACAAAAAATTGGTACCTAAGCATTTATTCTCCACTCCTAACTCCCTCAGGCAAAAATTACCTAAGATGGATTTGGCTATTATTTTTAAGTCGTTTTTGGTCATAAAGCTCTTCAACTGTTTCAGTTTTTATACATCTTTGGCTTTCAAATATATGACTTTGAGCGTTCCTGATGATGGTTAATCCAGAAAATTGCCCTGGATGCATGAAATTTATGTTTTATTATTCATACTTTGTCATCAAATATGAGATATAGTATTATCTCTTTTGAAAGTTCAATGAATTATAAGTGTAACATAAAGTGTAGTGAGTAATTTTTATTTATGTTTATATATAAACTATTTCGGGTTTTATCCTTCCATGCTTACAACTTTTATCATTAATATTTCAATGAATACTTGAAATGATAGGGGATAATGTATTAAACTTCAAAATAAATTCTTAATAAATCAATGCCCATGTATACCATTACTCTGTGGAAACTTGTAAAATTTCATTGGAACAAGTAACTGTCCTTACTTGGTACAAACACTTTTGAATGAACCAGGTTTTACAGCATACCAAACCTCTCTTTTTAATGGCAGTTACATGAATTACAATAAATAGGTGTATAATTTATTTTCAAGGATGATTACTTATGTTATATTTATTTATTATTTTGTAGATGTTTAGTAGGTGATCTTCTTGGATTCCAACTCAGACCTATTTATGATAATGCAAACAATGTGTATTGTCACATGGCCCCTGTAACCAATCAGACAGTAATGGAGTTGGTCTATAATGTCATTAACTACTATGAGACTCTTGTGTCAGAGACTTTGATTGTGAAAAGTGATGGAAGTTGGATTACAACTGGAAAAATGCATTATGGGTATGTACATAAACTTAGGATAAATGATTTATGGCTTTAATATTTTAATTACATTAATAAATTAGATGGATGAAGCTCTATAATTTTCATGGTACCTTTGAAAAACAATAATGTAAATATATTGATCGACATGTTTCGGTGCCTAGGGCACCGTCATCAGGATACAAATAATACATTGAACATACTTAAGTGTACAATCGGGTTGTCTTGTGACAACGTCATAGTATAGTAGTTGTTATGAAAGGGAAGTAATAGTGAAAGTATAAATAGAAAATGTATATAAATAGATTGTCAACATGAAAATGAAAGTAAATTAAAATCTCAAATGGTCACAATAAACACGACGTCACCATAACAGGCATAACAACCACAGAACAAAACATAAACGTCAGACTAAGAACGGAAGAAGCTCTTATACATAAATTTGGAAGCACCGAACCCTGGGGCCTTAACAGACGATATGGCTAATACGAAGATTACCAAAAGAAAAGAAACTACAGGAACTTTCACAAGACGATTTAATTGCAAAAAATGCCCGAAAACTTTCTGCAGTATTTCTACTTTACGAAGACACCATAAGGAACGCCACGAACCAGTCGCAACAATGTTTGAATGCAAACATTGTGTTGCAACCTTCACTAGAAAATCAAATGCCGTAACACACCTTAAATCAAAACACCCAGATAAAGCCAGAGAAGATTATAATAGCTTCCAACAAAATCCTCGTGAAATGGCCAAAGCAATAGAAAAATGGAGACCACCATTTGAAGCCGTACAGAAAAAAGAATGGAACGGGAAAACACCTACATTCAGGACAATACCAGCTAAATCACCGTATGAGTATCACCAATCATCCACCTCAAAACCGAAAAAACCCTCAACAAGTGATTTGGAACAAGACCTGTACCTGTCGGATTCCGACTCTTCTTTAAATAACACTCCGCAATACATAACAAACGATTACGGTTATGTCATGGACCTTACTCAGGAAGACTACATAGACCTGACAACAAGCAGCAGTGATGAAACCATATGTTTAGATGAGCTACCGGAAGAACTATGGGACAGACATGTGTTTGTACATTCTATTTATAACATTTTTAGCTGAGACAATAATAACACAGAGTTGATATACAAACAATTTTAATTTACTTTCATTTTCATGTTGACAATCTATTTATATACATTTTCTATTTATACTTTCACTATTACTTCCCTTTCATAACAACTACTATACTATGACGTTGTCACAAGACAACCCGATTGTACACTTAAGTATGTTCAATGTATTATTTGTATCCTGATGACGGTGCCCTAGGCACCGAAACATGTCGATCAATAAATTTTCTGCAGCAGTCCCTCCAGTGTTGTTGTTATAAGACTTTCTACATTATTGTGTTTCATCATAACGACCCTGCATACCCGAGGTATCCACTTCAGGGACTCTAACTCACTACAGACTCACCAGGCGTTGGTTCACTTTCGTTTGTAATTGTTTATTGTTTTATCGTGAACCCCTTGCATTCCTTTTGGAACCGCCGTTGCCAGCAGCGCTGACCTTCCCAGCCACCCGCAGCTATGCCTTTGAACGAAGGAAATAACGAAGATTTTGTTGAGGCACCATTGGAGCCTTCCAGAAGTGCCAGTACCATCCAGGCAAACAAAAGAAAAAGGATCGAACAAGAAGCCTTTCAAACAGGAATAAACCCGACCAGAATTCAAGAAAAGAATGTTTCACTTTTTAGAACTTACCGTAAATTAAATGTTAAATTGGTCCGTTGTGAACAGCATAAGGCTTACTTAACCCGATGTGAAAAAGGGATATGGTACCCAAGACACTTAAATCAAATATACAACCCCAAGTACCCGATACAACTCCCGAATTCCTTTTCGAATGGGAAGACGCACAACTAGAATTTGGCAGAACATTAGTGAAACTTTTAATTAAATATTGGAACAACCGATGCGAAATAATTTCATCTCAAATTGCAACTATGGAAATTAGATTAAAAGACAAAACAACTGACACTGAAATGGAACACATAACAAGTTTAATACAGAAAACAAAGCTATCCGTCGAAGACGAAATTAGCAAACGACCCGCGAATCCAGCTAAGCAACAATAAATCACCCAACCCCCGAAAATGCCGAGAACCAGAAAATTCATTAAACACAACATTTATAAAAAAATTAAGAATAAACCACAAAAGGATACATGTGCCGTAATAAATTTGAGCAAAAAACAATTAACATATGCCCAACACTCAGTGCTACAAAAAGGATTAAGTTTCTGTCCAACACCAGGCCCACTAAATGAGTTAGAACTTTTCAGAGATACACTAATTTTTAATAGAAGAATACGCCTGAAACACCATTTTCAAAAAAAGAACGATACCAGTGAAAGCACATATACTCCCAACCCGTTTAAATTACCTACAGGATGGACACCACCAGCGGGAAGAAATAAAGATTTGGATACATTTTTAAACCTTACTTCTGATGATATCTCACAAATTCCGAAAACAGGATTTATAAGAAAAAACCTCAACCGAAATCAATTTAGAGCCTTAAATGAATTAAAAAATGATCAGACCATTACACTTAAACCAGCAGACAAAGGAGGAGCAATCGTTATTATGGATACCATAGATTACATGCGAGAAGCAGACCGTCAACTTTCTAACACTACTTTTTACGAGGAAGTAAATAAAGATCTCAACCCCAAAATCGCCAAAGAAATAAAAGAATTCATTCTCGATATAAAACACAAACTACCCGAAACTCTACACGAATTCTTATTACAAAAACACTGGCGAACGCCACTATTTTACCTTCTCCCAAAAATTCACAAAACAGGAAATCCAGGTAGACCAATTATTTCACAAATAAACTCCCCTACTGCAAATATGTCAAAAGTTGTGGACCATTATCTAAAACCTTTCATCAAAGATATACCGTCGTATATTAAAGATACCACACATTTTCTACAAAAAATCGAATCGCTAGGCGATATACCACCCAACAGCCTTCTAGTAACGGCAGATGTAAGCTCACTGTATACAACCATTCCACACAGAGAAGGAATACTAGCAGCAAAAGAAATACTGAACAACAGACAAGAAAATTCACCAGCAACTTGGATACTTCTTAGATTTATGCACTTTATCTTAACCAAAAATTGTTTTAAATTCGGCAATAAATACTACATGCAAATTATGGGAACAAGCATGGGAACAATTATGGCTCCGGAATACGCCATTATATTTATGGACAAATTAGAGAGAGAATTCCTAAAAACACAAGTACTTAAACCATTAGTATGGTGGAGATATATAGACGACATATTTTTCATATGGCCACATACACGCAAGGATCTAGATTCCTTCATCAGTGCCCTCAACCAATTCCATCCTAGTATAAAATTCACAAGCCACATAAGTACAGAAAAGGTCGATTTCCTAGATACAACGGTAGTTAATAACCAAGGAAAACTCCACACAACTCTATACACAAAACCAACAGATGCGCACCTCTTCTTACATTACAACTCATGCCACCCGAAACACCAAAAAGAAAGTATTCCATTCAGTCAAGCACTGAGAATAAGACGAATTTGTACAGAAATCAATGATTTCGAATTTCACACAAACCGTCTGAAAGAACATCTCCTGACTCGGGGTTATCCCCGACAGGTTGTCGATTCTGCAATTTCAAAAGCAAAGTCGTTAAATCGAAATGATTTGTTAAAACCAAAGGAAACTGACCAACCCGTGAAGCCAGATATGATTCCATTAGTAATCAACTACCATCCAAAAATAAAAAATCTTAACGGAACCATCAACCAGAGGAAAGATATCCTCAAAAGAACTCCTGAAACTCAAACCCTCGCGAAACAAAAACTCATTGTTTCATATAGACGAGCCTTATCAATCAAACAAATACTAGTAAAAACCGAAATTGTACGCAAACAAACCCGTAAGGGTAGCCACCCTTGCGGAAAGAATTGCTATCTCTGTAGATTAATGAAAACCGCAGAAAGTGCAAAAAGTACCGTAAACAGTTACCAAATAGATATTAAACACGAAATTACATGCAACACAGAAAGTGTGGTGTATTTAATAGAATGCAAACAATGCAAAAAACAATACATTGGTCAAACGGGAAATAGCCTAAAAGAAAGATTCAGGGGACATCTACAGGACATCAACACTGAGAATAATACAAAACCAGTCTCGAAACACTTCACCTCAAATGGTCACAATAAACACGACGTCACCATAACAGGCATAACAACCACAGAACAAAACATAAACGTCAGACTAAGAACGGAAGAAGCTCTTATACATAAATTTGGAAGCACCGAACCCTGGGGCCTTAACAGACGATATGGCTAATACGAAGATTACCAAAAGAAAAGAAACTACAGGAACTTTCACAAGACGATTTAATTGCAAAAAATGCCCGAAAACTTTCTGCAGTATTTCTACTTTACGAAGACACCATAAGGAACGCCACGAACCAGTCGCAACAATGTTTGAATGCAAACATTGTGTTGCAACCTTCACTAGAAAATCAAATGCCGTAACACACCTTAAATCAAAACACCCAGATAAAGCCAGAGAAGATTATAATAGCTTCCAACAAAATCCTCGTGAAATGGCCAAAGCAATAGAAAAATGGAGACCACCATTTGAAGCCGTACAGAAAAAAGAATGGAACGGGAAAACACCTACATTCAGGACAATACCAGCTAAATCACCGTATGAGTATCACCAATCATCCACCTCAAAACCGAAAAAACCCTCAACAAGTGATTTGGAACAAGACCTGTACCTGTCGGATTCCGACTCTTCTTTAAATAACACTCCGCAATACATAACAAACGATTACGGTTATGTCATGGACCTTACTCAGGAAGACTACATAGACCTGACAACAAGCAGCAGTGATGAAACCATATGTTTAGATGAGCTACCGGAAGAACTATGGGACAGACATGTGTTTGTACATTCTATTTATAACATTTTTAGCTGAGACAATAATAACACAGAGTTGATATACAAACAATTTTAATTTACTTTCATTTTCATGTTGACAATCTATTTATATACATTTTCTATTTATACTTTCACTATTACTTCCCTTTCATAACAACTACTATACTATGACGTTGTCACAAGACAACCCGATTGTACACTTAAGTATGTTCAATGTATTATTTGTATCCTGATGACGGTGCCCTAGGCACCGAAACATGTCGATCAATAAATTTTCTGCAGCAGTCCCTCCAGTGTTGTTGTTATAAGACTTTCTACATTATTGTGTTTCATCATAACGACCCTGCATACCCGAGGTATCCACTTCAGGGACTCTAACTCACTACAGACTCACCAGGCGTTGGTTCACTTTCGTTTGTAATAATGTAAATAAAATACAAAACATATTGTAAACCATTAAAATGATACCCACAACATGCATTGAAAAACATACATTTAGAAGTTGAGGAGAGAATGAACAAGTATGCAGCTAGTTCGTGTGTTTGACCATGAAAAATAAACAAAATTTGGTTCTGGTAGCAAGAAAACACCATGTGGTAAAAACTTATGTGTGTATTATTCATTGTAGAGATGAGATTGTTGACATTGATATTGATTCCAAGGTCAGACAAATTCCAGACTTTGTCAAAATGTCAGGTGTAACAAAGCAAGTAGCAGCTGGACGATATAAACAAGGAGATGTCAGTGTGAAAACATTGATCACTCAGACATCTGCTGTAGTTAGACCCAAATCTCCATTTAGCACCACATCAAGTTCATTTGGTAAGTTTGTCATCAAGAAAATATCTTTGGTAACGTAATATTTTTCCATCTCCAACAAAAGGTAATTGGAGCTTGTTTTGGTGTCTGCCAGTTTGTATTCCTACAAGATAAGGGTCCTTGACATAATGTAGTAAGTTGTAATTTTGTTAAAATTTTAGAATGCTCCAAATAATCACCAAAATGTACCATCTCCTTTGCCATTTAATAACTCTTTTGATGAATTCCATAAATTGGAAATATATCTGAGTATCTATAAACAATATACAGCAAAAATGATTGGGAAGAAGTGATATGATTATTTGACCTGTGCTTGATCATTTTATATTTGTATTAAACGCTCTATGACCTAGGTGACTGATTTGTTGGCAAGACTTTGTTTTGCATTCCTTTTCATATTTGTCTGTGTAGAAAGTTGTCTATTGATCAAGGAAGATGGTGGCATATAAATTACTTGAGCTGATCTGTGTGACTTTTCACTGAAGTCAAGGAAAGAGGCACTTGTACTCTGAGGCTTTGTTATGTTTTGTCAGTTAATATCCTGTAAAAAGTTGATTGCTATGAGCACTTACACCCTTAGTTGTATATAAAGTGAGTTGTATGTTATGTTATTTGTAGCCCAGCATTCCTGTGAGGATGAAGTATTAGAAAACCTTATGATGGCCAAGGGAATTGATGAACCATTTGACCAGTATCCAGGATTGGTAGAATTCCTCAATGATAACCATTCCTATGCTGTATCATCAGAGGGGACATCAGACCTACCTAGTATTAGGATTGTAGTAGATAGACACAAATCTCTACTGGAGTCACTGTTTCCTATGGCTAAACTAGTGTTTAATCACCTCCATGGCAACATTACTCAGAATTCAACACACTGGGTCATGAATGTGACTGGAAAAATCAAAGAATGTCCAGGCAGGTTTATATTATAGAGATAATTTATGTAACCATTGCTCTAGAAAAATGTAGGTTTTTTGTTTGGTTTTTGTTTTTTTTTCTTGTTGTTTGGTTTGTTTTGTTATTTTAGTTTAGGAGGGGGGTTGTAAGTTGTAGGCGGTTGAATGAGTACGGTAAATTATTAAAAAGTGTGACTTGTGGTTAATAGATGAAGAAAGGGAATTTTGCAGAAAATCGTTTGATACAATCTTACAAGAGTTTTAAGATAAGACTATCTTCCTTGGATGTGACAAAGTCTTATTTGAAGAAGAAATCAGCTGGAAATAGGAAAGATTTTGAATCTTTTTTGAAAGAATTGTATAAACTGTTTTTACTATATATAGGAGACAAGTTCAAATGTTGCTGTTTTTCATAATAAAGTTATTTTTGATGCATAGTTGAGGAAGATTTATGGAAATAAGCAATTACACAATGCTTAAAAATTCACATGAAAAACCTGACTTATATCTAATTTTCCAATTTATACATTCATAGGTGTTTTAAGTATCAACTTGACAGATCCAGGATACCCTAGTGAACCTCTGTACCAGTTTGTAGCTCAAGTCAGGTGCCCTAAAACTTTTGAACTTTCTTTTGCTGTACCCACTGGGGACAAGAGTTATCTTGACAAGGAATTTGCACTCAGTGTCAAGGACAAAGATACAGTTCATCAGTTGTTTGTTTTTAAACCTGCAGGAAGAAAAAATGTTTACATGTCAGGTATGGCTAGACATTTAGGCACCAAATTTTACTTTTATGGAATTTATTTTTCTTGTATAAGATAGAATTTAGATTTATATATAACTTAATATGCATTATGTGTAGGAAAGAACAACAATTTGTATGCCCAGCTTACGATAGTAGGGCGCATTATGTTTTTCATTTGGAGCATCTGTCTGTCCATTCTTAATGTGGAGGAAATTCACCATAATGTTATGGTAAAATTAACTTTAACTTAGTACTTAAGTTCAATATGAAGTGAACATTTTAAAATATATGCCAAATTAGAATTGTTTCCCAAATTTCATGGTTTACTAAACATGGAAATGTGTTACTGCAAGAGGAGCATGATTTCCAATTGACACATTATTGTTTAAGATACTCTAAAGTAAAAAAGGTTGTAACTTTAAGCAGGTGCAGATTTTGATTTGATTTGAGGTTAATGGGAACAGACCCTAATACATTTTTTTATAAAATTAAGTTTAGCTTTAATTGAGACTTAAAAATTCATAGACCAAAATTTTGTAAAATTAGCAGTAAATCCACCTCTTGTCATGTTAATTATTGATGTTTTCTAGGTTCTACACAAGGACAAGTTACAACAACCAAAGATTCCAAACAACCATCACATTTTTCTATTCCATTCATGGCTACTGTAATTGGCGTGGTTGTCTTGTTACTATTTATAGCAGCCTTTGGAATGATGGTTAAATTTGGTAAGTTTCAACATTTATTTTGTATATTCAATCCTTACAGTTTGAAGTTTCTGAAAAACTAATATTCTCTTTAAGCAACATTTTTATATTTTTTATTAAAACAACATTTCAGAATTATCATGAAAATAGAAAACTGTTGAGTCTCAAATATCACAAATTTATCAATACCATCTTCATATGCCAGATTTACAGTGGGAATAAAGGAAATGTGGGGTGAATGTCAATGAGACAGCAACAAAATGACATTAAGAGGTCAACATGCAGTCTGTAACAATAGACTGTCAATATAATATGTCAAGCTTTAAATTATCCAGATTACAGTAGTTCATTAGAATAGCAGCACTAATATAAAAAATATATAAATATTTGTGCAGTCTGACATTTTTTTTCAGGCCAACCTACAAGTGATGTATTAGAATTCAAGTGGTGCCACCTAGTGTTAATGGTAGGATATATTTCCTTCCATTTCCTATTTGCTGTGTGTGCCTCCATGACAGTATTTGTTTTGGTCATTGTTGCAGTTAATAGGTAAGTGGTGCCACCTAGTGTTAATGGTAGGATATTATTACTTACACAGTGTGCTGTGTGACGAATTTATCTTACTGACTATCTTAACGTGGTATTTAGACTAGTGGCCTATCAAAGTGATCAAGTCTTAAATATAAAGAACCTATTTCCATTGGTCTATACAAAAACAAATGCCAACAATAACAACTTGTAATGTGTTTATTTGAATGGTTCATCATCAATTACTTCATCTGTTGTCCAGGTGAAACGTTTTAGATTTTCCTCAACGCCGTGTTGTTTTATAAAAGGTATAACACCACTACTAACCATGTATTAAAATAAACCATGCCTTCTATATATTAAATATTAAGTATACAAGGTCTACACACAGTCGCTTTTAACCAATGATATTAGATAAATTAGATAAATTTCCTTCCATTTTCTTTTTACTGTGTGTGCCTCCATGACAGTATTTGTTCTGTTCATTGTGGCAGTTATAAATCACACCCCTATCAACCTGAGACACCAATATAATCACAAGAGCTCTGCTTGAGGGATTATATTGGTTGGGGGTGGATATGGTGTGTGATATTGAAAAGCCATATGGTATTCTCTATACGACAAAAAAGAATTTTAACAAGAATATATGCAAACACTTATTGTAGCAGCACGATTCCCCATTATTGTATTAATATGGATTCATTTATTTTCGTTAGTACCAATTTTCGTGTGTGATTCACAAAAACTTGCATTTTTGTGGACATATGATTTTGTGGTTTTATAAAAGTTTGCATACAAGCTTGAAGAAAATGTTTAATTCGTTGAACATTTAAATTGTTGGTTCACCTCTTCCGGGAAATCGTCAAAAATGGGTACCCAACCAATAATAGTAAACCCACGGTACACATTACAATTTACTTGTTTTTACTACTAGGTATATAATAAAGTAAATTATAATATATTAAATTAAACAAATTTTGCTGTTACCTATAAGCCTGTTTCACTTGTTTTCAATTTTAACGATTTTTAGAATGGCAACATCAATTATATGATGTTTTCCTTTCATGTTACAGTGATACAACAGCTTTCCTGAAAAATTACCAACAACAGAGATCAGTCAAGTCAGCCTTTACACATTTAGAACTAGATCATATGGAGCGCCATCTTCTGGCTGAAATCCACCGTCAGAATTCTGTAGCTAATACCAGTAAACAGCTGTGTGACCAGCAGATGCTTATTATTATTGAGAATCTAAATGATGTATGTAGGTCTTGTGTTTAACCAGGGAAAATTCCGCTCATAAAGTAAATCAAATAAAGGAAATGTTTGTTTAGTAAACACTTCTAGATTGATTGATTGTTGCTTGCTTAATGCCCAATGGCCATTTATACAAATCTAGAAGTATGACTGTTAGTCAATAGAAATTCACATCATAAACTAGTCACTTTATTATTGGGTTAAAATAATTTGCAACTTACATCTGCTATTATGTGGAATAATGATAGTCAGAGCTTTATTTGGTCAGTATAAAAATTTAAAGCACTGTTTCGTTGTTTCGTTGAGCTCTAGCTTCCTTTTTATTTTAACCATTTTCTGATTTTTTCCTTCCAGAGTTTTGATATTTTATCTTTGAAATTTGACATATCTGAATGGTCTCATGATAAACTCAAGTTTGCTGTAACAATTTAGTCTATATGATATTGTTATACAATGTTTGGTTCCATATCATGAAGACAAGCTTCTTTCTGATTTAGCGAGTTTTTACAATTCCAGAGTTAAAAGTAACAGGACTTGGCACTCACACCACATCTTCTTATTTCTATTGATTTTCAATAATAAAGTGGTTACTTTTTTCCTTTCTTGAAAGTTGATTGTTTTAGTCCTTGACATTTTTCAATAAACAACTTATGTTTTTACTGCAGTTGATGCTTATAATATCTTGCTTGTTTAAACATCTGCACTGGGTTGCATAAATATCAATTAACAGTAAATGTCAATTTTAAGTGTTAATTAAATCATTAACAAATACAACAGATTTAATTCTAATTCAGATATGTGCAACTCAGTCTTGGTTTGCATGTCTATCTATCAATTTCCAATCAATTAGCAGTTGTATATCTATCTCGAAAACTAAGCATTTAGCAATTTATTAATAATTCAAAAGACACTAAATGGATTCTTGAACTTTTCACCATAGATGATATGATTTTCTTTCAGTTGAGGAAGGAGATTGAAAGAAACACTACAGAAGATATTGGCAAAAAGGACATTAACAATTTATTGAGCAATCAGATGAAAACACTGGCACAAAAGTTCACTACTAATATAGATATTTTTAGGTATGTTTATAGTTTCACTAAGATATATAAAAAATGTTCACACTGATCACTGATCTCTCACACCTTGTAAAAGCTTTAACATTGCATACCTTTAAAGTCACATGATTTCATTATTTGAATTCAGCCAATGACCCAATATAGTTTTGTCACACCAACCCATGATCTTATCAAATTTTTTATGGTGTTTTGGTTGGTATTCAGTCCATGACGTAATAAAATCCTGACAATATCAAAACAATCTAATTTCATTTCAGAGAGAGATTTGAAAGTTATATAAAGTTTATGAGACAGAAATTTACCTCCGAGTTACAACAGACTTACAGAAGTATGGAACAGAATAAATGGTTAACTACTGCACAGTTCTTACGTAGATCTGTTAAAAATGTCAGGGATCTGGAAAATTTACCGACCAGACCATTCTTACAGTGGTTAGGAATACCTGAAGATTTAACTCAGTTGTCGTTAGGTGAGTAAAACCTGAAAAAAATCTACCTTCCTGACATTCTAACATAGGTTAAGAATTCCTTAAGATTTAACTTAGTGTTTTTCTTCAGGTGAGTAAAACCTGAAAAGTCTCTCAATCAGACCATTCTAACATAGGTTAGGAATACATGAACATTTAAATCAGTTGTCTTTAGGTGCTGCTTTAGAAATTGGAAGTATAATTATGATATGTTTTCATTACAGAAAACGTAAATCAAATGTTTTTATTCCAGATAAACCAATTCCAGTTCCAGTATTACCAAAGTTTGATGATGTGTTCATCCCTGGAACAAAAGGAAATCCAAATCCAGCAACCAACAAACGTTCAGAAAGAACTCACCAGTATCATAACTTCTGGATCCAGCCAGAGATGTTACATAGCAACCATTCTCAAGGACACAATGACCCTTACAGAGAGGAAGAGACCAGTAGTTACAGTGGATATATGGTATTCTTTGCCCTGATGATTGTCATAGATGTTGTTTGGTTTCTACATCGCATGTTAAAAGCTGTGGGAGTTTGTAATTTGATATTATATGGATATCCTATTTATGTGGACATCAGAGACAAAACAGGTAATCATTTAAAAGATTTAAATGGTCGGTGTAAGTGTTAGAGATTGTAGTTTGATATTATATGGATATCCTATTTATGTGGACATCAGAGACAAAACAGGTAATCATTTAAAAGATTTAATTGGTCAGTGTAAGTGTTAGAGATTGTAGTTTGATATTATATGGATATCCTATTTATGTGGACATCAGAGACAAAACAGGTAATCATTTAAAAGATTTAATTGGTCAGTGTAAGTGTTAGAGATTGTAGTTTGATATTATATGGATATCCTATTTATGTGGACATCAGAGACAAAACAGGTAATCATTAATATGTTCACATAAAGAAGGAGATGTGGTATGATTGCCAATGAGACAAATATCCACCAAAGTTCAAATGAAATGGATGTAAGCAATTATAGGCAACAGTACTGCCTTCAACAATGAGAAAAACATGGTTATCTAACCTGTTAGATTCGATTGGTCTGTGCAGTTCATTATGTGGTTAGGTGTGAATATTATAAGCAAAAAAGGAAGAAAAGGGAGGGAGATGTAAAAAATATACTGACATATATATATTGGACTGTCTGTTGTCTATTTCCATAAATACACAAGTAAAAAGGAAAGGTCTGAAAGGTTATGCTACAGTTGGTTGTGAACACCTTTGTAGGTATTTTATCTATTTATCGATACCTCAGTGCATTGATCAACTTGGGGTTGTTTTTGTCTTTGTTGTTATGGTACATGTATATTGTGTCTATCAGGGATGATTTCTACTATAAAAAGGGGGTGGGTTTGAGTAGTTCACTGGGATGTTAATGCTGTAATCTGATTTTATATTTTTTATGTGGAATAGGTGAAATAAAGGGGTTAATTGAGAAGTATTATGATGCAGATCTGTGCTTTAAATTTAGCTTTAACAATTTTGATTCTGACTATTGTCATCAGTAAGACATTTTTTATAAAAATTATATTCTAGTATATTTAGGTGTTAATGTATTATATTGTTGTAGATCCAACACAAGAAGTAGATGATGAAGCTGCTAAACGACAAAAAAGATTGTTTAAGTCAGGATTCTGTAAAACATTGAGGGATTTAATGCTAAAGGTAAAGTATGGTCTAATCTGATTATCCAAAACTTAAACCAAATTCATGTATAAAACAGCTACACCTTTCAAAAGTTTAAGGGGAGTGGGGTGATATGTTGGTAAGTAGCCCTCAGTTTTCTTTAATTATAAACATTTTAGGGTAGTTTTGGCTAAACAAAAAAATGAGAAATTAAGGACACAGATATTTGTCAGACAGATACATAAAAGTAAGGGATTGATGATTAATGTTTGTCATACATTATCTCCCTTTGTAACAGTATTCTTTATGAGATTGATTTTTACAAGAAGAAAGTTAATCCATATCTTACAGCAGTATGTAATAGTAATAACCTTAAACTTAAAAGAAATTATAGATGGAATGTTTTATATTTCAGTCATTGGTCAGCATGTTTGTCCCGAAGGTGATAGCTACAGTGTTTGTTTGTTTGTTTGTTTATGTATTGTCAATGGCAACATTCCATTTTGTCAACAGAGAAACATTTAGTTATCTAGGATACTACAATAATATGGTAAGTATGAATACTTTTATTCTAATCTACATTCTTTTTTTTTAAAAGGAGATACAAATGCATCTTCCCTGAAGGTTCAAATTATAATGAAATGAACAAGAATTATAAAGTAAACAATGAACATAACAATACAAAAGATCTACATATATCAGGATCATTTATAACATATATTATTATGTTTAAGGTTTATGACCCCTTCTGTAGCTATGTGTATTAAGAAATTTTCAAAGTGCCGTTATATCAAAACAGCAAAGATAATGAATAATAAAGATGTGATATTTTGTACATATACCAAAGGGAAATTTCGTTCAAAGCAATATTATTTATTGTTTTATTGCATTTAATAGAAAATGGGGATTTTGTGGCAAATAAAGGCAAGACGTTTGCACAAAATCCGCAGACTTTAGTACAAAGATTTTCGTTATGAAATTTTAAACATAGATTACTCACTTATTTGTCCATGATGTGCTAGCGTTTATTGTTTACAAAAAGTCTTGAACAACCCTCACATTCCAAAAAACTTTGTGCTGTGAGTCTCTTAAGTCAAGTGCACCCTAGGAGGTGTTCTTGAATTGGTCCATATTTATATTTGTTTTAACCAATTCTTAATTTATGAACTTGTTTTAAGGAAATCATTGTTAGCACTGCATGCAATAATCCTCTATCTATCAAGCACCGAATTGTTAAATATTAGAGTACAAGGGGAAAGGCTGTGGATTTTCTATAAAATGTCCATATGTTTAGCATTGAAACAACAAAAGGGTACATAATCCTTAAATTGAAATTTTGTTTTGTTACCACAAAAGTCATTGAAGACATCCAACTGATTTAATAGTTTATATTATAGTGTTGTTAACTGCTGTTTCTGTATTGACCCTAGCTATAATTCTAGCTAGGTTAGCTGTAATGACCCCCAAGACCTAAAGTTTCCATGCAGGGATGAATATATTTTGTAATATTATATTAACAGGATGATTTGCTGAAACTAAATGAGAAATTCATCAACAGACGTTTAGAAACTCATGCTAGTCGTATTAACTTGATGCAATATCCTGCATACCAAGAAATAGCTAATTTATATGTACAGCGCCACCTATACCTGTACAGATCAACAGAGAATCACTTAAAGTCAATGCATGGTGCACATTCATCTTTCTACTGTGATTATCTTAAGTCAATTAATGTGTCAGCAGTGTGTGATAATAGTGTGACCTCTAACCTTCCAGAGGTTGTAGTGTCAGCCTGTCAGTTTGAGAAGATCAGTCCAAGACATTATCTAAGGTATTTTTTTTTATATTTCTAGTCTTATCGCCAAAGAAGGTCACTCAACATTTACGTACTAAACAGATACTTTTGAAAGCAATTTCTAATATCTAGCCAGGAATACTTGGAATTGTAACCTCTTATCACCATCCAAATACTTAAATTAAAGCATACAATAGCTTTGACATGATAGTAAACACAATTTCTTTTTTAAGCATCTTAAAAATCAACAGGATTTATAAACTTCCGTGCACAAAAAAGTTTTTCATATTACTCCCTTGATTGAGCAAGATTACATGAAATCACAGGCCAACATTTATCTTTGTTGCTAGTACAATGCTCATGAATAAAAGCAGATGTGGGGTGTGTTCCCATAAGATAGCAGTCTAACAACATGAATAACAGAAACATCAAGAGGGCAACATAAAGTCTTCAACAATAGACGATAGCTGTAGTAAACGGCGGATGGTTCAATAGAATGCTTGCTTCATTGTTCTGATATGATTCTTCTTTACTGGCACACCACTTAGAGAACAATAACTCTGACTTACAGATGAATGATTTGTTCAGTATGATAACTGTTTCATCGTTCTGATATGATTCTCCTTTATAGGCACACCACTTCAGAGACAAACATCTCTGACTTACAAATGGATGAGTTTTTGTTCAGTATACGGAAGCTTATAGAGGATACCTGTTACATTGTGCTGATATTTATGTCTGTTATTATCATCAAGGAGTTGTTAGGAACTGTCATATGGCTCTATATGAAAAGGTTTGTATATTATCTTTTATTCTGAGAGTAATTCATTCAGTACCTGTAAATAGATATAGGAAGATGTGGTATGAGTGCCAATGAGACAACTCTCCATCCAAGTAACAATTTATAAAAGTAAACCATTATAGGTCAAGGTACTGCCTTCAACACGAAGCATTGGCTCACACCGAACAGCAAGCTATAAAGGGCCCCAAAAATTACTAGTGTAAAACCATTCAAACGGGAAAACCAACGATCTAATCTATATAGAAACGAGAAACACGTATGAACTACAAATACAGACGACAACTACTGTACATCAGATTCAAGCCTACAACCTTTTGAAATTTATATTATGAAGTATTTACTTTCTTAATAATAATATTTTGCCTAGGAAAGTAGTCATAAACAGATAATCTATGCTGTTTCAAGCTGAGGAAAGTTTCAAGGCTACATCTCATCTCAGGGCTATCACTATTGTCCTTCATTGAGATTGTAACAAAAAAAATGTCCCCCTATTCTCAGAACCATCAATAATCTACAAGTATCAGAAGTCAAGTACAAAATTACAGTAAAATCAGGATAACATAATAAACTGGTACAATGAATGGTAAATTATTGTCATTTCCATTCATCAAAAATAGTTGATTAAACAATGTTTCACTATTTTATGATGCACAATAACTGGGATTTCTGGCCATGGAACTATTTCAAAACTTCCAAAACAAAACAAAACAGAATTTCACATTTGATGTATGAAGTGAATCAAAATGACAGATTTTGTTTTCTTTACAGATCGGGATTTATTAATCTACGGATTATATTTGAAGCAGATGAACCACCTAACGTCCCTCACAGATGAATGACAAGAAATAAGTGATGAATAAACAAGGAATCGCAATATCTTGCCAACCTTCATGACTGTGGTATAACTATAATGATATATCGGTGCTGTTTGAAAATGGATAGCCATAGACAATTTAACTGCTGTAAGGATCATTTTCATGGCCTAGATAGATAGAATATCAACTACATTTATCAATTCATCATCCACCAAGTAGTTGGCTTTGTTGTGTGAGGTGAACATCTGAACCAAACTGCATAACTGAAACAGCTATCTGGTTGTAAATATAGTTAGATACTGCTAGTTGGTTTATCAATGTTAGACAAGTCTAGTTGTTTTGTCAGTGTTAGACGTGTCTAGTTATAATATCTGTGCAATAGGTAAAGCTTGATATCAGCTGTGATGAAGAAAAACTTGTTTTATGTTCTTTTTTATATTTTATGTTGATCATTTGATTTAAATTTCTGTCAGAAAAAAAGTTTATATTATTAAATTGTCTTCCTGAAAATATTTTCATGATTGTATTTTTTTAAATATTTTTTTTTTAATTTTGTATTTTTACAGTTTGCATCTTTGTTTTAATGTTATTTTCAGACTTTGTGCTTGAATCAATAGACAGTGTATAGTAAGAATTCATAAAATTTCATCTTGAAATCAAATTTTAAAGTTTACAAATTGAATATTAATGATGATTGCAAAGATAGGTAATTTAGATATGATTGAAATATAAGTTTTATTCAAATCAAGTAATAGAACCATGTTAACAATTGTGTTATTTTATTTAGTTTTTCCATCTAATTTGTTAATATGAATTTGTTTGTATATAGGCTTTAATGGTGCAGCAATATGATTATTGAATTAGAGAGGTGCTTATTGTGGGATAATTCAGTATCTTATGGCAAGTCAGATTGATCATAAACATGGGTACTTATATTTCTATGTTATCTTTACTGCACTGAAAGTTACAGATTAGAATGGTGTAGTACTTTTCAGGACAATTTGCAAATACCTTAATATGACATCCCACTTTCACTTAGGGTAATGGGAACTGTATGGAGGTTCATGGTTAGATCTTGTTCAATATTTCAGCAGATGTGACATTTTATTGTGTCAACTCTTGCTTTTTCAATAAGCATATCAAGTTGCTAAAATCTACGTCATTTTGACTTTAGGTGGATAGTTGTCTCATTGGCAATCATACCACATCTCTTATTATATATATTAATTATATTTACATGATAAATATGTCTAAAAACTCCTGCCTTTTACAAGAACATTGGTGAAAACCAGTATGCCATCCCTAATTTAAATGCTTCTCATCATCCAGTTTATAGTTTGTAGTTTTACTTAACTAGCTGTGAAATGTACATCTGGTGCAGTAAAATTGGTACCTTAATGTTATTACTTTACTTCATTTACATACACATGTCACTGTATAAACTCACTCTTTTAGATACCATTGCTGTTACAGTTGTTAACTAAATATGCTTTACTCACTGAAGCATAATAAGATGTTTTTTTATATTTTCATGTATTTTAATTAATGTGTCTTAACTTTGTTAGTTATGTTGTTTGTTTTGTCTAATGTGTGTTTGTTTATTTAATTGTATGATCTCTTACATCACTAATATTTGATGAATAAATAAAAGAAATACATTATTTATTTTGATTCTTTTATTACTGCCTACAAATGGCCTACTTTATAATAAAATAATGTATCCAATTATTATAACAGCTGCTTATGTTCTATTGTTGGAGTGCTCACTCACAGATGTTTACGCCATATGTCTTTTTTATTCATAGCAGGATTTCTTAACTTAAATTATCTTTGCACAATTTGTTTTACAAAAAAATATGCAATCTTGGTAACATTCTCAATTAGCTTACAGTGAACTTTTAAACAAACATATATGACAATACGTAGAACCAAACAGGCACTGATCATAAAACACCATGGGAACTAACTAGAGTTGCTGTAAGCATTGCTCACAAAATAATATCACTTTCTCTTGAAAGTTTATAATTAGCTAAGGGAAAACCTCAAAATAATATATAAAAAAACAGGAGGTGAACTTTTTAATCAATATACTATTGAAATTGTTGCGAGGTTTTTATTAATGCGACTGTATGAGTATCGCAATAATAAAAACTTGGATTCTGATATCTGACACATATATCTGTTTGTAGATTAGGCTAAAACCACAATAATTAGTCTTGTATTTGTGTTCATTCTTCAAATATCGCAATAATAAATGCACACAATCATTTCTGAATTTACAGTATTTTCATATTGCAGCCTTTTGACTCAAGAGAATATAATTTTTCAAAAGGTTACATACTGTGGTAGGACATTCTCATACTCGTTCAAGTAAGAGCAAGTAAAAGAAGCAAAAGAAGCTTACAATCAATACAATTTGGAACACATTCTGATACTCATTCAAGTATGAGCAAGGAAAAGAAGTTAAATGAAGCTTACAATCAGTACAGTTTGGGGAAAAAATTGACTGTTTTATGTTTTCTAATCATTACAAAATAATTGCAAAACAGTTAACTTTTTCTAAGAAGGTGTTTAGGAGGAGTTGTGGATACAAAATGAGTACACCTCAAATAAAGAAATGAAAAAGTCCATGATTTGCTAAGGGAAACACAAAAAGGAATTCCTATCAAAAAGAAAAATAGGAGGTGCAAAGTGGAAAGTTTTTAGATAGTTTTGAAAAATTTCAGTAAGGGGTACACATTTTGTTTCCATAACTGGAAAACAACTTTGGTATATAAAGCTCTCGAGGATAGTATGTGAGACAGACTATCAGGGGATAGTTTGAGTGCTTGTTTGGTTTGAAATCTAGTTTCATGCCTTTTACTGGCAAAGTAGCTTGTAAGTGCATTTTGTTGGTTGGTGTTTAATGTGCACATAGAGAACATTGTTGATTATCTTACTGCAGACTGCAGGTGTTTGCAATCTCTGTGCATAGATTAGGATTGTAATGGGGCAGATTTTTTTAACTTTTACAACAAGTTGTGCATGTTGATTGTTCCCACTGCTGGTCAAACATGTCTTCAAGATCTCTGTACTTAAAATAATTAGGGCTGGTAAAACTTTCAAGATATTCCGAGACAATAAATGCAACAAACGTATCCTACAGTAGGTTCCAGGTTCTCGTTTTATTTTTGAATACCGGGGTATATTAGATGTAAATGATAATAATTAGTTCAATGATGGACTGGACCCTCTTTCGTCATGTATCTCTGCCATAAGTTTACTTACTGAAAACAAAGCATGGAAAACATCATTAACAAATACAGGTATTTCTGCTGTATCTGCAATATTTCTACCAACCTTTGTTGAATGAGTGCATTCGTTTTTCCTGTTTTTTCCTGGTTTTTTTATATATATATATATGTGTGTGTATGTCTGAAATAAACATTCGATTATATTGATAAAAGATACCAAAGTGGTATTCAAACTCAAATAAGTCGAAAAAAATAAACTGACAATGCCAAGACAAAAAAACTTAAGAGACAAACAACAGTACACAAAACACTACATAGAAAACTAAAGAATGGGAAGCAGGAATCCCACTAAAAACCAGGGGTAATCTCAGGTGCTCCGCAAGGATAAGCAGATCCTGTTCAACATGTGGTATCTAGTCACGGGCTGCTATTTGCCAAACTAGTCAAATTTGGTATATGGTCAGCTGCAAGTGACACTTGCGTTTCCAATGCCCTGATTCTTCTATTTTTGAGTTGTTTAATATTATCATAATTATGTGGTCCTAATTATGTCAATTGAACCGATTTTCATTTGTGACATTGGTATTGTATATTTTGTGGTTTTGTTGGTTTTATTGATTTCTTTTTTATTTTCAATTTTTCAAATTCGATTTTCCCAGTCTACAACTTGTTTTTTTCTTGTTAATGAGAATGCCATCCTTTTTCTACTTTCTGGTTTTTTTTCACATTGCTTTCCTCCTTTAGTGTTACCAGAGACGTATTATATGTCTCTGGTGTTACTTTGGCGATGTAGTTTGGTTTTGAAAAGCAAATTCATTATAGTCGTTGATGCTGATATATTTTGGTGCTAATATTTCTAGCAGTAATCCTGCATGCTGTGATTGTTCACATCGTTGTCATTTGGTCTTTAATGAATAATTGTTTTATATTGACGGCTCCTTATTTGTAAAAACAATTTCCCTTATTACGTAGCAGTATAATGATAACACAATGCAGGTATGTGCTATCCACCAAAGGCCTAGGGACGAGGATATAAACAACTATAAGTATGTAGCACTATGTTCCACCAGAGACATATATACACATGTCTCTGGTTCCACTTGCTGGCTACAGAATATAACATTTCATTGTTTTAAAAAGGTAACGGCATGGGTAGCACGTTGTGGACGTTTCCATTGCTGGGGTCACAATGATTCAATTAGCAAATTATCAACAAGGAAAACTAATTAGACGGTTGGAGAGAAACGTAGCTTGTCTATGAAGTTCACTTTGTTGGCAACAATACGTTTCGAAAAGTGAACGAAAGATGTGTGGATACCAAGGACACTTTCAAAACTCAAAAGGTCGAACTCATAACGCCGTGGCAAAAACGAAAGGCGACGAAAAGATAAACAAGCCACGTTAACCTAGAAATCTAAATGCATATCAACACGAACCCAACCAAAAACAAGGGGTGATGTCACGGGTGCTCCGGAAAGGTAAGCATATCATGCTCCACTATTGGCACCCCTCGTGTTCATTATGGTTAGTGTAAATTCGATGAGTTCCGAAAAAAATTGTGCAATTTACAGCTAAGGCAATTTTTGCCTGGAGTAGAAAAACCTTAATGTTTCGAAAAATTCCACATTTTATAAGCAGTCAAAAGTAAAATAACAAAAATACCTAACTTCGAGGAACATTCAAAACGGAAAGTCCCTTATCAAATGGCAAAACCAAAAGCTCAAACACATCTAACGAATGGAAAACAACTGTCATATTCCTGACTTGGTAAAGGCATTTCCTTATGAAAAAAATGGTGGGTTAAACCTGGTTCTATAGCTAGCTAAATTTCTCACTTGTATGACAGTCGCATATAAATACATTATATTGACAACAATGTGTGAGCAAAACAAACATTTACAGAAAATGAACATATCAATGATATTTCATGTCAATACAAAAGTGCTGACTACCGACTGGTGATACACTCGGGGATGAAACGTCCACCAGCAGTGGCATCGACCCACAACTCATCAAATATACCAGGTCTATAATTTGGTACGACAGACGCAAGTTTCGTCTACGCAAGGATTTGTATAGTAATACAAATCCTTGGTCTACCTAAGACTTATCATAGGTACTCGAATAAAAATAGTTTTGGCCCTATCAAATACGAAGCTGAAGAGCATTAAAGACCCAAATTTCCAAAATATCATATAAAATACGAATGAGGCAATATATACCTGGGGTTTAAAAAAAAACAACCCTAGTGTTACGAATAATTCCACATTTTGTAAGCAGTAAATATGTAACAAACCGGTTCAGAAATATATCATCTGTAAGCGATATGCCAGAACATGTACTGTACATCGCTAGAGGAAAGAAGAAAAAAATGAACCTTTTACCATGCTATATAAGATCAGCAACCAGGAAGTGAACATCGCAGCAAGTCATAAACTTAAACCACCAAAGTAGAATCTCCAGAAATATTGACAAAAAACTTTTTCTAGATCCCAGCATGTAACACCACAACGAGGAAAGAATCGTTCTACCGGCCAAGAATCATTAGGGATTGAAACGCCACACCCTACTAACCGTAGGCCTACTAAGTGACATCTGTCAGCAGTCTTAAATCCTTCAAGAGGTTCCTGACGTACAGGTTAGATAATACTTGGTCATGTTTAATGAAGATTTAAATGTTCATAAAACATGACCAAGTATTGTCTGACCAATTTAGAACATATTCGAATGACATAACAAAATAAGCCTCTCCCATTGTATAACCTTTGCAATAATCAAACCTAAATATGAGCTCACTTTAAGTGTCAACATAGTCAGTAAAAGGGATGTAAATCATATGTAATGGCATTTCAACCGATGGAATCAAAAAACAATGAGAAACAAAAAAGGATAAACTATTTAAAAATGGAGATTTCTTCTGCTTCAGGTACAATTTAATAATTATATATTTAAAATTCCTTCATTTTAAAAAACACACACTGTTACAAATCAGATTATCTAATATATTTTGAAGTTTTGTCATCAAAATAATACAATTATATATTGTATATTTTTGATGACAAAACTTCATCAATAAATTTTACAATTACAATCGTTTCAACATTAGATGCTTACTTTTTTTTATTGATGAATGTGTTGGGTTTTTTTTTTTTTTTTTATTCTTTTGAATTTTTTATCAACAGGCATTGTTTCTTAAAAAAAACATTGATTTTAAGGTATCATATAAAAATTAGATTAAACATTATTTTACCGACACCTTTGCCCCTTTTTCGATCCTTTTTTTTTTGTTGAAATCTCAACTTAAAATGCTTTCATAGTTCTATTCTCCTGTTTTCATTTATAAGAATTAGACAAACAACAGTATTCATGTTTTTTTTCTTTTGCTCTTTTCCTTTGGAAATTGCCTCGGAGTATTGTACACTTCGTTAGTGCAGGGTTTAAAAGTTTCACAATTAATCTACAAAGAAAAGTCGTTCATGTATAGGTTCCCTATAAAGATAACTTCCTCTCACTAAATATTTTAAAGTTTGTTGATTGTGTTAATTGAATGCATTCATTCCAATTGAAATAAAGGATATCAAAGTTGGTTGACCGCTATTGAATATCTTTTTACTTCTACCGATGAGTGACCACCGTTATCATATTGACTATTCTGTCACTTTTGCATGTGCGAATGAATAATTTTGAAAAAAAAGAAAACAAAATAAAGGTGCTATACATACATTTAACGGTGAGGGTTAAAAACAAATGACTATAGATTTATTTTTTATTAGAACATACTCACCCGTTCTCGTCCAAAGGAAAATCAGTATTTTTCCTTTTATTTTTCATAGGACATGGCCTTGGGCTTTAAATCTTCATAAAACATGACTAAGTTTTATCTAACCTGTACTTAGAACATATGCATATCTTCACTTGACTTTACAAACTTATCTTCTCACATTGTAATATTCAAACCTTAATATGAGCTCACTTAAAGTGTTAGCGTGATTAGTAAAAATAGTGTAGATCATGTTATATGGTCATTTCAACAGATGAAATGAAATAGCAATGAGATAGTTTTGTGATAACAAAAAAAGATAAATTATCAAAAAAATGGAGTAAACTTCTGCTTCAGGTACAATTTAATACTTATAATTTATGTATAAAATTCCTTCATTTTAAAAAGCACACAATGTTATATAAATCAGCTTTTCTAAAATTGTATAATTTTTAATAATAACAAAACTCCATCAATTAATTTTGAAATTACAATAGTTTCAACATCATATACTTACTTTTTTATTGATGAATGTATATTGCTTTTATTTCAAAAATTCCCTTGATTTTTTTTTTATCAACAGCAATTATTTCTTTTAAAAAATGTATTTCAAGGTCTCGTATAAAAATTAGATTTAATATTATTTTACCTACACCTTTGTCCCCTGTTCAATTCTTTTTTTGTGTGTTCCATATATGTACCATTATATAACCGTAAACGTTTACAATGTTAAAATCTCATCTTAAAATACTTTTATAGTTCCATTCTCCTGTTTCATTTATAATAATTAGACAAACAGCAGTACTCTTTTGCTCTTTTCCTATGGAAATTCCCTCGGCCTCGGGTGATTGTACACTTCGTTAGTGCAGTTTTTAGTTCACTTTCATAATTAATCTACACTGAAAAGTCATTCATGTATAGCATTCTATAGTGCATGGAAAGCCATGTACTATGAAAATTAGAAGGGAAAACATTGATTTTCCATTGGACGAGAAGGGGTGAGTATGTTCTAAATTGGTCAGACAATACGCCTTGGCCTTTAAATCTTCATAAAACATGACCAAGTATATATAACCTTTACAGAATATTGAAGACGTTTAATAACATGATATGATTGGTTCATGTCTATTTGACACAAATGATCATGCGTGTAATTTGTATTTACTAACGTCAGAGAACCCGAAAACAGTCCGTTATGCAGGCGTCACACTGTCCCGAAATTGACAGCAGATGGCCATACGAATATGGAATTTCGAATTTCGCACGAAGATGGTCCCGAACTTGTTAAATAACCAAGCATCAGCCGAAGCAAGCAAGATGCCTACAGAAAGTCACACGATGGCACACGAACCATACACGAAGGCAACACAAAGATGTGAATTTTTATTACAATGCTTATACGCTGGACACACGAAGGCAACACAATGACTTATACGATGTCGTATTGAGAGTACGAAGCGTTCGAACTTGGTCACGAAGGCGTCAATTGACCTCCCGATGGTATAAAACCTTCGACCGGCGGTGGGAAAAATTTAATCACCTGATTTTTAAGTTTTTCTATATTAAAGTAATTTTCAATCAAGATTTCAGTAACAAAATTTATTACTCCATACACATTATGTTTTAAGTTACAATGCAATATGTGAAAATACTTTGTTCATCATCACAATGTTAGTGTCTATGTATTAATTGATTTGTCACTGCGGTGTGGGAATAATTACTGGATCATCCTGTCCTGCCATGGCATCGAACAAGCCTTTGAGGTAAAGTAGTGACCCAGGTATATTCTAACTTACCTCCCATCCCGGGTTCTAGTGTCCCTTGCCCTCTCGTGGTAAACATCCAGAAGTACTTCTCCATGCCTGTGGGGTGACATTCTGGTCCATCAGGTTTTTGTCGGTGGCTGGATAAATCTGTCTGATGAGATTGTGAAGGATCGTACAAGTTGTGATGAATTTTCTGTATTTCTATGGCCTCTGGTCCATGGTCCTCAGCAAAACTCGGAACTTGTGTGCCACAATACCAAAGGCATTCTCCACTACACGCCTGGCTCTGGAGAGTCTATAGTTAAATATTTTTAAATGGTGCTCCATTTTTTTCTGATGGAAAACGGGTTTATCAGGCACATATTGATCCCAAAAGCATTCTCCCCTACTATGTACTAGTATAGTATGGGTCAGGAACGTCATCACCAGGTAGAGACTTCTCTTCAGGGAGATTGAAAGTTGTTAGGACTTTTCAGGCCTTCCTTCAGTTCTGACCCATTGTAGATACTGGCATCGTTCCTGGAACCATCGGAGCCGACATAAATCCAGGGAAACTTGTAGTCTCCCTCAGCCAGGGCCATAAGAACAATGGCGAAACCCTTGAAGTTTCTTTATACAGAGCCAGTATTCCAGGGACAGGTGACCGAAACATGCTTGCCATACAGAGCACCACAGCAGTGTTGAAATTACCGTTTCTTCTCAAACTGCTCCGTAATGGCGGTCCACTCCTCAGTTGTAGTAGGACATTGGATCACCTCAACAGCAAACTCGGCTTTGGTGGCATCTCAACCATGATGATGAGCTGAGGGGATATGGTGTTCGGAGCAACTCTGAGGTTCAAGGACAGGCTCGGATAATTGTCACCACAGGCCAGGTGTCGTAAAGTGATTGACAGCCTGAAACTAGGAGAGAGAAACTGTCTGTACCATGTGTCCTTTGGAAGTCTTGTGTAGTTTTCGAAGGCTTTCTCATCTTCTGTCTTCAGCTCCTTTAGTAGAGTGTGGCCATAGCATTATCTTCTTTTGTCAAACAGTCATTTTCTGACCCACATAGACCTCGGTTTCCTCCTTCGCCTCAGTTTGCCCCTGCATTAGAAAATTAAAAAGCAAAGCATAAGGACATTGTCGAATATAAGAAAGGCAAATACTAGTAGCAATATATGACAAACATGTGCTGCCTTCTTTTTCCTGATTGTCTCATCATCAAAGTAAGTCATTCGGCATGAACTGAATTGTGAAGCGTTGGGAGTTACACACGCCTCTGTTCTGTAGAGTTGCTCAGGACTGTCTGAGAAAGATGCTCTGAGGATGGACTTTTATATGTCCACGTTACCATGACACATGTGAAACGCTTGAGTTACTCAAATTCGGCTGTCTTCGCCGACACCGTGGTCCGATATCAATGTCATCGTACTATAATACGATGACATTGCAAGGGCTTCACGTAGTCGTGTGCCCTTCATAAGACAATCGGGCAGCTTCTTGTTTCCTTCGTATTGTATTCGTGAGGCAAAAATGCCGGATGGCTCCGATGGTCACACGAAGTAAAGACGGAGATGACACGAATTGATAAGATGCCCTCACGATGGCCTTGCGAAGGGCAAAATGGACAAACGAATTCAACACAAAAATGAACCTTGAAAAAAGTCTTTCGGAAAATATTTTGGCATGTCAAAGATTTTGCCGCCGCACACGAAGTTGGTGCCAGAGCCTGAACAACAACTCAACCGGTGATCATGGCATACGATGGCTTAAGATGCCCTCACGAATGGCCCGGTGTTTTTAAGATCACACCCGAATTTGAACATTTCCTTTACGGTGTGTCCATCTGGTGTCAATGTCGGGACAGTGTGACGTCTGCATTACCATTTCGCAACGTGAAAGTATTTAATTTTCAATTTCGCGCTGTAATCGTGACAGCTGTTTATCTTTATGTGTTGTAGAAAAACTTATCTCTCTAGATATGATTTTATTGTCAAAGGTGTAATCTATTCGTACTAGCTCAGACTTGTTGTCAAAATGTCGGCACTACAGCTCTGTAGAATGATATCATCAATTCTACTGTTCGGTGTTGAGCTTCATGCAGTATCTGGAGTTGATGAAACAAACTTGTTGAGAGAAGAGTTGCGGGACATTAGAAATTCCTACAAAGTTTTGGTCCGCAGGATGGATGAACTTGAAAAAACAAATGAAGTTCTTCAGAAATGTGGTTGTCAAAGGGAATATTTACCTAAAACCTCGAATAAAAACAACGAATTCTTAAATCTAGATGTGATTGATAGCAAACATTCAAACCAAACTGTGGTTTCAAACCAAATCAAAAGACTTTCTGTGTCAGATAAGGTTGCCTTTCGAGCGTATGTGGCTGAAACTATTTCTAATCTTGGAGACAACCAGATAATACCATTCAGATCTGTTCAATTTGACTCACACAGCGCATTTCATGGCGACAGTGGGGTTTTCACTTCCCCTAAAAGTGGACTGTATGCATTTTTTTGTACAATCTTAGTTTATCGAGGACAGAGATTAGAATTTGAACTTATAAAAGACGGTCATATTTTAGCATATGGTGGAAGTTATGGCTATACTAACTGGGGAAGCGGAACAACTTCAACACTAGTGCAGCTAAATGCAGGAGAAAAGATGTACGTTCGAGTTCATGGCAATGATCATCCCTCAACTGGAAAGATTATTTTTCCACTTTTTTCATATTTTATGGGATTTAGTCTGGATTAAACAAGTAAAGAAACTGTGAAAATTACCTCAACGGATGAACTACGCTTTAAAAAATATGAAAATCGTTTTGGAAGTTTTACTTGTTTGATATTCTCTCGATATTTGTATTAATATCTGTTCTATGAATTACTGTTGATTGGATGTTTTAATGTGTTTTTTTTTTCAACTCCAATGATTGTTTGCACATTAACATGTTTTCCTGTGCCACTAATCAAGTATGGCAATAGGATCCTTCTTGGTCAAATATCAACATGATCTTTATTAAACCATTGAGAGGACTTCAATTTCTAAATCTTTTTGAATTAAAGTTTCAAATATGATTTTGTGCCCATCCAGTGAAATATTTGCAACTGGATTTTAGGCAATCAAAAATCAATAGATCAATCAAATCCATACTGCGTTTAAGCAGCCACATTATATTCTAATTTTTGTTTTTGATCAATTCAAATAGAGAGGATACGAATTCAGTTAAAGTATGTTATCTTAATCCTCTTTTGCATTCCGCTGATTTTTTTATTGTTTGTGTTTGTACCAAAGATTTGCAATCCTTGAAAGTCGTAATTGGTCATGACTTGGAATCGTAAGGACCTAAGGTCTTTCCTCATTGGACTCAATTGTCTACGAAAAAGTTGTGTTTTGGAGGTTAATAAAAGTCACTATCGTTGACAAAATTATCTTTCAACCATAAATTTTGGGATTAATTAGGTATGGTCAAGCTAATTATCACACGGTTTAATTTTCAAATAACACAAGGCACTTCAAAATGTGATAACAAAAATACCCAGTAAACAAACAGAGATTAGTTTTTTGTCCGAATAGACTTCAGGTTATGTGTAAAGACATTGTGTCTGTTAAAAAATTAAGGCAACAGTAGTTTGCAGTTTTTTCAAATCTCATAAATAGAGAAAAAAACACAGGTTAACAAGTATTAAATGCTTCGCAGGGCGCAGCTTGGTAGATCGCAGAGGTAGAACCCTGAACAGTTGGGCAAGTATGGACACAACATTCAAGCTTGATATATAGATTGTGATTAAATATTTGACACAGCATAGGTTTCTGACACAGAATGAATGTGCTCTAAGAACTAATAAATTTGAGATTGGACATGGAATGAAACAAAAAAGTTTAATTTTGACCCTTTGGACCTCAATGTGAACCAATTTGATAACGGGGCCCAAAATCCAAAATCTGAATACACGGTTAGATTCAGCATATTAAAGAACCCCATATATTCAATTTTTGTTGAAATAAAAAAAAATTTAGTTTTGGACCCCGATTTGGATCAACTTGAAAACTGGGCCAAAAATCTAAATACATGCTTAGATTCAACATATCAAAGAACCAAAATAATTCATTCTTTGCTAAAATCAAACTAAGTTTAATTTTGGATCCTTTGAACATTAATGTGGACCATTTTGAAAACCGGGCCCAAAATAAAAAAAACCTAAATACACGTTTAGATTCAGCATAGCAAAGAACTCCAAAAATAAAATTTTTGTTGAAATGAAACAAAAGTTTAATTTTGGACCCATTGGACCTTAATATGGACTAACTTGAAAACGGGGCCAAAAGTTAAAAATTTTAATAGATGGTTAGATTCGGCATATCAAAGAACCCCAAGAATTCAATTTATGATAAAATCAAACAAAGTTTAATTTTGGACCCTTTGGACCTCAATGTGGACCAATTAAAAAACGGGCCCTAAAATTCGGTATCTAAATACACGGTTAGATTCAGCATATTAAAGAACACCAAGAATTCAAGACTTTGAATTAAACTCCATCGAAATTGGTCAAGAAATAAGCAATTTATACAAAGTATTAGAAAGGTATTGTTTTGGCCCCTTAGTCCTAAACGGTTATGGCCATAGCCCCAAAAATCAATTTCAACCTTCCTTTTGAGGTATAAAACCTTGTGATACAATTTCATAGAGATCCATACACTTATAAACAAGTAAATATGTATACATCCCTGGCTTTCAAATATTTGGCATTGAGCGTTCCTGATGAAGGTAAATCCAGAAAAGCGCTTCGGACGCATGAAATTTATAACGTGTTTTAATTTTTTTTAATGTCCTGAAACAAGAAAAATGCTTGTTTTTGGCCTCTTAATCCTAAACAAGAACCCCCCAAATCAATAATAACCTTCCTTTTGTGGTATGGAACCTTGTGGTACAATTTTAAAGAAATCTATTCACTTATACTCAAATTATTGTCTCGAAACCAAATATCTTCGGACGACGACGACATCGTCATACCATTATACGGCCATAATTGTTTGCGGTCGTATAAATACTGAGGGAATCGCATGAACTCCAAAAGGAACCATACCGGTTGCGTCGACAGGGTAAGCGTCTCATGCTATGCATGCTTCACCCGCCATACGAAACCACACTCAGTCATGATGTCACAATCGTCAATAGGACACAGGGGCCTCGTTGGCCGAGTGGTCTAAGTAGTTACTACTGTAATCACTAGCCAGTCAACACTGAGGTTGTGAGTTCGAACCCCGCTCGTGCGGGTGCACTCGACTCCAATCTTAATTGACTAGGATTGTCAGTTTTCCTATCGAAGGTCGGTGGTTTTCTCCGGGCACTCCGGCTTCCTCCACCAATAAAAACTGGCCGCCACGAAATAGCCCAAAAGCGGTGCTTAAAAGTGGCGTTAAAACACAAAAAATCAAATCAAATCAATAGGACACAATCGGAAAAATTACAAATGAGACGACTATTTGGTATCAACAGAGTTAAGACGGCGAAAACATGTCGATAGTGAGTTGAGACACCGACACATCGTATTTGTCAACCAATTCGTGATTGTTACCGTAAAGCTTGTGTAGTGTCGATTTCAGTCGTCCTTATTCATAACTCTGTTGGAGCAGTTTTTGCGTAAGGAGTGTTAATGAAGTCGATGTAGTGTGGACATGCCAGAGCGTAATGTATATATCAATTGAGATATGTAAACATCAATAATAGGGGAGTCGTGATGTTACTGCTGAGAAATGGGGAGTTGACAATTTGAAAGTTGAAATCATCACGTTTTTCCTAGTTTCTGGTTTGAAGTCGTTCATCTGTGTCAATATCGTGTAAAAGATCAAGATATGAAACAGATCTTCTAGAGTTTTTGAAATGTGAGTTATTGAGTGACAGTACATCATCAGTATATCTGAAAGTAAAATTTAAAAAGTTAGCAAGGTATGCCTGATATTCATATCATGAAGACATAATCTTTCAATCAGTTTAATTGAGGTCTGGAGCTGGCATGTCAGTAACTTCTAGTAGTCTGTTGTTATTTATGTATTATTGTCATTTTGTTTATTTTCTTTTGTTTCCCATTCTGACATCGGACTCGGACTTCTCTTATACTGAGTTTTACTGTGCGTACTGTTGTGCGTTTGTTTTTTCTACATTGGCTAGAGGTATAGGGGGAGGGTTGAGATCTCATAAAACATGTTTAACCCCGCCGCATTTTTGCGCCTGTCCCAAGTCAGGAGCCTCTGGCCTTTGTTAGTCTTGTATCATTTTTAATTTTAGTTTCCTGTGTATAATTTGGAGTTTAGTATGACGTCCATTATCACTGAACTAGTATACATATTTGTTTAGGGGCCAGATGAAGGACGCCTCCGGGTGCGGGAGTTTCTCGCTGCATTGAAGACCCATTGGTGGCCTTAGGCTGTTGTCTGCTCTATTGTCGGGTTGTTGTCTCTTTGACACATTCCCCATTTCCATTCTCAATTTTATTTTTCTTTCTTTTTGTCTGTGAGAAGGTTTTGTATAAATTCTGCTTCATATGAATACAAAAACTAGTCTGTTGGCAGGGGTGCACAATAAGCACCAATTAGAATACCGACTGTCTGTTGGGGACCAAAATCAACAAATATGTTGTCGATCAAAAAGTCCTGCATTTTGATGATATCATCCTCGGTGTATTTGTTTTTGGAATCAATGCAGTTATTCCCAAAGTAAGATATTAATGATCGAAAAGAAGAAATTTGTATCTACGAAAAGAAAAAGCACTGTATAATGAGACGAATTATTCGATCTTTCAATTGAGCATGGGGAATAGAAGGGTAAAACGCAGAAAAAATCAAAAGTTTTGATACATTGTATTACAGCAAAATTGCAAAGATTGTGATTGAAGATTTTGCAGTCGATCTTTAGAAGTTTTAAGAATCCACATCTGATTGACACTGCTGGTTAAATATACATCAACACAATATTTCTGCCGGCCATATTTTACTGTGAGAAAGAATGGTGGTAAGAACTTTAGAAAAATGTTTGGTCGAACATATTGACGTATCGGCTATATATCGTTCGCAAGGATTTGTATAGTGAAATACTATACAAATCCTTGTCGTTCGTTATAAGGATTTTGTTTCTGTGTGAAGTTTAGATATCCGGTTAAACGACTGGAGATTTTCATCGTCCTTTTTTATGTTTATACCTAAGGAGAGGACGGATACTATTAGTTACACAGTGTGCTAGTGACCTAATACGATATATATGGGTCTAGCTCTCACCCCATATGAAATTTACTGACGCCATATATATCGTATTAGGTCGTTAGCACATTGTGTAACTAATTAATCTTATCGACTATCTCAATCTAATCAAACTTGATATAGATCTCTGATTTCATTATCCTCTGATATATACGAGCACGCGAGCTGTTATAGATTTTAATTTTAATCAGATCGTCACGAACTGATACCAGATCTTTCACGATCCGATCGCAATGCTTGACCAACGTTGCTTATTCTTTCACGATCTTTTTTCTCGGTTTACCGAATGACAGCCGTGTAAAATGTATAGGCCAGAGTTTCTTTTAAAATTGCCTCTAACATTTTCTTGTAATCAATCGGGACAACTTGATGTAATAGAGATATTTGCCCAACATCAATTTTTACATCGGATGACCGTGAGGGCATTCCGGTGTATTGCTGTCGCCTAGATTTCCATTACGTAACTTTCGTGTTGGGATTGTAACCGATCTATAAACACGATAAATACGCGGACATTATCGAGTACAAAATATGTTATTAACATTCCTTACTAGCTTGTTATAAATTCATTTTTTCAATGGATACACCTAAAGATATTTTTTAGAACATAAATTATTAATATGAAAATGTTTTGTCGTTAGAAATATATATATAAGTAAAAAATCTTTAATATCTATACACACGTACAGAAATTATGTGTTACCTTAACGCCTGCGGAAGAATATCTCAAGAATGTTTGTAATCTCCCATGCAGAGTTATCGGTCCTCGCTCTCTCTCAAGGAACGATAACTCTGCATGGGAGATTGAAAGTTTGGCGGGAAAATATGAATGCCTACTCAAATCCAATCTATTAGAAAAATCGAATTATTACAGAAGAGTGTCCACCATGCACTTTTGCACTGCACTATTATTAATATAGTAGAATAGAATGATATACAAATGGATGAAAATTATATATACATGTAACCAGAGACATATAATACAATGTATACAATTGTATTATATGTCTCTGATGTAACTGTAATATACAAATATTAATATAATATATAACAACAAACCAGAGTATACTGATTTGTATCACTTCAATATCATATTTATTACGGTGAGGTTGAATTCCCGGTCATTTATTTATCATCCACGCACGAACTTGTCTAAGAAAAAAAAAATTATATCTGTACATTAACCTCACTTTCAGGTATAGAGATGTGATTTTTTTTTCTGAGACAAGTGCTTGTGACCATCCACAAGAACTTGCAGTCATCCGATGTTCAGTACTTCAGTGCTTTGATTAAGTTTAGACATCTGCTGTATGTTTAGCAGAGTGTTTGTTGAAAGTTTTTTCAATAGTTGTTTTCTTGTTATCAATTAGGTAGAAGTTCATGAGACAAAATCCATTTCAAAGTTATGTCATATTTATGAATTAACTGTTTACGAAACTTTGAGTTGTAAAGAAGCGAAGCATGATGTCACCATTGTTTCGGAGTTTGGTGTCTTTGATGAGGTATTATGTGACTTTTTGTCCTACCACAGTGACGTCCAGTCTGTTTACCTCTATGGTATCATTGGTTGAAAGCCATCTCGATACCGATTTTTTTTTCTCATTGGATAGGTTATGGATCTATTTTTTTTTATTTAAAGAAACCAATAAAACATGTTTCACCTGGCAATACAAATCACCACAGCTGATTATGGATGAAAGTTTTGATAGTTACATGTAAAAACTTAGAATTTTAGGTAAATATGAGAGAGGACAGTTTGTCAAAATTGTGGAACAATGTTATTGCATTTAAATGTTGAGTTTGGCAACACAGTTTTTATGATTCTTTAATATATTAGCCTCGACCATCACTTCAACGGTAACCGGTACTTTGGTTTCTGGTGGATAGTTTTTGGCAATTACACCACAACTCTTTATTTTTATGTGACTGATAACCGTTTTACTGCATTTATTTGTCAAGAAATTATTAAATTTTTTTTGACACGAGTGCATACATGAGGAATATACCAGAAAGAAAATGTATTCAAGTGACACAAGTTCGTGTCGTGACTTTTATTTATCGCAGAGAACTTATCCCTTCTGATATAATTGTATTTTCAGAGGTGTGATGTTTTTTTGTACTAGGTCAATACCTACTGTCAAATGTCGGGGCTATATGTATATAGACTGTTATCATCAATTCTATTCTGCGGTATTGGGATATATGCAGCTGAACATGAAAAAAACAGTTAATATAAACTTTTAGATCTTAGTGTGGATGAACTTGGTCAAAGAGAACATTGAGGTAAAATCCCGATAGAAAAAAAAAACCAACGAATTCATAAATCCACTTGAGATCTAAAGTAATAGCAAACATTCAGTCGGTGACAGTCAAACTCTTCATGGTATCACGGAAATACAAAACACAGTGGTATCAAACCAAATCAGTTCAATCTAAAGTTGCAATTCGAACAGGTCATTTCATGTCGACAGTAGTTTATGGAATATGGGGAAGCGTCTTTGCCCGTAACTTCAAAACAATTTTTATACGCCCGTCAATTTTTGACGGGACGTATTATGTTATACAAATGTTCTGTGTCCGTCCGTCTGTCTGTCCGTCTGTCTGTCCGTCTATCTGTCCGGCGTAAACATGTCGCACCGTAACTTGAGAATGACTTATCCAAGTTTTGGTGAAAATGAGATTAAAAATTTTTGAGTTACGGGACTTAGTAACTAAAACAGGTGTGTTTTTTTTCACATGTCGCGCCGTATCTCAAAAACAATTTATGATTATTGCTTAAAACTTTACACACTTCTTAATTATAATAATCTTAAGATCTGTATACTTTTTGGTGATGATTCAAAATTTTATTTAAGAGATATTGAGTATTTTGTTAAAAAAGGGGGAGGGGTTTTTCACATGTCGCGCCGTATCTCAAAAACAAGTTATGATTATTGCTTAAAACTTTACACACTTCTTAGTTATATTAACCTTAAGATCTGTATACTTTTTGGTGATGATTCAAAATTTTATTTTTGAGTTATTGAGTATTTTGTAAAAAAAGGGGGAGGGGTTTTTCACATGTCGCGCCGTATCTCAAAAACGATTTATGATTATTGCTTAAAATTTTACAAACTTCTTAGTTATATTAATCTAAATTTCTGTATACTTTTTGGTTTTGATTCAAAAAATTTTATTTTTGAGATATTGATTTTTTTTTTTTTTAAAAGGGGGGTTTTCACATGTCGCGCCGTATCTCAAAAACGATTTATGATTATTGCTTAAAATTTTACACATTTCTTAGTTATATTAATCTAAAGATCTGTATACTTTTTGGTTTTGATTCGAAATTTTATTTTAGAGATATTGAGTTTTTTGTAAAAAAAAAGGGGGGTTTTCGCATGTCACGCCGTATGTCAGAAACTATTTATGCTTATTGCATAAAAATTCACACACAAGACGACGGGCGTATCATGCGCTCATGGCGCAGCTGTTTATTCAAGAATACGGTTGTCAAGCCGGTAATTATTTAGGTAATAAATAAAATGAGTGCATAGATCCATATGATAGTGATAGAAAACATTTAGATAGAGGCAATCAACCTCCCTAGCTTAGTGTCAAAGAATACAAAATAGTGGTAACAAAACATATCAAAAACTTTCTGTGCAAGTTGGAGTTGTATTTAATGCGAAAGCGAATGACCACACTTCAAATCTTGGTGACACATTATATATAATGAAACTACCGCAAGCGACTGCATGATTACCGGTTTTTACTTGCTCAAGCAACGTGACGAATATCACATATGGAGCAAGAACTGCTTGCCCTTCCAGAGCACTTATGTTCAACCTCGTTTTTTTTGTTTGCAGTTTTTTTTTTCAAGATGAAACATGTGATATTACATTATACAGTATTAGACACAAATTATAAAAATCAAATAACACTTGTAAGTTATAAGGATCTAAGAAAATATATTACAACTGATTTTGGTTAATTAAATGCTGCTTCTAACAATCGCCACTTCTGCGCATGCTCTATTCTAACTTTCTGTGCAGGGGTATTTTTCTATACTTATCCAATATCTTAAATATTCTATCCAAGTTCTATCAAGCGAAACAACTTCAACAGCATGCATATGGCAACCGGATCATATACCTATAGTCAGTTTGAAATACGATCTTACTATGATTTTTCAAGTTTTATGGGATTTAATCTGGATTGAACAATAGGAATCATTTTGCCCACCAAAGGTTGATGATTCTTTAACCGAAAATGTACTAAGCACGAATTTGTTGATCAATTAACCAAGAAAATATTTTCATGAACCTCTCTGGAACACATGAACACCTTACTGTTACCAAATACTTATGATAATTGAGAACATGACCTAAGATAAGATAAGATAAGAAAAATTTATTTTGAATCGGCACAAGTTAAAATACAAACACAAGCTCTAAGGACCTCTTGACCGAATATAAAAACATATACATAACATAAAAACAGTCTAATCAAACATATAAAACAACCTGTTATACAGAGTTGAACCTTACATACATAGCATGCAATTAAAAATTTAGCAACAAATTTAGAATGAAGTAAAACATTTTTTACCTACATTAAAGTTTAAAATTTAGATTAAAAATATGGTAACTATTTAAATAAACAGATTACTTTTAAAATTCAAATAAATAAAAAGTTTAGAACTATAGTACATGCTTTGAGATCTAGAAATTTCAAAGAACAGAATATTTTCAACATGAATTGATTATCCAATTTCTGGGAATATGTGTCAGAAATTAAAATTTAAATATATAAAAATTCGTGAAGAAATACATCAATACTAGTCCAAAGCAACAAAAAGCAACATAAATAATAAACAGCTCAAGAGTTATCTGCAGGCAGAACAGCGACATTCCAAACCGTTCCAGGACTGAACAAGACTGGCTTTTAAAATGTGAAAAACTATTTTCAGTCCTGAAATGGTTTGGAAGGCCGTTCCATAAAGTTGCGGCAGCAAATTTTAAAGATTGTTTTACCGTAACGGGTTGACTTTACCTGTGGAACATCCAACAATACTTAGATTTTTTTGACACTCACCAAATTTTGTAAGCACACAGGAGCTATATTGTTTATAATCTTGAAAGTTTCTAGCGCCATTGTTCTTATCCGTCTGATCTGGAAGGAGGGCTTCTTAGCTTTAAGTAAGAGGTCCTCGTAGGAGCTGTTAAAATCCTCGTATACAAAACGGAGTGCTCTTTCCTGCATCTTTTCTAGTTTTTGGAATTTTTCTCAGTACAAAAATGCCATGCCAAAGGGCAAAAATTAAAACTACTAAGAATAAAAGTATGAAAAATAGTAAGTTTACTAAGATTATCCAAAACTGAGCCCAAACGTTTTAAAACATTTAGTTGCTGTGAGGCCCTCCTACAGATTGAGCTGATATGAACATCAAAATTTAACTGATAGTCAATTTCAATGCCTAATATTTTTACTGTTTTTTTACATGTAAGGTTCGAATTTTGAATATGTATAGATGGTCTTTTTGCCAACAGCCAAAACTTGAAAGTTGTCGGGATTTGCTTGCATTTTATTCACCCGGAACCATTCAATAAGTATTTTTGACTCAGATTCCAAAGTTGAAATTAATAAATCAAAATCTGGAGTACATAAAGACAAAGTATTGTCATCTGCATAGTTATATAATCTACCGTTTTTAACAAAAGGAAAAATATAATTTATAAATACGTTAAACAACAAGGGCCTTAGTATAGAACCCTGTGGTACGCCTTTATGGATGTCAGCCAAACTACTCAGAACATTGTTGACTTTTATTTGTTGTTTACGATTAGATAAATAGGACTTTAACAGAGCAACTGGTTGGGGGGGGGGGGATACACCATATGCTGATAATTTATCTAGCAAGATATTGTGAGGCAGTTAGTCAAAAGCCTTAGAAAGATCCCTCTGCAATATGTACTGGTTTTTATCAAGAGCTTCACGCCAATCTCCTAACACTCTGAGAAGTGTGGTCTGACATCCATGTCCACGTCTAAATGCACACAAAAAAGGATTAAATATTTTATCAAAGTAGTCAGTTAGTTGAATTTCATATATTTTTTCAAAGATTTTAGAAAATATATGTAAGACACTAACTGGTCTATAGTTTGTTTTTAATAATTGGTCTCTCTTTTTATGAAGGGGGGTCACTTGGGCTTCTTTAAGCTTATCAGAGAAACAGTTTTTTTTCAATTGACAAATTTACAAGAGTTGTCAGCTGTGGTGCAATTTAAGATTTACAATTTTTACTATTTTTGCTGGAATACCATCAGCTCCTGTAGCCTTCTTGATGTTTATTTTATTCAAGATTCTATTGACATTTTCGTTAGATACTTTCTTAAACTCAAAATCAGAAACATGCTTTCTGTTACTCAAAATTTCTTTTATACTTGGATGATTTGAGGGGTCGTATACCACATCTGCTCCAATTTTGTCTGCTACTGTGGAGAAAAAATTATTAAAAACATTTGAAACTTCATTTGGACTATTTACAATTTTGTCATTTTCACACAATAAGATTTTTTGTTCTCCACAGTTCCCCTTTTTTGAGAAAAATGGTTTGACTGTTTTCCAAAACTTGCATGATTTTGACCCATCTGAGCAACGTTCTAAAAAGTTTATTTTTATCGATTTTTTCTTTATCTTAGTTACCAAATTTCTTTGTTTTCTAAATTTCTCCCAATTTTTGCCACTCCGGTTTTTAGTATATTGTGAATAAAGCATTTGTTTTCGATATATGGCCACTCTCAGTTCTTCATTCATACATGGAAGTGTTTTTTTTTTCTTTGACATCTAGATTTTACAGGTACATTTTTATTTAATATATTTTTGAAATCTTTTTCATAATCATCATATATACTATTTAGATCTTTCTTTTCCTGATTACGAAAACACAACAGAAACAACACTTAATAATCATTTTATACACCAACTGACCTAACCATGAAAATTTAATATTGAACAATTATCCATGAAAATGAGGACGTACATATTCAGCGAGAAAATATTCATAATGAATACAATATAAAGTAGGTTCTACCAAATCCCTCCACAGAGACCATTTCGAACAGGACTGTCATTTGAACATGCATGACAGGTACTGTTAAATAGGGACGAAGAAAGCGAGATGAGGTGCAGTGTACGTGAACGCAACGGCAAAAAAATGACAACAAGACATCTAGAGCATGAAGGCAACATAGTCTTCACAAATAGACAGATGCCAAACTCAGTATCGTTCTGAGTCTACAAAGTTGTGAATAAATTAAACAGAAACGATCAAAGGTCTGCAATCAACATCCTATTACGCAGAGCCGGCTTAAGAATTGACATACGACAACTACTGGCGAGGTTCCTGACTTCACACAGGCACATGAATATGTGATGGGACTAGATTAGTTTTTGTTTGGATCTTAATTCATACCCCCTTTTAATCTCGATCAAAAAACTAACAAAACGCACTTAAATGAACATGCAGTAAAAACCAGTATTATTGTATTATTGTATTGTATATTGTATTGTTACTAGTATATTGTACTAGTATTGTATATTGTATTGTATATTGTATATTGTATTGTATATTGTATTGTATATTGTATTGTATATTGTATTGTATATTGTATTGTATATTGTATTGTATATTGTATTGTATATTGTATTGTATTGTATAGTACAAGAATAGCACTTAATTAACTCTAAAGATAACGATATAAAATATAACTAAGGGGTAGACATTCCGACTTCCAAAATGCCGCTTGCGAACAGTTTAATGAAATGTTGTAAGGGTTCTTTAACGTATAGAAATCGTGGCGCATTTCCTAGTCAGTCGAGAGACACCGAGGCTAGACGGTTCCAATTCATATCGAATGTGAATGCTAATTTATACATCTTGATCAGTCCATGGAAGTATTATATTATATAATACTTCCATGATCAGTCAAACTGGCGCCTTCTCGTCACTAGTTTACTGCCGGACTGGAAAAGTCCGGGTGGTCATAATTCATTGTGTGCACCCAATATGAAATCTGTATTTTTACATAGAAAGTTATATCTAATTGTTCATGACGTGCGATTGGTTAAGAATACTCTTATTCTGTATGTTTACTATTAACTTAGTTAAGTGTTCGCAAGTAGTTGACAGAGTATAGATTACAATCAATTATATTAGCTAGATTTTTTTGTAAGAAAAGTACAGTTTATCGTTGAATTTGAATCAAATAAATTCTCTCGATGTTCAATCACCATCAAATAAAAAAAAAAACAATTGCACATGACCACGTGACATTTTCTACCGTTATTTAGCAGTTAATAAAATTAACAAAAAGAATTTAAACTTGATTTCATGCAGTACACTCTTGAATAAGAGTCAGTGATTCGTTTAAACAAAGGAAACAAAAATCAAATGATTTTTGTTTTCACATACACATTCAAGTCACGACAACACTGGATAATCTAAGGTAAAATATTGCTATTTTATACAAAAATTAAATTCTCCAAATGGTTAAACTTTCGTTAAAATAGATATACAGATGTAGTGTTAATCAAATCAGTTGCAACGTATGTCAAAGAAGAGTAAAAGAGTAGTTTTTTATACAAAACTTCGGTCGTCAGGCACTAAAATAAATATTGCCAGTCCTAGTTCCCGTCTGATGTTAACAGGCATTGCATTTTAACTTTTGTTGTGATTCGCGATACCATCAACTGTTCAAGAAATTTTTGTTCACTTATCGTTGTTGTCCACGAATCAGCCTGAGACATGTTTTAGCCACTAATCCTTCTCAATATTCTTTTTAAAGCTTTAGCTATTAAATGTCAGGAATCGTATGACACTAAGATGACGTTATAATGACTCGACGTTGTCTGTTGGGTTTCATAGACACGGCAGGTCGGATGTAAACATCTTTTTATGAAGTTGACTATTGTAGTTGAGCTGTATGCTAATTGACATATACCACATATATAACGTTGTTTGGTTTCCTATTAAAAAAGAGACCGGGACAAATTCCCCTGTATTTGTTTCACTCACATGGTCAAAATCACAATGTTTTTAAAATCTACTGGAATTGGGGAGTTTAGATATATAGTATACTTTTTCATGATATAACCGACTTGGTGAACAAAATATAAGTTCTTATTTGTTTTAACAACTTTAAGAAAAGTTAGCTTAAATTATGCTAAAAATTCAAATTCTCAAAATGTAGATTTTCTGAAATAGGCATATGTTCGTGCGATTTTTTCTTGAAAATGTGGAATACATGAGATGTAGCAAAAATTTTAGCAATAATAATAATAATAATAATAAATCTTTATTTTAAGAGGGTAACTCAATTAGAAGTAGTCTAATTTTCATTGAGGCCCTCAAACAAAATACATGTATACAGTTAACATTCATACATTCGATTCATACATTAAAATACAATATATATTACTAGTATATACACAATTCAATCATTCAAACATACAAATGGCAATAAATGGCAATAATTGCTAAAGTTTTGATTAAATTTTCTTATTCTTACAATAAAAGAAAGAAAACAAATTATTCGACTTGCATAGAATTTTCAAGAAAATGATTATAACAATGTTTCTTAAATAATTCCACATTTCGACAATTTTTTATTTTGAGTGGTAAATTATTCCATACCTTTGTTGCAGAATAATGAAAAGATTTTTTATAAAAAATTGTGTTTGGTCTTGGAACAAATAGATCATTATTAGAGACAGATCGTAAGTTGTGGTGTTGCACATCATTAATATTTAGCATTGTTAAGTAATCAGGTGTTAGTCCATTTACAATTTTATACATTAGAATTGATTGTTGGTATTTTATTCTTTTTGTAAAAGATAGCCATTTTAAAAATGAAAACATAAAATTAGATGGAACAGAAATATCGCATTCAAGTATAATTCTTGCTACTCTTTTTTGAAGTTTTATGATTCTATCTGAATCTTTTTGTAATAAATTTCCCCAAACTGAACTACAATAAAATGCATGAATGGGAATACATTTCCTTTAATATATATATATATATATATATATATAAAGTGGTTTGGTTTTATTTGATCCTGCAAAATGGTCTTGTTCACTTAAACAAAGAGCCAATTTGAAAATTGAAAGTTTGCCGTAACTATGGTAACACACAATGTTTAAAAAAAATCTTCCCGTAATGTTTTATGATGAGATGAATAATTTGACAAAGTATGGCTTAATTCGAAGAACATGCATTTCCAACCTCATATTCAAATAGTAAGGTCCTTACAGAGAACTGGTATTAAAACGTTAAGGAGTTGGCCAATAATTTTACATATTTCCATAGTAATATAGATGTAATCAAATGCTAAATATTGCTGTTAAAGATAATTTTGCCATTTCCACATGTTTTTTTTTGTGTAAAAATTTGCATCGAAGGACTTCCTTAACCCAAATGAATTGATTTTCATATCTGAAAGTCAACACTTGAGATAGAATGTTTGTTTCGACTAAGAAAGTCCATTATATACATTACCTGAATAAATACATTAAATTCGCCTAAAATTATCAAAATGCAGTTTTGAGCATTGAGCTTTAGAGCTTTATAGTAATTTGTTTAGAAATAAGTCAATATGTTGTTAGAATCAAAGTAAACACACATAAGACTGTTTAAATGTTAATTTTAGTAAAAATCAAAAGACTGTTTGAAGATTGGTCTCATGTGAATATATTAAGGAGAAACTGGTCCTATCTCTTTCATTCACAGAATATAACCAGATTAAGGAGCGGATAAGGTATGGAAGAAGAAAGTACGGAAACAAAAGAAAAAGGAGTTACGAGTAAGGCTTCGTCTAGATCAGGGTCAAGGAGAAGTTCTAAAGCTGGACTTTCTAGTTCAAAAAGAAGTTCACCAAAAACAAAGAAGAGAACTACATCACCTAAAACCAAGTCGTCCAAAGGTGTTGTGAATGAGCCGGATACTCCAGGTAAACAAAGGTTTTGATGAATGAATGTATCACCTCTAACAACATTCCTAACATTGAAAGATCTGAATGTACGAGCATGCTCTTATACTCTAAAAGTTTAAACATTCTACACTTTCAAATGAATATAAGACACAGTAGGCGAGTGTCCATAATTTGTGTGGATCCTCAAATAAAAGGAACCATTGGCATGCTTCAAATACAATTCTGATTTTTTAGTTCTAATGTCGCGCTCTCCCCGCCCCCTTTTTTTTTATCCCAAGTTACGGTTCTAATTTTTCAACATAGTTTTTTTTTATTAGTTTACACAGATTTCTGATGAACTATTGGCTTTAACAAACTATACAGAATGTCAGTCATCTGTTTTAGTAGTAGCTTAATTTAATATTAAAATCCTGAAACCATAAAATGTTTCCACAGATTTCAAATGATTTGTACAAATTAGAAAAAATGAATAACTGGTCAAATTTTTGTATAATTTATTAGTACTACACAACAAAGCTAACTTATATCACTCAGCCAGGAAGGTCAGTTTCGGAACAATCAAAAGGTCATATTCATCGTATTGTAGTAGAGGCTTGCACAATATGCATGAATGAAAGAGAAATATATTTGGTCTACTCGACATCGCAATAATTGCATGTTTATCTTGTATGAATATCATTTCCTGTTATGGTAACAACTATATCTTTACCGAGAATTTTCTTTTTTCAATTACGTTTTACGAGTGGTAATCTACGAAAGCACATTTAGGACCTCCCGAAAATATGATTTAATTCGAAATAACGATTTTGAAAAAATCGTGATCACGGTTTAACATCGTTTTCACCTTTTGTGTATTTGGTCGGTTATATATCAATGAATTAATTCCTGTTAACGAATCTGAGGAAAAAGTTATATCGTATTTTTGTTGCCCGAGATCATGGATTAAATTCGTTATCATAGATTGCGATTAAATTCGTTATCGCGAAATTAAAAAAAATCGTGCTCTCGGATTAAAATCGTTATCGCAAATATTATATTTCGTAACAAGGGATTTCGTTATTACGATTTAATTAGTGATATCGAATCTGTTGAATGGGCTTGAATTAGTTATCACAGATTTATCAAATTCGTGATCGCGGATTTTATTCGGTATCAAAGATTTTCGCCGGATTAAATCCGTGGTGAAATTTTGTATAACTTTTTTCCTGAAAGTCCATTTAGGACCTCTAAAAAATATATATATTTGGATTCGGAATCACGCTTGTAATCCGTTATCTCGAATTACACAAAAAATTGGATTAATTATTTCATCGGAAATTCATGATAACGAATTAAATCTGTGATAACAATTCGTGATATCGAATTCAAGTTATATTTTTTGGAGGTCTTAAATGGGCTTCCGTAATCATATGTAATGATTAATTTCAAAAATTCGTTATCACAAATGTAATCTGTGATAACGAAGTATAGCTGGTGATAACACATCAACCGGATCCGGGGGGAGGGTGTATTGTTGACCCCCCCTTTTTCCACTTTTTAAAATTATGTGAACGTTTCATGGTGTTAAGGGGGTTTGCAATTACTGGATCCGCGCCTGTAACGAATAGTAACAATTCATGATTACGACGATTTTTATGTCATTTTTGGGAGGTCCTAAATGAGCTTTCGATTTTCGTTGTGCCAAAGTTAACCCAAATAAGTTAGACCCTCTTCGTGTTCGACTCTCCCACTCGCGAGGACCCACACATATTTATATATCCATCGTAGAGCAGAGAATTATATGATCGTTTATGGGTTAGTCCAAATAGAATAAAACATCCGGAAAACCCGTTCCGAAACGTTCACGGTCCAAAATTATGTTGGAGCTGGCGAAAGCGTAAAAAAACGCTGTCATCTTTATAAAATGTATCGACGATATGATGTAGACACTATATATATACACTTGGTTAGTTAATTATGACTTCTGGGAGAGCTAATCTCTCAGCAGACGTCATAAAATCTGGACCATATCTCTAATACACTACAGGTCTTAGGATATTCGATAACATATAAAAAAAAATATAAGAGTTACGGTTCTGCAGCTTTCGATTCCGAAATCCTGGGCTTAAAAAACATGGAATCCCGAGGTCCCGAATTTAAAAAATTTAAATCCTTATTCAGACATCCCGAAATTCGAAAAAAGAATTCCCGGATCCCGAAAGGATCAATCCTGAAATCCCGAGCTTAAAAACACACTATCCCGGAGTCCCGATAAAGGTCCTACCCCCCCCTTAAATGACATTAATAAATCTATAAATGCAGATATAATAGAATGTGAGTTGTGTGATAAACGTTTTTATGGTATGGCAACCTTAGTAGGACATTCCTATAGGGACAATAAGCTGGATAAATATAAAAACTACATGGACAATAACAGTAAGGGAACAACTCTTTATTATTCTTGGAGGGGGAATGGGGCAGGAGGATTTTTTGCAGATTTTTGCATTCATTTAAAATTTTTAATCTGTCGCTAAGCATGCCTATTTTTTCCAGCTCTTAACAGGCCACCATATTCATATTCAAAATCCTCCTGTCCCCCTCCCCAACAAATCAAATGGTTTTCCCCTTATTAAACACAAGTTTAAATTGATTGATTGTTGGTTACTTATTTTTAATGTCCAGTGACTAATATTTCATACATGTTCAGAAAAAAACACGAATTTAAAAGTCAGTTATAGAATATCAAAACTAGTAGGGAGATGCAGCATGATTGCCAATTAAGCAACTATCAAGCGGAGTTTAAAAGAAGTGTCAGCAATTGTAACCAACCGTACGTCCTTCAACAATGACTAAAACCCATACCGTATAGTCAGCTATAAAAGGCCCCGACATGAAAAATATGAAACAATTAAAACGAAAAAAAATAACGGCCTGACTATATATATCAAAACCCTTTAAAAAAAAAAAAAAAATATGAGTTGACAGATATGAACCAACAACAACCACTGAACTATAGGCTCCTGACTTTGGAGAATGTGTCAGGGTTAAACATGTTTGTGAGCACTCAACACTCCCCTAAACTGGGATAGTGATGTAACTGTACAACATAAGAACAAACTGTAAAAATCAGTTGCAATTGGATTTACTCAAAAACAACTGACATTAAGAGGATAAACGTAAAGCACAAGATGTCCTTTTCGATCATAAACCAGACAAACATTGACAAATTCTTGTATAGTTAAGGATTATTCCAAAAAAAATTTAATGGTCTGAGCTTTAAGCCGGATTTGTTTGTTAATATTAAATGAGAAAAGCATAAAGAAAAAATTTCACATACACAGCGATTTTTTCAAAATTTTCTTTGTCTTTTTTGACTTATCATATAATTACATCAATGCCAATACGGAGAACACTATTAAAGTCATGTCTACCAAATGAACTGACGTAACTAAATTTTCTAATAAATCATCGTGAACTTCGTTTATGTTATCCAACATAAAATAATTCTACTATATTCGCCGGCAAATTGAATTTGTTTTATTGGTCTCTTCTGTACATCTACAGAATATCTTCAGAAGAGGTCCAGATTCATTTTTTTGGACTCTTCACCAGAAGACATTCTGGAGATGTACAGAAGAGACCAATAAAACACGCCCTAGTATATATGTATATGTATGCTCTCTATAATCCCCCTTTTGCAGGAGCACCACAATAAAACATGGTGTAAAGAAGGACATTAAAGCATACTTTCTTGGCACAGATTAATGTCATTGTGAGCTTCAGCATACCCAGTTCTCAGCTAAACTGGAGTCTGCTTGTGTTGAATGTTTTGCAAGTGTAGTAGTTGGCCTAGAACCAGATCATTCCGTAGTTAGAATAATTATGTTATCATGAAAGACATCACAGCAAAAAATTAAAATAGTCTTTAAAGACGTCATAATTATTTGGAATACTTTTTCCCCAATCTGGCTGTGATGGTCTTACTACTATTAGAAAAGTTATGAGAAAGTTAACCTCATCTTAAACATTGATTAATACAATGCAATAAAACATACATGTTTTGTAATAAATAAACGTATTTACACTTTTGGTATTTAGTTGAATTTTGTCTCCGAATTACCTTAATTCTGTCTCCAAATAACCTTCTTACGTCAACTATCACATTTTAATTATGATGTCAAATATTTTAAATTATGATGTAAAATTTTACAGGAACTTGTGTGATTTTTAAGTAATTGGTGGAGAAATCTGCATACAAGTGTAAATACGTCTATTAGGCCGTTTCAATTGAATTGTTTCACATTTTTCATGTCGGGCTGTTATAGCTCACTATACAATATGTTTTTTTTTGTCATTGTTGAAGGTTGTATGGTTGCCTATAATTGCTTAATCCACTTTATTTAAACTTTTGTGGATTATGTTATTGTCTCATTGGTATCCATACCACTTCTCCTTATTTTTATATACGACACACAAACTCACCTGATTAGCTCAACCTTAAGATATTGCTAAATGCACAGCTGTATTTCTAGTTTAAAAGATAAAGGTGATCTTAGTCTTCGAAGAAGTCATAATTGACATAAGGTAATCTAAACCTTTGAATACACCCTGAGATTAATATAACAGTGCTGTAGTAATCTCAGGTATATATACCACAGTAAGAAGAAATTATAGCAGACACTTATTGTCCTCCCAGTTACAGTGGTGAAGCCATTAATGGTACCACATGTTTTTTCAGTACTAACATTTTTATAATTTTGTTACAGAGGAGATAACCACTCCTGAGGGGGCAGATGGAGGAGTTCCAGAGATACAGCCACCCATTGTGGCAAAAAAGGTGCAAACACCCCAGAAGCCATCCGTGGTAAGATAATGTTATGTACAATTTAAAATATATTCAAAGATATAAATAGAATGAATAACACAATTTAAAATATATTCAAAGATATAAAAGGAGAATAACATTGATCAAAACTTGATTAAAAACAAGTTGGTACAGTTGTCATTATAACATGAAGCAGCATTGGCATTTTAGATAAGAACAAAAATAGAATTGTGGAAACATCAACAAATCAACAATCCAACAACTAAAGTTAGCCAAAAAAAGGCCACCACATATTCTTCTAACTACAATAGCCTAATAAGAAATTTGAAGTATCGTCAAATGTCTTTACTCCACAGTTTGCTATATAAACAGGGGAACTATTTCTTTAAAGCAATGATTTTTGTTATCTATGTAATTGTTTATTTATATAGTTACAAATGTTAAAGGAGAGAATTATGGTTACAAACTTAAAGCCATCTATGTAATTATTTATTTATATAGGTACAAATGTTGAAGGAGAGAATTATGGTTACAAACTTAAAGCCATTTATGTAATTGTTTATTTATATAGGTACAAATGTTGAAGGAGAGAATTATGGTTACAAACTTAAAACCATCTATGTGGGAAGAATCCCATAATTATGCTATGGAGAAATTTATAGAAGACCCAGGATTACAGCTGATGATAGCTTATATGGACCAGTACAGAGGATTTGTTATAGAATTTACCATCCCAGGATATCCAATAGAACAAATGACATACTTCATTAAATGTCAATTTGTAACAAAGTTAACGGCAGAAAATTTCCACAAGATTTTTCGGTATGGGTCACTTCAAGGACAACATATACAGAGTTTGTTAAGACTGATGGATGGATTCTTTGCACCAGCTTTCTTTGAGAATACTTCATGGCCAGATAGTATCCTTTGAAATAGATTATATATATAACTTAGGAATAGTTGTCAGGCAACTTATGTAAACCCTGGATAAGTTTTCAGGAAACATATATAATTAAGCTCCTTTAAGCTTTTAGGAATTATATGTAAGCCCCAATAAGTTTTCAGGAAAAATATGAAAGCACCTATTAGTTTTCAGGAGACATTTACAATGTATAAGCCCATACAAGTTTCATGAAACATAATATGTAAGCCCCAATAAATCTCAGGAAGCATATGTAAGCCCTTTAAGTTTTCAGGAAACATATGAAAGCCGCTATAATTTTCTGGAAACATATGTATGCCCTAATAAGTTGTCAGGAATTGACATCCTTATAACAATTGATATTTTGTATATATTCTTTAACCATGTAAAGGTATACAGAATGAGTTTGCCTCACACTTACATAGATTCCTAGCCAAGTTAACAGACACGAGATGGAGATTGGCTGATAAAACTGTCCTGTATGTACCAATGGAGGGCCTTAAAACATCTTCAGAGGAGGCAGCTAGAAAGACAGAATATATACAGAGGTTGGAAGGTATTTATAAGACTAGAACAAATTGAAAAGGTTCTATATGTACTAAAGGAGGGAATTAATAAACATTAAAGACAGAATATATACAGAGGTTGGAAGGTATTTACAAGACAAGAACAAAATGAAAAGGTTCTATATGTACTAAAGGAGGGAATTAATAAACATTAAAGATAGAATATAAACAGAGGTTGGAAGGTATTTATAAGAATATAACAGATAAAACTATCCTGCATGTACCAAGGTAGGGAATTAAGACGGGATATATACAGAGGTTATAAGGCAATTTAAAAAGAAGATCTATAAGAGTATTATATTTTATTCAGGTCTCCGACAGGGTATATAATGTGACATTTCCGGCTTAAGAGTTTATATTCCCTGAGCCGAAGGCAAAGAGGATATAGACCCTAAGCCAGGAATGTCACATTATATACCCTGTCTGAAACCTAAATTACACACATATTACGGATTACCCCTGCCTTAATGTTTTTTCCAGTACCAAATATTTGTTAAACATTCACCATGCAGTAATATAGGCCTATGTATTTTCCATATACATAAGGATTTTGTAATTTGGTGTGAAAATAATTCTATTGTGTATGCAATAATTTGTAATAACACTTTAAGACATTAATTAAGTATTTGATGTGTAAATTGCGTGATTTTAAATTAATAAAGTATAATTGACAGATACACGTCATTATTTTCCCTCTGTGAGCCTCCATAGCACTGTAAGTGTTCTCTATAGCGTAAGACTACATCACATAGTAACGATTGTTATGCTGACGTTGTTGAGGTTCCAATTGAGGTAAAAAACGTTGCATATACCCCCGGCAGTTTCCTGAATATATACTGACATCTCTGTGTTGTTATCCAATCACAAAACTCAACACATTTGTAATCCGTTATATAAAGTGAAATTTCCGACCAGCTTAGCAGAAATAATTCCTGAGCCGAGGTCACAAGGGGATAAAAACCCTAGGTTCTGAACTTCACATTATATACCCTGTCTGAAGCTAAAATTACATATACAGTCGAACCTCGTTGTGTCAAACTCGGTTGTGTCGAAAACTCAGATGAGTCGAAGTAATTTCTCTGTCCTGGTAATATTCCGTTTTATTAATGCATATTTACCTCTTATGAGTTGAATTTGGTTGATTCGAATACTCGGTTAAGTCGATTAAATTTTATAGTCCCATGGATGTAAAATTAATGTAAATTGACCCTAATGTCTCGAAGTTCGAAAGATGCAGACTAAAGATAAAAATATAAATCGGATGTATTTCTTATGTTATCTAATCATTTCCAAAAGAGATTACAGCTGTGTAAACATACTAGCTTGTTTGTATAACAGTTAAAATTACATGTTCATGGGGACCGGTAATTAACACCTTTGTCGATTGTCCAAGCCGAACTTACTAGTGTGTTGAACATATTTCACCTGTCATGAAAACGAAACAGATTTAAATGACCCAAGCCAAGATTAAATGAATTGTTAGAATAAAAATTCATTAATTACAATAAATAAAAGGATAAAGACAATTTTGATAAATTTATAATAATTGAATGCAAGGCGGACGACCCTCATCAGATATTTCAGAACTTGTTTCGTTCCGCGAGTGATTTCATAATTTATTGTTATTGACCTTTGTAGATATTAATGTTTGTGTATTGATTTTATTTGCGATTGTTTTGTATCTGTACTTGTGTTAAATTATTATGAGGGACCTAAAAATATAAAGATTGAATACACAATTATAAAGTGTCATATAGAAAAAGGCACGCTGTTCAAAATATTTAGTTTACACTAATCTCGTACTGTATTTCGTGCATTCAAAATTTATGACACCACACTCGACCTCGGATGAGTCGTACCTCTGATAAGTCGAATACATTGGTCCAGTCCCTTCAACTTTGACATAACAAGGTTCGACTGTATATATATTTGGATTACCCCTGCCTTAATGTATTTTCCAGTACCAGGTTTTTGTTTTACATACACCATGCAGTATAGATATTCAGTACATGTTTCTTTATAATTTGTGTTATTCATTTAAATGCACCCTTTTCATCTTGACAAATAATTTTTTTTTCAATATCAACATTTTTGTAAAAGAATTTTGAGCTTTCATGTGTACTGTTTGTTAGGGACTTTATTATATTTTTTACACCAGAAAAATTGAAAAACCCAACCTGATATTTTTCAGCATAGATGAAAGATTTTGTTAAATGCAGTAAAAGTAATTTTAACCTGTATGCAATACTTTATAACAACACTCATAGTCATTAATTTAGTATTTGATATGTAAATTGCATGATTTTAAATTAAAAACGTATTAATGACGGATACTCATCATTATCTACCCTTTGTAAGCCTCTGACATCCTCAACTATTTCACTACTTCACATAGTTATGATGACGTTATTGAGGTTCCAATTGGGGTAAAAAACATATGTACCCTGGAAGTTTCTGGAATATATACTGATATCTGTGTGTTGTTATCCAATCACCAAACTTGACACATTTGTAATTCATATATAACTTGAAAATTCTCTAACAGTTCTAAATCACACAAAAAGGGGTCATATTGTAATTGATTAGATCATACCAAATCAGTGACATGTTATCATTTCAGCTGCCATGATTCACTGGATCAGACAAATCAAGGAAGTTCTTGCTACCCAGAATGCCTATGAAATTGTCGAGAACACTGGTCCCCTGCATGAGATAGAATTCTGGAACAGAAGATGTACCAACTTAACTGGTATCAGTAAACAACTGGACAAGTCTGGTGTTAAGAAGGTTACAGAAATTTTAACATTTTCAAAATCATCATATATAGAGCCATTTCTCAAAGTATCTGAACAGATCAAGGTAAATATTGTCATTTCTTATAGTCTCTAAACAAATCAAGGTAAATACAGTCATTTCTCATAGTCTCTAAATGAACCAAGATAATATCCACCACAGATAGTATATGAAATTGACAATGGAAACGGGGAATGTGTCAAAGAGACAACAACCCGACCAAAGAGCAGAAAACAGTCCAAGGCCACCAGTGTGTCTTCAACACAGCGAGAAAATCCGGCACCCAGAGGTGTGCTTTAGCTGGCCCCTAAACAAAAATGTATACTAGTTCAGAGAAAATGGATGTCACACTAAACTCTGAAACATATAAATGAACCAAAATTAAAAAAACATGCAAGACTAACAAAGGCTAGAGGTTCCTGACTTGGAACAGGCACAAAAATGCGGCGGGGGTTAAACATGTTTTGTGAGATCTTAACCCTCCCCTATATCTCTAGCCAATGTAGAATAAACAAACACACAGCAATACACACAGTAAATCTCAGTTTAAAAGATGTCAGAGTCCAATGTTAGAATAAATAACAAAAGAAACTAACCAAAATGACAATGATATGTATTGATCTAATCATTAAAACTTTGTAATCTATGGGACAATTATAAAAATAAATAATAATCTTCCAAGAGGGTAAGCTCAGCAATAATTGAATTAGTGAGGAAATTTTGTTTTGCAGATCGGGATAAAACTATCATAAAAACCCTTTTAAACTTACAACAGAGAATTTACACAAAACTTTGTGACAAAAGGTGATTATAGTTATGTTTCCAAATATTTGGGTTTTTTTACCCAAATTTCAACTTTTGATTTCAGAATGAAATTTGTGCTGTCCAAAGCTTTAGTGATAGGTATTCTCCTTTTGTATACCAGGGTCTCTACTATTTGTCTATTATCTCTATCATGTTGTGTCATTATAGTCCCTTTATACAGATTTATTTCTTATTGCCTGTAAAACATGAAATATTGTGTTTGCAGGTTTACTTGATATGGAATACATGTAATAACTTAGGGACAATGTGTTTTATAAGCAATTTTTTTGTATCATTGCATTTTGTGATTTAATTGTTATGACGTGCACATTGAAATGTTTTTTTTTTTAATTCTGTTTTTTATATATCATTTACAACAACAATCGGAAGAATATTATTTCTATTTCAGGAAGGATCAAAGCAAGCAGAAAGTAATTTGAAGTTTTTAATGATGCTGAAAGATCCATGCTATGAGTTATCTCAATCCAAACCAGCAGACATTCCTAAGTTGTTACCTAAAATACTCCACTACATCAGGATCATATGGGTTAATGCCCCTTACTATACTTCAAGAGAGAGACTCACATCATTGTTTAAAAAGGTAACATAAAAAAAGATGAAAAATATCATAATTAATATCACTAAATAGGTTCCTTGGTAGAAGATGTCATTATATGGAAAGACTCAATATTGGAAGTTTGAAATGTCATGCACATATTTAAAAAGATGAAAGCTAGCTATAGCATGTGGATATAGTTTAACAATATTCATCATAATCAAATCAAACTTACTTCTCAAAAGTGTATCCAGTCATGTGTTTATTATACTGGTGTGATATTCAAGATGACAGTCATCTTAAAAGTGTTTTAAAAGAAGATACTTTTTTTTTATTCTACATATTTTAGATAAGTAATGATTATATTTGAAGTTGTGGAGCAGCTAGGATATTTGATGGGTATCTACAGTCTGGGACTGAGAAACATGTATTTGACATATTTTAGGTCAGTAATGAGATAATTAGTAGATGTAGAGCAGCTCTAGATTTAGACAGGATGTTTGATGGCTATGTACAGTCTGGTTTACTGACATTACAACAGTGTATTGACAGCTGTGAAGGATGGAAAGATCTTTATGAAAAGGTCAGTGAAAACAGGAAAGAAAGTCAAAAGTACAAATAGGCTATCAGCCACACTGGATGACAGGCTATGATTTGGGATAGTATGAATGCATTGCATAACAAAATTCCCCAAATATCTGATACCTACAGCATATTCTTGATTGATGTTTGGATTAATTAAATTTTGTTGGAATTGGTTAAAGGCAGCTTCCTTTCAAAGTTTTGGGACTTTAGAAATCAGATGTTAGACCATTTTTCACAAATCAATCATTACCGTAATCGGGCTTGTATAGTTCGCACTGGTACATAGTCCGCACCCCCTTCTCCCAACGAAATTTTAGGTAAAAAAATTTTTTGTAACTGTTAGAAAAGGTCTAATGAAAATCCGGTAATTTTAAATCGTGTGTGGTCGTTTGCGGTATTTTCTTGGAAAAACCTATTTTCCATCACCAAACAGAAGCTGAAACTGCTTGAAAATGGTTCTAAAACACTTCACGCTGGTTAAAATAAGTCTAAATCACTCAAAAAAACAATTTAGAAACGTGTGTATGTTTAAACCGGAAGTTTGAAAAGCATGTGTAAAAGATGAAAAAACCCGGTGAGAGTCGAAATCCGTACATAATAGATATCACTATAATACGACTTTGAAAGTAAAACAGTTCCCTCCTTATGTAAAACAGTGTTTAATATATCTTTCACATTAATGTTTGAAGGGTCTTAAGCTAATACAAAACATATTTGTCAATAGGAAATACCAAAACGGAACGAATAATAACCGATTACGTTTTGTAGTTCACACATCGTAAGCTGGTTTACGGTTGTCTTTTTTTACTTTTTTTGTACGATTTCATTCAAGCAGATACCAGTTTATATTTAGCAATGCATTGAAAAGAAACGAGAATTTTGTAATGAAGCATTTAATTTTTAAATTTATCAGGATTAATTTGATATTAAATAAAAATAACTTATTAATATGGATTGGGTAAAATTATTGGTTTGAAAAATGATAAGAGCGCCCTCTACAATGTCAATAACAAACATGGCGGAACGTAAACAAACCACATCGCGAAATTGAAATTTTCTCTCTTATTTCTTGCTTATTGTACTCTATAGTCTGCACCCCTGCTGTCAGGGTCAATTTTGCAGAATAAAACCGCGGACTATACAAGCCTTTTAACGGTAGCTTGAGCATACTTGGATCATTTTATTTCAAGCTTTATATTGTTGTTATGATTGGTGAAAGTAATTTCCCTTTTGATTTTGAAAATTCTAAGAATAGGATTCCCTGTTATAGGACTTTAAATGTTAAAATTTTGCCATTTTAATTACTTTTGTTTGAATGCCTTGTGTTGTATATCTGAGTATGTTGAGTATGTATATTCCAGAACAGTTGTCTATTCCGTTATTGCTATGATTTATACCTGTATCAGCCTCTTTTAATAAAACAACCAACAGTAAAGGATGTAGTATTTTGCAGCTCTGTGTTTTTGATTTCTTTTATACCTTACTTTTGGGTCCCCAAATTAAGTCAGGTATATTACATGGTGGAGGACCCAGGGAATTTTGTCACACAACATAAGGGAAATGATTTTCTCTGTCCATAAACAATTTTAAGTAGAAAATATTCTGTTCCTGCATTCACAGAATTTTTCATTGAAAACACAATGGTTGGAATAAAATCCTCCTGATTTGAATTGTTCTAAATATATGATGTGATTCGCTGTACCAAAGTTCTATGTGAGCGTTTGCAAGTTCCCAATCAGTGATGTGTAAAACTTGGATTAAATGTTGTTTGATATCCAAGAGTTGGCATATTTTCTTTGTGCATTTTCCTATCATCTTGGATACATGATCTCTATTAAAACCACCTTGTTCAATATTCCATTTCATTCTTGCAATAAATTTTAGATATACCCTTGAATGAAGATTAATGAAAAAATTAACGAGTAAGCTGTAACAAAAAATTAAGAGAACTTGTTGTAGACAATATCTTAACTAAGTTCAATAGGGGAATCTTCCACAAAAATATTTCCTCTTTTTGTATATAGGTTGCATACAAAAACAATGCCTTTAAAAATAGGTTGCAAGCATTCAAGGTCAATCATATGTGTCAATGTAACCAATTACACAAATATGTCTTAAGAATGTTGCAGTTTGCAGAAATTTAACATAACACAAATGTTTAATTTGGTACTATAAACAAAATTTTCGATCATACAAAGCACAATTTTAAATCTTCACAACACTCATAATTAAGATATTGTTTTTGGTATAACTTGAGCATGTGCATATGATTTCAATTTTTATAATGAAAGTACACCACAGTGATTGGCTTCTGGTTCAGCCATTTTTGTTGCTTTTTACTTGTAAGTTTCATATCAGCAGAGGCTACATGTAGTATTTAACTGAAGAATATAGAAATAAGGAGATGTGTTTGGATTGCCAATGAGACAATGTTAATTATCCACCAGAGTTCAAATGCTGAAGATAAAAGCAATTATATGTCACGTATGGCCTTCAACAATAAGAAAAACCCATACCGTATAATCAGCAATAAAAGGCCATGACAGGTAAAACGTGAAACAATGTTACACTTCTGATTTCAAATAATGGTACAAAAATTTTATTTTTATTTCAGACCTCTTACCTGCATCACAAACTTTTTTGTGTTAGTTTTTTTTAGATGTAAGTGACATATTTTATTTTTATTTCCAGACCTCCAAAATGCATCACAAGCTTTCTCCTGTGCCATGGGTTCTTGATATGAGCAACATTTTTGCTCAGGTAGATGCCTTTGTTCAGAGATGTAAAGATTTGACTGAGGTTGGTATTTTATTAAAGACATTATAAAGAATACTATAAATTCAGAAATTATTGTGTGCTTTTTTGATTGCAATTTTTGGACAATGGACAAAAATGCGAGATTAATTATTGCTTTTTTTTGGGTGAAAAGCTGCATACAGATATATGTATTAGATGTCAAAATGCTAATTCTTTATATTTCAATATTCACCCAGACAGATTATTCGCATTAATAAAAATCTCGCAATAATTTCTGAATTTACAGTATGTTTTCTATGTCTATCTCTTTTAAATTTATTTCCAGAAACAAATTCCATATTTGAAGGGGACAAATGTTGTTAAAGATTACAGTAAATCGCAGCATGGGACAATTATTCTATTTCCATCAATTTGATTTATCTCTTAAATCCTAAAGTATTTCTAAGATAAAGGTAGCCCCAAAGTAAGGCATTAATTATACTATGTAGTATTCAATATCTAAGCTTAATTCTGAACATTTAGGACATTAGGACAATTTTCCCAAAAAATATAAAAATGTCCCCTAAAAATTGACTGTACATTATTTTGAATGTTTAAGTTTAATTGATACACTTAGTAATCAACTTTTGATAAAACTAGAATGATAATCCTATTTAGCATTAAAAATATGTCTTTTATTAGATTAAGTTTCTGTGTAGGATGTTAAGCACCTCCAATAGACAAAAATATATACTGTAAATTCAGAAATTATTACGTGCATTTATTATTGCGAATTTTCTAGAATGTACTAAAATGTGAGATTTATTATTGCGATTTCAGGAAAATCTGCATGCAGTTATTTGTATCAGATATAAAAATGCGAGTTCTTTATATTGCGATACTCATTCAGTCGCATTATTTGCATTAATAAAAACCTCGCATTAATTTCTGAATTTACAGTATCTGAATTGAAATTTTGACAGGTGTGTAATGCCCAGGTACACTTTGCCAGAATGGAGGATGGTAACAAGAGTGAGATGCCACAGTTTGGTGGACAGAAAGGTCCAGAGGTAGCTAAAGGACTACTTGAAATAGAGAAAACATTTGATAGGATGCTGAGGAACCTTGGACTTGTCAAAAACAAGATATTGGATGTTAAAGTGACTTCATGGCATGATGATTTTAACAGGTTATTATTAATAAGTTGGACTTTACAAGCTTATATCAATTACCAACAAAATGTTCGCTCAAAAATGTTCTATACTATCATTAATATTTTTTTACTATAACAGTTGGTACAAAGAATCTTTTCTAAAGCTTTGAAAAAATATCAGTAAAAGAATGGTGAATTGTACAATGCCATAATTATGAGACCTCTAAGGCCAGTCACTTACCCATAGAAAAATCATCCTTTGCATTGAAAGACTGCGGTTGAAATGTTCACATAGATTTAAGTATGACGAATTATGTAAGTTATGACTTACCTGCAGGTAAAAAGTAACTGTCAGTAAAGTATTCCTATCTATAAAAACAAAATTAATAGAAGTCATTTTAATGTACTTTAGATTTCGAGACAATATGAAGGATCTAGAGGTAATGATGCAGAATATGATGGACTCTGCATTTGAAACTGTGAAAACAGTTGAGGGAGGTGTGGAATTATTGGATATTTTCTGTCACCTGTCACCAAGGGAGGTAAGTAAGGATTTTTCTACATTGTGACAACAGTCACTGATTTGTCATCAAGGGAGGTAAATCACAAAAGACTTTTGCTTTTTATACTTTGTCAACAGTTAATGTATTGGATAGTTACTGTTATTTGTCATCCAGGGAGTTAAGTCATGAAGGACTTAGCATTCTTATACTTTGCCAACAGCAAAGAGGAATGATATTTTCTGTTTCTGGTCATTTAGGGATATAAGTCATGAAGGTCCTTTGAATTTATACTGTGACAACAGTAAAGGGATCAGAAATTTCTGTCACTCGTCATTGAAGGAAGTAAGCTATGAAGGACTTTTGTATTTTGTCAACAGTTAAGGTTGTGGATATTTTCTGTAATTGTCATCAAGGGAGGTCATGACTGACTTTTGTATTTTATACTTTGTCACCAGTTAAGGTTGTGGATATTTTCTGTAATTGTCATCAAGGGAGGTCATGACTGACTTTTGTATTTTATGCTTTGTCAACAGTTAAGGTTGTGGATATTTTCTGTAATTGTCATCAAGGGAGGTCATGACTGACTTTTGTATTTTATACTTTGTCAACAGTTAAGGTTGTGGATATTTTCTGTAATTGTCATCAAGGGAAGTAAGTCATTAAGGACTTTTGAAATTTATACTGTGACAACAGTTAAAGCATTGGATATTTTCTGTCATTTGTTATAAAGGGAGGCAAGTCATGATGGACTCTGTGACAGTAGTTACAATTTCTGCTGTCAATGAGTCTGTCATAACTTGCCTCCCTTTATTGCATAAAATATCGAAAATATCCAATATTTTAACTGTTGTCACAACTAAATTGCACAGTGTTGGATAATTTCTGACATTTTTTGTCAAGGGAGGTAAGTTGCATGATATGCTTTTGACACGTAGACAACATTTGTGGGATGCCTCGTAGAATTATTTGAACTTTTCAGCCATTTATCATCAATGTTAACTTTAATGTAAATATTCCAAATTGGAAATCGTGAAGTTTTACTAGGAAATATACATCTTTTTGGCATATTTTATATCTTTTGGTTAGATTAAAAACCCATGTATTCAGGTTACTTTAAAAGTAACTAACTAAGCAGCTAAAAATACAGAAAATGGGGAGTAAAAATAAACTGAATATCTATTTCTAGTATATGAAGTAATAGACAACACAGTAGGAGTTGTAAAATTAAAAGATGATCTATTTTACTAATGTTTGTATTTTCAGGCCATTAAGAGGATGATTGATAAGAAGACCAAGGATGTATTTATAATGTTTAATGCAGAACTAAATTCTGTCAAGCAGGAACTATCTTCAAAACCAGAACTACAAATGTCTGACCATCCTAAATATGCTGGACTGGCTCTGTGGGCCAGACATCTTAAGAATAGAATCCAAAGAAACATGAATGTAAGGTTAACTGATTGTATTGATAAGTGTATATGACACACTTAAATCAGGCTGTTGGTTTTCTTGTTTGAAAATTTTCACATTTTGTTGTGTTCGTAAAACACGTAGTTAAAAAATTGGCATGTAAGTTATGAAAAGAAATTTATGATCATTTTGGTGTAAAATTAACTATGAAAAACTAAAGTTTTTGTTAAAATTTTGAGAAACATCTTTTTGTACCATGATTTCAACAAAAAATGATGTATAGGTATGATATGCTAGCTTTTCAAAATTGTTTCCTGTTGTCAAAAATATATATAAAAAAAAAAATAAAAGAGGGGAAAGATGTGGTGAAAATTTTAGTTATTGTTAAAACATCACAAAAGAAATAGTATGAACTTACTTTTTGTTAAAAAATCACAAATATTGAGACACAGCTTTTCATGGTAGGATTTCAACAAAAATTGATATATAGGTATAATATGCTATTTCTTTTGATATTTGATGTCAAATATAGGTATAAAGTTTTTGTGAAAAATATCACAAATCTTGAGAATCATCTTTTCATGGTAGGATTTCAACAAAAATTGAGATATAGTTATAATATGCATTCCAAATTGTTTCCTTTAGATGTTAAAATTGTGATAAGGAAAATCCATATGTAGGTATTATTTGCTATTTCAAAATGATATCCTTTGTCAAAAACTATTGGTTGTCCACAATTTACTAATTTGCCTACCAAAATACATAGTGCTGGGATTTTAACAAAATCATATTTATTGAGTACATATCCTGAATTAATTGCTGGTGTCAAAATATATGAAAAATTGACAACCCATAAACATGAGTTGCTCTGTATGCATCAGTCTCTAAACTTTACACAAAAATGTGCTAGAAAGGACCTTAATGACTTGTCAGTTTTCTAGTTTTTATATTGATAGGTCAGCCATTGTTTTGTCAATACATCAAATCCTGTCTTCGGACACTATTTTGTTTTTTTCTGTATGAAATCTGCTCAGAAGTACAGCAGCTTATTGGTAGAACAGCAATATTTCTTTATCAATACATGTATATGCTGCTTTGGGAATAATATTTTCTTGATTTCACATTTTGATTTAAGAAAATTAAACATAGCGATTCTTCAATCTGCCAACATTTATTGAGAATTAGTTCATAATATCATCCTTTAATTTTTTAACAGTTGCTATCAAAGTCCCATTTCCTGCCATTTACTGGGACTGGAGAAGAGGTTCGAGGTGCCTTTATACAGTTGAATCAGGCTTTAGATGAGTATATGAGGAAAACCTTTCATGAATGGACCTTAAGTATTGTTAGAGTAAGTACTTTTTGTTTGAAGTTCTTTTAAGGTTAGAAAAAAACAATTCAGTGATAAAGTCATAAAAAACATAAAGTATGAAAATTGTATCAGATACATTGTTTATATGCTGTTTATCTGGTTCATGCATATGGAAACATAGATTACATGCTACTAAGCTGGTTCATGCACAATGAAAATTGTTTATATGCTGTTAAGCTGGTTCATGCATAATGAAACATTGTATATATGCTGCTAAGCTGTTTATTGCATAATGAAACATTGTATATATGGCCCGAGAACACAGTTATTTCGTAGTGCATTTCTTTTAGACAATAAATTCAAATTAAAAAAATCGCAACTGCTCGATCTCAAAAAGATTTTTACAGTGTAGTGTACTACTATTGATACAAATAATATCAAAATTATAGAAACTTCTACCAGCTCTAACTCAAAATATTGACAATTCTGTGTTAAGGGGGGCTAAAATTCAGTTTGACAGCTTCAGACTTTCTAATTTTTGATCTTTTTTAACTGGACCAAATCACTACTTAACATAAAGATTCAGCACCCAAATTTTTTTAACATGTAATTTCATCCCCTTACTTAATATTTCATGCATAAAACATCAAGAAATAAATTGGGAAAGTGTATCAAAAAAAAATGCAAGTTATACACTGTTCACACTAGGGACTATATTTGTAGACAACGAAAACCAAAGGACAATAACTGTGTCCTTAGGCCATATGCTGCTAAGCTGTTTAGTGCATAATGAAACATTGTGTATATGCTTCACTGATTTGTGCATAATGAAACATTTATTATATAGCTTTATATTCAGTATTGTCACTTGATCATCTGGGTCAAGTTCAGAGCTTAATATATGGTATATGGTATGGCACCTTATCATCTGGACCAAGTTTATAGCTTTATATATATGGTATAACCTCTTGTCATCTGGACCAAGTTCAGAGCTTTATGTACGATTGCCACTTATTATCTGGGCTAAGTTTAGAGCTTCGTATATGGTATGGCCACTTGTCATCTAGACCAAGTTAAAATTCATATATGGTTTGGCCATTTATCATCAAGACCAAGTTCAGAGCTTTATATATGGTATTGACACTTATTATCTAGACCGAGCTCAGAGCTTTATATATGGTTTGGCCACTTATCATCTAGACCAAGCTCAAAGCTTTATGTATGATATTGCCACTTATCATCTAGACCAAGTTCAGAGCTTTATATATGAATTGGCTACTTATCATCTAGACCCAGCTCCTAGTTTTATGTATGATATTGCTACTTATTATCTAGACCAAGCTCAGAGCTTTATGTATGATATTGCCACTTATCATCTAGACCAAGTTCAGAGCTTTATATATTGTTTGGCCACTTATCATCTAGACCAAGCTCAGAGCTTTATATATGGTTTGGTCACTTATCATCTAACCCAAGCTCAGAGCTTTATATATGGTATTGACACTTATTATCTAGACCGAGCTCAGAGCTTTATATATGGTTTGGCCACTTATCATCAAGACCAAGCTCAGAGCTTTATGTATGATATTGCCACTTATCATCTAGACCAAGTTCAGAGCTTTATATATGGTTTTGCCACTTATCATCTAGACCAAGCTCAGAGCTTTATATATGGTATTGACACTTACCAACTAAACCAAGTTCAGAGCTTCATATATTGTATGGCCATGTAACATTCTATGTGATATATATATTTTTGAAAAATATGATTTTTAGGACCCAATGAAGTTACTTGATATTCCCCTGATGTGTAGAAGTACTGAGAGACCTCCAATGTTAGATATCAATTTTGATAGGTAAGTTATTTCAAATATAAATTTAACAGATAAAAGACATTTTAAAGTTGGATTTCAGTTGTAAGAGAAAGAAAAACCTTATTTAAATATCCTTTTTGACAGATAAAAACCTTCCAAGGTGGGATTCAATTTTGAAACTTTGGAGATTTAATTTTAGATATAAAAGGTATGATAGATAAGAAACCTTCCAAGGTAGAGAATCAATTTTGGGAGCGAGAGGAGATCTTATTTTAGATATCACTTAAGACTGATAAGAGACACTCCAAGGTTTAATAACGTTTTTGACAGAAGAAAACCCTGGTTTTGGATATCAGTTGTGACACAATTACAGACACCTGTCAATGTTTGGATATCGCTATCTTACTTGTTCCTCTAGTTTATGATCTATTCTATAAAAAGGGATCAGTTCTATATTTTTTAGTATTTAATTTCAGGAGACTTGAGAAGATTTTCCAGGAGGTACATTACTGGGAGAGATTAAATTTTGATATTCCCCACTATGTACGTATGGCTTACAACAGAAGGGAAGATCTCAGAAATTTAAAAGAGCATGTTCTCTTGGTTGTCAGAGATTATAACAGGTATGATACAATAGCACAATATTAAAAGGTGTTCTCTTTGTTCTCATGGGATATAACAGGTATGGTCTACTTTATAGTAAAAGATCAATGTAATATATATCTCAGATTCTGTAGGAAGTTATGATTTAAGAGCTCACACTACTCATGGGTTATAACAGGTATGATAAAATACAATATTAAAAGGTGTTCTTTCCCAGCATACAATTTGCTTGGTTTTTACAATATTGCTATTTTGGCATTTGCATCCTACTTGCCGGTATTTCTTTCTTTTTTTTTGTATGGTAAAAATGTTTTATTTGATATCTTTTATGGTTACAACATATGTAACAGTTCTACTAGACAGGCTCTACCATTAAAATATCAAGCAATGTAGCAGTTTTAAAGAATAAATCTGAAAAGAAAGAAAAGGAGATTTATAAATAATTATTCAGTGTTGAAAACTGTTCTGTTTGCAATGTTCATTTCTTTTTCCTTTTCTTTACAGAATGTATAAATAATAAAATAAAAAAAAAGTAACTTAATTGAATGAATTGAAACATGCATTACATTAATATATATGCCAGTAGCTAAGGGATTTTAACAAAAGGTCTATACGTATTGAATGCAAAGTTTTTACTTTTGAGCCCTTTATTCCTTAGTCAGCTCAGCTATACATGCATCTGTAGTTATCATTATAAGAATACATTTGCATGTCAAAAATAATTCTGACTCTGATCTTGAGTCCAATAGCTCACAAAAAATGGCTGCTGAGAAAAGATTACTAAAATAAACATAACTGGAATAAATCAGTCATTATATTTTACTGCTCTACAATGTCTACAATAATGCCTGAATGCATTGACAATGAAAAATCATCAATCATTCAGAATTAGCTGCCTGCTGGTGATTTACCTATCTTGATATATTAGAGCTGACTGCTGACAGGACACCAATCAAAATCCATGATTCATGAAGAGTTTTTAGTGTGTTAGGACTTCAGACCTTAGTAAGTAGGAGAGATTGATTATGGGGAGGGACCGAATTATTCAGGTCTAAGTAAACATGGATCCTTAATAAGTGATTTCATGTTTATATTGTAATTAATAGGTCAAACATTAATTAAAGTTCAAAAAGTGCAAAGTGAAAGAAATGACAAAATAAGAAAATTGTGTGAATAAAACATTGTGTCTTTGAAATAATATACAATCAATCTACAACCTCAATGCTGTAAGTTTGTTTCTCAAGAAATAGATTGTCAGTGCTTGCTTATTTCTTTACTTTTAAATGAAAAATTGCCATTACATCAACATGAATAGAACAGAAATTTACCAATTAAGAGGATGACTATTGTTACACCAAGGTAACACGATATCTCTTTTGGTGTATGGAAAATGTGAAGTGACAGACAGGAAAGTAACCCTAGTCACCCAGTAGTGAGAGTCTTGAATTTGATATTAATGGTCGAGAACTTTATAATGCTGAGAGTGTGTAATCTACTGGGCAGTCATTTCATGTTTGCTCATACTTTCATATTTTGAATTTTCATTTTACCCAGCAGGCATGGAATTTTTATGCCCCATTTATGGGCATTATGTTTTTCGGTCTGTGCGTCCGATCGTATGATTGTCCATCCGTTCGTCTGTTCGTCCGTCTGTCAGTCTGTCCCACTTCATGTTAAAGTTTTTGGTTAAAGTTTTTTGTTAAAGTTTTTGGTCAAGGTAGTTTTTGATGAAGTTGAAGTCCAATCAACTTGAAACTTAGTACACATGTTCCCTATGATATGATCTTTCTAATTTTAATGCCAAATTAGAGTTTTGACCCCAATTTCACTGTCCAGTGAACATAGAAAATGATAGTGGGAGTGGGGCATCCATGTACTATGGACACATTCTTATTTGTTTATGTCTTATAATGAGTGTGTGACTTCTTGTTTGAAAAAATTCCTAAAAATAATTGTCAGAGCTAATTATCTATATTGATAAGATATACACTGCAAAATAATTAACTTACTGTAAATTCAGAAAGTTTTGTGATATATTTATTATTGCAAAAATTGTGACAGGATAGGTTTTGCAAAAAGTAATATTTTTGATAGCATTATTGTGCATGCAACATTTCTTGAAATCACAATCATAATGTAATTCACATTTTCCACATTGCTCAACAATAGTAATAATAAATGCATGCAAACATTTCTGAAATTACAGTTGTCAAAAACATTAGAGTTTTTTCAATTATTTTTAGAGTTTACCGTAATTAAAATACAGGGGATGCTATTATACAAATTATAATCCCTGTTTTAGGATCATAGCAGCATTGTCATATGAAGAAAGAGCCCTGTTTAGAGAGAGAATAAGATTCCTTGATAAAAAGATCCACGCTGGTTTGTCAAAACTAACTTGGGTGTCACATGGTATATCAGAATACTTTGTCTCTGATTGTCGAAATAATGCCAGCAAAGTACAAGTAATTGTTGATGATTACAAAGGAGCTAACACAGAGATTGCTGAACAGTGTGTGAAAATCAGTGAACTGTTATTGATCAAGATTATTCCGAAGAAAGTTTATGAGAAAATGGACTTTGATTCTTATCAAGTTAGTCAATTTTAAACTAAGATTATTTAATAATTGACAGCTGTCAAAGAGTTGTTTTTATACGACTGCAAAAAAAATTTTGTGGTCGTATATTGGTATAATGTTGGCGTCGTCGTCGTCCGAAGACACATTAGTTTTTGCACTCTAACTTTAGTTTAAGTGAATGGATCTCAATGAAATTTTACCATAAGGTTCAATACCACAAAAGGAAGGTGGGGATTGATTTTGGGGGTTATGGTACCCACAGTTAAGGAATTAGGGGCCAAAAATAAGCATTTTTGTAACTTCCAGACATAACTTGTGTGTAAGTGTATGGATCTCTCTGACATTGTATCACAAGGTTCCATATCACAAAGGGAATGCTGGGAATGATTTTGGGGGTAATTACCTCCAAATTTTAGGAATTAGGGGCAAAAAATGGGCAAAAAACAAGCATTTTTCTAGTTTCATGACAATAACTTGTGTGTAAGTGTATTGATCTTTATGAAATTGTAGTACAAGGTTCCATATCACAAAGGGAAAGCTGGAATTGAGTTTGGGGGTAACTTCCCAAAAAGTTTAGGAAAAAGGGGCCAAAAATAAGCATTTTTCTACTTTCCAGACAATAACATGTGTTCAAATGTATGGATCTCTCTGAAATTGTACTGCAAGGTACCATACCACAAAGGGAAGGCTGGGATTGATTTTGGGGGTAATTCCCTCAAAATTTTAGTAATTAGGGGCCATAAAAAGGGCAAAAAAACAAGCATTTTTCTAGTTTCAGGACAATAACTTGTGTGTAAGTGTATGTATCTTTATGAAATTGTACTGCAAGGTTCCATATCACAAAGGGAAAGCTGGGTTTGAGTTTGGGGGTAATTGCCTTAAACGTTTAGGAATTTGGGGCCAAAAAACAAGCATTTTTCTAGTTTCCAGACAATAACTTGTGTTCAAGTGTATGGATCTCTCTGAAATTGTACTGCAAGGTACCATACCACAAAGGGAAAGCTGGGATTGAGTTTGGGGGTGATGAATCATAAGGGGGTTCAAAAAATTGGGGAGGATTTTTTTTTCCTTTTTTTTCTTTAAAATTTTCCATTTTAAATTGGTTATTTCTTATTTATATATAAAAGCAAATAATAATGATATGGTTTGAATAGGTAAATTAAAATTTTTTAAGTTCTTAGACCACTTTCATTCTGTGTGAGAAACCTATGCTGTGTCAAATATTTAATTACAATCCAAATTCAGTGCTGTATCAATCTTGAATGTTGTGTCCATACTTACCCCAACTGTTCAGGGTTCGACCTCTGCGGTCGTATCAAGCTGCGCCCCAGCGGAGCATTTTATTTAGATATGATGTCAACATGTTATAAAGCCAGAAAAAAATTCTCCAGTAACAATAAACGGATAGAAGTTGACCTTATGCAAGTGCATGTATACATGTACATGTATAAAACTTTGATTGATTTTGGAACATTCAAATACGATATAAAAGATGAATTTTGGTCTGTTTTGTAGGATTCTTATAACAACTTAGTTTTCAAACAGTTACAGACTTTCCATAGAGATTTTTTCAAACTGAAATAGGTTATCAGATGTATTGATATTCATTTGCATAAGGTCAATTTCTATCCGACGCACCTCATATGTTGATATCTGAATACATTTTTGTTTTCAGTTTTGTGAATGTAATAAACAGTTTTCAAATAAAACTCAATATTTTTTTTATTACAATTTATTTCAGCAAATATATACATCAGCCTATAATTATACCTCATGCTACAAAAACTGGAATATATTGTTTTTATTTGTCTGTATATGCAGTCTGTCATTCTTATTTGTTTCCAGGTTCGATCAGATTGCGCAACTAACTTGGATATATGCATGGCCTGATAAAGTGAACAAAAAATACCTATTGATTTTGAGGTCTCTACATCAAAGGTCAAAGTAAAAAGTTACTAAGAATAGTCCAAAGTTAGTGCAGGAAAGGAGTTTTCCTATTTTTATTCTTAGAATAGAACCTGACATAGAAATAGAATTATACTTAGATATATAGTTACAGATAATGAGTGGAAGATCCCTATACATATTGAGATTATGGTTTCCAAGGTTGTGGTTATAATTACTAAAAATAGACTGAATAAGTGCAGAAAAGGGGTTTGAGGTTAATAATTCCTAATGCTTACAGGGGATAGCAAGGATACTTGCATATATGGCCAAATAGGAGAGTAGAATCCCAAATTGTTTTGAGATCATTGCTTCCAAGGTAAAGGTCATAGTTACTAAAACTAGTTTGATAATAGTTTGAAATTAGTACAGAAAAGGGTTTGTAGGTAATAATAATAAAATTGATCTTTCATATAGGATTGGAACTAAACTCATATATATGGTCACAACTAATGAGAGGAAGATCCCTATTGATTGTGAAATCAATATGTCAAGGACAAAAAAGGGATTTCCTGATGATAACTGAAAGACCTAACATGGGATGTGAACTTAACTTAGATGTATTGTGACATATAGTAAAAGGAAATCCCGATTTATTTTTAGCTCATTACATCCAAATTCAAGATCACAGCTACTAGAAATTGAGTGAAATTTGTGAACAATAGGGTCATTATCATTCACTTACACGTAGATTTCTATAATAATTACAGTAATTTCATGCATGGTATTGTTCCAAGTATGGTAGAAGATGATTATCATAATTATCCTCTTTTATGGAGAACAACTTTGTCATTATACCACTAAGCTGTTGCTGGTTAGAAATAAGTTTATTAGGTAGGTCATGTTCACTAAGATTCTTTAATATCAGTAGACAAGGTCTCACTTTGAAAATAAGGAAGTAAATACCAAATATTTCATTTTTCTTGATTTTTCTTGTTTTCCATTTAAGACCAAACACAGAGAGATTGTTACAAAAAGATTGACACAGATACATGAGAATATTGTCAGAACAATGAAGAAAACCCATGAAATATTCAGACTGGATGGAAGTGAGGTATATTCTTAATCTTAATCTATTTTTCCATTACTCTAGTTCCTCATAATCTAATTTCGCATTTCTCTTAATCCTCCTGATCTATTTTCACATTTCTCTAGATCCTCATAATATATTTTCAAATTTCTATACATCCTCACAATATATTTTCACATTTCTCTAGATCCTCACATTCTATGTTCACATTTAGAATCCTCATAATCTATTTTTACATTACTCTAGATCCTCCAAATCAATTTTACATATTTCTCTACATCCTCATAATCTATTTTCACATTTCTGTAGATCCTCAAAATCTATTTTCACATATCTCTAGATCTTCATGATTTATTCTTCATTTCTGTAGATCCTCATAATCTATCTTCACATTTATTTACATAATTTGATTTTGAGTTCTTTCCTTTGACTACCATTTTGGAGGTGTAAATGGTTGATTTTCCTATTTGACTAAATGTGGTACAAACAAGTCTGATAAAAGATCCATACTAGATCGTAGTGATGACTTAAGCAAGGCTAATAGAAATTAAAATTGTTCAGAAAACCACTTTTTCTAAAGTCTAGCAGTCAGTATAAGTATAACAAGTTGAAATTGTACAGGTAGACCTCCAACATGGCGATGTAGCTCTTGCTCAAATTGTGTTAATCAAAACCTATCTATACATGCAGTAAAACTCCTGTTTCGATAATGTAAAAGAAAGGACAAAGATTATTAATTCATTACACAAATCACATTCTAGACAAACGTTAGATTTCATATGTCACTGTATGACCTATGCTCTGAATGACCCTAGATATTCCTCCTAATAACCTTCTGATGTCATGCAACAATCCCTAATTATGATGTAAAATTTGTTTAATTGTGATCAAAATTTTGCAAGATTTTGTGTGATTTTAAGTAATGGCATAAAAAATTTGAGTAAATACTAGTAAGTCTTTTAAATCCATTATGTATAATTCTTACCATATGATCTACTTTAGGTACAGGTACACTGGCATAAATATACAGAGAAAATGGATAAAATGGTGGCAGAAGCTTTCAGACTAAATGTGAAATGGTCTCTACAGGAATTGTCTAAAGCCATAAATGGAGATGGCAAAAATCCACCAAATTCTTTGTTTAAAGTTAAAGTCCTGCTCAAGGATAAGAAGGTAGATAACTCAGTTATTAACAAGTATCTGGTTTATTAAATCTTTGTCTGTCCAAGGATTCAATAAAACAAGTTTGATAATGTTTTGATCATAAATATATCCAAGATGTGTACACTGTAGTTAACTTAAACATTAGTTTGTACCAGGTTTAGAAACAGGAAGAAAAGAGTGGCTTATCATGCAACTTAACCTTTACACTGATCACCTTGTTTGTGTGTGTGTATGCTTGTGCTTGCTTGCATGCATACTTGTTCTTCAATGAATGTCTTAACGTCTACAGTCAATTGTTTATTTTTTAATTCCCTACTGTCTTTGATTTTTATTGAAATCAACCTTAACAGTATTTTTGGCTCAACATCAAAGCAGGATACCAACTGGAGATTTTATTTGTTTATTATACATATAAAGCAAAAAATTATTTCCATACCTGTTATTTGTACAAAATTTGGCTGATTGTAGATAGTCCAAAAATTATGTTGTCTTGAAAGGCTATTTTAATTTTTTGCTTTGATGCCTTCCAACCTAGGAAGCCATCACGTAAAAAAAATTAAATAGACTTTCAAAACATCATAAGATTGCAGGATAAATATTAGTAAGTGGGGAAAAGAATGGACTAAAAAAGACATATTTAGTTTCATTTTTGCATTTTGCATGCATTTTTGTTTTTGGTTTAATGTTGAGCAATCCCTAGTAGAATTAGTGTATAGTGGAAGTTTATGTTGACTTTGCTACATTTCGGGTTGAATTTTAGCCTTCCCTATGAGGACTAGTGTATAGTGGAAGTTTATGTTGACTTTGCTACATTCCAGGTTGAATTTGAGCCTTCCCTATCAGAACTAGTGTAAAGTGGAAGTTTATGTTGACTTTGCTACATTCCAGGTTGATTTTGAGCCTTCCCTATCAGAACTAGTGTATAGTGGAAGTTTATGTTAACTTTGCTACATTTGGGGTTGAATTTGAGCCTTCCCTATCAGAACTAATGTATAGTGGAAGTTTATGTTGACTTTGCTACATTTCAGGTTGAATTTGAGCATTCCCTATGAGAACTAATGTATAGTGGAAGTTTATGTTGACTTTGCTACATTTCAGGTTGAATTTGAGCCTTCCCTATCAGAACTAGCCTATGCTGTAAGCAGTGAATATGGCTATATAACCGGTGCTTTATCACAGATACAGAGACTACCTAGTCTGTTGACACCAAAAGAAAGTGTAAAAGAGGTCAGATTTAAATAATTCATACAATTTTTCTGAGTTGAAAAGATAATCTGAAAACCTTATTTAAATTTAGAAAAATGCAACTTTCTGAGTATTTGCCAAATATTTAATAGTTATAAATACAATTGCATGATAAATTACGAAATTCATTTATATTTCATTGTCACTGTTTTGTAAAAAACTGAAGTCAGTTTTCTACTTCAAAGTAGAAACTATAAGGCAAAAATATTGTCGAATTACTGAAGGAAAAAAATTATTGAATTAATTTATTTGAAGCTGTTTCCTGGACAACCTTATTACAAAAAGGACTAAAAAATGTATTTAACATCAAGATGTATTCCAAAAAACATTATTGTCCATAATTACTGGCTATTTTTGGCAAAAATTTATTTGAACAATCCTCATTCGAAAAAATGTAAAGTCCTAACTTGGTACAGGCACCATTAAATTAAAGTGTTGGATTGGACTAGGTTTTATGATGTGCAACATAATTGGTGTGGAATTCTAAGATCCAAAATATTAGATAATCAAAGATGTGTATGAAATGTAAGTCCGTGAGTGGTACTATTATCTAAAAGGCCCTAAAAAGTGTAGCATTAAAATCATATACATTTTAAAAGGTTTCTTTGAATCTCTTAATAAGCCTTACCCACAGAAATATGCATTTTGATCTCCAGCATCATTCAAAATACAACTGACATTGCAAGTTTCATTGTGTACACCATGTTTTGTTGAGATTAGAACATGGTTTGATGACAAAAGGGAAAGAAGAGCATAATATTTCTATCTTGTAGCCAATCTATGAAATGATAGCAAGAAGTGAAGAGGCCAGGAAGATCCACAGTGTAATTAATACGGGAATGCAGACTAATGCCACTCACATGCTTAACTATATAAAGACCTGGGACAACTATCGTGAGATCTGGGAAATTGACAAGGGAATGTTTATACAACGCTATCAGAACCTTGGTCCAGTTGTTTCATCGTTTGACTCAGACATTGCCAGGTAAGATACCTTCGTCTGTTTAGCTGTACAGTGTTCCACTCTGACTTGGTGTCTTGGGGTTGGTAAGATACCTTCGTCTGTTTAGCTGTACAGTGTTCCACTCTGACTTGGTGTCTTGGGGTTTGTAAGATACCTTCGTCTGTTTAGCTGTACAGTGTTCCACTCTCACTTGGTGTCTTGGGGTTGGTAAGATACCTTCGTCTGTTTAGTTGTACAGTGTTCCACTCTGTCTTGGGGTTGGTAAGATGTTATATTGAAAAAGCCATATAATACTGTATATTCAGAAATTATTGCAATGCATTTATAAATGTGATTTTTGAAGAAAGGACACAAATGGAGATATAGAATTATTGTGAATTCTGGGAAATCGGCGTACAGATATAATTTATCGGATATCAGATTGCGAGTTCTTATTATTGCGATACTTATCCAGACACATTATTCCCTATGATAAAAAACCTTGCAAAAATTTCTGAATATTTTCTATATATTTATGACTAACTCTGCTATTTAAACCAGCTACCTTTACATACATCACAAGATAGTTAACAAAGCAGATACCTGTAACCTTTTGAATGACAATATACCCCTGCTTAGTAAATCAGTTGTTATAAGTGATAGTTCTGTCTGTCTGTCCAGGATTTGTATCTACAACTCTTCAAAGACCAGTGGCTGAATTTTTTACCTTATGATGATTGACTGTTCACCTTTGAACTTTGCCATTATAGAGCAGTAATCTTTAAATTCTCTTGATTGTATTACAGATACGATGAAGTTGCCAATAATGTTGAGGCCCATGAGACCATAGAAATCATACAGTTTATGATGATTGATTGTTCTCCACTGAAGACAGCCATCATGAGCCACTGTCGAGAGTGGCAAACAAAATTCACCCAACTGTTGAAGAAAATGTCAACCACCAGTCTGATGGATCTTCAGGATTATCTAGTGGAAAATGGAGATAGGTGAAAGGATTTGTCTTACTTAATTTTGTGGACTGTTGAAGGTCATTTCATAGTTTTCTTTTAGGTCATAAAATTGTTTTTCTTTGACTTATGGTTTTTGATTGCCTTGGAGAGATTAACAATTAGACATACCACATCTTCCTATTATATTTGTAATAATTTTAAACAATTTCATGATCTGATGAACTAATATTCCATGACTTTTGAATACATAAGTAGCATATACCTTTAGGACAGGATAAAAACAAAAATGTTAAATGAAATGATTTCTGTGAATAAACACGTTTCTTGATTTACATTCATCAGGTATGCTCATGGACAAAAGTTTGGAAAGACAGCAATGTAAAACTTTTAAGAGCATAAAACCAAAAGGGCCTAAACAGAACAGTCAAAATCATTTTCTGTCAACTAATGATTTATGTAAAATTTTACAGAATAAATCAGCTACCCCAGACATTATCAGAATTAGGTATAAGTTTAAACTTATGGGACAAATTACATAATGAACTGGAAGAGACAGAGGAAAAGTTTGCACCACTGGCGGAACAATTTCAGATTCTGGAGAAATATCAAGTATCTGTGGAAGAAAAGGTATAAATAAAAGTAGAATAAAATCTTTCATATCGGATATCAGTTATTATTCACCCAAGGGTGACTGGGGTATAGAAATGTTGTCATCCCTTGGTCTTCTTCAGACTGGAAGTAAAACCCTTTTCAAAGTAGGCATCTGTTTCATACCTGTCAACTGACCCGAATCCTGCGGGTGTGACCCGAGATTCACAATTCTGAGGGGTCACCCGGAACCCCCGCCGGGTGACCAAATATACCCGGGAATTCGGAAAATAACACGTTTTCACCCTGATTTCTTAGCCTTCAGACTGATTAGATATAAAGTGATTTCAATGAAATACCGGCAAATTCGTAATATTCTTCCTGGACAAGAAGTTCAACTAGCTGTGTAAACTCAGCTCAATTGACCCATTTCAGTGCATGGCTTCACTTGACAACTTTGGTGTCAAACACACTGTTAATTAACACCAATTACCTTAGCTTTAGGTCGTAAATAATTTGTGTATTTCAAAGTTGTTTTAAAAACAATTTGAGTTACTTCCCCTTTTTTGTCAATTCACAATATACTCCTTAAACTTATATGTTTTTTTTGTAAAAAGATTAAATCTAAAATGAATTGAATGCACACACATATCAGAATAATACTTTTACTTATTGTTCTACCTTAGAACAATTAAAAAATAAAAATTTTGAAAATTACTTTTTTCATCTATACCTACTTTAATTGTTTAACTTTATTTTATTATACTCTAATATCAACATATGATATGTTCTACTGTTTAAAAGCTGCACAAATGTATGTAAAGAAAACACAAATTGGCACATTGTATGTCATGGAATGAATATGATCAGGAGTTAAGGCAATGTAACACAAATCTATCAATGGCCTCCAGGTGCAATGAAATAATAATATGTACAATTTTAAATTACTTAACCATGTGGACATGTTTTGGAAACTTTGATATAAATTATAAGAAAAATGTCCCCTAAATACTGAAATTCAGCTCGAAAAAGTTTGTATGCGTTATGACCTGAGATTTCATTCTTCTATGCAGGTCATCACCTGCATTTTCATTGTCATAGGTTGACAGGTATGCTGTTTGATTGTGCAGGATGCATAGATTTGCAGTAATGTCTGGTCAGAATGGGGACATTTCATTAGATGGATTGTGTAGAGAGAGTCCCACACACTCTGCATGTTTAGATTCCTAACAACAACTCTTTGAACAATGTCGCAAAGCTAAATTTTTGTCCTTATATAATACTTATTGTAGAATCTACCTATTGTAATTATTTTATTGTTCTCCTCTTGAACATATACGAAATATTTGTCACTGGGCATTAAGCAAACAATAATCAATCAATTATTATTCTATAAATCTCTTTCATGCAATGTATATTTAAAATTTCTGTATTTTTCAAAGGAGAAATGTCCAATGATTGTAAAACTTCATTACACACCCTTTTATTAAGGAGGGCAAAGTGCTTCTAAATAAAGTATTATGTAAATCATTCTATAAAGATTGTCACTTAGTCTTATTTATCGATAATAAAAATAAACATGACCAATAAACAAGGGAGACAATCGCATAAATCTGTATGTATTAGGGATATTCTGACCAGTAAATGAGGTACATTCTGACCGGTGTATGGGATATTAAGAACACCTACTACTGTAAGGTTCTATCAATCATTAATATATATTACTTTAGAATTAGGAAAGCAATATATTATCTGCCATTTCTGTTTTAATGATTTAATTTGCTGACATCTTTAAAAATTGTTTTGAAAATTGTTTTGAACACTTTCTGTTACAGTATCTGACCACACAAGAAAAACTAAAAGACGAGTGGATTATATTCCAAGAGAGTTTGAAAGAGGCTGAAGGCATGCTGAAGAAACATAAGGTATATTTTTGTAGTAATGAATACATTGACTACTGTAAAACATTCTGTTGATATTTATTTCACCTACATATTGCTTGAAATACCTACTGTATTTGGTATACCTATAATTAAATGGTGTTGTGTGGTAAATTCATACAAAAACTATATTTATTTCCTGGTCAGTGCACTTAGACCCTGCCTACGATAGTAGAGGGCATTATCTTTTTTTCGGTCTGTACATCTGTCTGTTTGTCTATGCAAATCCTATATGAATTATTATATATATTTCCAGGATATATTTAAAGCAGGATTACTAGCTCAATCTGATGAGTTCAAGAAAAAAGTACATTTCTTGTTAGATAACTTTCAGAAGAATGGACCGTTCACTAGTACTTTAGGAACAGGAGAAGCTTTAGAAAGTATCAGTGTGGTACAGGAACAACTCATGGCCTTCAAGAAAGCTCAACAAGAGATAAGAGATGGTCTTAATATCTTCAAAATAGATCAGCCACCAAATAAAGAAATAGCTTTTATGGAGAAGGTATGAAAATAGAAATGCTCTCACAATATTCATGATTTTAGAACAGCCCCTAATAAAGAAATGGTTTTTATTGTCTCGCCTTGACAGAGTCAAAAGCGAGACATAGGTATGCTGTTTCCGGCGGCGAGGGCGTCAATAATATATTAGTTTGTGATTAGGTCTAGTTTATGGTGAACCACTAGTGGTAGGTAAATAATATTTGGTATGCAGTTGTATTAGCATTGGCACATCTCATTACCATGGAGATTATTTTGCCCCGCCCCTCAGTCATGGTCTGTTGACTTTGAAACTTTGGTTAGTTTACATGTATTAGTCTGTGATTAGATCAGTTTATGGGGAACCACTAGTGGTAGGTCAATGATATTTGGTATGCAGTTGTATTAGCATTGGCACATCTCATTACCATGGAGATTATTTGGTCCCGCTCCCTCAGTCATGGTCAATTGACTTTGAAACTTTTGCTTAGTTTTCATGTATTAGTTTGTGATTAGGTTAGTTTAAGACGAACCACTAATGTGAAGTCATTGATATTTAGTATGCAAATGTATTGGCATTTGCAAGTTTCATTTCCATGGAGATTACCGTATAGCAGGTTATCTTCGCGGGTGTAAAATTTCGTGATTTAGGGGCAACAAAGTATCCGAAAAATTTTGGCGGTTTTTATTTTAGCGGATTCTTAAATCCCAATTAAACATTTTGTCGGATACTGAAAGTTGCAGTTAAAAAGTTGTTTAAAATTGACAAACAATGGCCTGTTGTTATGGTTAATTTTTTGTTTTTTTGTTTTTTTGTTTTTAATTCTATATAATTTTATTTGAAATGTACATTTGTTAGAGATACATAAAGTACCGGTACCTTATCCCGGTCTCGTTGACGTTAGTGTATAGCATTTCATAAGGTTAGTACTTGTTAGTACACAACATACAGTTTTGCTAATAAATAATGTATAACACAATAAAAAGAAATTACTATGATATATTATAAATCTTAGTTAAGAAGATAAATTAATTTTTTCTGCAACCAAATTGTAGAAGTTTTTATATTTGCCTTGTTTATTTGTCAATATTTCGTAATGTTGGAGAAGTTCACTTTTAAAAAGTTATTATTCTTATTTATTTATTTATATTTTGATACAGTTAATCAAAAGAATACCGGTGTACATAGTTATTTGTCACATGTGTACAAACTTCTTGTAAATGTTACGGTTGATTAGTTACGAAATTGACTGGACCTTTGATGTACTAATTAGATTATAAAATTGTCATAATTAACTTGCAACTATTATATAATTTGACACTAATTAATAAGGATAAAATACCTGACAGCATACTTTACACTTTTTATTATATAACCAATAAAACTAATTAACACCTGACAGCCAGTGTAGAATGGTGTTTGTTATTTATGTTGTTTAAATTAATATAAACCGTTATTGATCCGTTGAACGGGAAAAAATAGTTAGTTTTCAAAACGCTTTAGCTATTAGAAAGTATCGACCGTATGCATAAATTTTCGCGGAATTTATTTTCGCGATTTCCCCTGACCAGCCAAAATAAGCGAAAATAAACACCCTGCGAAAGTAACCCGCTATACGGTATATAACCCCAACCCCTCATTATGGTTCATTGACTTTGAAACTTATACATAGTTTACAAGTTAATGTTTGTGTTTAGGTTTGTTTAAAGGGAACGACTTATGAAAAGTCAATGATATTTGGTATGCAGTTGGCACATCTGGTTTCTCACAGAGGAAAGTCGCCGAAAGTGAGATATAGGGATTGCTTTTCCTGCTATGGTGACAGCGATGGCGTCAACAATTGTTAAGTTTTCTGCCTAAGTTAGTTTGATAGGAACTACTTGTGATAGATCAGTACATATCAGTTTGACGAATATTTTGAGGCCCCACCCCCTTGGTCCAGTGACTTTGAATTAATTAGCAATTTTAAATGTTAAGTTTTCTGCTTATGTTAAATTGATAGGAACTACTTGTGATAGATCAATGATATTTTGTATGAAGTTGCTTTGCTATCAGTACATATCAGTTTGACGACTATTTCAAGGCCCTGCCCCCTAGGTCATGGTCCAGTGACTTTCAATTAATTAACAATTTTCAATGTTAAGTTTTATGCTTAAGTCATTTGATAGGAACTATTTACAATAGACAACAATATTTTCTATAAAGTTACATTGCTGTCTGTACATCTCAGTTTGTCGACCATTTGGAGGCCCTGTCCACTAGTTGGTCCAGCAACTTTGAATCAGTTAATAATGTTGCTGTCCATCAGATTGTCTTTTTTTTGAATTTTATGCCGACAGGCGAGACATATCTCTGTGTCAACAGTTTAGTTGTTTTGTTTTTGTTTTTTTTTAACCTATAAAGGAATCGCCTTGTATATTTAAAGACTTCATTTAGATAAGCTAATATAGTTTTGCAGGGCAGGGTGTTTCCTTTTGTGAGCTTACTCACAGATATAGTTTTATAAGAGGAATTGCAATATATAAGCGATAACTGATTGGTTCGCTAACTTAAATGTTTTATTACAGGATTTACAATATATAGAAGATATCTGGTTAATGAACAAAGAATGGGAGACATCGTGGGCTGAATGGAAAGGTAACAAGTTTGAAGATCTACAGACAGAGACCATGGAAGCTACAGCTATTGCTGATCATAAGAAACTAGTAAAGTACAGTAAACTGTTAGCAGTAAGTAGTCAGCATTTTTTTCTCATCTGTTTTACAAAATAAAAGAAAATTTTTTTTAGTTTATTTAAGCCTTTAGATTTGTTTCCTACTAGAATTACATCCTATGACCCTTCACAGAGCCATTTGTATGTCGGTATATAATCACTATGTTATTAAAAGATTATTTTAAGTTAAATGAAAATATTGATATATAACTTTTTATTCTTCCCAAACAATTGCTTGCACAAACATGTTCTATATTTGTGATGTTTCTTCATTCTAGGATAGGAATTGGGAAGTTGTTGAGACTAGTAAAAATCGTGTTGATCAGTTCAGACGTACCATGCCCCTGATTAATGACCTGAAAAATACAGCCATGAGAAAAAGACATTGGGACAAAATTCAGGTATTACAGTGTAACATGTATATCAGAAATAGATGATATTGTTATAATTAAATCCTTGCAAACAAAGTTGGGTGGAGAGTATAAAGGAATCACCATGTCTGTCCATGTGCCTTGTAAGCACAACTCCTCCTTACTGCCTGGATTGATATTGATGAAATTTTATACAGTAGTTGAATACTATCTGAGGATGTGCATCAAGGAATATAATCTCAAACATGTTCAAGGGTAGATAATCAAATTTGCAGTGAAGGTATCTTTTTATGAGTTAACTCACAGTTTTAGTTGTCCTTGGTATGAAAATATATATGAATGGTCAATTTAGCCAATAAATCAAATGTATTTCATGAAATGAAATTACAATTAATTCAGATATATGGGAAAATTATTCAATATTTTTACTATTTGACTCATAATTGTTGAGAAATGATATTGAGCCCCCAACATAACAGTAAATTTATTTTTATGTCCCTACCGTAGCAGAGGGGGCATTAAGTTTTACCCTTGTCCATACGTACGTCCCAAAATTGGTTTCTGTTCTCTAACTTTAGTTTGCCTCAACCAAATGTTATGAAACTTATACACAATGCTTATTACCACAAAACACAGATCAAGTTTGAATTTTGGTGGCGTCACTTTTACTGTTCTACAGTTATGCCACTTTACAAATAGAAAAATTGCTGAATTTTTCCTTTCCGTTCTCTCACTTTAGTTTGCCTCAACCAAATGTTATGAAACTTACACACAATGCGTATTACCACAAAACACAGATCAAGTTTGAATTTGGGTATCTTCACTTTTACCATTCTAGAGTTATGCTCCTTTACAAATGGAAAAATTGCAGAATTTTTCGTTTCCATTCTCTTAACTTTAGTTTGCCTCAAACAAATGTTATGAAACTTATGTGCAATGCTTATTACCACAAAACACAGATCAATTTTGAATTTTGGTGGCCTCACTTTTACTGTTCTAGAGTTATGCCCCTTTACAAATGGAAAAATTGCAGAATTTTTCATTTTTGTTCTCTAACTTAAGTTTGCCTCAACCAAATGTTATGAAACTTATACACAATGCTTAATTACCACAAAACTCAGATCAAGTACAAATTTGGGTAGTGTCACTTTTACTGTTCTTGAATTATGTCCCTTAATAACGTTATATGCAAGCGGGGGCATCATCTGTGTCCCATGGACACATTCCCCATTTATTTTTTGAGTTTCCTTGGTTAAAAAAGAGCAATGCAGTTGCTGTGTAATTATTTAGCCAAAATGTTCTTGAATTTCACTTTCCTTGCTTTCAGGATGAAAACCCTTACTACATAGTACACTATAGAAGGCCCCAACATGGCCTGATTTATGTTCCATACAATAAATGAAATACAAATATGATATACAGCAACAAAAGATAACCACTGAATTACAGGCTCCTGAAATATTACTCAAGCCTACATTTCTTGTAGGACTGTTATGAAATTTATGTCAGCAAAGTCTAGAAAAAGCTTGAAAATTTGCGTGGATAACATTTTTAACAGGAATAATATCTGTTGGAAGATTTTATGAAATTCATATGAAAAATTTGTATCAGTAATGTTTTGGATGAGTTTAAACAACCTGCCCATCAACAGTAGTCTTGATAGATGTATATAAATACAATGACAATTAGTTTCACTTTGTGTTTAGGTAATGACATCAGATGTTTTAATAATGACATTAAGTTTCACATTGTGTTTTAGTGATGAAATTAAGTTTCACATTGTGTTTTAGTGATGACATTAAGTTTCACTTAATATTTACAGAATGAGATGGGGAAGGATTTTGATCATAAATCAAATGATTTTACTCTAGAGAAGATTATAGAGATGGGATTTGATCATTATGCAGAACTAATACATGACATATCAGAGGCTGCCAACAAGGAGTTAGGCATTGAGCAGGTAATTATACATTCTGGGATTGCTCTGATGTCTGAGAACTAGGAATTATAGAGTGATTAGTCATTGTACAGGTAATTATACATTCTGTGATTGCTCTGATGTCTGAGAACTAGGAATTATAGAGTGATTAGTCATTGTAAAGGTAATTATACATTCTGGGATTGCTCTGATGTCTGAGAACTAGGAATTATAGAGTGATTAGTCATTATGCAGGTAATTATACATTCTGGGATTGCTCTGATGTCAGAACTAGTAATTATAGAGTGATTAGTCATTGTACAGGTAATTATACATTCTGGGATTGCTCTGATGTCAGAACTAGTAATTATAGAGTGATTAGTCATTGATCAGGTAATTATACATTCTGGGATTACTCTAATGTCTGAGAACTAGTAATTATAGAGTGATTAGTCATTGAGCAGGTAATTATAGACTTTGTAAATTGATAAGTCACCTCTGACAGTAATTGTCTTATGTAAAAGTGTTCAAAGTAGTGAGAGAAATACTGAGCAGAAATATACACCTAGTTCGTAATAAAATCTGTATCATTGTATGATAGCAAAACAAAACATATCTATTAGATTTTTTTTTATTCAGATAAAGTTAAAATAAATGGATTTAAAATGCTTCTTGCTTTAAGCTCTCTTTTATTACTTAATTTTCATCTTGTTACTATTAAAATGTTTTACATCTGTATAATGTATTTTTTGCAGGGACTCGAAGTAATAGAAGCTGTATGGAATACAACAGATCTTGAAATTATACCATATAAAGATAGAGGTCACTATAAGCTAGTGTGAGTATTAGGTCCAGATTATACTGTATAAAGGTAGAGTTCACTATAAGCTAGTGTGAATATTAGGTCCAGATTATACCTTATAAAGATAGAGGTCACTATAAGCTAGTGTGAATATAGTGTATGTCAAGATTATACATTGTATCCCTTAAAGATTAGGGTCACTATTAGCTAGCATGAGTATTTTGTCAAGGTTATACAATTTAAAAGATAGAGGTCACGATAAGCTAGAGTGAGTATTTTGTCAAGGTTATACCATATAAAAGATAGAGGTCACTATAAGTTAGAGTGAGTATTGTGTCAGGATATAGATCACTCACAAATTGTTTTTCTGTTTACAGGAGTGTTGAAAACGTTTTCCTTTGCTTAGATGAAAATCAGATGCGGCTATCATCAATGAAAGCCTCCAGATTTATCAAAGCTTTTGAAATTGATGTTGACAGATGGGAGAAAATTTTATCAAATATATTGGAGGTTATAGAAATTCTTCTACTGGTACAGAAAGAATGGATGTATTTAGAGGTTGGTACATTGTATGATTCAAATCGGAGCAAGTAATGATAGGTAGTAGAACACTTTATCTAACAATGAAAATTTACTGAATCTCTTCAATTGATGAAAATGAAAGGATGTATTTGGAGGTTGGTACACTTATAATTGTATGTAGACAGAAACAGGTGTGATGAGATGTTAGTAAAGAAAGAGATATTTGAATTGATATTGTTGAAGTCATAGAAATTGTTCTACTGGTATGTATAGATTTAACCATGTGTTTAAGGTCAGCAAGTTCAGAGGCTATACTGGTATGTAGAGATTTAAGTAATGTGTGAGGTCAACAAGCTCAGAGGTTATACTGGTATGTAGAGATTGGTGCATAATTTAAGTAGGCAGGAGGAATGTGTGAGGTCAACTGGTTCAAAGTAATACAGGGAAATTTCACTCACATGTATTTCATGTGAATTTAAATTCATGTGAAATTCACATGAATTTCACCTCAAACGAGCTTATACGTGAAACTCATGTGAAATTAGTTCATGTGAATTTCACGTGAAAATCACATGAATTTTTTTCACATGAAATTCAAGTGAATTTTTGTCGAGCCTGCGACTTTTGTCGCAGAAAGCTCGACATAGGGATAGCGATCCGGCGGCGGCGGCGGCGGCTACGGCGGCGGCGGCGGCGTTAGCTAACTTCTTAAAAGCTTTATATTTTAGAAGATGGAAGACCTGGATGCTTCATACTTTGTATATGGATGCCTCATGTTACGAAGTTTCCGTCAGTCACATGTCCAATGTCCTTGACCTCATTTTCATGGTTCAGTGACTACTTGAAAAAAAAGTTCAGATTTTTTGTAATGTTAAATTCTCTCTTATTATAAGTAATAGGATAACTATATTTGGTATGTGCGTACCTTGCAAGGTCCTCATGCCCGTCAGACAGTTTTCACTTGACCTCGACCTCATTTCATGGATCAGTGAACAAGGTTAAGTTTTCGTGGTCAAGTCCATATCTCAGATACTATAAGCAATAGGTCTAGTATATTCGGTGTATGGAAGGACTGTAAGGTGTACATGTCCAACTGGCAGGTGTCATCTGACCTTGACCTCATTTTCATGGTTCAGTGGTTATAGTTAAGTTTTTGTGTTTTGGTCTGTTTTTCTTATACTGTATGCAATAGGTCTACTATATTTGTTGTATGGAATGATTGTAAGGTGTACATGTCTAGCTGGCAGGTGTCATCTGACCTTGACCTCATTTTCATGGTTCAGTGGTCAAAGTTAAGTTTTTGAGTTTTGGTCTTTCTTTCTAATACTGCATGCAATAGGTCAGCTATATTTGGTGTATGGAATGATTGTAAGGTGTACATGTCTAGCTGGCAGGTGTCATCTTACCTTGACCTCATTTTCATGGTTCAGTGGTCAAAGTTAAGTTTTTGAGTTTTGGTCTTTTTTTCTAATACTATATGCAATAGTTCAACTATATTTGGTGTATGGAAATATTTTATGATCTATATGTCAGTCACGCAGGTTTTATTTGACCTTGACCTCATTTTCAAGGTTCATTGCTCAATGTTAAGTTTTTGTGTTTTTCGTCTGTTTTTCTTAAACTATAAGCAATAGGTCAACTATATTTGTTGTATGGAAGAATTGTTAGCTGTACATGCCTGCCTAGCATGGTTCATCTGACCTTGACCTCATTTTCATGGTTCATTGGTCAATGTTTAGTTTACTTGGTTAATGTTAAGTTTATGTGACAGTTGTAATAAAGCTTTATATTTAGGACTATCAACATAATATCAATGATTAGTAAAGAAGGCGAGACATTTCAGCGTGTGCACTCTTGTTAAAATAAAGTAATTCAAATAACATCTAAATTTTCAAATTTAATTAAAATGATGAAAAACACAATTCAAGTGAAGCTCAATTCACGTGAAATTCACATGAAAATTTTCACGTGAGTTTCATGTATAAGCTCGTTTGAGGTGAATTTCACATGAAATTTTTCACATGAATTTCAAGGGTGATTCATGTGAGCAAAATTTGCCAGTGTAGAAGAAATAGTAAAAACATTTGTTACATTTGGTATTTTCTGCCAAACTGATGAATTTCATCCAATAGAAAAACAGTTTTGATTTAAACAGTGGGACTTTTTGTAATGAGCAGAATTAATATTTTCAGAATATTTTCCTTGGAGAAGATATACGTAAACAGCTACCAAGAGAATCTTCTAACTTTGATGAAGTCAATGTGAAATGGAAAGCTATCATGACCAGAATGCATGCTGATAAAAATGCATTACGTTGTACACATCATCAAGGTAAATGTGTTTCTTTCCACTTGATTTCAAGTGATTCTCTCCACCATTTGCAGTTCATTCAAAATTCTGACCCAAAAGCAATTTGTTACATCAAATCAAGCTGTTCAACTGGACAGAACTTTTACTAAAATGCTTCAGAAAAACCACAGTCAAGTCATCAATGTTATAAATGTAATGTGAAAAATACATATAAATGAAAGAAGATATGGTATGATTGACAATGAGACAACTTTCAACCATAGAAAAAATGATGTAGAAGTTAGCAACTATAGGCATACACACAAAGAATTTGGTTTGATATACAAAAGTATTTTCTTGAAATGAGTTTTTAGGTGAGTAGGTATAAAAGTTTATTGGCACAGACTGTTTTAGAAATTTTGAAACCATATACAACATTTTAGTTTATGCATTGAACATCATAGCCTGAAACTTGCTTTAAAAGTAGGCTTTTAAAAAAATTGTTTGGTGTACATACAGATAGCCAAGACAAATCTTAGTTTCTGATGAATCCTACTCTGTTAATGGAGTAAACATAAATGTTAACAAAAAGGAGGGGCAGTACAAAAGGAGGTATTGCCAAATGGCATGAAATTTAATACCGTAATTGGCCTTGTATAGTTCGCACTGGTACATTGTCCGCACCCCCTTCTTGCCACGAGAATTCAGGAAAAAAACTTTTTGAAACTGTTAATGAAACTCCATTAATTTCAAATCGTGTGTGATTGTTTGTGGTATTTTCATGGAAAAACCTGTTTTCCATCATCAAATAGAATTTGAATGAGGAGGTCTTACCAAATGGCATAAAATTTCGTATGCTTGATTAAAATAAATTTTAAATACTATTTACTAATGAGTATAGAAAAGCTTTTAAATCTGGCAGAAACTAGTATGACTAGTAATTTCTTGTTGCATATGCTATCCTTTATGAAAAAGTAAATGTATTAATATGTTTTTTCAGGCTTGTTAGATGAATTGAATGAAATGAACAAGAAATTAGAAAGTATTCAGAAATCCCTTGAGGCCTATCTGGAAACAAAGCGTGGAGTTTTCCCAAGATTTTACTTTATTTCAAATGATGACTTGCTGGAAATACTTGGACAGTCTAAGACACCAAACTCTGTTCAACCTCATTTGAAGAAATTGTTTGACAATATCAGTTTCCTGGACATGAAAAAAGAGGCAATATATCAGTTCATTATTCACGAGAAAAGAACACAACTTTATTGTAACGAAAGGAGGATTTGACATATAAATTCATGACACAAATTTCTTTCACATGCATAACAAGACCCAAAGCAAAGGAACAGTGCTTTTATTGCTGTTAATAGGTTTCATAACAAGTGAGCATGGGATATTGCTTGATATGAACTCGAGTTATTTAACATCAATATAATAATAAACAAGCCTTGTGCGAGTTTATTATTACTACTTAAATTAAATAACAAAAGTTGATATCAAGCAATATCCAATGTTCACGAGTTGTTAAACCTATTTCTCTTACGATAAACATTCTCATTGTGTTACATAAAAAAAGAAATAGATAACAGTCCTCGACCATAAGAGAATCTTTATTTTAAAACCAAAACTAGATCTTCAACACATAGTAAAAGCAACAACATTAAAACCAAACTTGAACAATGGAAAAGGAAGGATATGGTTTATCAATATTCATGACACAAAATCACTACATATACTTGACAATACCCAAAGCAACTATTGACAAATAAAGGATTGTATGCAGACTTTGGCAAAACCACAAAATCTAATATCCATGAAAATGCAGGTTTTCCACAATCCACAGAAATTGGTACGCACGAAAATAAATGAATCCACAGTAAAACAAAACTGTTTGAAGTTTTTCATTGATCTGTTATATAGAAATTTTTATTGATATTTCAGGGAAAACATATAAAGGCCATATCAATGAACTCAGAAGATGGAGAAAAAGTAGAGTTTATCAATACTGGGGTGTTTCTAGATGGTCAAGTAGAGGTAGGTATATAAGGAATAATTTAAAAGAATTTACTGTGGGTTGCCTAGTTTCTGAATTTTTTTTTTTACCCTAAACAGATGGAGAGCTTACATATTGGATAGTAAGAGCTATCATATAATTAGCTGCTTCCATTTGAATATGAACGGACAACGGACAAATTTGAAATAAACAAGCCTAAGCATTGGAAGATTCTTTTAACGATTATTCCTTTTAAAGTAGATAGACACTGTTGAACTTGACATTCATCTGAGAATCAAATGGCAGCCATCTTGTATGGCTTCTAAGTTAATACAGTAATTTTTTTTTTAAATTTGCCACCATTTAGAAGTTTGCACATACTTTACAATCATATTTAAGCCAAAATCACCTGATTTTGGATTACCGTTAAAAGGCTTGTATAGTCCGCGGTTTTATTCTCCAAAATTGAACCTGCCAGACAGGGTGCGGACTATAGAGTACGATAAGCAAGTAATAAGAGAAAAAATCGATTTCTCGAGGTGGTTTGTTTACGTTCCGCCATGTTTGTTATTGATATTGTAGAGGGCGCTCTTATCATTTTCAAAACTAATAATTTTACCTAATCCATATTAATATGTTATTTTAATCAATATCAAATATACACTGATAAATTAAAAAATTAAATGCTTAACTACAAATTTCTCGTTTCTTTTCACTGAAAACTGGAATCTGCTTGAATTTAACGGAATGAAAAAAGTATAAAAGTAAACCAAGAACCAGCTTACGATGTATAAACTACAAAACGTAATCGGTTATTCTTTCCGTTTTGGTGTTTCATACTGACGCATGTGTTTTGTTTTAGCTCAAGATCCTTCAAACATTAATGTGATAGATATATTAAACATTGTTTTACACAAGGATGGAACTGTTTTACTTTCAAAGTTGTATTCTAGTGATATCTATTAAGTACGGATTTTCTGTACACTCTCACTGTATTTATTTTCTTTTACACGTGCTATTCAAACTTCCGGTTTAAACATACACAAGTTTTTAAATTGTTTTTTGTGTGATTTTGACACATTTTAACACTTGAGAAGTGTTCTAGAATTATTTACAAGCAGTTTCAACTTTTATTTGATGATGGAAAACGGGTTTTTCCATGAAAATACCGCAAACGACCACACACGATTTGAAATTACCAGAGTTTCATTGGACATTTTCTAACAGTTACAAAAAGTTTTTTTACCTGAAATTTAGTGGCGAGAAGGGGGTGCAGACAATGTACCAGTGCGAACTATACAAGGCCGATTACGGTACTTCATTTTCCTATGCCGAAAAAGTCCTTTTGGTAACTCCTCCATTAGGATAAATCTATTGAATGTATATCTAAACATATTTCTATCATGTCCCATAGACTTACCTTTATAAAACCACAATTTTATGCTAGTCTGAATAAAGCTTTTACCAATTAAGGATCATTAATAGTCATTATATACAAACATAGTCACAAGGTTTTGTTTTATAAGTGTTTTGTAGATTTATTCCTGTTTGAACTCAGGCCTTATGTTCATACCACCCATATTCAACCTTTGCTTATTTTTAATGTTGCCCCTTTAGAAAAGTGTATGTCATATGATAAGAAGCAACAAGCACAGCCACAAATTTAAAGATATATATATTTATGAAAATAATGTTCCTAATTTATCTGATCCATAGAACTGGTTAGGAGATGTGGAAGCAGGTATGGTTGATACATTGATGGAAAGATTGGTTGCTACTAAATCTGCATTGAAGAAATCCAAGAAAGACAAATGGCTGAAGGAACATCCTGGGCAACTCTGTATTGTTGCTAGTCAAATACAGTGGACCAGTGATACAGAAAAGGCCCTGAAACACGTCAGGATTAGAGGAGACAAAAAGGCACTGAGGACAATGAAGAAAAAACAGGTAATTTGGTATAAAGGGAAGGCCCTTAAACCTGTCAGACTAAGAGGAAACTAAACGCCCTGAGGACTGTGAAGAAAAAGAAGGTAATTTGGTATAAAGCAAGGCCCTCAAACCTATCAAGGTAAGAGGAAACTAAATGCCCTGAGGACTATAAAGAAAGAAGGTAATCGGGGATAAAGAGATGGCCCTAAAATATGTCAGAGTTTGAGGAGATTATAATGGCCCTGATAATTATGAAGAAAAACAGTTAATTTAGGATACAGAGAAGGCCTTGAAACTGGTCATGCTTAGATGAAGCAGAAAGGCACTGAGGACCATGAAAATAAAAAAGTTTATTCATGGTACAGAGAAGGCTCTGAAACAGGTCAGGCTTAGATTTCACAAAATAGGCCCAGAGGATCAACTATAAAAAAAAACGGTAATTAACAATAGTTAAAGGATGGCACTGAACGGATGTGTTTCATATATACATATAAACTGTAAATTCAGAAATTATTCTGTGCATTTATTATTGTGATTCCGACAGGAGTCCTGTCACAGGACAGACAAAAATATAATAATTATTGTGATTACAGGAAAAGCTTCATACAAATATATGTGTCAGATTTCAGAATGCAAATTCTTATTGCCATACTCACCAAGTGGCATTATTCATTATCATTCCTGAATTTACAGTATATTTATACATGTTATACCATAGTTCATGCTTCTCTTTCTTTTCCTCATCTATCCTCATTGAATAATTTCTTCAAAACAAGTCAAAAGATGGCCCAGATCCAGAGATGTGAGAATTACTGCATTTTCTACTGTGAAAATATTCATACTGATTTTTTTTCAGGTGACCTCATTGAACAAGTACTCAGAAATAATACGGTCAAACTTGACAAAGATCCAGAGACTGAAAGTTACTGCCCTTGTTACTATAGAAGTTCATGCTAGGGATGTAATAGAAAAGTTGGTAAAGTCGGGATGTAATGATGAAAACGCATTTGAGTGGCTCTGTCATCTTAGATATTATATGGAGAAGGTAAGTTATAACTTATATCTCATATAAGGAAGTTGTATCTCATAAAGGTAAGTTGTATCTCATAAAGGTAAGTTATACTATGTTCATGTCCCGAGTAAGGAGCCTGTAGTCTAGTAGTTGTAGTTGATTGCCATAATTGTTTTTCCTTTAATATTGTAAGATTAAATAAGTATTAGAATGACTTTGTTCTTCATATCTTGTCTGTGGTTTGTCTAGTGGCAATCTGTGTGTAAAGCACTTTTCCAATCTGTCAGACACATACTTACTGTTTTCTGATGCTTTAAATTACAGTACTTAGCACAACAATTTCATAGTATTTAAAATGACCAGTTTAATGATAGTAATAACAGAAGTATGACAAACTGAAGATTCGTGAATTTACCTTCCAGTGGTAGAGTTGTTCTATCAGATTTGTTCTGAACATGATAATTCATTTAGTTTGAATGAAAGTTGTATGTTTGTTTGGAATTTGTCAAATAGTCTTGAGCTTATATTCACACTTTAGGGTTCAAGGTTGAGATTTTAGATTCAGGCTACTTTTTAGAAATTATACAAGCAAAAATATATTGAATGAAAAGTATTACAAATGTATATGTTCTATCTGCCAGGTGTCTTTTTACCATGACCTCATCTAAAAAGTTCAATGACCTTAAAGTGTTTGAAATGTTTCAGGAGTCGATACAGTTTTTAAACGGGATAACTATTGTTATTTTAAGGACTAGAAACTCTGACTAGTCAGTACTTTTTGTAATATTAGTGTAAAGCATTAGATTTCCGTTATCTAATCTATGTCACTTTTGTTCTTTTCTTAAGGATGTATTCTTCTGACGTTTCAGTCTCGTTGAAATCTTGTTCTGGAATTATTTCCAAAACATGTGAGACAAGTGGAAAATAGCAATGAATTTAATAAATATCATAATCAAACTTAACTCTGTGAAAAAATTGTGTATTTACAATAAGTAGTTTTTAAGTAATAAATTTTTCAATTTTATTACCAATCAAGTCAGTCTTTTAGCCAAAATTTTGAGAAAAAGGGTGAGGGGTACAAGAAATGATTTTATCAGAAACATGTACATCCCATATCACTTTTTTCTTTTCAAATTTCTTAGATATGTATTTTTTCAATCATTTATAACAAAGAAGTTGAAATAATATGCATTTTGTTCTTAAAACAGAGAAAAATCACAAATTTACAAAATTGACAGCATGGTAAATTTGACACAAAAAAGCATCAAAATATGATAAAACTTTCTTATATTAACACCTACCTATAGTTTTTTTAAATTAAATTTATTCAGATTGGTCCACTTCATCTTTATTGAAAGTATGAAAAAAAGTTTAATTGTGGAACTGTGATTTTTTTCACGATAATAGCCCAAAAATGGGTAAAAATTGGTGAAAAATGGGAAAATCATCAAAATTGGGTACTTTCAAAGGGCCGTAGCAAAAAAAGAAGTGCACCACCATATGGTTTTTTCTTCACCAATTATTTTTTTATAGTCTTATAAACCCAAAAATCAGGTTAAGAAAAAAAGTTTAATTCTAGAAATTTTTGGTCCTTAGAGGTGTACATCCTTAATATAAACTATTGTAAAAAACAAAGGATATGATTTCCATGTGTACAACAAATGTTCCTTGAATTATCCTTCATCCAGTATGCTCAAAACATAATGTTTTGAAAGCAAAAAATAGTAAAAATGTAATAATGTTTTATTTCAGGATCAGACAGATGATGTTTGTGTCATCAAACAGACCAATACTGATTTTAGATATGGCTGTGAATATCTCGACTCTAGACGTCTGGTCATCACACCATTGACTGACCGTTGCTACATCACACTGACCACTGCACTACATCTCCACAGAGGAGGCAGTCCTAAAGGTCCAGCTGGTACAGGGAAAACTGAGACTGTGAAGGATTTAGGAAAAGCCTTAGGAATGTATGTGATTGTTGTCAACTGTTCAGAAGGGCTAGATTTCAGGTCCATGGGAAGAATGTTCTCTGGTTTAGCCCAGGTATGTAGTAACTTTTACTTTTACACATGAACCCAATCTTAATCATTAATAACTGGCAACACATTTTCATGAATGATCATAAAATACAAAATGTTTTGATTGATTAAAATTCAGTTTAAGTCAGTCATAAAAATATTTTCAACTATTGATGTAGATTTAAATTATTTCTTGGATTTATAAATGTGATTTTTGATGAATAGATAAAAATATGAGATTAGTCAATGCCATTTAGAAAATGCTGCATACAGATGACGATAAAAGCATTTAAAATGTAAGGTCCCCTGAATAATATGATGATGATAATCCTGTTGCATGTTTCAGCAAAAACTTATTCTTAAAGCAATAAATAAAAAGAATGAGAAAATCACACGAAAAAAATATATTGTTGTTTATTATCCTTAATGACTAGAATTAATTTCTTTATTTACAGACAGGAGCATGGGGATGTTTTGATGAGTTCAACCGTATCAATATAGAAGTATTGTCTGTGGTGGCACAACAGATACTGTCAATACTGAGTGCCCTGTCATCAAGGGCCAAAAGATTTACATTTGAAAGAAGGGAAATAACCCTCATACCAACTTGTGGAATATTTATCACAATGAATCCAGGTTTGAGTTTTCCTTTTTACTTTTCAGGGTATAATACTGATGCAAAACATTAAATGGAAAGACAATATCAACTAACTAAACTTTTAAAGAGGTAAAGCATTGTGACACTGAAGAAAGCGCTCCACTTTATTTTATTTTATTGAAAAAATTTACACATTATAACAAGAAAATTTAACATCTAGATTTGCATATCTCTTAAGGTAGTATATGTACATTTAAAACTGTGATTGAATTGCATTTATTCACATAGAATATTTTACTAAAATTTGCAAATTTTAACATTAAAAATACAATTTATTAGCCAGAGCTTTGCTTAGAATGAAGATTTTGTACCCTCACTCAGATGGCTATATTGTTATCCAGTCCTTTGTCAATATGTTTGTCCAACTAATATATATGATATGAATGATTTTAATATTATAGCTATGGTCTCCTTTCTATTACAGTGTATGCTTGAAGGGCCAAGCTTCCAGTGAATCTTAAATCTATGTTTCGACCTATAGTTATTGTCTTCTTTCTATTACATTGTTTATCTTTAGACAGTCTTAAATCTATGTTTCGCCCTATTGCTATAGTCTCCTTTCTGTTACAAGGTATGCATGAAGGAACCAGCTTCAAGACAATCTCAATCTATGTTTTGTCCTGTAGCTATGGTCTCCTTTCTATTACAGGGTATACAGTATGGACAGAGCTTCCAGACAATCTAAGTCTATATTTTGACACTTTACTTTAGTCTCGTTTCTGTTACAGGTTATGCGGGAAGAACCGAGCTTCCAGACAATCTGAAGTCTATGTTTCGACCTATAGCTATGGTTTCACCAGACTCTACACTGATAGCAGAAATTATTCTGTTTGGTGAGGGTTTTAATAACTGTAAAGGACTGGCCAGGAAAACATACACACTCTACTCACTAGCAGAACAACAACTCTCTAAACAGGATCATTATGACTTTGGATTGAGAGCTTTGGTGTCTGTACTCAGATATGCTGGACCAAAACGAAGGACCTCTCCTAACCTATCTGATGAAGAGGTCTGTATAGTTATTTTTGTATTTTGTAAAAAAAACAAAAATTACCAGTTTTGTATCTCAAAGAAAAATTGTTTTTTTAACTGGATTTCTGAAAGAAAAATCGTTTATTGATTCGGGCATCCGGGCGGGCGGGCGGGCGGCTGCCAAACAGTGTCCGTGCATTTACTCATGAACCGTTCAACCAAAGCTTTTCAAATTTTGTTATGTTGTTACAAATAACAATCTTCTGACAGCCTCTTGTTTTATATTGCTATGATTGAAATAAATCTGTTGATCTTTGAAAATAACAATTTTAATCAAATGCTTGAAATTGATGAAATGATTATTTCTTTAAAGAATTGAAGAAGAATATGTTGGTTCTGTTTTAATTAAGAATGGGGTATAACAAATATACCTTTAAATAACCTAAAAATAAACTTAGAAAAATACAATGTCCACAGATACTGATTACAAATGATCCTTGTGAGAACAATTGACTATCATAGTCCTAACTTAGTACATGCACTAAAAATGGTGGGTAAAACCAGTTTCTACAGTCCTATGTTTCTTTGGGTCAAGGTCACAAAAGGTTCATGGCTGTGCTTTATGCATCCTGCAAGAAGGAAATGAAAGTAGCAAAGCTAACATAGGCTGACCTGCCATTGTTACGTGTGGTGTTGTGTAATTACATGTGTATTTATTTATAGGTGTTAATTTTGTCCATGAAGGATATGAATGCAGCAAAGCTAACATCGGCTGACCTGCCATTGTTTAATGGAATTATATCAGATCTTTTCCCTGGGATAGAAATGCCAAGTGTCGAGCATACTATTGTAAGTTTTGATGTTTGTACAAATAGTAAAAAGTAGAAATGAACCAATAATTATCTTTATTTATTTTATTTTCAGTTTTATTCTTGTGTTTGTATAAACCAAATTGTTTAACTGTATTGATTTTAGGTTTTACAAATTTTGTGTTTTGATAATATATGTAGAAACTTATAAAGTCAGAAAGGGAATATGTGTAAAGTTATAGTTCATTACTTTGAACATAAAACTGAAAGTGAATTTTCAGATCAACACAAATGATTACTCTGCCTTATCGTATGATGCTTTCATATTTCAATTGATCACATTCATGTTCACATTATACAGAATTAATTAGTGAAGAGTGCTCATAGCATAAAAACTTCTCCGGCAGGGTTATGAGGAAGCAGGACTGATATTGTCACTACACAAGTTTTACAGTCAGTCAGTCACTAATGCGAATTGGTTGACAAATACAATAAGTCTGTGTCTCAACTCATGAGAGACATGTTTTCAAAGATACCAAAACAGTTGTCAGATCTAAATTTACCAATATTGTCCTTTACTTTATTATGACATTTTGATCTCTGGGTGTCAATTAAAGACAACTAGCTTAAAGTTGATGTGTAAAAACAATGATTTACATTTTTTTTTAAATGTAAAAGGTCTTTGCAGTATGAAGTTTACAATATTTCGATGATGAAAATTATTTTTTTTATTTACAGATGAAGAATGCCATTGTAGCACAACTGAAGAGTACAAGTTTGCAAGCTCATACACATTCCATTAAAAAGGCAATGCAGCTTTACGAGACAAAGTCATCACGACACTCCGTCATGATAGTTGGAGGTACTCAATCAGGGAAGACAATAGCCTGGAAGACATTACAGGGGGCGCTCATATCACTCTTTAAAAAGGGGGATGAAAACTTCCAAAATGTTAAGGTAATTTAAAAACTTATTCAGTTTATCACATTTGAAAAAGCTATACTTAAAAGTAATCAAATTAAGAGGTTAAAGGTCACAATGCTTCAAGCTAAAATCTAAAGTGAATGATATAATAATGTATATGATAGGATAAACACTTGACTGTCAGTTATTTTTCAGTTGAAAGACACAATGAAAATTGAATAGCAGGAGATATCAAGGGAGCAATTAATCCCATAACTTGATGAAAGACAGACAATACCATGGCCTAAAAGAAAAACAATGAAAACACAAGTCCACAAAACATTAACAGAAAACAGAAGTTTAAGCAACACAAACCCCACTTAAAACTTATGTGAATTCAGGTGATCCAGAAAGTATAATTATTAATGTTATTAATTTTTTGTCTAATATTTAAAAATTCATTAGCCTATACACAGATACAAGAGCATTTGTGAAGTTTTTTTTCACAGAAAAATGATTAAACGTACAAAAACTCAAACTAAGAGCTTGATCTATTGCATTTTTTTATTTTCAGGTATTTCCCCTGAATGCCAAGGCTTTATCTCTTGGAGAACTGTATGGAGAGTTTGAGTTTAGTACCAATGAATGGACAGATGGAATATTATCAAGTATTATGAGAAATGCTTGTACTGGTATGTATTATTAACCCAAAACAATGTAACTCAAACTTCACATTACATTTCTTATTTCACTAAACATTATGAAGGTATGTCAAGTTTTGAAATCAGCTAATGTAACAACTAAAAAAGAAAAAGATCTATTAATTACTCTGTCAAATGACCGTCCCAGGGGTCAATGTTAAAATGTCTTCACAAATTGAATTCATGTTAAAGCTATGATAAAATTAGTTCAAAGATAAATCTGAAGAGAAATAAATGATTCTTTTTTTACGTTTTGTTTTATATTTTAGATAAGAAACCAGATGAGAGGTGGATTTTATTTGATGGCCCTGTGGATACACTATGGATTGAGAGTATGAACTCTGTGATGGATGATAATAAGATTCTGACTCTGATTAATGGAGAGAGAATTTCACTTCCTGATCAAGTGTCCTTGTTGTTTGAAGTTGGAGATTTATCAGTTGCCTCCCCTGCCACTGTATCTAGATGTGGTATGGTGTATGCTGATTATGAAGACTTAAAGTGGCTGCCATATGTTGAGAGTTGGCTACTTACTAAAAAGGAAAATGAGGTAAAAAGTTTAAAAAAATGAACAATAGATAACAACTTACACATAGTTCTAGATGGCAACATACACACAGTTTTCTCTTGCCAAAATAAAAAAAAATCATTTAAGATCACAAATTGAAGCATCAACATGTTTATCTTTTTCTTAGTACTTGATGAAATGAAAAGAATTATTGTAAAGAGAGGTTGTACTTCTGAGTTAGGATAGTGATCTTATATAACATTTAATGTGATTTGAGACAAGTAGAGTAAATACTAAATAAGGTTGATATCTATACAAGTACTGGTTGAATAATGAAAGAGAATGTTTGACAAATACCTTGTAAAATTCTAAATAAATTGCATTCAGGTATAGGTTGAAGAACTGAATAGAATATTTGATAAGTACTGTACCTTAGTTGTAAAATGCTAAATAGGGTTGATGTTTAAAGAAGTATTGGTTGAAGAACTGAATAAAATATTTGATAAGTACTGTACCTTATTGTAAAATGCTAAATAGAATTTATGTTTAAACAGGTATTGGTTGAAGAACTGAAGAAAATGTTTGATAAGTACCTTGTAAAGATTTTGACCTTCAAAAGGTACTACTGCCAAGATCTGATTTCTATTGCTCCCATGAATGGAGTTAGGTCCCTTTGTAAACTGTTTGATGCCTTAGCAACACCGGAAAATGGTGTAGATCAAACTGACCAATCAGAAGAAAGCCTTGCCCGGATAATAGAGTTATGGTTCTTGTTCTGTATGATTTGGTCTATTGGTGCCTCTGTTGATGAAGATGGAAGGAAGAGATTGGATAATTTTATTCGGGAAATTGAAGGAACTTTTCCAAATAGAGATACAATTTATGAGTATTATGTTGAACCAAAAGGAAAATCTTGGATACATTGGGATGAACAACTGAAAGCTGGATGGAAATATGATCCAAGGTTTGTCTTTAAGATTTTATGTTGTAGTTCTAATGGGACTAGATATATTCTAGGACTCATGCCTTTGTTTTTTTTATTCTGTTATCTTGTTAAAAATCAATAAGAATTTTGAGATGTACAAATTAAAAAAAAATTGTGACTTTCTTGTCAAATTCCTTCATGAGGACACAAATTTGTTATCTTTTTATGTACGTCTATTTCAGTATGCCATTCTACAAGATTATTGTACCTACAGTAGATACAGTGAGGTACCAGTACCTTGTGTCTACCTTGATTGACTCATTTAATCCTGTGTTACTTGTGGGACCAGTTGGAACAGGGAAGACATCAGTGGCAAACAAAACATTAAGGAAGAGTGATCAGAAGTCAAATTCTGTCCTTACCATCAACATGTCTGCTCATGTCAGTTGAATTTTTTATGCATTATTAATCTATTTGCACTTCTTTTTTAAAATGCATTTATATTTACACTGAAATAGAATCTTGATCAACAAAAAGGAGGCAGTATGATTTATGGTGTAGTTTTATTATAGAATTGAATGCTGTGTTTTGAAAATTTATACGAAATGAAAGCAAGTGAAGCATAGTGCTAAAAATATGATGATCACTTGCTTTCATATCGTATAAATTAAAAAAAAACACAGCATTCAATTCTTATATTTACAGATTTTTAAGACAAAATATTATATGTTATTCACATTTTGAATCTGAAAGTAAATCTTCAATCACAAAACTTCAGCAGAAATTGTCTAGTGAGATGAAAGCAGTATCATTCCACATGAAATCAACTATGATACGTCATATAGCTGAAATTGGCATATGAAGATGTTGATTTCAAAATAGATAGGTCGTGAAATATCTATCAAATTTTGATCATTACTGTACATGTATGGCATAGAATAATATATTTTTTGTTATATATTTATATATTTATATCTATTATCCATATTTAAAAGATATATTGTTAACTCCTTTTTTCAAATGAATAAAATGTGTACACAGTACAAGAACAATGCAAACAAAAATAGATTAATTAGGTAGGTGGAGCTAATAATTCTATAATATTGGGTTGCTTTCATATGAAATGAAAGCATATGATAAAATTTTTGACTGCATAATTCACCTTTTCCTCCCATCACAATTCCTTATAGATGAAAAATGTCTGCATGATTTTTCAGACCACATCCAACCAAGTACAAGAAATTATAGAGAGTAGAGTAGAGAAGAGGACAAAAGGAGTGTATGTACCGATCGGTGGTAAGAAACTTCTTACATTCATGGATGATTTTAACATGCCAGCCAAAGATTCTTTTGGATCACAGCCCCCTTTGGAGTTGATGAGATTGTGGTTAGATTATGGATTCTGGTATGACAGAGAGAAGCAAATACAGAAAGAAATCAGGGTAGGTTTAGATTACAGATGCTGGTATGACAGAGAAAAGCTAATACAAAAAGAAATCATTTTGTAGCAGAAAAATGTGGATGTGAGACATTCTGTTGTCTTCATTATTGAGGTTCAGACTGTGGTTAAAATTTGACTAAACATCAATAACTTTGTCAAACCTTCATGGAATTTTTATTAAACTTGGATAGGTGTTTTTTTATACGCCCGTTTACGGGATGTATTATGGTATACCGTTGTCCGTTGTCAACATGTCGGACAGTAACTCAAAAACGCTGTAACCAATTTGCATGAAACTTTGGTGAATTGTTTATATCTATTGACGTGAGCTCCCTTTTGATTTTTATAAATTTTAGATTTTACGTTTCTGAGTTATGGGGTTTTATTCATGAAAAAAGGGGGGATTTTCCAGTTTTCGGACAATAAGTCAAAAGTGCTTTGAGCAGTTTTCATGAAACTTTAGTGACTGGTTTATATCTATTAAAATAACCTCCCATTATTTTTTTTTATAAATTTCTGATATGACTTTATTCTTTGAAAAAGCGATGGGCGTATCATGCGCTCATGGCGTAGCTGTTTATTATAATCATAAGACAGTTTAGCAAATTTTTTGTTATCATCTTTTTTTAGATTTGGCTGTATTTTACTATTAAATGGACTTTGATTGTTTTTTTGCAGTAAACGTTAAGATACAATATAAAGTTAAAGTTTTTCAGACATCAAAAACTTTGCCAAACCTTCATGGAATTTTACAAGACTTTAAGATAAGCTTTTTTATGATCAAAACAAAGTTTTCAGAGCAAAATTTTGAAAACATTTTCTTCAATATTTCAATATTTGATCGATTAAAGAACTAATGTTATTTTTTGCAGTGTACATATAGATACATTCCGTGGTTAAAGTTTTTAGACAGCAATATCTTTGTAAAGCCTTTATAGAATTCAATCAAACTTTGTAAATGCTTATTTACAATTAAGAGACATTGACAGCAGCAATCATAGGCAAGACACAGGGTTCCATGTAACCCTTTACAAATTATTTTGGATCTGCATTTCATGTTGTGTTTATTTTAAATTTATAGGAGATGTTCTTGATAGCAGCAATGGGTTCCCCTGGTGGTGGAAGACAAGTTATCTGCCCACGTTTACAAAGTAGATTTAATCTGATCAACATGACTTTCCCTCAGGTTAGTATAAAGACTAGGAATGTTAACAGATAGCTGTAAGTTCTTCTTGTCCTGGACTTAAGATAGAATGTGTTTAAGACAGCTTTCCCTCATGTTAGTATAACATTGAGGATTTTAGTATGACATCAGTTAGTCCACTTTGTGGAGGTAGAAAAGTATTTGCCCTGATCTACGGAGCAGATTTATTATTCTTATCAAGATAACTTTCACATAGTTAAATATTAGGGGTGGGGAGTAGAATGATAATGCTTGGTCCACTTGGTAGTTGGAAAGTTATTTGTCTTTATCTACAGAGCAGATTTAATCTGATCAGTATCAAGTTCTTTCAATAGAACTATAGGAAGAATTGTAGAACAATGTAAGCTCGTAAATCTGCTCTGTAGATCAGGGCAAATACTTGTTTTCCTCCACCAATTGGATAACTGATGTAATCTTGGTTTTGGGAAAAAGTTTATCATCCTGATTTACAGAGATTATTAAGTTCTAAAAGTTCATCATTCTGAATGAAATAACTTTGAGAAATGTTCTCGTTTACTGAGTAATATGACTGTCCCTCAGGTAATTATCATGAGAAGTATATACTATAATTTGATAACAAGAGTTAGTGCCCTTTCTCTGATGCATTGTCACCATTTACAGCTCAGGTATACCTGGTAATCTTCTCAACATGATTCAGGTAAGAATGATGGCGAATGATAACAATGCCTTCATGGGACAAAGTGTTATTTGTTCCCTAATATGACAAAAATATTATGTTTTGCAACTTTTTTGCCCCACAATGATGAGCTGAGATGCATGCTAATTTACTCTTGTCTGTCTTTCTATCTGATCACAGTAAAGGTAAATGGTTTGTTCTGTTACTGTATACATACACTGTTGAACTGAGCATCCTCTTGAGCATGGGCTGCCATCAAGCATTAGTTGTCATGTTTATAAGTTTTTATCATAGATTTTATTAGTACTTGAGATGATTTATTACCATGATATACCCTTGTTCAAACATTTTACCTTATAAATAAAGATGTATTTAAAAGATTTAATTCTATTGACATGGCTTATTTATCAATAAAATAAATTGTTATCTTGCCATGGGGAGATAACTTTTCCACATATTTGACTAATTTTTAGGGAGATTACAACAAATTAATCAAGTTTTAAAGAACTTTGTGAAAAAGCAAGAAAACGAGATAACAATTTATTAGCATAGAAAACGAGATTGCAATTTATTAGCATCTTCAATTTTCCTCTCATTTTCTGGAATTTGAATTAAAATCTGTTTTTGTCAAAAAAGAAATAACTGTGAGAAAATACATAAATTCATTTATTTATAGTCCCTAGAATAATTTCAGCATCAACATTGGCTAATTTCAGTATAAATCTGGACTGATCATTTGCAGTCAATCCTAAACAAAGATTTAGGAATACTCCCATACTACCTTTTTATCTGTATTTAATTTATACACTTTCTATTAAACAGATCGTAGTCATGAGAATTCTCTACCGTTCCAGTACACCACAGCAAGAATAAAATTAACAAATAAATATGAACATGTTTCTGTATTACAGGATAATCAGATCCTAGTGATCTTTGGAGGGATGTTTAATCAGAAATTACAGGAATTTGAGGAAGATATAAAACCAATAGGAGATATTATTACCAAGGCAACAATAGAAGTGTATTTTGCTGTTCAGCAGAAATTCAAACCAACCCCTTCCAGAATGCATTACTTGTTTAATCTGAGAGATATTTCAAAGGTAAAATAAACTTAATTAAAACTCTTGCAGATAATAATAAAATGATATTAGAAGGTTTATGAAAACCAGATGATTTTATGTAAAAAGTGAATCTTCAACTGTTCATTGATTACTACTTATATAAAATAAGGAGATGTGGTATGCATGCTGATGAGTCAACTATTCTGTAAATCTGTAGGTCACTGGATAGCCTTTAAAAATGAACAAAACCAATACAATATTGTGCTCTATGATAAAAGACCCAAATAAAAACCAAAGATCTATTTTAAACTACAACAATTAATGAAAAACAATTATGTCAGACTTCAAACAACAACCACTGGACTACAGACTCTTGGATTGGGACAGGCACATAAAGAATTTATTATACTCACTTATTCTGAGTGTTTTAGGGAGACTTGTTTGTAAGTGGGTGTTGTAAATTAACTCCCTTTAGTTCTTAAGAGTTTTTTTTCTAATTTTTCTAACTGTATTTTCAGGTGTTCCAAGGAATGTTAAGAGCACACAAACATGTACATGATACCAAGAATGCTATGATCAGATTGTGGATACACGAATGTTTTAGGTAATACAAAGAATGCAATGATCCGATTGTGGATACACGAATTTTTTAGGTAATACAAAGAATGCTATGATCCGATTGTGGATACGCGAATGTTTTAGGTAATACAAAGAATGCTATGATCAGATTGTGGATACACGAATGTTTTAGGTAATACCAAGAATGCTATGATCAGATTGTGGATACACGAATGTTTTAGGTAATACAAAGAATGCTATGATCAGATTGTGGATACACGAATGTTTTAGGTAATACAAAAAATGCTATGATCAGATTGTGGATACACGAATGTTTTAGGTAATACAAAGAATGCTATGATCAGATTGTGGATACACGAATGTTTTAGGTAATACAAAGAATGCTATGATCAGATTGTGGATACATGAATGTTTTAGGTAATACCAAGAATGCTATGATCAGATTGTGGATACACGAATGTTTTAGGTAATACAAAGAATGCTATGATCAGATTGTGGATACACGAATGTTTTAGGTAATACAAAGAATGCTATGATCAGATTGTGGATACACGAATGTTTTAGGTAATACCAAGAATGCTATGATCAGATTGTGGATACATGAATGTTTTAGGTAATACCAAGAATGAATGTTTTAAGTAATACAAAGAATGCTATAATCAGATTGTGGATACACGAATGTTTTAGGTAATACCAAGAATGCTATGATCAGATTGTGGATACATGAATGTTTTAGGTACAAATGTAATACCAAGAATGCTATGATCAGATTGTGGATACACGAATGTTTTAAGTAATACAAAGAATGCTATGATCAGATTGTGGATACACGAATGTTTTAAGTAATACCAAGAATGCTATGATCAGATTGTGGATACACGAATGTTTTAGGTAATACCAAGAATGCTATGATCAGATTGTGGATACACGAATGTTTTAGGTAATACCAAGAATGCTATGATCAGATTGTGGATACACGAATGTTTTAGGTAATACCAAGAATGCTATGATCAGATTGTGGATACACGAATGTTTTAGGTAATACCAAGAATGCTATGATCAGATTGTGGATACACGAATGTTTTAGGTAATACCAAGAATGCTATGATCAGATTGTGGATACATGAATGTTTTAGGTACAAATGTAATACCAAGAATGCTATGATCAGATTGTGGATACACGAATGTTTTAAGTAATACAAAGAATGCTATGATCAGATTGTGGATACACGAATGTTTTAGGTAATACCAAGAATGCTATGATCAGATTGTGGATACACGAATGTTTTAGGTAATACCAAGAATGCTATGATCAGATTGTGGATACACGAATGTTTTAGGTAATCAAGTCATCTATAACAATGTAAATCTGCAACACAAATTCCTTTACAATATGTATTTATATAAAATAATTTTTTTTTAAATCAAAATTGAAATTCTGTTAAGCCATATTAAGAAATTCTGGGAATTTTTTCACAGTATTTGTTCTTGCATTATCTTGTAGATACAATGAAATACAATGTTTTGTATATTTGAAAGTTTGCAATTTCTTTTCAGGGTATTTTCAGACAGATTGGTTGATACCAATGACTATGAATGTTTTGTTGCCATATTAACAGAAAAGTTAGCATCTTTGTTTGATCAGACTTTCCACAACTTATGTCCAAATAAACAACCTCCTGTATTTGGTAAGTATTTTATGTAAATGTATGGTGAAAACTTAGTGTAAACCAGGGTAGGCTAGCCTTATACTGTTTTAGGCCTCTATTTAGGGTTTTATTTTATAGTTTTCCATTTAATTTTCAAATTCATTAGGTCAAATAAACCATTTGATACCTTATTCTTTTGTCTATTTGCAGTAATACTATTATATATTATATAAAGTTATCTCCCCTGGAAAAAAACACATTCTTTGTTCATGTAAGGGGAGGTTAGTTGGAAAGGGTAGAGGGAATTGGGAGTAGGTGGGAGGGAAGTGGGAATCAGCTATCCCTGTCCAACCCTCAATTTAACACTTTCTAATTTTTTATAAGTATATTAAGTTTATTAATACAAAAAGCATCCATGTTTCTTATAAATGGATAGTACTCTGAGTAATATCTTTACTATATGCAATGAAAGAAAAACACCAAATAAAAATGAACAGGCAAGATGGTTATTATCCGTCATTGTTGATATATTTTTTAACATCTTTCAATGATGCCAGTTAAAGGTCTGTTCTCAAATGCGGTATTTATTCATACCCAGTATGAATCAGTTTTGAATACATATGTTTGAAGACACTATTTTAATACAGTAGTAATATTTATAGGTGATTTTCTGAATGAAGAAAGGAGATATGAAGACATAACAGATATTGGAAAAATTAGGGATCACCTAAATGGTGTTCTAAAGATGTATAACAACACACCAGGGGCCATCAATATGGACCTAGTTATGTTCAGGGATGCCATAGAACATGGTATGATATCTGTTTTATGTGAAGGGAGGGTGACAACACATTCAGCACTATCAGGTTTGACCTTGTTATGTTCAGGGATGCCATAGAACATGGTATGATATCTGTTTTATGTGAAGGGAGGGTGACAACACATTCAGCACTGTCAGGTTTGACCTTGTTATGTTCAGGGATTCTGTAGTACATGGTATGATATCTGTTTTATGTGAAGGGAGGGTGACAACACATTAGCACTGTCAGGTTTGACCTTGTTATGTTCAGGGATGCCATAGAACACAGTATGATATCTGTTTCATGTGAAGGAAGGGTGACAACACATTAGGCACTGTCAGGTTTGACCTTGTTATGTTCAGGGATGCCATAGAACATGATAAGATATCTATTTCATGGGAGGGAAGGGTGACATCACCAGGGACTTACAGTATGGACCTTGTTCAGGGATGCCATGCCATAGAACATGGTAAGATATCAGTTTTATGGAGTGGAATGCAACATCATTCTGGGAATTGTAAAAATGGAGCTGGTTATATTATTCTTGAGGCTATATAACACAATAATATAGTTTCATGAGGAGGAGCAACACCCCTTGGACATGTAGAGATAATAGAATCACTGAAATATTGTTGATGTCAATAACTATTGATACATGCTTGATTGACAACTAGACATCTTAAATGTAATCTTTCTTCAATAAAACAATTATCATATTTTCTAGTGGTAAAGATAGTTCGAGTGATACGTCAACCATGTGGTAACATGCTACTTGTGGGGATTGGAGGAAGTGGACATAAAAGTTTGACTAGACTGGCTTCATTCATGTGTGGTATGTCAGCTTTTGAGATTGAGATTAGTAAACTGTACAGGAGAAATGAATTCAAAGATGGTATGTTAATACATCATTAGATATTAGATACCAATTATTCTGTATACAACAGGTTTCTATTTTCAATCCATGTGTGTTCTTCTTTTAAGAATCCTGGCTTGAATAAAAATCTGACAACCCTTCAGATACAGTATTTGAAAGATTCCATTGGACAAACCATTCGTTTTCATAAAAAAAAAGGAAACTGTTCCTCTTTCTTTCCATTATTCCACAAAAATATTTACAGACTACAAAATATTAATTTGCAAAACAAAGTTCTTATTCAATAGCTGAAGTTTTAACATTTTAATGATGTTTATAGAAAAGACAATGTTTTACAAAAATTAGAGTGAACAACACAAAATCAGGCTAAAACCTGCAAGGAACTAGGAAAAAAGTTTAGAATATCTATGAGTGGCATTAAACTTAATAAATGTTGGTGATTTTCTCTTTCATAGCTGTTTGACACCAATTGTGAAAAAAATCACGAAAGTCATTTGGAGTGCCTATGTTTGTTAAACTTGAAACTATTTTACTAGTGTATTGAACAAGCATTTTTTCTTTCTTTCTTCAGATTTAAAGAGACTGTACTGGCAAACTGGAGTTCTAAACAAACCCACAGTGTTTATTTTTAGCGACAGTCAAGTGGTAGAGGAGGAATTCTTAGAGGATGTTAATAACATCTTAAGTAGTGGAGAAATACCAAGTTTATATAATGAGGAGGAGTTTGAGGAGGTAGTGTATTGTCTTTTAGTACATAATGTCTGATATCTATTCTACAATTCTTGCCACATTTTTTATGAATTTTATATCAATTCAACAATGTTTTAAAGGAGTTATGTCTCCTTGAACTATATATTTTATGGAAAATTACATTGTAAAGGCTCTAGTGAAATTAATATCAAAAAGGTTTATAAATGCAATGTCTTTTGTGTCTTCTAGAATCAGTGTTGTTCATTTATTTGTACAGGAATTATGTCCCTTTGAAATGTAAATTATATGGAATGTTGCATTGTAAGCACTCTCACCCCCTACATTTCTTATCAGATTTTTTTGAAATTTATATTTGAGGTTTATATAATCAAGGTTTTGGACAAAATCATTAATTAGTGTAGATCAACTTTTTTTAAAAGGAACCATGCCCCTTGGAAATGGAAATTATACGGAAAATTGCAATGTTACCGATCTCATGCCTACATTTCTTGAAGAATATTTATGAAAAAATTTAAGAGAACCAAAACAAAATATTCAAGTAATTGGACAGATAAATTATGTGCTGTTCTTTTATTCCTCTAGTATTAAGACTTTAATAATAAAATAAATCAAAGTAAAAACAACCTTTTAGCCCTAAATTTGTAAATTGTCTTTCAGAAAATTTTATAAAATTTATTGTTGATTGATTGTTAGGTCAGAAATGAATTGTTAGAAGTTGCACAAAATGAGGGAATTGAGGATACTCAACAAAGTGTGTTCTCATTCCTTATTGGACGTGTGCGATCTAATTTACACGTAGTTTTGTGTATGAGCCCAGTTGGAGAACCATTCAGGCAAGAACTGTGTGACTTGAAATGTATATGTTTATTATTGTATTGGGAAACACATCTACTATTTGTGGTACTAGTATGCGTACTGTGAATTGCAATATTTTGCAGTATGGTTTTTTGGTTACACTTGTGTTTGGCTTAATGGACTGTGTTATCAGTTGGCACTATTGAGGGGATTTAATTTCATTTCACAGTTTTCATATGAATAATTTGAAATATTTAATTTAAATGGTTTATGAATGGTAAAAGAGGAATGTTTCTACTTTGAAATATTATTTATTTGTTTGAAGATTATATATATTTTGTGTTTTAGTACTCCTGCTGAAATCACAATAATATTTTTTTTCAGTTTTGTCCATTGTTCAATTATTACAATGATAAATGCATTTTAAAATTTCTGAATTTACAATATTATCTTCTCAGCAATATATAATCAGTGGTACACATATAATCTACGAACTTTGTACGAGTTTGAAATGACTGTCTTGTGACTATCTAGTGAGCATCTGATATAACTGACCCTAGACTATTTAATTTAGGGAATGATCTTTTCTAAAGTAGTGAATGACTGATCAGACTAACTATTGACATATTTTCTGAATAACTAATTAACTAATTAAGGAGTGACTGTTCCTTGGTTAATTTAGTGAGAAAATTGTCCATGACTTATTATTTTTAATTTTCCTCTTTGGTATCTTCTCCCCCTCACATTTGACTCATTAATTGGATGACTGATACTTGATTAGTTGAGTGCGTTATTGATCTAACTGATCTATGATTAATTTAGTAAGTGACTGATTTATGACTAACTAATTGAGTATCTGATTTATGACTAACTAATTGAGTATCTGAATTATGACGAACTAATTGAGTATCTGATGTATGACTAACTAATTGAGTGACTGATCCTTGACTAGTTAAGTGAATAATTGATCCAACTGACCCATCATTGATTTAATCAGTGAATAATTTAGTTAGTGACTTATTTATGACTAACTATTTGAATGACTGATCCTTGACTTGTTAAGTGAATGATTTATATGACTGATCCATGATTAATTTAGTTGTTGACTGATTTATGACTAACTAAATGAGTGACTGATCCTTGACTAATTAAGTTAATGATTGATCTGACTGATCCGTGATTACTTTAGTTAGTGAATTATTTATGACTAACTAATTGAGTGACTGATCCTTGACTAGTTAAGTGAATGATTGATCAGACTCATCCTTGAATAATTTAGTTAGTGACTAATTGAGTGACTGATCCTTGACTAGTTAAGTGAATGATTGATCAGATTCATCCTTGGATAATTTAGTTAGTGACTTATTTATGACTAATTATTTGAATGACTGATCTTTGACTAGTTAAGTGAATGATTTATATGACTGATCCATGATTAATTTAGTTGTTGACTGATTTATGACTAACTAAATGAGTGACTGATCCATGACTAGTTAACTTAATGATTGATCTGACTGTTCCTTGATTAATTTAGTTAGTGTCTTATTTATGACTAACTAATTGAGTGACTGATCCTTGACTAGTTAAGTGAATGATTTATATGACTGATTTGTGATTAATTTAGTTAGTGACTTATTTATGACTAACTATTTGAGTGACTGATTCTTGACTAGTTAAGTGAATGATTTATCTGACTGATCCATGATTTATTTAGCTGTTGACTGATTCATGACTGACTAATTGAGTGACTGATCCTTGACTAGTTGAGTGAATGATGGATCAGACTGATAATTTATTAATTTAGTTAGTGACTGAGTTATGACTCACTGATTGTGTGACTGATCCTTGACTAGTTAAGTGAATGAAAGATTCGACTGATCTATGATGAATTTAGTTAGTGACTGATTTATGACTAACTAATTGTGTGACTGATCCTTGATTTGTTAAGTGATGATCTGACTGATCCATGATTAATTTAGTTAGTGACTGATTTATGACTAACTATATACACTCCTTGACTAATTTAGTGAACTACTGAGAAAAGGAGATTTTGAGACGGCCCTTTTGAGTAAATGCTCCCAAATATTTGGTATCATGCTTACCCAATGATGATTACTCTGGTAACATCTTATGTCGTATGCACCAAATCATCAAAGGTTAATATTATTGATTCTTGTAAGGAAACATATTCCAGTGAGTGACTGGTCTGACAGATAATGAACTTATTTATTGAATGGTTTAACTGACTGATCTTTACAGTAAGTTGATGGTTAATTTTGTCAGTGAATTATCCATTCTAATTTTTAAATTGATGAATGCTTATGATTTATTCTATTTTACAAAAATTGTGTCTGATTATTATCTAAGTTTATGAAGTATGCCCAGTTGACTGGTTTATGAGTGATACTAAATTCATGGATGTTTATCATTTATTCTATTTCTACAGAAATCGTGTGAGAAAGTTCCCAGCTTTTGTGAACTGTACTACAATTGACTGGTTCAGTGAATGGCCAATAGATGCCCTAAATGAAGTAGCTGACAAGTACTTACAAGATGTTTCTCTTGACTCATCCTTGAATAATTTAGTTAGTGACTAATTGAGTGACTGATCCTTGACTAGTTAAGTGAATGATTGATCAGATTCATCCTTGGATAATTTAGTTAGTGACTTATTTATGACTATTTATTTGAATGACTGATCTTTGACTAGTTAAGTGAATGATTTATATGATTGATCCATGATTAATTTAGTTGTTGACTGATTTATGACTAACTAATTGAGTGACTGATCCATGACTAGTTAACTTAATGATTGATCTGACTGTTCCTTGATTAATTTAGTTAGTGTCTTATTTATGACTAACTAATTGAGTGACTGATCCTTGACTAGTTAAGTGAATGATTTATATGACTGATTCGTGATTAATTTAGTTAGTGACTTATTTATGACTAACTATTTGAGTGACTGATTCTTGACTAGTTAAGCAATGTTTGATCTGACTGATCCATGATTTATTTAGTTGGTGACTGATTTATGACTAACTAATTGAGTGACTAATCCTTGACTAGTTAAGTGAATGATTTATCTGACTGATCCATGATTTATTTAGCTGTTGACTGATTCATGACTGACTAATTGAGTGACTGATCCTTGAATAGTTGAGTCAATGATGGATCAGACTGATAATTTATTAATTTAGTTAGTGACTGAGTTATGACTCACTGATTGTGTGACTGATCCTTGACTAGTTAAGTGAATGAAAGATTCGACTGATCTATGATGAATTTAGTTAGTGACTGATTTATGACTCACTGATTGAGTGACTGATCCTTGATTTGTTAAGTGATGATCTGACTGATCCATGATTAATTTAGTTAGTGACTGATTTATGACTAACTGTATACACTCCTTGACTAATTTAGTGAACTACTGAGATAAGGAGATTTTGAGACGGCCCTTTTGAGTAAATGCTCCCAAATATTTGGTATCATGCTTACCCAATGATGATTACTCTGGTAACATCTTATGTCGTATGCACCAAATCATCAAAGGTTAATATTATTGATTCTTGTAAGGAAACATATTCCAGTGAGTGACTGGTCTGACAGATAATGAACTTATTTATTGAATGGTTTAACTGACTGATCTTTACAGTAAGTTGATGGTTAATTTTGTCAGTGACTTATCCATTCTAATTTTTAAATTGATGAATGCTTATGATTTATTCTATTTTACAAAAATTGTGTCTGATTATTATCTAAGTTTATGAAGTATGCCCAGTTGACTGGTTTATGAGTGATACTAAATTCATGGATGTTTATCATTTATTCTATTTCTACAGAAATCGTGTGAGAAAGTTCCCAGCTTTTGTGAACTGTACTACAATTGACTGGTTCAGTGAATGGCCAATAGATGCCCTAAATGAAGTAGCTGACAAGTACTTACAAGATGTTTCTCTTGACATGGACAAAGAGGTTAGAATACTTTTAAACATAAGTGACAGATTAACTTTCCTGTATCTTGACAGATGTCTTCCATTTTTTAGAAGTTCATAGAATCAGAGTGTTTGTAATATTGATGTCAGACGGCCACACTAAAGAATGAACAGGACATCCTCAACCAGTAAAATAGTTTTGTTAATAAATTTGTAGACTACCTTTTATTTATTATAATTTGGTCTAAAGTACACAAACTGTTTCTTCACTAATCAACTTATCAACAGCAGTGTTGTCTCATCCAATCATATGAGTTATGAAAACCAAAAAGGACAAATTTTAAAACTAATTCCAAACATAGACGAGGGATCAGAGCTATGCAAAAAGGTTTTTTGATATAACCTCTGTCAAATAGATATGATTAATTTGGACAAAATGTTCTGTCTAGACAGTGTTCAGCTTAGATAAGTATCACTATGCTTTAATGAGAATAGTTTTTGATGAATCGGTTGTTTTTATTTCAGGACAAGATTAAGCCATACTTGGTGAAGATGTTCTCAGTGATGCATAAATCTGTCACTGACCTTTCACATAAAATGTTATTAGAGATGAAACGACATAACTATGTTACACCTACTAACTATCTAGAATTTGTGACTGGATACAAGAAGTAAGTTTCAAAGTGATATACAATATTGAATCTTATATGAGCCTCTTTGTTAAGACCAACGATTAGGAAGGATAAAATTCTTTATTTCAAAAATGTGTATGGAGAATCCTGTTTCCTGTTATATAATGTTATAAATTAGGAAGAATTGAAGAATTTGTTCTTATAACACGCACAAGTATATTCAAAAGGACAGTATTATTACATAATTCTGAGTTCAAAAATTGAACAGGGAACTCATTTATTTTTATAAGAACCTGTTTTTATTTACTTATGTAAAATTAATTGACATTGTGTTTTGTCACTTTTTTATGCCCCCGCCGCAGCAGAGGGAGCATTTAGTGTTACTCTAACCTTAGTTTGCCTCAACAAAATTTAATGAAACTTATACACAATGCTTATTACCATAAAACACAGATCAAATTCGAATCTGGTTGGCGTCACTTTTACAGTTCTCTAGTAATGTCCCTTTATAACGTTGTTTGCAAACAGTGCATCAACTGTGTCCCATAGACGCATTCTCCATTTATTTCTAAATAAATCAACCATACATTTGTCTTTCCTTACATACATTATTTCGTGTTTGCTCCTAGTACAGGAAAACCGTAAAATTAAATATCTTTCCATTTTGATTGATTTGACAAGAGGTAAAATATCACATGACAGAAATAGTTACTTCACATGGATTATATTAGCTCCAGTCAATTTTGGGATGCAGTGATGTATTCTGTATTATGTATTACCAGGTTGTTGTATTCCAAGAGAAAAGAATTAGGTGACCAGGCCAACAAACTAAAGAATGGTTTGAGTAAGATAGACGAGACACGAGCAAAGGTGAAAAATATGACTGAGGAGTTAGAAGATGCTAGAGTTAAAGTTATTCAGTATCAGAAAACTTGTGACGAGTACCTCATTAATATTGTACAACAGAAAAGGGACGCTGATGAACAACAGAAGGTATGATATATATACATACAGTTAAGGAAAAAATAGAATTATAGTAATAAAGTATCAGAAAACTTGTGTTGAGTACCTCATGAATTTATACAACAAAAAAAGGATTTTGATGATCAACAGAAATATAAATACAATCAGGATAAAATTAGAGGCAGTAGACACACAGTAACAGTATCAGAGAACTTCCATTGAGTTCCTTGTTGGTATTTTACAATATAAAAGAGATGATGATTAACAACAAAAGGTTATAGTTCATTTATCTGCTTGGATATCAGACAGCCTATGATTGTTTTGTTTCCAAAACCATGCAACAGGAATCTTGGAGTATATTTTGTAACTTTATCATCACTTAAGGGGCAAGACTTCATGAATTAATTACCACATATAACTGAAAATGACTGAATATTGTTTTACTTGCTATCACCTATTATATGAGTTCATTGTTTGCCTTACTTCCCTATTACTTCCATTCATAATCTTTAATTGGATTTGTGAAGCCTGGTTCTTCTTGTAATGTCAGTATCTTTGATATTTCTATTTTAGACTGTAACTATTAAAAGTGAAAGAATAGGTGAAGAAGAGGCTAAATGTAAACATATGGCTGACATAGCTCAGCATGATCTGGATGAAGCTATGCCTGCTCTAAAGGAAGCTATAGAGGTAAGAAGGAATAATGTTTTATATAAACATATGGCTGACATAGTTCAGTATGATCTGGATGAAGCTATGCCTGCTCTAAAGGAAGCTATAGAGGTAAGAAGGAATTATGTTTTATATAAACATATGGCTGACATAGTTCAGTATGACCTGGATGAAGCCATGCCTGCTCTGAAAAAAGTGTAAGCATTTGACCAAGTGTTTGACACAAAGGCTAGGGACCATATGATACATGTTAAATGTGATTTTGCTGATTTGACATTAACCTATGTATTTATTGGTTACAGGCACTTGATTCATTGAACAAGAATGATATAACTGAGATCAGGTCTTATGGTAGACCCCCAGCACAAGTGGAGAAGGTTATGGAAGCTGTCATGATCCTCAGAGGCAATGAGCCTACCTGGTCTGAAGCAAAGAAACAGCTTGGTATGTAGAGAATTTGTTAGATGTAACTTTCACATTCATTGATAACTGATATCACATACACTGCAGATGAAGACATTTTTAGATTAAAGTTCAGGATAATAAATAGGCAGAGGTCATTGACATCTAAGAATTGTTTGATTAGTAATTTAGCAGGCTGACACACTTAAGTTTGAAATGCTATTTCACAAGGTGACAGTCTGCATCCCCATGTTGCATATTTTGCAGAGAAGCAGCAAATGCTAATAAGTCTTGGTTTGTCCTAGCCAAAGGTTTGATCCCATGACTATTCCAGCTCCCATAAGAGCGCCAAGGTGGTCACACCTTTTGGATGGCAAGAAATCTCCATAAGAGTGCAAAAATTATAAAAAGCAAAATACTGATGTAGTAGCAATGAAGATACAAGACAACAGGGACATTCCGACAACCTATTAATGCTTCACTCCTAGTTGTATTACCAGACATTAGTTAGTTCTGATTGGGTAAAGTCTGTATATGAGCTTTACCAATCGTCTTATTCGAAGGTCAGTGAAAAACATCAAATGAAAAAAATTGAACAGTGGAACACAATAATGAAAATAGTTTTCTTTCTATCATCTTTCTAAATGATGACTGTTATTATGGCCCTGTCACCAAGTGGTCGGGGCCATATAGTGTTACACCTTATCCGTCATTCCATCATTCCGCAAAGAACAGTTATACAGACTTTTTTAAATGCCTTCACAAGCTGATTTTTAGTATGTGAGTCTACTATGATGAGTTACAGGTCGAAATCACGGTTGGTTCCACTCCACTGATTTTTGCCGAAATTATGAGCTTTGGACTTTTTTTGCCAAAATTATGGGCTTTGGACTTTGTAAAAATAACAGTTATATGGACTTTATTCTCAAATTTCCACTCCTAAAAATTGCTTCAAGCTTTTTTTTGAGCTGGACCATTTGTGTCGTTCCGACACATCTAGTTTTTGTCTGCATAGTTTCTCACTTCTTAGTATAAGACTTAAATGACACATCCATTATAAATGTATTCTGTGTATATAAACCATAAGCATTACTGTAGGGGTGTGGCAATCAGCCTCTTATTCTGTAGTCTCTTGGAATTAATTTCCTGATTTATATTGGTTATACTGTATTCTTGAGGTAAACATGGATACAATGGAACTGCTTACTCTATGTTAGCACTCCGGTTTATGTCTCTTTTACTATTATTTCTGGTCCCATCCAACTTAATTAAAAGATCTTCATTACAGGTGATAACAATTTCATCAACAAATTAGTGGCCTATGACAAAGACAATATATCAGACAAAATGTTAAAGAAAATCAGCAGCAATTATGTCAACCAGAGTGACTTTCGTCCAGAGATCGTAGGTCGGGTATCTTTGGCAGCCAAGTCCCTCTGTCTATGGGTCAGAGCCATGGAACTGTATGGTCGTGTTTACAGGGTAGTCCAACCTAAACAACAGAGGCTGAATGTGGCCATGAAACAGTTGCAAGAAAAACAAGATGCTCTTGCCGAGGCTCAACAGAAATTGGCAGAGGTTTGTTTTATATCTTTATCAGATTTTAATTCTAATTGAATAGGGTTGTTTTGAGTTCAGCAAGGAGAGAGTTAATTGTAAATTATTATGAATTAAAAAGTTAGATATGCAAACACTTCTTTATTTATAAAGTAATTACGACATTGTGTAATAAAGATTGTATTGCAGTATTTGTTTTGTTTTCTTGGCTGTGGAGGTAGGAGGAACTAATTACAGTGGGTTCTTGTTTTCATGGACTATTGGGAAACCAAATATTCAAGTGATTAACAAAATTCAAATAAAATTGCCAACAGGCTTTTTAAGAGAATTTGCCAAACGTATCAAATATTAACAAATGTCCTGTTTTTCCTCAATCTCCTGAATTTGGTTCGTTTGAAAGTAAATTAATAATACAAAGATTTGAAGCACTGTTCATTTCCAATCAGGTTAAGAAAAGTAAACTAAACAGCAGCTTCTTACACATGATTATCTTCTTGTGTTTAATCAGAAGATATTAAATTAAAATCTATAATAACCAATGCAGGTTAAAGCTAAAATGGAGGAATTGAAGAGAGTTTATGATGAGAAGTTGGAACAGAAAGAAGATCTAAAGAGAAAGGCAGATTATACAGAAATGATGTTAGAAAGAGCTGCTAAACTTGTAGAGGGACTGGCTGAAGAAAGAGTCAGATGGGAAGCAACTGTTCAGGTAAATTAAAATCCAGCAATTAAACTTACTGAATGACTGACTGAGGTAATGGGTACTGTAGATAGGGAGCTTGAATGACTGGGATAGATTGGAAAGTTGAAGGACTTACTAAGATAAAAGTAAAAATGGAAATAACTTTGATTAAATATCCCACATTTTCCTATTTTTAGCTCACCTGACCCAAAGGGTCAAGTGAGCTTTTCTCATCACTTGGCGTCCCTCGTCCGTCGTCGTTGTTCACTTTTAAAAAATTCTTCTCCTCTGAAACCACTGGGCCAAATTAAACCAAACTTGGCCTAAATCATCCTTAGGGTATCTTGTTTTAATAGTGTATCTGATGACCGTGCTCACCTACCAAGATGGCCGCCATGGCTAAAAATTGAACATAGAGGTTAAATGCAGTTTTTGGCTTATATCTCTGAAACTAAAGCATTTAGAGTAAAATCTAACAAGGTTAAAATGTGTCCATCAGGTCAACATGACTAAAATTGTCAAATTGATCCTTTAAGGAGTTATTGCCCTTTAAATCAATTTTTCACTATTTTTCGTAAATTATTAATCTTTTACAAAAATCTTCTCCTCTTAATCTACTTGACCAAATGGAATTAAACTTGGCCACAACCATTATTAGAGTATATATATATCTTGATTGCAAAATGTATTAAATGATCCTGCCCTACAACCAACATGGTCCCCATTGGTAAAAATAGAACATAGGGGTTTACTATATAGAAGTCTATGGGAAAAATGTAAAAAAACAATTTCAAATGGTCACAACTTGAAAACTAATTTAAATAATGATAAGGGGTCTTCAGTAACTATTATAAGACTACAATGGGATGACTTGAATTTTTGTTCAAGAGGGGGGGGGGGGGGGGGGGTGCTAATAATTTCTCCTTGATATGTTCCATTTTCAGAATTTTTCAGTGTTACTTTTTCTATAAACCATTATTATATCTTTTCTTTCAGCATACTTATATTGGGTGAATGCTCCCCAAACCTGGCGGGTTAGTCGGGGTCAGGGGAACCCCTGCCCAAATTTTTTTTGAAAGGTGTTCCATAAAAAAATTTAAAGGCATTTTCAGCATTATACAGGCCCTGGTTGAAATAAATTTTGGAGCAGAGGAAAGGAAATTTTTTATTTTTTGTTAATTATCTTGAATATCATTATAGATTGAGATATACTGTAAACAGCAAAAATATCAAGCAAAGAAAGATCTACAAATAAGTTACCATGACTAATTGGAAATTGACATCTTATTGGAGTTATTGTCCCTTAAAGTAATTTTTTGCAATTTATTGGTAATGTTTATAAATCTTTTCAAAAATCTTCTGCTTTATATGATTTTAACCTTATCTTACATGATTTCCAAAGCCACAGTAGATTCAAGTGAGCGACACAGGCTCTTCAACACCTCTAGTTTTTTTTTTTCATTTTTGTATCAAAATTGCAATATCACAAAGACTCACAATATATTAATAAAAGATTATCAATAGAATGAAAATTGTTTTCTTCAGAATTTGAAAGAAAAGATAAGTACTCTACCAGGAGACTGCATGCTAGCTGCTGCCTTCCTGTCATACATGGGTCCATTCTTATCCAACTACAGAGAGAAAGTTGTCAAAAAATTATGGATTCCTCAGGTTTGAACATATAGAATATATTTGAGCACAGATAATTAAATACAGATGCTTTCAAATTTTGAATTTCATATATGTTTGTTTAAATGTTTCTTCATAATGAACCCTATATAACTACAGTAAAAAAGCAGCATTCAATTGTTAGAATTACATTTTAATGCTTTAACCAGGACATGGCAAGGTAAGTAAATTTATGTTTTTGATTTGAAATTGCCCATACATTGATGTATACCGGTATGCTCATACAATGAAAAAACCCTGATACAACTTACTAAAGAAAATGGATGCAGTTTAAAATAAGAACATATAAATGTTTATGTACCGGTACATCAATTCATCCACACACCACATCTCTCTGCTGTTAATAGTATTAAGTGCCTGTGGTCTCTTTGGAGCTGGAACCAAAATGATATAATATACAGTGCAAAAAAAAATCATCTGTTTTACACTTATTAGAGAGCAGTAAGGGACCCAAGACATGCTAAATGGTTCTTGTATAAAGGTATAAACTAGACAAACACAGGTTTGGGAGAATATTTTCTTTGCATATCAAAAAAGCAATTGACAAATAGAGCAAAATCAAGTTGAAAATCTGTGGTTCTCCAAAAATGTCAAACTTCCAGTCAATCAAATGTAATATATTAAGGTAAAATTTTTTTGGATACAGATTGCCAAACTAGGAATTCCATGTACACCAACATTTGAATTCAGTGAGTTCATGGCACGACCAACACAAGTAAGAGAATGGAATATTCAAGGTTTACCAAGTGACAGCTTCTCTACAGAGAACGGTGTTATAGTAACAACTGGTAGTAGATGGCCACTGATGGTGGATCCTCAAGGACAGGCAATCAAATGGATCAAGAACAAAGAAGCAGAAATGGTAAGTCAATAGTTTATAATTAGCTTTAATTGCATACAGGCAAGACATATCTTTGTGTCAGCAGATTATTTTTTTCAAAATAACATTCTAAAACGTGACATCACTGGTATTAAACATTGTAGTCAGAATTGACAATGTTATTATGGAATTACAAGTATGGATGTAGAAAAATAAATGTTTTATGATCTAAGGAATAATGATTTTTTTATCTAAGGAATAAAGTTTTTATGATCTAAGGAATAATGTTTTTATGATATAAGAAATAATGGTTTTTATGATTTAAGGAATATTGTTTTTTATGATCTGAGGAATAATGGTTTTTATGATCTAAGGAATAATTGTTTTTATGATATGAGGAATAACATTTTTTATGATCTAAGGAATAATGTTTTTGTATAATCTAAGATATAATGTTTTTTTTTATGATCAGATGAATAATCGTTTTTATGATCTGAGGAATAATGTTTGTATGATCTAAGGAATGATGTTTTTTTATGATCTAAGGAATAATGGGTTTTTATTGTCTTGCCTGTGACGAAAGTCACAGAATACGAGACATAGGAACTGCAATCTGGCGGTGGCATAAACTATTTGTATTAAACCTTATATTCCAGAGGCCAAAAGAGCTGGAGGCTTCATACTTTGTAAACAGATGTTTTATGTTACGAACTTTCCGTCTATCATATGTCTGTTGTCCTTGACCACATTCTGATGGTTCAGCAACTGCTTGAACTAAAAAAAAATAGTTTTTTTTGTCATGTGAATTTCTCACTTATTATGAATAATAGGATAACTATATTTGGTATATGGTTTCCTTGCAAGGTCTACATATCTGCCAGACAGGGTTCACCTGACCTCGACCTCCTTCATGGATCAGTGTTGATCAAGGTTAAAATTATGTAATTAGGTCCATTTCTCAGATACTGTAAGTTGTAGGTCAACTATATTTGGTGTATAGAATGATTGTGAGGTGTACATGTATGTCTTGTGTATTTGAACTGACCATGACCACACTTTCACAGTTCATTTGTCAATGTTAAGTTTTTTGTGTTTTGGTCTGTTTTTCTAATACTATAAGTTATAAGTCCACTATATTTGGTGTATGTAATGATTGTACAGTGTACATATCAGTCTGACAGGTTTCATTTGACCTTGACCTCATTTTCACAGTTCATTTAGTCAATGTTTAGATTTTGTGTTTTTGTCTGTTTTTTTAATACTATAAGCAATAGGTCAACTATATTTGGTATATGGAATGATTGTAAGGTGTACATGTCTGTCTGGCAGGTATCATCTGACCTTGACCTCATTTTCATGGTTCATTGGTCAATGTTAAATTTTCCTGGGTAAGTCTGTTTCTTAGATACTATAAGCAATAGGTTAACTTTATTTGGTGTATGGAATGGTTTTAAGGTACACATGTCTGTCTGGCTTGGTTTATCTGACCTTGACCTCATTTCATGGGTCAGTACAGCAGATGAGACATTTCAGCATGCACTCTTGTTATCTAGGGAATAATGTTTACTTGATAAAGAGATTGTTAAATATCATTTTCAATATTAGAAACTTGTATGAGTCCTAGACCTATTTACAGTCTTGAGCTGATACTTTGGCTAATAAGGAAAACAAAGGTTAATTCTAAACATTCCATATTATGTAATTGTTAAAGAATTAATTGATTAATATTTTAGGGATTAAAAGTGATAGATTTTCAGCAGGCAGACTATATGAAATATCTAGAGAGTGGGATACACTTTGGAACACCTGTTTTACTACAAAATGTCCGAGAAAAACTGGAGCCATCACTGGATCCTATACTAAACAAATCATTGATTAAAAAAGGTAAGATAATAAAAATTGGATCCATTACTGGATCCTATTCTGAACAAATCATTTGTTGAAAAATATAAGATAATAAAAACTGAAGCAATCACTGGATTTATACTGAACAAATCTTTGATTAAAATAGGTGAGAGAATAAAAACTGGAGCCATCTCTGGATCCATTACTGAACAAATCTTTGATTAAAATAGGTGAGATGATAAAAACTGGAGCCATCACTGGATCCTATACTGAACAAATCATTGATTATAATAGGTGAGATGATAAAAACTGGAGCCATCACTGGACCCTATACTGAACAAATCATTGGTTAAAAAAGGTAAGATAATAAAAACTGGAGCCATCACTGGACCCTCTACTGAAAAATTCTGTGGTTAAAAAAGGTGAGATGATAAAAACCGGAGTCATCACTGGATCCTATACTGAACACATCTTTGCTTAAAAAGATAAAAACTGGAGTTTTCACTGGATCCTATACTGAATAAATCTTTGGTTAAAAAAGGTGAGATGATAAAAACTGGAGTCAATACTGGATCCTATACTGAACAAATCTTTGGTTAAAAAAGGTGAGATGATAAAAACATGTCATCACTGGATCCTATACTGAACAAATCTTTGGTTAAAAAGGATGAGATGATAAAAACTGGAGTCTTCACTGGATCCAATACTGAACAAATCTTTTGTTTAAAAAAGCGAAGTAATTATTTTTAACTCTTGTGTCAGAAACAAATGGTTTCCTGGATGAAATCTTAAGTTTCCTGCTTAATTAGTACAAAACTTACACCATTGGAACATATAGGAAAGGGAATGAAGTATATCGATTATGGAGTCAAATTTTTAGATTTAAAGAAACTTATAGATGAAAAATAATAATAATATGCTTTTTAGTTTAAAAGTCAAGGTCACACTGGTAAAATTAGACTGAAAATATACAAATATGAGGTGCATTTTTTTTGTTTCCAGGGGTGATAACTTGAGGTACACTTGTTTGATTAATGGAGGTAAGGGAGGAAGCCAATGATTTTTAAAGTCAGTAGGTCAAAAGTCAAGGTCATATTTACTAAAATATAACTGTTCATAGTATGAAATTCGTAGATTTAAGGCTTCAGCTTTTCTGGAATATTTCTATTGGACTTCACTGTGCCTCCAAATCTGGCAGGTAAACCTGGGTCTATTGAACTCCCGGCTCAAAAATCAAGGGTATGGAAGAAGCATTTATATCACATGACAGCTATAATATTTAGATTGAAAATTCCTCAGAATGCTTGTTTCTCGATGAAATCTCTTAAAATATAACTTTTAAAAAATCAGGAACATTTTTGGCAATTAGCCCCCAAACGTGCAAAGTTTTTTAAAGGGTGTACCCTGCTTTCTCTCAATATATGTGCTGTTCCAGCAGCATCTGATGGCCAACTGTTCACTGGTTATAATTGTATTATTATATTTACTGATCAATATTATTATTATCAAATTCTTATTAAAAGACTATGTTTTCACATATATTGTGTAAGTTTAGCTTAAAAAGAAATACAAAAAAAAAATATGTGGATAGTTGTTCTTAGAAGTCTCTTTTTGACATGATAAGAAATGTAGTCAACAATTTCTGCAAGCAACAATCAATTGTAAGCATGTTTTATCATTTAAGTATTAAATTACATTCTATTAAATGAAAAAAGGAATTATCTATCTAATTTAAAAAAGATAAAGATTAAATGAAAGGATTTATATTCATTTATCTATATTTCAGTATAACTTTTTATGATAAAATAAGTTGGTTTGTATTTAATTTGTTTCAGGTGGTGTCACTTGTATTAAAGTTGGTGATAAAGAGATAGAGTACAACTCTGATTTCAGATTCTACATCACAACAAAACTTGGTAACCCCCACTATATGCCAGATATATCTACCAAAACTACCATTGTCAACTTTGCTGTTAAAGAGCAAGGTAAATATAACAATAAAACTTGGTACTCCCCTCTGTACACCAGAAATATCTACTATTGTCAGCTTTGCTGTTAAAGAGCAAGGTAAATATAACAATAAAACTTAGTACTTCCCTCTGTACATCAGAAATATCTACTAAAAATACTATTGTCAACTTTGCTGTTAAAGAGCAAGGTAAATATAACAAAAAACATGGTACTCCCCTCTTTACACCAGACATATCTACTTAAAATACTATTGTCAGTTTTGCTGTTAAAGAGCAAGGTAAATATAACAAAAAACTTGGTACTCCCCTCTGTACACCAGACATATCTACTTAAAATTCTATTGTCAACTTTGCTGTTAAAGAGCAAGGTAAATATAACAATAAAACTTGGTACTTCCCACTGTGCACCAGACATATCTACTAAAAATACCATTGTCAACTTTGCTGTTAAAGAGCAAGGTAAATATAAAAGTAAAACTTCAACACCTTCACTATGCACCACAAATATCTACTAAAAATACTATTGTCAACTTTAATGTTAAAGAGCTAAGTAAATATCACAACTTAACTCAATAATATCAACTACTTATCTCTGCTAGAAATACCTTTATCAGTTTTATAGCCCAATTTAGAAGTCTGGCTTATATTGCATTAAACTTGTCCCTCTTTTGTTTGTCAGTCCGTTTGTCCAGCAAATTTTTCCATCACAAGTCTTGTTATTATAAATAAAATAAAAAAAGCTGCCAGCAGAGGTCAAGACTTACATTGAAACCTATGGGAAATAATTATTTGTTTTCTATTTAAGAACAAATAAATGAAATGAATATGAACCATGCTGAAATGCTCTATAGAATTCATTTACTATATGTTATTTCTTTGGTTCTTAGGACAAACCTATTTTGCTACAATGCTATTTGGGCAAAATAAATGCACCAGAGTCAATCTGGCTCCCATGAGCTTTAGAAGTGATTAAATTAAATAATAAAATGACGGATGAGGGGATTAGCTTTATGATGGCTCTATTCCTGTTTCATAGACATGGGAGCTGAGTTCACCTATTTATTCTCATTATAGGATTACAAGCTCAGTTTCTTGGTATTGTGGTAAAGAAAGAGAAAGCAGAACTAGAGGAAACTAAAGATCAACTTGTGAAAAGTATTGCCAGTGGAAAGAAAAAGTTAGAAGAATGTGAAGATGAAATTCTCAGGTTTGCTTTCATCCTAATGCATCTTGTTTTTTCTTTATTTACTTAATCCTTTACAGAAAATCCACCAGCTTAAAGGTGGACTTGCTTATCTGACACATGACATTGACCTTAACCTTAGATTTGTAATTCTGTGAATCACTTTGTGTTTTGTGAAATTAGTTTCTCTTTTTATATGTTTTGTCTAAACACTTGCAATAGTGCAGATTTTACTGTGAACTTTGTCATTATTTAGACATAGATATGTTGTGTAGTCTTAATCAAGAACTTCACACACATTTCATTACTTTCAAATATTTTGAAATATATTTCAGACTTTTAAATGAGACGAAAGGGTCTTTATTAGACGATGAACAGTTAGTTAACACATTACAGACATCTAAAATGACTTCACAGGAGGTGTCAGAGAAACTCCAGATATCTGAACAAACTGAACATAAAATTGATGCTGCTAGAGAGGTTAGTATATGTCTATAAGAGATGTGAACTAGCTTCATAGGAAGTGTCTTAGGAACTCAACAGAAACATTTATCTTTTAACAGACCAATTCCTTCCTAAATCTATTCCATTAGTAAATGATCAATCCAAGGGCTTGAATTGGAAAAAAAACAACTTTAAAGAGGTATCTTATTTGAAGTCTAGTATTTTTTTGTTCTTATGCAATATATGTTCCACTGTCTATTTTCATGTTCCCTGCTAAAGTTTGATAAATTCTTTACATATTTGTATGGCTACAGATCATGTGCCCGAAAGCTGTCATTAATTTATTTGTCTTGAATGACATGGGGCTGATTGATCCAATGTACCAGTTTTATTTTGACCTATACAATAAATTTTTTACATATTTGTATGGCTACAGATCATGTGCCCAGAAAGCTGTCATTAATTTATTTGTCTTGAACGACATGGGACTGATTGATCCAATGTACCAGTTTTATTGTCGAGCCTGCGAGTTTTGTCGCAGAAAGCTCGACATAGGGATAGTGATCCAGCGGCGGCGGTGGCGTTAGCTAACTTCTTAAAAGCTTTATATTTTAGAAGGTGGAAGACTTGGATGCTTCATACTTTGTATATGGATGCCACATGTTTTGAAGTTCCTGTCAGTCACATGTCCAATGTCCTTGACCTCATTTTCATGGTTCAGTGACTACTTGAAAAAAAGTTAACATTTTTTGTAATGTTAAATTCTCTCTTATTATAAGTAGTAGGATAACTATATTTGGTATGTGCGTACCTTGCAAGGTCCTCATGCCCGTCAGACAATTTTCACTTGACCTCGACCTCATTTCATGGATCAGTGAACAAGATTAAGTTTTGGTGGTCAAGTCCATATCTCAGATACTTTAAGCAATAGATATATTCGGTGTATGGAAGGACTGTAAGATGTACATGTCCAACTGGCAAGTGTCATCTGACCTTGACCTCATTTTCATGGTTCAGTGGTTATAGTTAAGTATTTGTGTTTTGGTCTGTTTTTCTTATACTGTATGCAATAGGTCTACTATATTTGGTGTAGGGAATGATTGTAAGGTGTACATGTCTAGCTGGCAGGTGTCATTTGACCTTGACCTCATTTCCATGGTTCAGTGGTCAAAGTTAAGATTTTGAGTTTTGGTCTTTTTTTTTCTAATACTATATGCAATAGGTCAACTATATTTGGTGTATGGAAATATTTTATGATCTATATGTCAGTCGCGCAGGTTTTTTTTTACCTTGACCTCATTTTCACAGTTCATTGCTCAGTGTTCAGTTTTTATACGACCGCAAAAAATTTTTGTGGTCGTATATTGGTATGACGTTGGCGTCGTCCGAAGACACATTAGTTTTTGCACTTTAACTTTAGTTTAAGTAAGTGGATCTCTATGAAATTTTACCACAAGGTTCAATACCACAAAAGGAAGGTTGGGATTGATTTTGGGGGTTATGGTACCAACAGTTAAGGAATTAGGGGCCAAAAAGGGGCCAAAAATAAACATTTTTGTAACTTCCAGACATAACTTGTGTGTTAGTGTATAAATCTCTCTGACATTGTACCACAAGGTTCTATATCACAAAGGGAATACTGGGATTGATTTTGGGGGTAATTGCATCAAAATTTAAGAATTAGGGGCTAAAAAAGGGGCAAAAAACAAGCATTTTTTTAGTTTCATGACAATAACTTGTGTGTAAGTGTATGGATCTTTCTGAAATTGTACTACAAGGTTCTATATTACAAAGGGAAAGCTGGAATTGAGTTTGGGGGTAAATACCCAAAACGTTTAGGAATAAGGGGCCAAAAGGGGGACAAAAATACGCATTTTTCTAGTTTCCAGACAATAACTTGTGTTCAAGTGTATGGATCTCTCTGAAATTGTACTGCAAGGTACCATACCACAAAGGGAAGGCTGGGATTGATTTCGGGGGTAATTGCCCCAAAATTTTAGGAATTAGAGGCCAAAAAGGGGCAGAAAAACAAGCATTTTTAGTTTCAGGACAATAACTTGTGTGTAAGTGTATGGATCTTTATGAAATTGTACAACAAGGTTCCATATCACAAAGGGAAAGCTGGGTTTGAGTTTGGGGGTAATTGCCCTAAATGTTTAGGAATTTGGGGCCAAAAAGGGGCAAAAAAACAAGCATTTTTCTAGTTTCCAGACAATAACTTGTGTTGAAGTGTACGGATCTCTCTGAAATTGTACTGCAAGGCACCATACATTGTAACACAAAGGGAAGGCTGGGATTGAGTTTGGTGGTGATGAATCATAAGGGGGTTCAAAAAATTTGAGGGGGGATTTTTTTTCCCTTTTTTTTCTTTAAAATTTTCCATTTTAAATTGGTTATTTCTGATTTATATATAAAAGCAAATAATAATGATATGGTTTGAATAGGTAAATTAAAAATTTTTAAGTTCTTAGACCACATTCATTCTGTGTCAGAAAACTATGCTGTGTCAAATATTTAATCACAATCCAAATTCAGTGCTGTATCAAGCTTGAATATTGTGTCCATACTTGCCCCAACTGTTCAGGGTTTTGACCTCTGTGGTCGTATCAAGCTGCGCCCAGCGGAGCATTTTATTGTGTTTTGGTCTGTTTTTCTTAAACTATAAGCAATAGGTCAACTATATTTGTTGTATGGAAGAATTGTTAGCTGTACATGCCTGCCTGGCATGGTTCATCTGACCTTGACCTCATTTTCATGGTTCATTGGTCAATGTTTAGTTTTCTTGGTTAATGTTAAGTTTATGTGACAGTTTTAATAGAGCTTTATATTTAGGACTATCAACATAATATCAATGATTAGTAAAGAAGGCGAGACATTTCAGTGTGTGCACTCTTGCTTGGACCTATACAATAAATTCTTTACATATTTGTATGGCTACAGATCATGTGCCCAGAAAGCTGTCATTAATTTATTTGTCTTGAATGACATGGGACTAATTGATCCAATGTACCAGTTTTATTTGGACCTATACAATAAATTCTTTACATATTTGTAGGGCTACAGATCATGTGCCCAGAGAGCGGCTATTTTGTTTTTTGTCTTGAACGACATGGGACTGATTGATCCAATGTACCAGTTTTCTTTGGATTCCTACATTGAATTATTCTTACAGTCAATAGACAGAAGCCAGAAAAGTCAAAAGCTTGATGAAAGAATTGTCAATTTAAATGAATACCACACTTATGCTGTTTACAAGTAAGTTATTGTTACAATATGTAGGAACCTTCAAATATGAAAAAAATTTATCTAGATATACATAAAGTGATATTCAAGTTAGATACTAAAGTCTTCTTCATATGATATCTGTATTTGGTCTTTATACTTATTTTAGATAGCAGATGATTGAATTTGCAGTGATGTTTACAGGAATTGCCATATTATAATGTAAATAGTTGTCATATTGGAAATATGTAGTCTTTTACACTTAAGGGGCAGAGCAATATATAAGTAAACTGTGCTTTAAATTTTGAGAATAAAAAAACATTTTTTTTTACCTTATTTAGAATGCAGATGTTCAACCCCCTCTTCTGTGGACAATAGCAAAACAATGCAATAAACAGCATATATATGTTTATAACTATGTATTTGCACTTATTTCACCAGATTGATAATTTAGATAATATTTACAAAAGAAAGAAAAACAATACCTGAGTATACTCACATAAACTAATCACTGCTTAGAGTTTAACTGTAACACTAAATGTCTTTTGTGTGGCATTGTCAGTATAAGGATTCATTAATTATCATACATGTTGGCATTGTCAGTATGGGTATCCATTAATGATCTTACATATTGGCATTGTCGGTATGGGTATCCATTAATGATCTTACATGTTGGCATTATCGGTATGGGTATCCATTAATGATCTTACATATTGGCATTGTCAGTATGGGTATCCATTAATGATCTTACATATTGGCATTGTCGGTATGGGTATCCATTAATGATCTTACATGGTGGCATTGTCGGTATGGGTATCCATTAATTATCATACATGTTGGCATTGTCGGTATGGGTATCCATTAATGATCTTACATATTGGCATTGTCGGTATGGGTATCCATTAATGATCTTACATGGTGGCATTGTCGGTATGGGTATCCATTAATGATCTTACATATTGGCATTGTCGGTATGGGTATCCATTAATGATCTTACATGGTGGCATTGTCGGTATGGGTATCCATTAATGATCTTACATATTGGCATTGTCGGTATGGGTATCCATTAATGATCTTACATGGTGGCATTGTTGGTATGGGTATCCATTAATGATCTTACATGGTGGCATTGTTGGTATGGGTATCCATTAATTATCATACATGTTGGCATTGTCAGTATGGGTATCCATTAATGATCTTACATATTGGCATTGTCGGTATGGGTATCCATTAATGATCTTACATGGTGGCATTGTTGGTATGGGTATCCATTAATTATCATACATGTTGGCATTGTCAGTATGGGTATCCATTAATGATCTTACATATTGGCATTGTCGGTATGGGTATCCATTAATGATCTTACATGGTGGCATTGTCGGTATGGGTATCCATTAATTATCATACATGTTGGCATTGTCAGTATGGGTATCCATTAATGATCTTACATATTGGCATTGTCGGTATGGGTATCCATTAATGATCTTACATGGTGGCATTGTCGGTATGGGTATCCATTAATGATCTTACATGGTGGCATTGTCGGTATGGGTATCCATTAATGATCTTACATATTGGCATTGTCGGATGGGTATCCATTAATGATCTTACATATTGGCATTGTAAGTGTTATTTTTGTCGTTGGGTTGCTGTCTCCTTGAGGTAGAACTCATATCTGCCATTATTCATATGTAATTCTAATATTTTCAGATATGCCTGTAGAGGATTGTTTGAGAGACACAAACTGCTAATGTCATTTCAAATGTGTGTGAAGATTTTAGAAGCAGCTAATAAAATCAACATGGATGAGTACAGTTTTTTCCTTCATGGTGGCATTGTAAGTATGGGAATTCATGTATTGTCTTTCACAGTGGCATTGTAGGTATGGGTATTCATTAGTTATCTTACATGGTGGCATTTTAAATATTATCTTACATGTAAGCATTGTAAATATTATCTTACATAGTGGCATTGCAAATATTATCTTACATGGTAGCATTGTAAATATTATCTTGCATGTTAGCATTGTAAATATTATCTTACATAATGGCATTGCAAATATTATCTTACATGGTAGCATTGTAAATATTATCTTACATGGTAGCATTGTAAATATTATCTTACATGGTGGCGATCCATTAATTGTCTTTGACTGTTGCAGTGTAAGTATAGGGATCCATTTTTCTACATGGTGGCATTATAAATAATATCTTACATGGTGGACTGTAAGTATTGGATCCATTAATTAACTTACATGATGGCAATGTAAGTTTAGGGATCTATTTCCGGTAACTATCTTACATGGTGGCATTGTCAGTATAAGGATCCATTAATTACTTTATTTGGTGGCAATGTAAGTTTAGGGATCTATTAATTACCTTACATGGTGGCTGTGTAAGTTTAGGGATCAATTAATTACCTTACATGGTGGTGTGTAAGTTTAGGGATCAATTAATTACCTTACATGGTGGCTGTGTAAGTTTAGGGATCAATTAATTACCTTACATAGTGGCTGTGTAAGTTTAGGGATCAATTACCAGTAACTATCTTACAAAGTGGCATTGTCAGTGTAACGATCTATTAATTACCTTACATGGTAGTGTCTTCAGTAAAGGGTATCCATTAATTACCTTACATGGTGGCAGTGAAAGGTTATGGATCAATTACCAGAAACTATCTTACATGGTGACATTGTCAGTATAAGGATCCATCAAATACCTTACATGGTGGCTGTGTAAGTTTATGGATCAATTACCAGTAACTATCTACATGGTGGCATTGTCACCTGCTTCATTTTTGTGCCTGTCCCAAGTCAGGAGCCTCTGGCCTTTGTTAGTCTAGTATATTTTTTAATTTTAGTTCATTTATATGTTTTGGAGTTTAGTGTGACGTCCATTTTCACTGAACCAGCACACAATTATATTTAGGGGCCAGCTGAGGACCACCTCCAGGTGCAGGATTTTCTCGCTGCATTGAAGACCCATTGGTGGCCTTCGGCTGTTGTCTGCTCTTTGGTCGGGTTGTTGTCTCTTTGACATATTCCCCATTTCCATTCTCAATTTTATCAGTATAGGTATCCATTAATGAATTTCCATGGTGGCATTGTCAGTATGCATATCCATTAATTATCTTACATGTTGGCATTGTCAGTATGGATATCCATTAATTATCTTACATGTTGGCATTGTCAGTATGGGTATCCATTAATGATCTTACATGTTGGCATTGTAAGTGTAAATATTCATTAGCTATCTCACATGGTGGTAGTTTATGTATGGGGATTCATTGATTATCTTACTTGGTTGAATTATATGTATTAAATATATGTATTGACATTATATGCTGTATATTTCAGGTTATTGTTAGGGACTGTCTCAGGACATTATTTGCTAAATAATTCAGGTTATTGTTAGGGATTGTCTCGGGACATTATTTGCTCTATATTTCAGGTTATAGATAGGGACAGTCAAATAGATAATCCTTGCTCTAACTGGTTATCAGACACAGCCTGGGATAACATTACAGAGTTAGACAAACTTACTAACTTCCATGGAGTTATTACATCCTTTGAACAATATCCAAAAGATTGGCACACATGGTACTCTTCTGCAGAACCTGAAATATCACCCCTACCTGGTAAGTATATATATATAGAGAGAGATTCTTACATTGGTACCAGTGTATTATAGGAAGTGTCCAATCTTGATAGTTCAATTATCGAATTTTAAAGTCTGAGTCTCTGCAAGGACTTTAAAATTAGATAATTCAACTATCGAGATTGGATAAATCTGATAATCCATGAGTAACTATGCAAGAATCTGTTTCTTTCATGATTGTCAAATATTTTTTCTAATTTTTGTTGAACGAAATCCCCTTAGAGTGTCTTCCACATTCCTGATTTGTAGATACCTGGTAGTTATTTGTGTCATTGGTTTGATGTCTCATTGATATACATTCTTTACTCATACATAAAGCCTAAAATAAAAATAAAAATATTAAAGATATGTTTTATACAAAGATGAGTGAACTGAATTATAAGAGATATTATTTGTATGATCCTGAAGATTAAATCTCCAGTTGTGTTTTACTCACTCATGATGTCTATATTACAGGAGAATGGGACAATGCATGTAATGAATTACAGAAAATGTTATTTGTTCGATCCTTGAGACCAGACCGTGTGTCATTCTGTTGTACAACATTTATTTTGAACCATCTTGGTGTAAAGTTCACGGAGCCACCAGCCCTAGATATGTCCCAAGTTATTGAAGATTGTAATTGCAAAACTCCGCTGATATTCGTTCTGTCTCATGGGGCAGTAAGTAAAAGCATATATCCTACTTCATACATTGACTTTCTCATTAACAATTGATGAACAAATTAGCACATTCAAAATTGAAAAGGTAGTGGATTAGTATTCTTATTAAGGTGGCTGGGGTGTCTTCCTCCATCTTGGATTTTGAAGTAGCAGATAACAATTGGTCTATATCTTTAATGAACTGTGCAAATTTTGAGAGTAGTATGTAATTCATGTTAATATAGAAAATTATGTGTTTTATCATATTTACAGCTGTATTTTCTAAAAAACACAATATTTTTGTTTGATTCATTTTTTTTCAACTTTGCCAAATAAGGGGAGGTAACTCAAATAGTTGGGGAGATAACACAAATAAAGTAATTTTTATAATAGAAAGTGTTGTGAATTTACCTATTTTAATATGTAGCAAGAAAACAAGTCGGGTGACCCCATGTTTTCTTTTTCTTATCTGAAAGCATGTTATAAGAGCTATCTTCTCACATTTTATCTTAAAATTCTATGGTGTAGTTTTCCTTTTATCACACAAAATTAGATTTTCCGTGCATAATCTATTTAAAATCTGACAATTTTGCACAACCTGTAGTGTGAAAAAAGTCCGGTGACTCATACTTTTTATTATATTTTGGAAAAAAGCATGATAAAATCTACATTTTGACAAATTATTAAAAAAAATTCTATCGATTTTAATTAAGACCCCCCATCCACCTTAATTGAATCGTTGTCAGTCTGATTCAATATTTTTTTTGTTTAATGAGATAAATATCCTTTTATATTCCTATATTGATTGAAATTGTGATAAATAGTGCTGTGAATTCATAATATAATTCATGGGATACCAAATTTCCTGGATTTCGTGAGTATAGGTAAACCACAACTTAATGTGTTCAACAGAGTACTAATTTTCTATAGGCTTGTATGCATACAGGCTTTGGAAAATGCAGGAAAGCAAATATCCATGAAAAAAAAATCATTTTTCCTCGATCTACCAAAATTGGTATCAAAGAAAATAAATGAATTCACAATATTTGGTTAAGGAGTTTGGACCACTTTAATACTAACATTTTACACTGATATTGTACTCTCTTTATATGTATATTATTTTAAAGATTGAAAAAAGTAAGAAACATAAAGCAGAAAAGCATGAAAAAAGAATGTCCTATATCCTTTGTAAGAGAATTAATGCAGCAAAGTGTAAAACAAAAAAGGTCTTACCTGTTTTTTTGTTAAGATTTATAAGGTAAACATAAAGTGACTTCCTTTATTACAGGACCCAACAAATCACCTTCTACAGCTTGCTGAATCTAAAGGTCTAGCCAACAACTTCAATGCCCTGTCTTTAGGACAAGGTCAAGCTCCGATAGCAACCAGACTCATCAAGGAAGGAATTCGTGAGGTATGTAATAAAGTGTAAAACATTCGTGTACCCTAGAAATAAGATAAAAGTAGTTTTTTGCTCACCGGGGCCCCATGTGAGCTTATGCCATCACTTGGCGTCCATCGTTGTCCTTTGTCTGTCGTCGTCGTCTGTTGTCGTCTGTCGTCGTAAACTATTTAAAAATCTTCTCCTCTGAAACTACTGGGCCAAATACCTTGAAACTTTAATTAAATGTTCCTTAGGGTATCTAGTTTATAAATTTTATCCGAAGTTTTGATCCATTGACAAACATGGCCGCCATGGCTAAAAATAGAACATAGGGGTCAAATGCAGTTTTTGGCTTATATCTCAAAAACTAAAGCTTTTAGAGCAAATCTGACAGGGGTTAAATTGTTCAATTGGTCAAGATCTATCAGCTCTGAAATTTTCAGACGAATCGAACAACCCATTGTTGGGTTGCTGCCACTGAATTGGTAGTTTTAACAAAATTTTGCAGTTTTTTGTTATTATTTTGAATATTATTATAGATATATATAAACTGTAAGCAGCAATAATGTTCAGCAAAGTAAGATCTACCAAAAAGTTAATATGACCATAATTGTCAATTGACCCCTTAACGAGTTATTGCCCTTTAAAGACAATTTTACACAATTTGTTCATTAAGTTTGCTAACATTTAAAAATCTTCTCCTCTGAAATACAGGTGAGCGATTCAGGCTCTTGAGAGCCTCTTGTTTTAATGGTTACATGACTAATTTGTTTTTCCTACAATGCATTTTTGGGGGATTATTGTGGAGTTGTCACTCAAATGTCAAAAATGAACATACATGTTTTTAGCAATATTTACATATGTGTCATTATTTTAAATTTTTAGGGTAACTGGGTATTTTTAGCTAACTGCCACCTATCACTCAGCTGGATGCCACATCTCCATAAGATTATAGAACAATTCCAGACCCAGAAACCAGAGCCACATCCAGAATTCAGACTGTGGCTTAGTAGTAGTCCACATCCAGATTTCCCTATAACCATCCTACAGACTAGCCTTAAAATGACAACAGAACCTCCTAAGGTAAGTAGTTAGTAGTAGTTCATATCCAGATCATGCAATAGAGGTATCTCCAGAGTAATCAATCATGCAATAAAAGTATCTCCAGAGTAATCAATCATGCAATAGAAGTATCTCCAGAGTAATCAATCATGCAATAAAAGTATCTCCAGAGTAATCAATCATGCAATAAAAGTATCTCCAGAGTAATCAATCATGCAATAAAAGTATCTCCAGAGTAATCAATCATGCAATACAAGTATCTCCAGAGTAATCAATCATGCAGTAGAAGTATCTCCAGAGTAATCAATAATGCATTACAAGTGTCTCCAGAGTAATCAATCATGCCAAAAAATATCTAGAGAAATCAATCATGCAATAAAAGTATCTCCAGAGAAATCAATCATGCAATAAAAGTATCTCCAGAGTAATCAATCATGCAGTAGAAGTATCTCCAGAGTAATCAATTGTGCAATAAAAGTATCTCTAGAGAAATCCATCATGCAATAAAAGTATCTCCAGAGTAATCAGTCATGCAATACCAGTTATTTCAGAATAATCAGTCATGCAATAAAAGTATGTTCAGAGTAATCAATTATGCAATTAAAGTATCATCAGAATACACAGTCATGCCATAAAAGTATCTCCAGAGTAATTTATTATGCAATTAAAGTATCTTAAGAGTAATTGAGTTATCTATTGTTCAAGAAAGGTTTCCCAAGAGTAATCATGTAATAAAAAGAGTAATCAATCATGCATTAAGAGTATCTTTAGAGTAATCAATCATACAAAAACTTATCTTTGAAGTAATAAATTCTCATTATAGTATAGTCTGAGTTATCATCAATCATGCATTAAAAGTATCTCAAGAATAATCAATCATTTGATAAAAGTATCTTCTGAGTAATCAATCATGGAATAACAGTCTCATAAAAGTCTCTTTACAGTTATCAGTTATGCAAATAACCTCCCTTTACAGTGTATACGGTACAGCACAATCCAATAAAAATGACAAATATTACAAAATAATCACATAACTAATGCTTATAAGAATAATTTGTTAACTAGTATTTTGATGTGTTATTTCCTAAGAAACATTCATATATCTTCCATTTTTTTTACATCATATTTTTAAGGGTCTGAAAGCTAACTTGAAGAGATTGTACACTAACATTTCTGAATCCCAGTTCCAGAGATGTCCAAAACAAGACAAGTATAAAAAGTTACTGTTTTCTCTGTGTTACTTCCATTCCTTACTGTTAGAGAGAAAGAAGTTCCTCATGCTGGGATGGAATATTCTGTACGAGTTCAATGATTCCGATTTTGAGGTAAGAAAATGAAGCTTCTATATACTTGAAAACTTTAAACACAATTTGGAGATCACAATTCAGAACTTGAAATACCAGAACACGTCAGTCAACAAAGAAGAGATTTTTCTTCACATTTAGACAATTACATCGGAAAAATTGTCATATAGATCTACATTGTAAACTGTGATTTACTTCACATAAGAAGCAAGGAAACTGGTCTGAAATTAATTTTGATCTACATTGTAACTTCTATTTTATTTACCTCAGGTATCAGAGAACTTGATGTGTATATATCTAGATCATTATGAGGAAACACCCTGGGAGGCAATGAAATTTTTAGTCGCTGGTATAGTGTATGGAGGTCATGTAACCGATGACTGGGATCGACGCCTGTTGATGACATATATAAATGATTATTTCCAAGATGGAGTCATAAGTACATTATTTTACCAGTAAGTAATTTGTATGGCCATGAATGTTAATTATATAATGACACTTATGACACATACATCAACTACTGTTTCCAAGATGAAGTTTATAATACCATATTTTATCAATGATTTTTAACCTCTCCTAACCAAAAGTGACATTTCTACATTAAAGTGATTAGGTCATATATCAATAGAAATAGCATAATTTAGAAAGGATGAGACAATTTAAATTAATTTTGAGATTTCTGAGGTCAGATAACGGCTCTTAAACTGCCACTTTTTGTTAGCTTTGACACCTGACCTTGACCTCATTTTGTATGGTTACTTCAAGATTCCTATTAAGTTTTAGTAACTAGTTCATCCTAATTTGAGTATATAATCATTATTTAGTTGTCATGCTTTTCTATCTTTGACTTTAATTGCATGGTTGTTGACATTATTATTTTATAATTTAGATGAAATCTATTTAGTTGTTGTCCTTCACATCATTAATATTAGACGGAAAAAAAGGAAAAAATTGTATCTTATTTTAGACTGTCATCTTTGCCAACTTATTACATACCTAAAGATGGTCCTTTAGCTGTGTACAGAGAGTATGTCAGTATGTTACCAAGTGTGGATCATCCTGAGGCCTTTGGACAACATTCTAATGCTGACATACAGTCACAGATACAGGAAACTAAGATGATGTTTGCTACATTGCTGAGTCTACAGCCCACGGTGTCCCTTGTAGGGAGTGGAGAAAGCAGAGAGGACAAGGTATATGATGGGAACATTACTGAGTATTCAGCCACTGTGTCCCTCATAGAATAAAACAGGGGGGATAAGGTACAGGGTTTGTTTAGGTGACATTACTAATTATACATCCCACTGTCCCTCATAGGAAGTGGATAAAACAGGGGGTATAAGGTTCAGGGTTTGTTTAGGTGACATTACTAATTATACATCCCACTGTCCCTCAAAGGAAGTGGATAAAACAGGGGAGATAAGGTACAGGGTTTGTTAAGGTGACATTACTAATTATACATCCCACTGTCCCTCATAGGAAGTGGATAAAACAGGGGATAAGGTACAGGGTTTGTTTAGGTGGCATTACTAATTATACATCCCACTGTCCCTCATAGGAAGTGTAGAAAACAGGGGATAAGGTACAGGGTTTGTTTAGGTGACATTACTAATTATACATCCCACTGTCCCTCATAGGAAGTGTAGACAACAGGGGATAAGGTACAGAGTTTGTTTAGGTGACATTACTAATTATACATCCCACTGTCCGTCATAAGAAGTGTAGAAAACAGGGGATAAGGTACAGGGTTTGTTTAGGTGACATTACTAATTATACATCCCACTGTCCCTCATAGGAAGTGGATAAAACAGGGGGGATAAGGTACAGGGTTTGTTTAGGTGGCATTACTAATTATACATCCCACTGTCCTTCATAAGAAGTGTAGAAAACAGGGGGGATAAGGTACAGGGTTTGTTTAGGTGACATTACTAATTATACATCCCACTGTCCCTCATAGGAAGTGGATAAAACAGGGGGGATAAGGTACAGGGTTTGTTTAGGTGACATTACTAATTATACATCCCACTGTCCCTCAAAAGAAGTGTAGAAAACAGGGGATAAGGTACAGGGTTTGTTTAGGTGACATTACTAATTATACATCCCACTGTCCCTCATAGGAAGTGGATAAAACAGGGGGGATAAGGTACAGGGTTTGTTTAGGTGGCATTCTTATTATACATCCCATTGTCCCTCAAAGGAAGTGTAGAAAACAGGGGATAAGGTACAGGGTTTGTTTAGGTGACATTACTAATTATACATCCCACTGTCCCTCAAAGGAAGTGGATAAAACAGGGGGGATAAGGTACAGGGTTTGTTTAGGTGACATTACTAATTATACATCCCACTGTCCCTCAAAAGAAGTGTAGAAAACAGGGGATAAGGTACAGGGTTTGTTTAGGTGACATTACTAATTATACATCCCACTGTCCCTCATAGGAAGTGGATAAAACAGGGGGGATAAGGTACAGGGTTTGTTAAGGTGACATTACTAATTATATATCCCACTGTCCTCATAGGAAGTGTTGAAAACAGGGGATAAGGTACAGAGTTTGTTGAGGTGACATTGCTTATTATACATCCCACTGTCCCTCATAGGAAGTGGATAAAACAGGGGGGATAAGGTACAGGGTTTGTTTAGGTGTCATTACTAATTATACATCCCATTGTCCCTCACAGGAAGTGTAGAAAACAGGGGATAAGGTACAGGGTTTGTTTAGGTGACATTACTAATTATACATCCCACTGTCCCTCAAAAGAAGTGTAGAAAACAGGGGATAAGGTACAGGGTTTGTTTAGGTGACATTACTAATTATACATCCCACTGTCCCTCATAGGAAGTGTAGAAAACAGGGGGATAAGGTACAGGGTTTGTTTAGGTGACATTACTAATTATACATCCCACTGTCCCTCAAAAGAAGTGTAGAAAACAGGGGATAAGGTACAGGGTTTGTTTAGGTGACATTACTAATTATACATCCCACTATCCCTCATAGGAAGTGGATAAAACAGGGGGGATAAAGTACAGGGTTTGTTTAGGTGACATTACTAATTATACATCCCACTGTCCCTCATAGGAAGTGGATAAAACAGGGGGGATAAAGTACAGGGTTTGTTTAGGTGACATTACTATTTATACATCCCACTGTCCCTCAAAGGAAGTGGATAAAACACGGTGAATAAGGTACAGGGTTTGTTTAGGTGACATTACTAATTATACATCCCACTGTCCCTCATAGGAAGTGTAGACAACAGGGGATAAGGTACGGAGTTTGTTTAGGTGACATTACTAATTATACATCCCACTGTCCCTCATAGGAAGTGGATAAAACAGGGGGATAAGGTACAGGGTTTGTTTAGGTGACATTACTATTTATACATCCCACTGTCCCTAGTAGGAAGTGGATAAAACAGGGGGAATAAGGTACAGGGTTTGTTAAGGTGACATTACTAATTATACATCCCACTATCCCTCATAGGAAGTGGATAAAACAGGGGGGATAAAGTACAGGGTTTGTTTAGGTGACATTACTAATTATACATCCCACTGTCCCTCATAGGAAGTGGATAAAACAGGGGGGATAAAGTACAGGGTTTGTTTAGGTGACATTACTATTTATACATCCCACTGTCCCTCAAAGGAAGTGGATAAAACACGGTGAATAAGGTACAGGGTTTGTTTAGGTGACATTACTAATTATACATCCCACTGTCCCTCATAGGAAGTGTAGACAACAGGGGATAAGGTACGGAGTTTGTTTAGGTGACATTACTAATTATACATCCCACTGTCCCTCATAGGAAGTGGATAAAACAGGGGGATAAGGTACAGGGTTTGTTTAGGTGACATTACTATTTATACATCCCACTGTCCCTAGTAGGAAGTGGATAAAACAGGGGAAATAAGGTACAGGGTTTGTTTAGGTGACATTACTAATTACACATCCCACTGTCCCTCATAGGAAGTGGATAAAACAGGAGATAAGGTACAGGGTTTGTTTAGGTGACATTACTAATTACACATCCCACTGTCCCTCATAGGAAGTGGATAAAACAGGGGGAATAAGGTACAGGGTTTGTATAGGTGTTAGGCTGGAAACATTCATACATCAGGACATTACTTATGAGACATTTTTCCATCAAAGACCAAATGATGTAGATATAAGCAACTTTAGGATACTGTATGGCCTTCAACAATGAGAAAACCCATACTGTAAGCTTTAAAAGGTCACGAAATGACTAAATGTAAAACAATTCAATGGCTTGATTTATTTACAAAGCAGTCAACAAAAAATATATATGATAGACAGCATGTAATGACAACCACTGAATTACTGGCTCCTGACTTGGGACAGGCACATACAGAATGTGGTAGGGTTACACTTTTCAGCTCAACCCTCCCCTAACCAGGAGCAGTTGTGTAACAGCGCAGCATAAGAAACTATAAAAATCAGTTGAAAAAAGGCTTGATTCATCAGATTGACACAAATCACAAAAAAGACTAACAAAAAGACTAAAGACACAAAGTACGAATCTAAGAGTACTTGCAGTTACGGAAAGCCAGCTCAAAGCCAATTAAACCCAATGAATAAATCATGTTTCCCAGACTGAATAGGCTAGATCCCAATTTGTCCTAATAAGGGATGGAGATAGCAGGGAGGACAAGGTTTGAGATGGGTTTAGGTATTGAATGGGTATAATAGTACAAGATGAGATTACTTTGGGCACCCAATATGGTATAGGTGGTAGGTTAACTGGGTTAACATCCAAGTGTGTAGAGAGAACTAAATAAGAATGCCCTTGTTTACACCTAGTATATAAAGTGTTGACTATTTGACAATAAAAATATGTGGCATGACTGTCAATGAGACAACTCTCCACCAGAGTCCAATTAAGTCCCATATGAAAGAGTCTATATTCTGTACTTTTCAGGCATTAAAACTAGCTGTCAATACATTTTTGTACTTCTAAATAGATCCCAGATGATACAGACTATATTCTTTAATTTCCAGGTATTAAACCTAGCTGCTAATATCTATAAACAGATCCCAGATGATAGAGACTTTATTCTTTAATTTCCAGGTATTAAACCTAGCTGCCAATATCTGTAAACAGATCCCAGATGATATAGACTATGAAGGAACAGTAAAGATTCTAGAGATGGATCACCGACCAATCAACATTGTATTATTACAGGAAGTAAGAGTGATTATATTATAGATATCACTGTACATCAAAGAAACAGTACTTTAATTGCTGTGCTTTGTCCTGGTATTTATTTGAAGTTCTTCACCTTCATCAACATAAAGCATGATCACCTGTAATTTGAGTAATATTATCCTAGGCCGTTATAGGGAACAAATATAGCCTGCCACTTTAAATTTGAAAATTTAACTTTCTCGAAGGAAAAAGAAGAAATATTGTAGTAAATTCTTTCATGTCATCACAATAGCAAAGTTAAGAAATTTATTTTACCAATGAAAAACTGAGAACAAGGGAACCACATGTTGATTATCAAAAAATTGTGAGCATGAGATCTTGGAATCCAAAATTTAAAACAAGAACACTGGCCCATTCTTGTCACAATTTAATTTTGATGTTGTAACATAAAAATATAACGTTATGATATAGTTTTTTTACTGTTAGGAATGCTGTATAAAAAATGATTATTATACCATGGAAGTATTATATTGACAGGAACTCCAACAAGCGGACTTCAAACGTTTATAGTGCGATGCCGCAAAATCGTTAAGTATTTGTTAATTAACTCGACATGTCATATGGATGCATGGGTTCCGATCAAATTTTGGAACCTCGTGATTGATCGTAATTACGGAACATACCGAAATAACAGGATGTGTACTTAATTGTCAAGGAAACGACAATAACCGACCATGTCAGTTAAAATATGTCAGTTTTTCCGGTTTTGCTGCGTAAAAACAAATACAAAGAAACGAAATCCCCGCAACTGTTTTCACAAAAAAAAAAAAACAAAAAAAAAAAAACAAACAAAAAACTGAAGAGTAAAAATACTCACAAGCCATAAATACTTCAATTTAACTTACAATCAATTTAAATAGTAAGATTTTTTATTCATGACTGAGAGGGCTGTTGGCTAAACACGCATAACATGCTAAGCTTGAAATTCATAAAATTCTTATAGAATTAAACGGAAAAGTTTTTATCAGCAATTATTATCGCGTTAAACTACTAACTTTGACAAATATTTTAATTTTTAGTGTTTAACAAATTATTAATTCAAACTAAGATGGTTCCCCGTAGCGGCGGGGGCCAGGGGATGTTAGAGGGCTTTGATCGGAAAAATTATCAAATATTTTGATTAATTGTTTACGTAAAGTCCTATGGCAAATATTTCATACAATTCAACAAGAAACAAAAACATAAATTGCTTAACATACGGTGTAAGGTGTTTCAGAACTGTTAAGCATTTACACACATAAATAAATTCAAATTTGGTTTCCATCATAAAATTTTAAAAATAAAAAAAATAGAAACTGCATATGGACCATCATGGTGATCGTTCTTTAAATGCCGATCCAGAATTAATAAATGCCATTCGTAAAAAAATCTGTCAGACGTCAGAGTAATCTCGGACTAGGTTGAATGTTTAGGGTTTGTTTACAACTTTGGACTTATTATAAAAGGTGTAACAATTCATCTGTCTCGTAACCTGATATTGCTATGTAGAGGTCATCACGTGCGTGTAATTATAAAGCTCTTTTAGTCTTTAAAACATATTTGTTAAATACGTTAATAACATTTTTCAAATTGAGACGATAGCCTGAGAAAACAATAAATTTTCTTGTAACATTCGATAAAAATTAACAACCTTAAAACTTAAATTTAAGCTATCTGGCACCATCCGGCACACTACACGTGCATCACATTGTTTTCCGCAAACACCCGACTTTAAGTACATGTAATTTTTAATATCGGATATTTCTCGATTTCCAAGTTTCAATGATTAAAACATATTAAACAAAACTAAAATTAAGCTTGCCCTCTTTCCGAATGCAGTTAATTTTCTTATGTCATTCTGTTAAATATGGACCGATTTTTTCGATCTTTTCAGCTTTTGTCTTTATTTATTGAACGGAAACATGTGTCGTTATTACTTTGGCGATTCACAAATAACCACGGGAGTTTCCGTGTTTATTTACATTGGTAGGTAGATAAGACACTCGATACCAAATCACGTGATAAGACCAGCTTCAGTTAACAGAACAGGCGAAGGCGGCATCGCAGTTACCCCACAAAGGAGTTATCACGTACTTGACAAACTGAGTCGGAACCTTTTATTTTCTTCAAGAAACCAGTGGGATGGGAATGTGCTAATTTTTCGTTGGAGTTCCTGTCAAAATAATACTTCCATGATTATACCAAAAGTAAGAATGTAAACAAATCTTAGTACAGTGAAAATTGTAGCTTGAAAACAAGGTTTTTGTCGAGCCTGCGACTTTTGTCGCAGAAAGCTCGACATAGGGATAGCGATCCGGCGGCGGCGGCGGCGGCGGCGTTAGCTAACTTCTTAAAAGCTTTATATTTTAGAAGATGGAAGACCTGGATGCTTCATACTTTGTATATGGATGCCTCATGTTACGAAGTTTCCGTCAGTCACATGTCCAATGTCCTTGACCTCATTTTCATGGTTCAGTGACTACTTGAAAAAAAAGTTCAGATTTTTTGTAATGTTAAATTCTCTCTTATTATAAGTAATAGGATAACTATATTTGGTATGTGCGTACCTTGCAAGGTCCTCATGCCCGTCAGACAGTTTTCACTTGACCTCGACCTCATTTCATGGATCAGTGAACAAGGTTAAGTTTTCGTGGTCAAGTCCATATCTCAGATACTATAAGCAATAGGTCTAGTATATTCGGTGTATGGAAGGACTGTAAGGTGTACATGTCCAACTGGCAGGTGTCATCTGACCTTGACCTCATTTTCATGGTTCAGTGGTTATAGTTAAGTTTTTGTGTTTTGGTCTGTTTTTCTTATACTGTATGCAATAGGTCTTCTATATTTGGTGTATGGAATGATTGTAAGGTGTACATGTCTAGCTGGCAGGTGTCATCTGACCTTGACCTCATTTTCATGGTTCAGTGGTTATAGTTAAGTTTTTGTGTTTTGGTCTGTTTTTCTTATACTGTATGCAATAGGTCTTCTATATTTGGTGTATGGAATGATTGTAAGGTGTACATGTCTAGCTGGCAGGTGTCATCTGACCTTGACCTCATTTTCATGGTTCAGTGGTCAAAGTTAAGTTTTTGAGTTTTTGTCTTTTTTTCTAATACTATATGCAATAGTTCAACTATATTTGGTGTATGGAATGATTGTAAGGTGTACATGTCTAGCTGGCAGGTGTCATCTGACCTTGACCTCATTTTCATGGTTCAGTGGTCAAAGTTAAGTTTTTGAGTTTTTGTCTTTTTTCTAATACTATATGCAATAGTTCAACTATATTTGGTGTATGGAAATATTTTATGATCTATATGTCAGTCATGCAGGTTTTATTTGACCTTGACCTCATTTTCAAGGTTCATTGCTCAGTGTTAAGTTTTTGTGTTTTTGTCTGTTTTTCTTAAACTATAAGCAATAGGTCAACTATATTTGTTGTATGGAAGAATTGTTAGCTGTACATGCCTGCCTAGCATGGTTCATCTGACCTTGACCTTATTTTCATGGTTCATTGGTCAATGTTTAGTTTACTTGGTTAATGTTAAGTTTATGTGACAGTTGTAATAAAGCTTTATATTTAGGACTATCAACATAATATCAATGATTAGTAAAGAAGGCGAGACATTTCAGCGTGTGCACTCTTGTTAATTCTAATAATGCTTCCTTTATAATGGCAGATGTAAAAAAAACTTTTTATTCTTAACAGTTATTTAGTAATCACACCCAACTTATTTTGTTCCAGATTGAGAGATACAATACTTTAATGGGAATAATAAGAACAGCATTGACAAATTTAGAGAAAGGAATTCAAGGCTTAGTTGTCATGACAATGGAATTAGAGAATACATTCCAGTGTATATTTGATGGTAGAGTTCCACCCACTTGGCTAAAGGTTTGTTGGGGTTTACTTTACATTAAAGTTGAAGAGTCAATAAAAAAGTGAACATTTAGCAATACATTGTAATATGATATATCTTCAAATACTTAAATGCGGTTGGTGTAGTGTTTGAACAATAGACAATTAATTCCTAGTGACAGATAATTGAATATTTAGGTTACACATTCTCACAACCTCTGTAAGGTATTATCATTGGGATGATAAGGTCACGTTTCATCCTGTGTATGCATGCCATTGTCTGTTCTAAATAAGATATTATGTACCTGGTGATATCGTGCTTAGTTTTTGTGAAAGTTAGATTAGAAACAAGTCATATTTTGTGCCATGAACATAACCTTTACAATTGGTTCATTAGCATTTTTTCCATTGGTTTACACTTGGATAAACCATGTTGTTAAAACTACTTTTGTAACCTATGTCGATTTCACTGTGATATATCCATGCACTATACACATGAATGAAATCCTGTCGAAAGAAAAAATAAAACAAATGTAAGGGTTGAGAGTTAATATGTCAGTTTACAAATCAATACAGCATACTGGAAACAATATAAATAGATGAACAAACTCACCAACTTTTATATGTTTGTACCCATTAAGAAATAATTCTTTCATGCCATGCTGTAACTCAGAATTTTGTACTTTGAAGCGGACCTATAAGATACATTTGAAAGGTAGCCATTTTGATTTGATGAAGCAAAAATGTTCTTGACAGCAAACAGTTTCACAATTGAAAATGTAGATACATGACAATTTATTTTTTGGTGGAAGAAGACTTCAAGTCTTCTGAAAGCCTTTACTGCCGGTTGTAAAATCATTGAACCGTCACCAGGACGTATGCCGTATCCCTTTCTGTGCTTTACAATTTCATAACAACTTCCGTGCCATATCTTGACACCGATGTTTACACATGATCTAAGCATCTGCATCATTTAATTTATTAGTTAGGCTTGAAAAACGATCACTATCGTTAGTGTTATAATTTCTCATGTTTTAATGTATTAATATTAACCCTTTTATTTATGTAAATTATTAGATTTCATCTCATCTTACATGGACATGATTTGTTTACTTGTAACCAGATGTCTTTAAAGTAGAGTTTGTAGTACGCATGCATGAATTTGGTATCGGGTCGGTTGGCCCTGATTACATGTTCGCCCTTGGTCCGTTCACCCTGAGTTCGTCCCCATAGAGTACGTTCACCCTGGGTTACTTCTCCTTACTTTTATCGTGGAAGTATTATATTGACTGCTTTTATCAAGGACGTTTTATACGTCCTTGCAATTATTAAAAAATAATAATATTATGGTTATTAAAGTTTAATAAACTTGTTCAGATATTTATATGGTATAAATTCTCGAAATTCATAAACACACATGAAAAAAAATTAATTAAAAGTTGATGGCTTGTTTTGGAGCATTAATAGATCATGATAATAATTCTCACTGATTGTTGTAATAATTGTCTTTGGTAGATTAATAATTGGAATTATCGGAATAAAACAACTGGATTATTCGGGTTAATTTAAACCACGTTGGTTACGTATCTGTGCATGTGCACAAATGGGAAATTTAATTGTGCATCTGAAAGTTTCAAAATAATGATAAACAGAATTGTCATATATTCATACAATCCATCTTGAGTTAAAGTAAAGTATATACGTGGAGAGTACGACTTCAAATCAATGATGCTTGAAAAAATACACAGATTTAGTTGTTCCGTCTGCGTTCAGATCTTTAATGCAATCAATTGAGTCATATTCCAGTTATAGAAAACATGTATTTTTTAAAACGAAAGTTAGAATATCTAAGTATGTTATTGCGATAATAAAGAGTCAAGAGCACACGTGAATCTGGTGGTGTTTTACACATCAAACGATGCACCGTCTGTTGACAGAAATATTAATGTACAAACTAATGTCTGTTGACTGATTCCATTTCGAAAGTACGTAGTTTTCATGTCGGTCATTGTTGGAATGTCCCCAATGATTGCCTTTATTGCCTTAATACGTTTCAAAGTTTTAAAAGTGATAAAAAACGGGATTTAACAACTGAATAGTGCAGCTCTTATTCGTCATTAAGGTACACACAAAAATGACACATTATCGAGGCTTGAGTACGGAACCAGTAATTCGTTGCTGTCAATAGTTTTATTTTCATGAAAAATTTCAGAAAAGGGCTGTGTGACTCCTGACAGAAAATGCCTTTCCTACCCTCATACTTTTGTGTAAAAATATTAGATGAAAAACAAATATGATATATGGGTCAAGCACTTTAAGTGAACGGGTTTGAAATGCTAAAAGAGTCAAGCGCACACGTGATTCTGTCAACTGACGGTGCATTGTTTGATGTGTAAAACACCAGCAGATTCACGTGTGCTCTTGACTCTAAATTATCGCAATAACATAGCAAGGTCATCACCTGACATGACCGGTCAACCCTTTGCCTGACACATATCTGCATTGGATATATTTAGAATTTTTCAATATATGCTTATTTATTTAAAACCCTAATTTAAGCAAACTTGACTAAAATCTTGGTGGCCAGTTTTTTTTTTTAAAGTTAACTATCTGCCTTTGACAGAAAACTTTCAAGTGAAACCAAATCAATTACTGTTATAATTGCTTGGCGAAATTGCATTGCATCAAGTTGACCATGCTGAGACGAATGTATGGAATTTAGTTATAGAAAATTTAATTTGAATCAACAGTATTTGCAGATTTTTATGTTAAGTATAGTGAGTTTTGGTTGAGTTATGAGTATTATTATTTTTGGAAGAAAAAAATACGTCGAAAGCAATAATGGGACAAAGCAGGCTGGGTTGGTGTGGGCTGCTTTTATGGTAATTCAAGTTACCTTTTATGCATCTTCTTCCACCTCAGAGCAATCAGCTCTTTGATTGAATGATTTTATTTTAATTTCCTAGCAAGCAACTACAGCAAAAATGTCCATTTCAATATCTGGCATTGTTAAAAATACAACTGATATTGCAATTTTAATTGTGAAGTCACACACACCCCATGTATTACTGGAATTAGAACATTGCTTTGTTTACAAAGCAAAAGAAGAGCTTCTTTTAGAAGTTCTTATTAACATTAACTAAATCATTTCACTAAATTATTTGATAACTATTGTGATACTGTATACAAAGATTTAGATGATTATTTTGTGATTAATGCAGTATGGGTTTTTTCTCATAGTTGAAGGCTGTACGGTGACCTATAGTTGCTAACTTCTATTTCATTTGGTCTGGGGGAGCGTTGCCTCATTGGCAATTATACCACATCTTCTTATTACCTGTGTCGTAGAGGGCAGAAGGCCCGAAGCAGGTCTAATAACTGCCTGACTCTGTCCGTCCATCTGTCCGAAAGAAAGCTTTCATCAAAGTTTTCTTGGTTTGTATGAAAGGAAATGGTTTAATATTTGCTCTGCAGCTTGGTAATGTTGATTTGAAGCAAGTCAATATTTTTTTAATCTGCCGTGTTGCCACTTCCTTTTTTCTGATAGTTTTAATTTTACAACACTAATTGTACAAGGAAAATTTTTGTCAAAGTTTTCTCGTCTCCCATTGAAGGGAATTATTTAATAATTGGTCTGCACCTTGATAATGTTGAGTTGTAGCCAGTAAGCAATTTTTACATCTGCCATATAGCCACTTCCTTTTGGCTGATAATTTGAAATCTTACAACACTCATTGTACAAGAAAAATGTGCATCTAAGTTTTCTTGGCATTAGTGAAAGGGAATGATCAGTTATGCTCCAGTATACAAATTACCTCAACCAATTGCATGCACAACGCAGGTCCAGACCTGGTATTGGTCTTGTTTTTATATTTAAATCAAGTGAGTGAAATGTCTAGCACTTATTTTAATTTAGAAATTATTTTTATAGGCTTACCCATCACTTAAGCCGTTAGCTTCATGGACCAGAGACCTTGTTGCCAGGGTAGAACAGTTTTCAAAATGGTCCAAGAGAGCAAATCCCCCATTTATATACTGGATACCAGGCTTTACTTTGCCTACTGGTTTCCTGACTGCTGTACTACAAACATCAGCCAGACAAAACAATGTAAGTATTATATGCTACACCAAACACTGATATATTAAAGGATACCAGGCTTTACTTTGCCTACTGGTTTCCTGACTGCTGTACTACAAACATCAGCCAGACAAAACAATGTAAGTATTATATGCTACACCAATCACTGATATATTAAAGGATACCAGGCTTTACTTTGCTTACTGGTTTTCTGACTGCTGTACTATAAACATCAGCCAGACAAAACAATGCAAGTATTATATGCTACAACAATCACTGTTATACTGGATACCAGTCTTCACTTTGCTTACTGGTTTTCTGACTGCTGTACTACAGACAAGGAGACCTTGATCAAGATGTCATTATGCAAATGACACCTTGTGAACACAACTCTATGAGACCAATCGACAGAGAGCTCTCATACTTGGTAGGATTGTTTGCCATTGTGTGAAGTTGACCATATAATACCGTAATTTTGATCTGACCGTTTTCATGGCAGTAATAAGACTAAATTTTTTTAGTTTCAAACAATAACACCTTATGAATACAACTCCTCTGAGACCATTTTACCAAACTGTCTAATATTTAGTAGGATTGGTTGCCATCATGTGTAGTTGACCATATTTTACTGTCATTTTGATCAAACCATTTTACGGGAGTCATGAGATTTTGACTATTTTTTTGAGTATTGTAATAGTGTTACTATGTGAAAGCAACTTCTCTGAGATCATTTGGCAGAAAACTAATATAATTAGTAGGATCATTTGCCATCATGTGAAGTTTACCATATTGTATTATCATTTTGATTTGACCATTTTTATGGAAGTTATGGGACTTTACCCTATTTTGACTATTGTACCACAATGACACATTGTGACACACAATAGAATTCCTCAATTATCCAGTGCAAGGACATTTTTGTTATTCATTGAATTAAAAGTTTTTATTTTTGAAATCAATTGTCCATAGCCTTTGATAATTTGATCAATATAGTCTCTTGTCAGGTGTAATTTTTTTTTTTATATAAGGCTGAAAACTAGAAGTCACAAACAACATTGAATTAACGGCAGTTACCTTTACAGTGCTCTTGTGTTTTGATTACTTTCCCTTCTGGTATAAGAACTTTGAAGAAAATAGATTAGAAAATTTGTTAGAAAGGAGATTTTCAATACTGGTTTCTTGTCTTGTTGAAAGATGTTTCATAATTTTTGAATTTGGATTATTTATTTTTAAACACCTTTGTTTGTTGTCAGATTTAGAATTATAGCTGTCAGTGTTTTTATTTTAGTGTATTTTCTATATTATAGGTGTCTATTGATACTTTGTCATGGGAGTTCAGCATTATGACGGTCAGTGATGAAAACATTATAGGACCACCAAAGGTAAGGTAGTGTGTTAGAATATTGAAGGCAGCATCATAACTTGTGTGAATTAATGTTATGATAGAGATGAAAAAATAGTATAAACAAGTGTGCACAAAGAAAATTTCTACACAGATTATTTGTATCAAACAACTTTATATAATTCAAGGTAGATACAGGGTCTTTTGCTATCTTAGAATCTTAATCTTCACTGAAATATAAATTCTGAGCCAGGAATGCAATTTATTCACAAGTCTTTTCATTTCCATGAAGAAAATTATGATATTTACTTTATTGTTGATTGATTGATTGTTGTTTGCTTAACGTTCAGTTGTACTTTATTGTAGCTGTTTTTACAAATCCAAAATATTTTTTGTTTGATTCAATTTTTTTAAAGCATAGCTGTAAAAGTGGAGTTATAAAGAATTTTAAGATAAAATATGGGAAGATATCTCTTATAATGTGCTTCCATTCTTCATTTAAGCACATTAAAAGAGCTAGATTCTCATATTTTATTTTGAAATTCTATGGGTTTGTTAATTTTTTTTTAAATCAAACAAAAACTATTCTGTATTTGTAAAAACAGTAATAATTTATCATAATTTTCTTCATTCAGCTGAAAAGTCTTACAAATAAACTGCAGTCCTGACTCAGAATTTGCATATTTTATCAAAGATCTAGAGACAGTGTTTTCTTCCTTTTTACAACCCATGATGGCAGAAGACATCCATTCTACCTTAACGGGTGTCCAAACAGTTTCAGGGGAGATAACTTTTAACGCAATAATAAACGTTCCATATCAATTTATACAAAAATTATGATGTTGAAATAATCAAATCAAATCACATAAAAAATAAAGCTAATGGCAAAAGCACCAATAAAATGAGTTACAAAAAATGTTTTTGCCGCTTTCAAATGAAACTCTGGACAAGTTTGGGTTTTTGTCAGAATTATTTCATATTTTCAAACTGCATTTTGAATTTGACTAGAGATGTCATTGAACTGTTTCAAACGTTGCTAAGTGATTTCCCTGCAAATATGAAGTGAGAATGGGGAAAACAATTTCTGGAACAATTTTAAAGTTTTCACAGTAACACAGTCTTTTTATGTATTTATTGCAAAATGCGCAATGAAAGCTAACATATGTAAAAATTGTACAAAAATGATAAGACAAAAACCATGTCAACAGTTCTATTAATGTCTACAAATTCAATTTGTTTTGTCATGTAATACAAAAATTCAACCAAGTTTTAAAAAGAAATAGAAGTTTTGACTTGTAATTTTATTTTTCCCTAATGCATATTTATCAGAGCTTTTGAATTAAACAAAATTGGCTATTTTATTGCAGAAAATACCAGTTTTAGAAAATTTTTAAGTTGTAATTCTTTTTTTGGCCTCATTTATCTTGAAAAAAGCATGGTTACATACTTTTATTTTATAATTTGAAAATGTTGGTCTTGATCTACAGCATATTTTTAAAAGGAAATAAAATGACTATATAATATGAGACTGTATTAACTCCCCTTAAGTAAAAAAAACACATAGATATGACTAAAGACAACCACTAAGTTCCTAACTTAAGACAGACATATAATGTGAGACTGTATTAACTCCCCTTAAGTAAAAAAAACGCATAGATATGACTAAAAACAACCAATGGGGTTCCTAACTTAAGACATACATATAATGTGATACTGTATTAACTCCCCTTAAGTAAAAAAAAAGCATAGATATGACTAAAAACAACCAATGGGGTTCCTAACTTAAGACAGACATATAATGTGATACTGTATTAACTCCCCTGAAAGAAAAAAATCTACATAGATATTACTAAAGACAACCACTGGGGTTCCTAACTTAAGACAGACATATAATGTGATACTGTATTAACTCCCCTGAAAGAAAAAAATCTACATAGATATGACTAAAGACAACCACTTGGGTTCCTAACTTAAGACGGACATATAATTTGATACTGTATTAACTCCCCTTAAGTAAAAAAAACACATAGATATGACTAAAGACAACCACTGGGTTCCTAACTTAAGACAGACATATAATGTGATACTGTATTAACTCCCCTGAAGTAAAAAAAACACATAGATATGACTAAAGACAACCACTGGGGTTTCTAAAGACAGACATATAATTTGATACTGTATTAACTCCCCTTAAGTAAAAAAAACACATAGATATGACTAAAGACAACCACTGGGTTCCTAACTTAAGACAGACATATAATGTGATACTGTATTAACTCCCCTTAAGTAAAAAAAACACATAGATATGACTAAAGACAACCACTGGGGTTCCTAACTTAAGACAGACATATAATGTGAGACTGTATTAACTCCCCTTAAAGAAAAAAAACACATAGATATGACTAAAGACAACCACTGGGGTTCCTAACTTAAGACAGACATATAATGTGACACTGTATTAACTCCCCTTAAAGAAAAAAAACACATAGATATGACTAAAGACAACCACTGGGGTTTCTAACTTAAAACAGACATATAATGTGATACTGTATTAACTCCTCTTAAAGAAAAAAACACATAGATATGACTAAAGACAACCACTGGGGTTTCTAACTTAAGACAGACATATAATGTGACACTGTATTAACTCCCCTTAAAGAAAAAAAACACATAGATATGACTAAAGACAACCACTGGGGTCCCTAACTTAAGACAGACATATAATGTGACACTGTATTAACTCCCCTTAAAGAAAAAAAACACATAGATATGACTGAAGACAACCACTGGGGTTTCTAACTTAAGACAGACATATAATGTGACACTGTATTAACTCCCCTTAAAGAAAAAAAACACATAGATATGACTAAAGACAACCACTGGGTTCCTAACTTAAGACAGACATATAATGTGATACTGTATTAACTCCCCTTAAAGAAAAAAACACATAGATATGACTAAAGACAACCACTGGGGTCCCTAACTTAAGACAGACATATAATGTGATACTGTATTAACTCCCCTTAAAGAAAAAAACCAACATAGATATGACTTAAGACAACCACTGGGGTCCCTAACTTAAGACAGACATATAATGTGACACTGTATTAACTCCCCTTAAAGAAAAAAAACACATAGATATGACTAAAGACAACCACTGGGGTTTCTAACTTAAGACAGACATATAATGTGAAACTGTATTTACTCCTCTTAAAGAAAAAAACACATAGATATGACTAAAGACAACCACTGGGGTTCCTAACTTAAGACAGACATATAATGTGACACTGTATTAACTCCCCTTAAAGAAAAAAAACACATAGATATGACTAAAGACAACCACTGGGGTTCCTAACTTAAGATAGACATATAATGTGACACTGTATTAACTCCTCTTAAAGAAAAAAAACACATAGATATGACTAAAGACAACCACTGGGGTTCCTAACTTAAGACAGACATATAATGTGACACTGTATTAACTCCCCTTAAAGAAAAAAAACACATAGATATGACTAAAGACAACCACTGGGGTTCCTAACTTAAGACAGACATATAATGTGATACTGTATTAACTCCCCTTAAAGAAAAAAAACACATAGATATGACTAAAGACAACCACTGGGGTTCCTAACTTAAGACAGACATATAATGTGACACTGTATTAACTCCCCTTAAAGAAAAAAAACACATAGATATGACTAAAGACAACCACTGGGGTTCCTAACTTAAGACAGACATATAATGTGACACTGTATTAACTCCTCTTAAAGAAAAAAAACACATAGATATGACTAAAGACAACCACTGGGGTTCCTAACTTAAGACAGACATATAATGTGACACTGTATTAACTCCTCTTAAAGAAAAAAAACACATAGATATGACTAAAGACAACCACGGGGGTTTCTAACTTAAGACAGACATATAATGTGACACTGTATTAACTCCTCTTAAAGAAAAAAAACACATAGATATGACTAAAGACAACCACTGGGGTTTCTAACTTAAGACAGACATATAATGTGATACTGTATTAACTCCTCTTAAAGAAAAAAAACACATAGATATGACTAAAGACAACCACTGGGGTTTCTAACTTAAGACAGACATATAATGTGATACTGTATTAACTCCTCTTAAAGAAAAAAAACACATAGATATGACTAAAGACAACCATTGGGTTCCTAACTTAAGACAGACATATAATGTGATACTGTATTAACTCCCCTTAAAGAAAAAAACACATAGATATGACTAAAGACAACCACCGGGGTTCCTAACTTAAGACAGACATATAATGTGATACTGTATTAACTCCCCTTAAAGAAAAAAACACATAGATATGACTAAAGACAACCACTGGGGGCCCTAACTTAAGACAGACATATAATGTGATACTGTATTAACTCCCCTTAAAGAAAAAAACCAACATAGATATGACTAAAGACAACCACTGGGGTTCCTAACTTAAGACAAACAGCTCATTTACTTTAGTATTCAACTACCTAACCTTTTAAAAATATAAAAATAAGAAGATGTGGTATATGATTGCCAATGAGACAACTCTCCACCAAAGACCAAATGAAGTAGCAGTTTGTTTTAAAAATTGTTTAATATGTACTGTAGGATGGTGTCTATGTGAAAGGTTTATTCCTACAAGGAGCAGGTTGGGACATGAAGAATTCTTGTTTAGTAGAAGCCAAGCCTATGGAGTTGGTATGCCCTGTACCAACCATTCATTTCAAACCTGTGGAAAACAAGAAAAAGTCAGCAAAAGGTATTCAAACAACTTATTGTTATGAATCTTCAAATTGTTGTTTACTAAATAATGACAACTGGAGTTTTAGATATAGATTAACATTTTAGATTTTGTTACGTTGTATCCATCATTTTAATTCAACCTGAATATTGGGCTACAATGTAAACATATATGAAAATTCTTCTCATACTATATTTAATTTTGTGGAAATGATGTGTTTAATGGTTCTTTAACTGTGTACCAATATTAAATTCAAGATAGCTTTACTACTGATATTTCAGCATTGGATCATATGAGAAATACATGGGAATTTTGTTATCATGGAAACAGCTTCATAAATTATAATTTAGATATTATGCAAGACTTTTTTGAATGTTTCATTTGATGCAATCTTAAATCCAAGATGGTCATTACTGCAGAACAGAGTTTAACATTACATCCTACTGGAAGTGCAAAGCTATTTCTGTTACTGTTACATAAATTCAATTCATATTATAAATGAATGAATCTGAAATCCAAGATGAATGCCTTCACAGATAATTTTTAACCAGATTTTCAAAGTAAAAGTCGGTTATTGATTTGGGGATGTACGGTGGGCGGACGGGCGGCTTCCAAACAGTGTCTCTTCAATAACATGAAAACCCTGTGACAAAATTTTTTCAAATTTAGATATGTTGTTTCCTGTGACTAAATGAAGGTCAAGTTTAATTTTCACGATTTTAGCTTTTCTCGTTTGTGAGTTATCGCCCTTTTTAATATCCATAAGTGGTATTTTTTTGTGATTGAGTTATTTTCCTTTGAACAGAAATTGTTAATTATATACATAAAGTTTGATTACACTAAGCCTTTATAGATAATTTTCACCTGTTTATATGTCCTGTTATCAGTTTACTAAACATATGGTTGATGTCTTTATCTGGAGTGACAGATTTATTTGAAAATTTTCTGTTTTCTAAGTGTTGATGATTAAAAGCTATATAGGAGTAAATATAGTTAGAAATTTACTGTTCATTATTAGACATTTTTAAGATAATTGCAGATAAGTTTTATAGATTTTTAAAAGACATTGTATTAATGATAAATATAATTTTTGAATTTTTTTCTTTTCTTTGGTAAATTGTAAATTGTTTGTTATTCTGTAGAAACTTATTTTCTGAATTATATATATACTTTTTTGATTAGGTGAACTCCTTTCAAAACTTAGCTTATATTGTCTATTAATAAACTTATATTTAGATTTCTGATTTTGGGCCCAGTTTTCAAGTTGGTCCAAATCGGGGCCCAAAATTAAACTGTGTTTGATTTCAACATAAATTGAATATTTATAGGGTTCTTTGAAATGCTGAATCTAAACATGTATTTATCTTCATTATAAGTTAAATAGTACCACATCGAGGTACAAAGGGTACTAAATTAAACTTTTGTTTAATCAACAATTGAATTTTAGGGTTCTTTGATATGCTGATTTTAACAATGTTTGAGTGTTAAATCATATCTAATTTTAGAGAACTTAGTCATCACTGGTTGTTGTTATTATATTATTGATTTTAATATGAAAAATTAAATTCTATCTAATTTCATAGAACTTAGTCATCACTTCACTGGTTTATTGATTACTAGAACACGCCCACGAAATAGCGGGCATTTAGAGCATTGTTGATGATATGTAAACTGTTGTAGGATGAATTTTTGTAAAAGATTTTATGACTGGAGTATTTCAAGAAAGTTATCAAAAGTCAAAGGTACTTGGGGACAGTACAATTTTTTTAGCCCTCCCCCTTTTTCCAAAGTCCATTATTTTTTTGTTGTTTTCTGTTAATTTCAATTATATTAGCGTTTTTTTTCTGTACACTATGAACAAACATAATAACATATACTATATATATACAGTTTATTTGGTATTTATTATCAATCCATTGAATTAAACTTGGAATTGATAGCAAATAGCAAATACACTGTATTTATATAATATACATGTATGTTTGTTCATAGTATACAGAAAAATGCGAAAATAATTGTCCTGTCCCCTTGTACCTATGAAAATAATGTGTAAGTTTAAGTCCTAAACGGAAGTCTTATCTATGACTTAAAAGTTAGTTCGAGGACGGAAACAATATCCGGACGTCTTTATTTTCGTTTTTCTCCCAAAAAAACCCAAACGAAATATTTGTAAGCGAGGATGACAAATGCAACTATGCATGGTACCTATAGGACATAAAAGCATGATGATTGATTTAATGTGGAAGGAAGAGAAGCAAAACACAAAATGAGGTCTTCTCATTTAATAGTATAGATAATCATATCTATTTATCCAGTTTGAGTTATTTCCCTTTGCACAGAAAATATATGGATAAAATTAAATTGTGTTTCATTTCAACTTAAATTAAATATATATAGGGTTCTTTCAAATGCTGAATCTAAACCTGTATTTAAATATTAGATTTTTGGGCCCAGTTTTCAAGTTGGTCCAAATCGGGGCCCAAAATTAAACTGTGTTTGATTTCAACATAAATTGAATTTATGTGGTGATCGTGAGCTCCTTTATCAAATTGGTCCACATTGTTGTCCAAAGGGTCCTAAATTAAACTTTTGTTTGATTTCATCAAAAATTGAATTCTTGGAGTTCTTTGATATGCTGATTCTGACAATGTACTTAGATTTTGGATATTGGACCATAATAGGTAAATGTCCAATTTCAAATATTTCAGTTCTTTGACCACATTCATTTTGTGTCACAAAACTATGCTGTGTCAAATATGCAACCACAATCCAAATTCAGAGCAGTTTTAAGCTTAAATGTAGAGTCCATACTTGCTCAACTGTTCAGGGTTCGAACTCTGCAGGAAAATCCGGTTTGCTGTCATTCAGACAGCCTCTTGTATATGTATATTCAGTACAAGTAAAACCTATGTTTAATAATTATGCAAAGATTGTAGACAGGTCATCATTATAGGAGGAGTTGAGTGAACCCCGATTCAAAATAAATCTTGATCTTTATCTATTGCAGGAATATATACATGTCCATGTTATTACTACCCCAACAGAGCAGGGAGTGGAGAGAGGTCATCCTTTATTGTAGGGGTGGATATGAAAGCAGGAGAAAAATCCCCTGATCATTGGGTAAAGAGAGGAACAGCTTTACTGATGAGTTTAGACTATTAAACAGAGTCACCATAAATATACAGATAAAAACTTATTACTAAAATTTATTAGAGCCATCTCTACACTGAATCTATGTAAAATATAAAAAAAAATCATATAACAAGAAGTAACTGATACAATTTTACTGTTGTAAACTTAAGTTTGTGTCATATTATATATTGGAACTATTTAGTGCTTTTTATGGACTGAATTTATTGTATGTTTTTCTCAGCACTTTTCTTATTCCATTGATCAAGATAATAAAGGAATAGTTTTGAACTATTTTTTCATGTCAGAATTAAAGTAGCCTTTTATTTATTTTAAATGTGTCATGATTCTTGGTTATTTATGGCTAAATTGACATGTTATAGGCACTTATCTATGATTGAATTCGTATCATAATGTTTGGATATCTTTTTCATTGGTAATAGCTTATGAATAATGGTTTGCAGTTGCAGTCTGATTAACATTTACTTCACATATTTTAATCACAATTTATTTGCATGACATTTAAAAACTTAATTACTATTTTTAGATTTTCTGTAAAATAAATAATCAAGGGAAGATGACATGTTAGATTTGTTAAACTTGAAAATAAGGGAACTCATTTCTGGAAATGCATGATTAATTGAATTTGAAAGATAAGGAATATTTTTTGTAAAAATTATCATTATTATGATAACCAATTTCTTTCTTCAGGTAATACAAGAAATTAACCAGCTTGATGTTTTTTCTCGCAAATTTATATACTTGAACCTATTATTATTGCAAAGGAAATAAAAATTTTCCCAGTTGGTGTTTAAATTTTTGCAAATTGAACTGTCACTTTAAATAACTACAATTTGTTCTCTGTGGTGTTCATTCAATGGGAACTTTGAAAAACAAATCATTCATTAAGTGTAAATTTTCATTGAGTTGACTCCACAGAGAATAATAGCTACAGTTCACTTTGCCAAAATGTAAATGGCCAGGAAGACAACAACTGATTCTGGGGAAAGCTTTTATTTCCTTCGCAATAATCAAATCCTGAAAGTGAGGACACTTAATTGGGTTAGATTCTGTTTTATCATATTGTAAGTCCCCAAAATATATAATAATGTCCTAATAAAAAAAGAACACATGTATTAGTGTTATGTGTAAGGCTATATCATGTAGTCATGCAAATGTTAACAGCAATAATATAATTGAATATAAGCCAGTGTGGAATTATGTTAAGTCAGGTTCACAAAATACTGATAACTTGTGCAAAAATTCTGTTTGTGTTTGCTTTTAAGTATTTATATAATAAATATTGTAATGACATATGTCTTTATTGGAATTATATTTTTTTTTTTTTTTTTTTTATTTTTATATGTTAAATGAATTGATTTTTTAATTGTACTCTGTGAGAGAATATTTTGTATGTATTTGCATTCATATTCATTAAAACACATTAAACGCTAGTTAAATATAACTATTTATGTTTTCAAGTTCCTCATGGATGCACCTTGTTTGTCAAATCTTTGGTGAAAATTACACCTTGATTTAGGTATTGTTTTTCTGGTGACAGCAGGGTAAACTTTTTATATGTATTTTGAACCCCTTTGTACCTACATCCTGTCGATACCATATTTTGGCATTGCATAATATCTTGCTTTTCTCAGACTTCTTATGATGTCTTAATACTAAAGGAGTAGGAACAATAAGCTCTTATTTGGCCCAAATGTTACTGCAAATTTAAAAGTTATCATACATATTCTTAAACTTGTCTTAACTAGACTAAGATACAAGGGATTCAGAAAATAAAAACTAATTTCACATTTAACAAGTTACCATGACAACAAACCATGATGAAATTTGTATATTTTGTAAAATTTCTTGATTTTCATTGTTTTTCATCAAATTTTAAGTATATTTTAGATTGGCAAAGTATGTGCGCACCCAAGAAACAACTTTTATTTGGTGAGATTTTGTCAATAGTTATAATAAAGCATCTGTTAAATTATTTTGTTGTTTCTTGGCTGCGCACGATGTTCCATAATTGAAATAATGCTGGAAAACTGCATAAATTCTGTATTTTTCATCGTTTTCATGAAAAAGTTGCATAATTGTGATGTCATCAGATAAAAAATCTTATGTTTTACATCTATATTTTTTTACTTGATACATTTCCAAACATTATGTGCCAATTTGAAATAATTGTCCAACATTTTATTTTGTTGGGCCAAAATCGGGCCTTAATGCCCTACTCCTTTGTTGGAGGTGTTCTGATTGATATTCTAATCAGGTAAACCAGTTTATTTATTTGTTGAAATTTGGTTTTTAACTGGCTTTCATTCTCTTACATTGGTGTTTTTTGTCTTTTGTACTGATGAGTCAATCCCGTTTCCAACTGTTTCCCAATGGTGGATGCCCTATAGTGATCAGTCTGTCCGTCCGTTTGTCCGTCCGTCCCTCCGCCTGTCCGTCTGTCTGTCCGTCCATCCGTCCGTAACAAATTGTGTCCACTCTATATCTAGAGAACCGTTATGATTTCAAAGTTTATACTTGACATGTATATTACCCAACACCAGAGGGTGTGTCATAATGTATGTACAAATTCCTAGGTCAAGGGTCAAGGTCAAAAACTTTGGTTTCAGTTGAGAACCCCATGTCCTATGGTAAAGATCGTGTCCGCTCTATATCTTGAGAACCTTTATGATTTCAAAGTTTATACTTGGCATGTATATTAACCAACACCAGAGGGTGTGTCATAATGTATGTACAACTTCCTAGGTCAAAGGTCAAGGTCAAAAACTTCGGTTTCAGTTGACAACCCCATGTCCTAAGGTAAAGATCATGTCCGCTCTATATCTTGAGAACCATTATGATTTAAAAGTTTATACTTGACATGTATATAAACCAACACCAGAGGGTGTGTCATAATTTATGTATAACTTCCTAGGTCAAAGTTCAAGGTCAAAAACTTTGGTTTCAGTTGACAAACCCATGTCCTATGGTAAAGATACAAATTTTTTAACGCACATTATTCACAGCGGGCCCACAGAGATGGCTCCAATCTCAGTGATATCTAGTGTGTCTTGTTATGCCACTGTAGTATGTAAAAGATTTGGGAGGGTTGACCTCTAACAAACATGTTTGATCTGCCTCATTCTTTTTGTGTCTGGCCAAAGCCAGGAGCCTGTAATCCAGTGGTTGTCATTGGTAGTTGTCTGTCATCCCTATTTAATGTTTGTTGTTGGTAGTAGAAATCTGACTTGGTTTTCTTTTTTGAATTGAAGAAAATTTGTTTTTAAAATTCTGTATATTACTGATAAATGGACTCACTTTTTAAGTCAACTGACAGCAGTCACACTATAAACTATCAATTGAAATGGCTTAACTCGATCAAAAGGACATATAAACAAAAACAAGTAAACATAAACTGAACAAATAAGTTTGATCTATGACACAATATAAAGACAACTCTAACCTTAGACGATAACGTTAAATAAGATAACGTACACAAGTAAATCAAAATATGATAATTTTGTTGTTAGGAGTACGCGCGGAAACATTTTTTGCAAAATAAATAAATTTGTTGTTCGAGTACAGAAGTGAAAATTGATCGTCATACTAAATACTTATCAAAGGTGGTACATATTAAAAATAGTGAGATGAGATATAACACAAAATAAGTAAACATTGAATTACAGAAATGCATTACAAATTGTGTCAACAGGTCAAATTACATGAAAGTATGATTTGAGAGTACTTGCAGTTACTGAAAACTAGTTAAAAGCCAAAAACAATTAATAATAAAAATTCATGCATCAGAGACTAAAATCAATTAAAACACATCCCAGGGATTTAGTGTTTTAACGCCATGGACAGTCAAAGAAGACATGACTTGTGCAATGCCAAAATAAAAGTGTCGACAGGCAGTAGGATAGTTAGGATTTAACCTTATACGATGTAATAAATATGTATCATGTTATATATAGATAAAGCAATCTCTATATAGAAAATAAATGTGGATGTGTATTTATACATCCCAAAAACCATTTGAAAAGATATGTTTTAATTTGTTGATGACAAAATTGATGTAAGTGCCAATGTTCAAAGATCTTATAACAACATAAATAAGATAACCTTTACTAACAAGTTTGTTTAAAGGTTTGATGAGCTTACACGGATCACTTAGTGATTTCCGCGCTTTTAGTACAATATTATCCTTAAATTTAGGTTGTGAAATACTGTTTTTAATAAATTTTCTAAAGGTACAGCCAAATTTACTAATCAAATCTTTGTATCTATGAAAGAATTTAGTAAATGTTTTAAGTAATTTATGGTAACGAAATCCCTGACTTAATAATTTACCAGTGATGCATTGATTAAGTTCGTTAAAATCTATGACAACACTACACACACAGGCATAACGAACGAGTTGGGATATATAAACGCTGTATGATGGAGCCAAAGGAACATCGCCTTCTAAAAAAGGAAAACTAACAATAGGAAATGAAGAATCATCGCTTTTGTAATTTTAATATGGAGTTTCCCTTTAGAAATTGAAATGTCTAAATCTAGAAAAGGACAACTACTGCTGTTTATGTTAGATTTATTTGAAGTAAGTTCTTTTGGGTAAATTTCGGTAGTATATTTAGAGAACTCTGGATTATTTAACGAAAAAATATCATCAAGATAACGGTAGGTATTGTTGAATGTGTCAACCAAATGTAACAATGACATGTCTTTACTGAGTATTGCCATAAACTGCGATTCATAGCAATACAGGAATAAATCTGCTATTAAAGGGGCGCAATTAGTGCCCATAAGAATACCTACTACCTGTCGATACACTTAATCGCCGAAACGTACATATATGTTGTTCAGGAGAAAATTTAAAGCTTCAGTCATATCTTCACATTTCCAGTAAGTGTATCTAACATACTTTCCTTTTTCGTTACAGAAAAAAGGCTTTAAACTAGTTACAGCAAATAAATTTGCAATGAGATTTTTCAAAAAACCATCTAACTAAATATGAAAACTTTTTCTTGATAAGTCTGTTGTGAAGTGTAGTGTAGAGAGTAGTAAAATCATAACTGTCAACAGAATTAAAAGGACCATCAAAAGCACATGTTTTATCTAAAACCTCTAAAGAATTTTTAACACTCCAAAAATAATTAATACCATTATTTTCATAAACTTTATTACAGAAGTTAATAACAACTTCTTTGATAGTAGTAAGGGAGGTAGTTAAAGGCACTGACAGATTAGTAGTAGAACACTGACTAGATGCAGAGATGAAAGGAAATTTAAATGGTTGTTTGTGTAATTTAGGTAACCAGTACATAGTCGGGACTTTCAAATGTTCGGAAGAGGCATTAAGCTGGGTAGTGGCAGTGATATGCTTGTTTACAATTTGACACTCTGTGTAGCGTACAGACGTGAAAGTAGAAGAATTGATAATTTCGTTTTGGAGAACTTCCATGTAGTATATGCGTAACACCACCACTACATTATTGACTGCTTTGTCTGCCGGTACGAAAACAAACCGCTTTGCGAGTATTTGGATTTGTTTTTTTATTCTAGAAATGGGTATATCGTGATTGGTCTGTTTTTCAAGTACATGTACTATAAGCAATAGGTCAACTATATTTGGTGTATGGAATGACTGTAATGGGTACATGTCTGTCTGGCATGGTTCATCTGACCTTGACTTTATTTTCATGGTTCATTGATCAATGTTAAATTTTCATGGTTAAGTTTGTTTCTTAGAAACTATAAGCAATAGGTCAACCATACCCCACATTTGAAGTTAAATGGTCGTTCCCAAACATGATTATATAAATAGGGGTATAGGAAAATAAAAAACCTCATTATCATGGTTCATTGGTCAATGTTAAGTTTTCGTGGTTTGGTCTGTTTTTCAAGTACTATCAGCAATAGGTCAACTATATTAGGCATGGACCTTTTGACTTTCTGGGAGGGGGTGGGGTGGGGGGGCTGGGCTTTTATATCAATCCAGATTTTTTTTTATCATGCAAACCGAGCAAGAATATTTTTTTTTCAGTCAATACAAAGCCAAGAATATTTTAAAAAAAAATACATCATACATGTCACACTTGCTGAAGATGAAGCCAGAATATTTTTTTTAGCAACTGAATAGGCCAGATTATTTTTTTTTCAAAAAAACCCAGCCCCCCTACCCAGAAAGTCAAATGGTCCATGCCTTAGGTGTATGGAATGTGTCTGTCTGGCAGATAACATAAAATGCTTCGATGAGCGCAGCCTGATACGACCAGAGTGGTCGAATCCTGAACAGTTGGGGCAAATTTGGACACAATATTCAAGCTTGATACTATCTGAATTTGGATTGTGATCAAATTTTTGACATAATATAGGTTTCTGACACAAAATAAATGTTGTCAAAGATCTTACAAATCTAATGTGCAATATTGTGCAATTGAAGATTTCTTCTTGAAACTTTTCAAAAATTTGAAATTTTGAAAATTTTGAAAAAAAAATAAGAACCCTTATAAAAAAATTTGGAAACCCTTTCCTTCGTAGTATGGAACCTTGTAGTACAATTTTAGAGAGATCCATACACTTAATCACAAGTTACTGTCTGGAAACTAGAAAAATGCTTTTTTAAAATTAAAAAGCCTCCATCAGCAACATTAAATAGTAATATCTAAAAATAAAATTCCTTCACATACATAATAATGGCTATAATTAAATCACCTTTATTAAACATTTTTAAAATAGTAACTTCTAAAAATAAATTGACAGCTAATCACCTAAAGACAATACATTTCTTTATAAATAATTTACAAGCACTGTAAGGGAGGTAATTTGACAATATGTGTTTGAATTACCTCCCTTACACTGCTTTAAAATTATGTTTTGTACTTAAGTAATTGTCCATTAACCTGGAAACCCTTGTTTTCCCCATTTTTTGCCCCTAATTCCTAAACAGTTTGAGCCATAACCCCCCAAGGCAAATTCTTACCATCCCTTTGTGATATGGTAACTTGTGGTATAATTTCAGGGGGATCCATACACCATTTCACAAGTTATTGTCTGGAAACTAGAAAAATGCTTATTTGGACCCCATTTTTCCCCTGTTGCTGTGTGTTTCTTTATTCTACATTGGCTAGAGGTATAGGGGGAGGGTTGAGATCTCACAAAACATGTTTAACCCCGCCGCACTTTTGCGCCTGTCCCAAGTCAGGAGCCTCTGGCCTTTGTTATAGTCTTGTATGTTTTTTAAATTTTAGTTCACTTATATGTTTTGGAGTTTAGTATGACGTCCATTTTCACTGAACTAGTACACATTTTATTTAGGGGCTAGCTGAGGCCCACCTCTATGTGCAGGATTTTCTCGCTCCATTGAAGACCCATTGGTGGCCTTCGGCTGTTTTCTGCTCTTTGGTCGGGTTGTTGTCTCTTTGACATATTCCCCATTTCTATTCTCAATTTTATCCATTTTGAGCAAATTTCAGTTTTTGGCTTATATCTCAAAAAACTTAAACAGTTAGAGCAAAAGTGACAACTAAGAAAAAGGATCAACAGGTCAAGGTCTATCTCTGGAATTTTCAGAAAAATCTTTTATCTTCAAATTTCTAAGTTTTTGGTTATTATCTAAAAGACAGAAAGAAATTTGAAACTGTGAAATTAACCAGAAAAATCAGATCTGCAAATAATCAACATGGCAGAAATTATCAATTGACCCCCTTAAGGAATTATAGTCTTTGAATGATTTTTACCCAGTTTTTGCATTTTTGCAGACACTATAATCAAATGAGAGAAATTGCGAGATTAAAAGTGTTCAACAAAATAAGATCTACAAATAAGCAAATATGGCAAAATCGTCAATTGACCCTTATAGGAGATATTGCCATTGAAAATTTTTGTTTACCCATTTTTGTGTTTTTTTCAGAAGGATAAATAGAGAGATTTTGTTACAGCAAACATTTTCAGCAAAGTAAGATCTACAAATAAGTCATCATAGCAGAAATCTTCAATAGAACCCTTATAAGAGTTATTGCCCTTGAAAGATGATTTTCGTCCATTATGACGGACACCATAACAGATAGAAAGAAGCTCTAAACAGCAAAAAATGTTCAGAAAAATAAGATCTACAAATTTGTCAAGATGGACTCAATTGTTAATAGTCCCCTTACCAGGAGATATTGCACTTGAAAGAAATTTTTTACTCATTGTTTAAGTTTTTTTTCAATTCTTCAATTGAACTCTTATAGGAGTTATTGCCCTTGAGAGATGATAATCAACCCATTTTTGCAAAAACCATAATAGGTGGATATAAACTCTATCAAGTAAAAATATTCAGCAAAATAAGATCTACAAATAAGTCAACATGGCCAAAATAGTTAATTGACCCCTTGTAGGAATTATTGCCCTTGAAAGATGTTTTTTTTTACATTTTTTGGTATTTTCTGCAGAAACCATAATAGATAGAGAGAAATTGTAATAGGCAAAGATGTTCATCAAGACAAGATTTACAAATAAGTCCAGATGGTCTTAATTATCATCTGACCCTTTATACAAGTTATTTCCCCATAATGACCATTTTTTAACCCTTTTATGATGTTTTTGCAGAAACTATGATAAATTGAGAGCAACACTATGGGAAAATTGTTTAGCAAATTATGATCTACATATAAGTCAAAAAAGGTGAAATAGTAAAAAAATGAAAGATGATGATTAACCCATTTTTGTGTATTTTGCTGAAACTATTATAGACGGAAAGGAACAATTGATAGCAAAAATCTTAAGCACAATAAGATCTATAAATCAGTCAACATGGCCCAAATTGTCAAACAAATCATTATAAGAGTTATTTCTCTGAGTGATGATTTTTATACATTTTTGGGGGCATTTTTGTCCAAAACTATAGTGGATAGAAAGAAACTTTAAAAAGCAAAAAATATCAGCAAAATAAGATTTAAAAGTAAGTCAACACAGACTCCTTATAGGCTTTAGTTCCCTTGAAGACAATTTTTTTTTTATTAATTTCAATAATTTGGCCAATTATTTAGAAAACTTTATTAGAAAGTTTTAAATAAACAGTAAAACTGATCTACAAAAATGTCACTGAATAAGATTTATAATTAAGCAAACATAACTGATTGCAAGAAAAGTAAAATCAAAACCAAAATGACATATGTGTACCAGGTGAATGATTTAGGCTCTTGGGGGGTCTCTTGTTTTTAGATCTTATCTTGCTGGCCTTTTTTGCAGGAAACAGTTTCTATCTATCATAGTAATCAAGATAATAGTCAAAACAAAAACAAAAGGATGAAAATCATTATAGAAAGGCAAGAACTATTTCCTGGAAGGAGTCAGTTGATAGTTTTTGTCAAGTTGATAGATTTGTAGATTTTATTTTGCTGGTTACAGTTTCTCACTAGTTTTCAAGAAAAAGACATGTATCCTTAAAATTAATAAACATTTTCATTGAAGGGCAATAACTCCCACAAGGAATTGATTGCTGTTTTCAGATGAGATGATGTAACTGCAGATTTCATTTTGTTGATCAATTTATGCTGGTTAGGGTTAACAAGAAATAGCCAAAAATACGAAAAAAAATCTTGAGTCCTACATTTGCTCTTGTCATTTGTGGTTCGACTTTATAAATTCATGAAAGAAAACCTATAATAATCATTTACTGTCATGAAAAACATGAACAAGCTCATCAGAACTTTTTTTTGTGAAAAAGTTGACAAGGAGCACCTCAGTGAATAAGACAGCAACCAATGATCCAAATGACAAAAAAACATCCAGAGGACAGCATATTTTTAAAATATAGATTTTTGTACTTTTGGACATATAACAATAACAATTGTTGTTGTTTTTTTTTTTCATTTTGGGTTTTGGTCTTCTTTTGTCTTTTCAGTCCGTTGTTGTGCGTTTTGAAATGCGATGTACATAGGTTTTATGATTGGTGTCAAAAAGGTTCCAGGTGAGAACAATCTATCATAACTTAGCGTGATACAATCCCCGCATGTGCCTCTTTTCATTAGCCAATGAAAATACATCAATTTTCTCGGCAATTTACGAGAACAGACGTGATCTAAATAATTTCTAAAGGTGGATGGTTGTTAAGGTAAACTTCAAACTTTTTTTCAGCATTTAACACAAAGTTTTGTACTATTAATGTAAAATTTCCATTGAAGTTTAAGGTGATACCGACACATATAATAAATCAATACCTATGATATCACAAAAAGCAAAATTATTTAGAACCCAGAACTCTACGAATATTGCAGTGGTGCTGACCTGAATTTTAGTAGTTCTGTAGTTTCCCCTTACCTACTTTATTTTTACCACCCTTATTAGCTGTGACAGTAGAGAACTCATTTGGTAGAATGGTGGCTTACTGTGCCAGGGGTCCTGAGCAGGAGTGGATCCAGGATTTTAGGTTAGGGGGTTTTTGAGGTAAACTATGTCTTTATTAAGCTGAGGACAACCCGTGTTTTGCAAATTTTAGGGGGGGGCGCATGTCCGCCACGCCCCCGTCTGAATCCGCCCCTGCTGAGATCGAAATAGGCCAGGACAGTAGTTTTCGAAGGCAAATCATATGTTCTCTGCCTCTGGTTACATCCCTTTCATTTACAAATTACTTTCTTTATTCACTAAAATTTATGAATTCAAAGCTTAAAAAAGGTAAGGAAACTTCAAAATTTTAAGGGATTCTAAAAGGCTGATACAAGTTTGGCTTCTGTTCAATTCTTACCTGATTAGAATGTTTGGAATGTTGTTGAAAGGCAGGGTTTGGGGGTGAGGTAAAATTTATTAATAAAATACTTTTTATGGAGTTAATATGGCCAAATCAGAAAATCACTCCAGAGTGAGACACAATGTGACATATTATACCAAAAGGGATTACTCAAAACATTACTTGCCTTAGGGCATAGATTGCTACGTCTTAACAAATGTGGTATAGAAGATTTGAAATGTACAATGTACAATATACATGTATCAAGGAGGCAGCAGTAACATTGTAGAAAAATCAATAAAAATTGAAGCTGAAACATTTCCTTCAAAAAATTAATGAAATATATCAGGTTATTAATTTCCATTTCGTTTATTTCTAATTTCATGGCAATTATTTGTTTGTTCGAAATAATTATCTAATATTTCATGTATTGCAGTTAAGTTACATAGATGTTATTATTGAAAAAGATAACTAACTTGAGTTAAGATGTCAGAAAAGGGTTCTAGAACTGGAACCCCAAACACAAAAAGGAGTTCTAAAGCTAGCACACCAAAAGGATCAAAAGCAGGAACACCTAAAGGATCTAAAAGTAACACACCCCTACCATCATTAGAATCTGCAGTGGCAGCAGCCAATGGATTGGCAGAGCAGGATGACACAGCAGGAGGGGCATGTAAGTAGTTGATAAGAACACAACCTGTTACATAGTGGGAGGAACATGTAAATTGAGTAGTTGATAAGAACACAATCTGGAGTCTGTTTCACAAAAAACTTACGACTATGATTGATAGTAAGTCATGAACAATTCAGTGTACCTATGAACAGTCTTAGTCGTACCTTTTTTTGTGAAACCGACTCCTGTTATACAGTGGGAGGGACATGTAAGTACTTAATAAGAACACAATCTGTTTCATAGTGGGAGGTACATGTAAGTATTGTCCAACAAACAATCTGCCAGTTTTGGATTCTGTATTGTCAGTAGCAATGGTTTGACAGAGCAGGATGACAAGTCACAAATGGGACAGACATACATGTTAAAATTGTGTAAGAACACAATTTGAAACTATCATCATTGGATATTGAATTGTAAATGTGCACATTCTGGATATACTGACAGAAAAAAAAGTGAGAAAGATTTCAAATCTGATTTCTCTACTGTAATGTGACATCTGTCTTTATTTACTATAGGACTATTACTGTACACATTTTTGCTAGGGGTTATTGATGTGTAAACTGGGGCAATTAACTCACAAACTGAGTTTCAGACTGTTATGTAAGTTTGTGAGTAAGTGACCCCGTTTACACATCAATAACCTCTAGAAAAAATGTGTTTAATCTTCATAAATCTTAAGCCAAACATTCGCAAATTTTTAATTAACATTTTTTTTGTTCGTTGGTCACTATTTACCATCAGATGCACAATTGGCATGTTGTAACTAAGGAGTTTGCTGCCATATTGACTTTCTGAAATCCATAAATTTTCGATTAATGCAATAGAATCTAAAATAAAATAATACCTACCTCTAAAACTTCATTTTAATGAGATATTATCTGAAGAATTATTGAGTTATAAACCTATGTAAATCTAAAATGTTGCTAAGTAATTAACACTGAATATCTTTTATTAATAAGTAATTAACCCAAGACAGACTCTAGTCTACCATTATAAAGTAATCAACCAATATAAGTCTACTTTTCCTGACTAAGTACATGATTTACTCATGTTTTTACTGACTCACTGAGTAATTAACCCAAGTCAGACTCTACCTTTATAAAGTAATCAACAAATATGGGTCTACCTTTTCTGACTGAGTACATGATTTACTGATGTTTTACTGACTCGCTGAGTAAATAATCCAAGTCAGACTCTACCTTTATAAAGTAATAAATGAATATAGGTCTACCTTTTCTGACTGAGTACATGATCTACTGATGTTTTACTGACTCACTGAGTAATTAATCCATGTCAGACTCTACCTTTATAAAGTAATAAACGAATATAGGTCTACCTTTTCTGACTGAGTACATGATTTACTGATGTTTTACTGACTCACTGAGTAATTAACCCAAGTCAGACTCTACCTTTATAAAGTAATCAACCAATATAAGGCTACCTTTCCTGACTGAGTACATGATTAACTGATGTTTTTACTGCCCACTGAGTAATTTGCCCTTGCAATTTTTGTTCAGTTACTGGGTAATTCACTGATGTAAGTTAACATGATTACCAGGTTATTTTCTTATGTTAAGTCTTGACTATCACTCAGTAATTCATCCATGTATATATTTTGATGATACATATCTTCTACATGTATAATCTTTTAATTATTTATTTATATACCTATAAGATTTCACAGAACTGTAAAGACTAAGTAATGTCAAGTCTACATATAAAGTTTGTACATGCATATATTGCATTCATTATTCGGTTATTGAAAAAAGTTTTATCATTTATCAGTATAGCTTTGATAATCTGCCAAGGTTAAGAATTGTATTAAAGATTTAAATCATGTAATATCATATTGTCCTGTAGTTGAGATTTCTTTAAAATTTAAATAACATGATGTTATAAATCTGTACTTATAACTTTTAAACATTAAAAAGATTGACAACAAATGGCTGGAAAAAGTCCCTTTATTTTCACATATAATCAGAGATTAAAACAAACAAAATTTATATAAGCAATAAGATATAAGAGTTTCTTTTGTATTATATGCTGCTTTGAAACCGTTTAAATGTTTGAATTATTTCAATAAATCTATAACACTGTAAGAAAAGTGACATTTGTTTTAAGACGTACATGTATATATTATTCATCTCATACCAGTCAGTAGTGAATAATAAACAGCTGTAGTAGTTAATCAGTTTGGCAAGCCTTGCATTTTAAAGTTTGAAAATTCAACTTTCTGAAGTGGACAAGTGTCACATGTCAAAATCTTTATTTCTGTGGGTAACAGAAAACAAAATAATGAAGAAATAAAAAAATAAAATGAATTATATATACTGTTTTATGAAATTTCAAATTATACAAATAAAATATGTCTGCTATGTATGTAGATGTTTTTCAAGAAAGCATATTTCACTGTGCCCAAACAATTTGCAACTAGAAAGTAAAATAATGAATTTAGTAATAAAGATAGTAGATCTCTGTGTAAAGAATATAGTATAGAAAGAAATAACACAATTTAATCAGGATATTAATCACCCATTCCTTTGCGAAGGTAAATAAGTAAACTGTTATGGATGACACTTTTTGTAGTTGATACATAGCTGGGTTTCTCATACATTCTAATCAGAAGAATTAATCATTCACTGCTTTATTTGGTTGATTTATACAAACTGAATGAATCTCTAACACTTTATCATTATTTTTTGTTGTTATTGTTACAGCCAATGGTACATTACAGCCAGGAGAAGGAGATTTATCTATAGCAGCTAATGGAACAGGAGAAATTGTAGAACAGACAGAACCAGAACCTCCTATAGATACAGGACCATCTGTGGTAATTGTAGCTCTGGTTCCTAAAAATGCTACTATTTATTGAAACTTTTGAACTCCGATAGTCTTTTATTAATAAAGAATTTGAAATATTTTTAAATATTTTGCCTACCTTCATTATCTCAATCCTCTTAACACCTGATTTATTTACACTGTACAGTTTACTGGCATGTACATTGTGGCAGTGTCTATAGAATTTTGGTAGAATATTTTTACCATTTGAAAAACCCCAAAGATACTTCATCTGTTTTAAAATTTAAATTAACTTACTAGCAGTCTTTTAGTCATTATGAACTACATGTGTTAAAATTGGATTTCTTTTGTTCTCTCTTGATTAAAGGATTTGACACCTTATTTAACTTGCCTTTCAGCTTTCCCTGATTAAAATGAGAATAAATGTGACAGGACTATCAGAAAACATGTGGAAAGAACTCCATGAAGATGCTATAAACAATTTTATTGAAGATACAGGACTTAGATTTATGGTAGCTTTCATTGACCAGTATAAAGGATTCATTATTGAGTATTCATTACCTGCATACTATGTTGACCAGATGACTTACTTCATCAAAGCTGACGGAGCAAAGGAAGTGACAACAGAAAGCTTTCATCACGTCCTTCAGTATGGAACTGTTAAAGGACAACATATTGAAAGTCTACTCAGGCTGATGATGGGAATCTATGCTCCAGCTTTCTTTGAAAATACAACATGGCCAGACAGTATCCTTTGTTTCAATATTCCTGAGGGTGCTGCATACTTTTTGTACAGAAAATATCAACCAATTTTAAAAACTGCAGCTTATATATATTCAGTACCATATTTCATCAAGCATGAGTTAAACCTTTTCTAATAACATAAAAACTCATTCTTACTCATTATTGCCAGAATAAAAGAATTCTCACATCCCTTTAGATAGCAATAAATTCATAAGGTATGTACAATAAAGATCCTTATTTTAAATTTTACCCCATGCTACAAGTATTTTATTTCTTAAACCAAGATTTATGATTTTTGAGTTTACATTGGCATGACATGGACTTTGTCATATCTGCATACTACAGTACCCATTTATATCTACTTCCCCTAAATCCCTCTTCAGAATTAATGAAGCTTTCTCAGAATCTTCACCATACAATATCATTGTGCACCTCTTATTTTTCTTTTTGATCCAAACTAATTTTGGGATTTCCCTTAACAAATAATGGACTTATATGTATAATTAGTAATAGGAACGGTATCATTTTGTGTGCTTTTTTGCTGAACCTCTAGTTCTACTTTCTGCATAAAAATAACACTTTCATAAATAGTTTCAGATAAATATATCAGATCCTTAACTGTTGTTCAGGTATAAAAAATGATTTCTCAGCACAGCTACACAAATTTTTGGCCAACTTGACTGACACACGATGGAAGTTAGAGGGTAAAACAGTTCTGTATATTCCATCTGAGGGACTTAGACTTAGATCAGAGGATGCTGCCAAAAACAAAGATCTGGTACAAAGACTAGAAAGTAAGTGCTATTATATTTCTGTAAATTGCAACATTTCACTTATATGTGATTTAAAAAAAAAGATTGGTGTCTGAACAGTGAAATGATAAACAAATTATAAACGACTGATTCATTACACAAATGGAAACATGATCCATCTGTGATGAAACAGCACCTCAAACATAGTGGAATCATAAGTTTAACTGTCATATTTTATGGAGAATAGTGTCTAAATGTTAATAAAGATTTTTTTTTTTTTTAATTCAAAAGCAAACATTTTTTGATTTTCAATTTTACTACTCCTTCATTTGCTCTCTCACACAGTTTAACACAGGTTGTTAACCTTGATTAAGTTTCCATTGTGCCATCATCAGCAAGAAACTTATAACTGTTGTAAATCCGTGTAAAATACACAAAGCATTAAACTAAACAAAATTTCATTTTAGCTGCAATGATTCATTGGGCCAGACAAATCAAAGAAGTATTAACTACCCAAGATGCATTTGAAATGGCTGAGAATTCTGGTCCTCTAGATGAGATACAGTTTTGGAAGAATAGATGTTCAGATTTGACTGGTATCAGTACACAGTTAGATAAAGCAGGGGTTAAAAAGATCACAGAAATACTAACCTGTGCTAAATCATCATATGTTGCACCATTCCTTAAATTATCTGGAGAAATTAAGGTAAGAACAATGTCTTATAGCTTGAAATAGAGTTAATATTGATATAGAAATGGACAAAAAAGGTTTCTTTTTTATTTTTGTGTTTTTCATGTCATCAGTTTGATGTCTCCCTTTACCATGTTTACTAAGTAACACATTCATAAAGATTTGAGTGTAAGTAAATGTTATTGTAAACAAGGACTGGTTATAAGAATTGAAATCTAATTCATTTATGTTACAGTTAATATTGGCCAACAATTTTATTAAAAAAAATAATTATATTCTCCCTTTTTGTAGATTAAGTGAATTCAGGTAATTTTCTGGTAAAGATCAAATGTGTACAGTTTGACCTTGGTGTAGGTTGCACTGAAACAGGTTGTTTTGTAAAAATAAAAAATAAAACCGTTTGACGTTTTGCACTTGTTTTTTTTCTAAATGCACAACAACATGCAGTAAATTATTGTAGCATGGGAATAAGGTTCCTTGGTTGTCAAAGAAGAAAAAGGTGACTGTCTTGTATGTGTAAGACTTTTCCAGAAAAAGAAATGTTCTAAAACATGAAAAAAATGAACACTATATAAATAACACATAGCTGAGAGGGTGATAGAGCAGATTGTTACCCCGAGAAAACATTGTCAACTGATGCGATGCCAAGGTTGACAATGTCTTTTCGAGGGGTAACAATCTACTCTATCACCTCTCAGATATGTGTTATTTAATTCATTATACTGAATGTTCTGTTATTAATGTGTTTTAAATATCAAATTCAAAGAAATAAACTATAACGTCATGTACATAACAACCATCCATATTTAGTAAAGCGATCACTTGATCAAGCGTATCCATGAAGGGTAATAGCGTATTTGCCATGGGATAGAGTAAATTATCTACCTCGTATTAACCAATCAAAATCTGGCATTTTGACATGAAGTATAATAAAACTAAATGTTTACTATTGATAGGAAGGATCACGACAAGCAGAGAGTAATTTAAAGTTTTTGTTGGTGCTGAAAGATCCTTGTTATGAATTGTCTGAGGCCAAACCTAAAGACATCCCAGCCATGTTACCAAAAATACTCAACATGATCAGAATGATCTGGGTTAACTCTGAGTTTTATAAAAGTAGAGAAAGGTTGACTGGTATTCTGAAAAAGGTAAGAAGGATAACTATGTTTATCAGTAATGTAATTTTTCAAGTCATATGAACTTTTTTTAAACAACCCTAACCACAAGTCTTTTTAATGGGCACATATTTATTCTTTTTTTTTTCATAAAGGAGGGAAGAAATATTTCCTACAGCATAACTCATATTCAATTGACTCCCAATGCAAAATATAGTGTTTTTTTTCTAAATTCACTAATGGTTCATTTGAAATTATTTTATTTCTGTTTGAAACTTAAAAGTTATTTTTAAATAATTCTCATTTGTTATTCTGTTTTGTAAATAGAGTTTTCAAGTCATTGTTTTCCAGATCATTATTTCGGATCAGTATGTATTTGCCTTTCGTCAGTTTAAACTTGGAACGTCCTGACTAAATACTAATGAGACTATTTTATGATACTAGAAAAGTGGTAGAAGAATTTGTTTTTAATTCCATATTTTTAATGAGATAAATTTATTTAATTTTTATTCATTCCATATTAGTACAGAGATAATTATGTGATTTTAGATCAACAAAGATATTTAACTTAGGAAATTGAATTACTTTTAATTTTAGATGAGCAATGAGATAATCAGACGATGTTGCCGTGAAATAAACTTGGACAGGATATTTGATGGTTATGTACAGACAGGTCTACAGTCACTTCGTGATTGTATTGAATGCTGTGAACACTGGAAGGAGATTTATGATAAAGTAAGAATCAAGACAAACCGTCAATTATCTCCCTTTGATCTAGTTGACATTATCTCCCCTTATGTAGATAGATTTTCTTCCACTTATACCTATAGTATTTAGATTATTTTGAATAAGGTATCAATTTGCAACAGTGAACTACTGATATATCACTAACTCTTGGACCCTACAAAGTTTAGGATGGCAATAGAAATAGAACTTGTACAAATTTTGTAAAGACACAATTTGAAAATATGTGAAGATATGAGGGACCACCACAATAAAGTTGTGATATATTAATAGAATAGTTTATGTTTGCAATAAGAATTTATTTTTTTATAGTATTGAGAAACTAATATGTAGAAGTAGATTTTATATTACACATAGATTAAAATTTAGAATTGTCCTGTTTAGATGAACAAATTAATACTAGATTTAACTGACTATTTCTTTGTGATAGACTGCAGCACTACATAATTATGCAGTAAGTATACATGCTGGGTAAGGACGATAAAAAGTAAGATTGCACTGCATGTGTAAAGGAGAACTTGGTTGTTAAAACACTTCCGGATCAGTTCTGCTCCAATCAATTATTCAGTTTCCCTCAAAATTTTGGTATATACTCCTTTTTGTTTACTTCCTGATTTTTTTTTTAATGTTTCTACTATTTAAAAAAAAGGATTAAAATGTTAACACTTCAAAGCTTTTTAAAATCTTCAATTTTATATTTTTTTTAAGTAATCAAAGTCATGTTTCGGACAAAATTTGATTTGGAGACTCATAACAGTTATTTCAAAGCATGTTTTGATTTTTGTCTACCGACTACATATAGTCAGAATAGTCCATTTTTTATGAATATATCACAATGACTGGCAAAAAAAAAATATATAATTCAGAATTTTTTACCTTTTGAGCAAATGTTCTCCTACAGAAAGAATTCCTTAGTGTATTCAAATTACAGAATGACATATATGGTATTTGCTGAAATATTTCTAATATTATATTGTGTGACTGTTTAATATTTAACATAAAAAGCATGGGGAAATTATATTTGATAACAATGATGATGATACAAATGGTGATATATGTGAGAAATCACTAATTATACGTTATAACGATGGTGAATACAATGGGTTATATCTGTAGGGAATCGCTATTAATGGGATTAATAAAAGTAACTACAATATATCTTTTTTTTCTTTTTTGATTGTATTGTTAATATTAAAATGGTTTCATTCAGATTATTTCTGTATTTTGCAGAAATGCAATATTTTCAAGTATGAAAAACATATTCATATTATATGACAAAGCTGTCCTTACAATATTTAGAGAGAGAACAAATTTGTCATTTGTCTTGTTTTTTTGTACAGCGTTTTAAATATCTTTCAAAAGTGTGGGTTACACTTGTTACTAGCTTCTGGCATGGATGATGATTACTCTAGCTCATGTGTATCTTTTAATCAGTTGACATAATTGAATATTGTTGGAATGTTTGTAACAAATAGTATAAACCAATTCAATGAAATTTTTTGTTTCAACCAATCACAGAATTCGGTAATTAGTTGAAAAATTTGCATGAGTATTCCCAATATTTTCATATGAAATTGTTATAATTCATAAGAAAAATATATCTCTTCATGCTATTTTTATACCCCTGTAATAAAGAGTTGAAATTTTAATTTGTCCATTTACAGACTGCCAAACTTCATCATAAGTTTTCTCCAGATGGATGGGTATTGGACAAGAGCAGTATTTTTGCACAGATAGATGCCTTTGTACAGAGATGTAAAGATTTGATTGAGGTATGAAGAAAACATATGAAATAAACAAAACATAATGTCACATTTTAACATTTGTATCAGAATGCTGCATTTTGCTACATGTTTTAAAACTGGAACGTGTCAAAAGAAAAATATATAAATACATATTTAATGGAAAATACTGTTTTGATAGAGCCATTTCTATTTTTTGTTTTAGAAAGATTAGAAATGAAAAATAAAGATTTAAGACACTATTATAACACCTCATATATATCTGTATTTAGATCTGTGATGCTCAGATCCACTTTGCCAGAAGACAGGATGGATCTAAGACAGAAATGCCACACTTTGCTGGACAAAAAGGTCCAGAGATTGCCAGGAGTTTACTGGAAATTGAAGCAGTATTTGAAAAGAATTTAAGTCAGCTAAGGGCTGTGAAAAAGACAATCTTAGATGTCAAGGCTACATCTTGGCATGATGACTACAACAGGTAATTTAATAATAGGTCCAAACTTATGTAACTCTGTAAAAATCATAATCTTAGATGTCAGGGCTACATCTTGGAATTATAACTACAATAAGTTAATAATGGGACCAAAACATGTGGTCTGTAAAAAAGTATTTCATGGCTACATTTTGGAATAATTACTAGAACAGGTTAATTGGTAATGGGTCTAAACAAAGAGATTGTGAAAAATACCACCTTAGATGTCATGGGGATGTATCTTTGCATGATACATATTAATTGACCAGTTAGAAATCTTGAAAATAAAAAAGTAATTGTGAATATAAGGAGTTAACAGTGGTTTTTAGTCTAAGGACATTTTATTTGTCTAACTGTCTATATGAACAAAAGGAGATGTAGGTTATTGTTTTTAATTTGAGACTTTTTTGGCAGATTTCGAGGTGGTATAAAAGATCTAGAAGTTATGATGCAGAATATAATAACATCAGCATTTGATACTGTGACGACTGTTGATGGTGGAGTAGAGCTGTTGGATATCTTCATGCATCTGGCTTCAAGAGAGGTAAAGCTTTTCAACCAGTTCATAACAACAAACAAGGGACAATGCAGATGTATTTTTGGTTGTCAGAAATAGAAGTGTGACTATATGTACCCCTTGGATTATCATTACAGGTTTTCTTTGGAGTTTTTCTTTTAAACTTCATTTTACTTATTTTTTAAATCTGGTAAAAGTCAAACAGTTTAAATACTTCCAGTTGGTCTAAATAGATAGTTGATGAGAGTTTAATATTTTTGAATGCTGTACCACAGATATAGTAAGGCTTGAAATTAAATAGTTTGAAAACTTGTTAGTAGCTATAAATAGGTTTCGATTGACATTATATGAGCAAGAGTAACTTCCCTTTTGTCACCATGTTTTAGGTCTAAGTGCACAAATTCCTTCATAAATCAGCCAAATTCAACTTGTTATACTGACCTCCAACCTTTAGAAAAAATGGTTTTTTGAACAATTTTAATTTCTTTTAGCCTTGCTTGATTCATCACTACAATATAGTAAGGATCTTTTATTAGACTTGTGTGTATGGCATGTTTTAATTTGGTTAGTCAAATAAGAAAATCAACCCTTTATCCCTCCAAAATGGCAGCTAAGGGAAATAACTTACATAATTATACTTCACAGTAATAACCTTGACAAATTGTACCATCTGGTGAATAACCCTATTATTCACTGCCGTTGAGGTATAATACAGTTGCGGCCTTATGAGTCGAGGGTTATCCAAAATTGTAAACCCTGCTAAGGAATATCCAAAATTGTCAACCCTGCTAAGAGTTATTCCCTTAACAAAATAATAGTTGGCTTTAATTCTCTGCAGGCAATCAGAAGAACAATTGACAAGAAAACAGTGGATGTCTTCTCCATGTTTAATGAAGAACTGAATGCTGTGAAGAAAGAATTGACACACAAAACTCAACCACAATCCCCTAATCATCCTAAATATTCCGGACAGGGCTTATGGGCCAGACAGTTAAAAAGGAGAATTGAGAGGGGCATGATGGTAAGTCTCCAAACCATTTATGATATTCTGGACTTGATCTGTAGGCTAGAAAGCTGAAACAAGGATAAATCAAGCATGGCATTAGGCACTAAACAGTCCAAAATATTCTGGACTTAGCTTTGAAAACAAACAGTGTTTAACAGAAATGGAGAAAATAGCATTGCTTCTCACCATAAACACAGTGTGTCTAAAAAATAACCATTCACATTCAGGATAAGTTTTATTATGACAACTGTTATTCGGTATTTAATACTAATATGTGCAAATTGAGCAGCATATAAAGGCTAATCTTATTTATTCTTCACTTTTTTAGAAGTTTAGATAAGTGGACTGATTATGTCCACCCAGCAGTACTTATAATAGAGTAGTTGTATAAGATTGTTGTTTCATTACCATCCATCCATGTAATAGAAGAGAAAGGATGTGGTATTTTTGTTTATCACACATCAAGCAAAAGAACAGTATTTCGTGTGCTGTTAGTCATGAGGCCTTCAATACAGGATGTTATCAAAATTTGACTATAAGCTTTATTTAGATGTTATATTAGGGTGCAACACTATAACTATGTGTACATTTGTAGTGATATATATTATTTTTACAGGCATTAGATAGAGCCCACTTTTTGCCATCTATTGGTATAGGACAGGAAGTCAGGAACCAATACCAACAGCTCTGTCAGGCCTTGGATGAATACATCAGAAAAACATTCCATGAATGGACACTCACAGTTGATAAAGTAAGTTATTCAACGATATTGTTTATAAACATTTATCATATTACTAAGAAAAGGAATTTTATTGTATTGCAAATGACTTCTTAGACTCTGAGGGAAATTTCCCTTATTTTACAGGCTGACACCTATAATGGTACATTTAAAAGCAAATTTAAACAAACAAAATTTATGGATATCAAAAGCATGTTTTTAAGACTATGCTGCTGTAGATCATTAATCAGAATATGGATATATTAAGCAATTTAACATCAATGATAACATCAGTAGTAAAAATCTACATCAACTTGTTTGTTTACTAATATTTTTAAAAACAAGTGATGACCATGGTTATTTGTATATGATATTTCTTTTCCTAAGGAGCCAATGAAACAGTTGGAAGTTCCATTAATGTGTAGAAGTCATGAGAGACCACCTATGTTGGACATTAACTTTAATAGGTAACCATATCAATGCTATCATAATGTAACCTTCGATCATAGACATTTTTTGTATTTCAGAAATAGGACAATTATTAACTTGAATATTCAACATTTTTTTTAATTTTTGGCAAGACAGTTAAAAAACAATGCTGGCCAGAAGCATGTTAATTAAGTTGTAAAAGTCCTAAATGATTATAAGGTCTGTAATTATACCACAATACTTTAAATATACTCAGAGCTGACAAATATGTGTTAATATTAGTATTTTCTTTATGAAATAGGTAGAAATTGATTCCTGATGATTTTGGTTTAAAACAATATTTGTTTCAATCCAGTCTTTATGAAAAACTTTTTGACTTACAAGCTCGAAAATCAGTCTGCCCGTAAATTTCATTAAATTTGTATGGCTTGTAAAGTCTATTTTCAGGACAACATTTAGCTGGCCTGAGCAATAGGGCTTGTGTTTAATTTTATAAATATATTCCATTGCTAATACAGTATTTTAGATGGGTAATTTCTTATTTTTCAATATTAAAGACAACCAGTTTACTCTAATATTTCATACATTGATTTTGTTTTTTTGTCTGTATTTTATGCCAGCAATCTGTGGTGAATTTTGAGCACATGAAAAACAATAAAGAAAATTTTCAAAAAAAATTAACCAATCTGTACTGCAGATACCAAATGCATGAATACTGCACATCTGAACTGAAAATTGTTTAATATTTTGTGATTTGTGGTTTTTTCAAACCCTTTAGATTTGTATTTAGAAATTGTTAACTTAATATTACAATTAAATATGTCTTAAAGCAGACTAAATGTGTTGTTTAGTTAGGATGTTCTTTTATACAGTTTATAATTGCAATGAAAAACCTGGTGAAAATCACAAACTATTTTCAGTTTTCAGCACTTAAACTCAAATTTGGTTCTTTTATACAACCATTGATGATAAGAAGCACAGGTTTCTGAAATGTAAACACCAAGATCACCAAAACCAAACAGTTGTTTTATACAGGCATCAATGTTAAGGAAGTACACAGCCTATCCCATATATCTTAAATCCCTTCATGACAACAATTGACATGGAAGCACATTCACTTACCATCTCAATCCTATATGTTATATTTACCAAACTGAAGCATTTTTATTAGTATACAAACTTTTAGATAATGTAATCTTTAGAAATGAAACTTTTTTTATGAAAATTTGATTATAATATTGACAACCATGTATGTCTATATATTATTGGGGGATTTTCTATGTTTTGTATGTTTTAATTTGACACATTAATCAATTTGTTTATTGATCAGCAGAATGTAGATTAGTTATCACATGAATTTAGTATTTTTATCACATTGTCTGTGTTACTAGGAGTCTGTTGAAGATGTTCCAAGAAATCCATTATTGGGAAAGACTGATGTTTGAGATACCTCATTATGCAGTAGATGTCTACAACAAAAGGGAAGATCTCAGAGGTCTTAGGGAACATGTGTTGTTGGTTGTAAGAGATTATAACAGGTAAATTGTCTACAAAAGGGAAAATCTCAGAGGTCTTAGGGAACGTGTTGTTGGTTGTAAGAGATTATAACAGGTAAATTGTCTACAAAAGGGAAAATCTGAGAGGTCTTAGGGAACATGTGTTGTTGGTTGTAAGAAATTATATCAGGTAAATTGTCTACAAAAGGGAAGATCTCAGAGGTCTAAAGGAACATGTGTTGTTATAACAGGTAAATTATCTACAACACAAGGGAAGATATCACAAGTCTTAAGTGACCATGTGTTCCTTAGGGACCAGAATAGGTAAATTGTAGAAAGTAATATTATTTAAATGTATGTTAGTGATCACTTTAATGTGTTTAATGAATATCCATTCAAAATCTTGGTATGACATCTGTTACATATCTGTTCTTTACCTTAGTAAAACAAAGGTCAAGTTTTTTTAAGTTGTAACACCTTAGTAAAACAAAGGTCAAGTTTTTAGTTGTAACACCTTAGTAAAACAAAGGTCAAGTTTTTAGTTGTAACAACACTGTGAGGATCAGGAATAAAGTAATTCCAAAGTAAACAATATCATTTCAGAATCATAGCAGCTTTATCTTTGGAAGAGAGAGGAATGTTCAGAGAAAGAATTCGATTCCTTGATAAGAAGATTCACCCAGGACTGACCAAACTGACATGGGCCTCTAAGGGTATCAGTGATTACTTTATAACAGACTGTCGTATAAATGCCAGTAAGATACAGCTGATGGTGGATGATTATAAAGGTGCCAACATGGATATATCAGGATACTGTGTTAAGATTAGTGAACAGTTACTCATCAGTATTGACAGTAGGAAAGTCTATGAAAATCTCGATTTTGATGATGAACAGGTTTGTCTTACTATTGTATATCGCAATAATAAGTCTTGAATTTTGGTTGGTCATATCATATTTGCAATTATAAATGCTGGCAATAATTTCTGAATTTACAGTATTTATATCTTACCAGAACCTGATTTTTTTTTCTTCTGCTTGTACATTAGTTTATAAGCTATTTCACCAGTGCAATTTAATGGCCTCTTATAATTTTGAGAAAAAAATAAAGTCTGGTATGATTCAACTTGTTCAATAGAAAAAAAAATCACTTAATAATTTTGCTTGTTTGTTTATTGGCTGCCTTTTTAGCTGTTCACTTTGATTTGTAAGTTATTGCTTGTATAACAAAATTGTTAAAATTTATTTCAGGCCAAACATAGAGAAATATCAGCCAAAAACTTAGCTAAATTCCATGAGGAGATTGTGAGAACAATGAAGAAGACCTATGAAATATTCAGAACTGATGGAAATGAGGTAAACTTTATATAAAATTTCATGTAATTTATGTGAAAAAAATCAATATCAGTTGTATTTCATTTTTTGCAATAACAAAAATAATCAATTGATAATGGAAAAAATCAAAAGGGATGTATAAATTACAAAGATATGTTTTTAATCAAAATGTTTGTCATTTTCTAATAGTCAAATAAAATATTGAATATTGGATTATTTCCCCCCAAAAAATCCAGGGATTAAGTATTATTGACTCACCATTTACATGTTTTCGCTTTTTGTGTTGTTGCTTGTGTCCGATTCGATATTTATTTCCCCAGTTGAATTGTCAATTGTTTTTGTTTTTTTTTCATTTTTGTAATTGAATATAAATTTTTGATGTTTGAATATGTTAGTTTATCATGCTTGTGTTCATACAGGTACAACAACACTGGCACAGATATACAGAAAGAATGGACAAAATGGTGGAGGAAGCCTTCAGACTTAATGTTAAATGGTCATTACAAGAACTCTCTAAAGCTATCAATGGGGACGGCAAATCTGCTCCTAATCCTCTCTTCAGGGTCAAGGTCATTCTTCAGGGAGACCAAGTAAGTTAAACTCAGACTTAATGTTATATGGTCATTACAAGAACTATCTAAAGCTATCAATGGGGACGGCAAATCTGCTCCTAATCCTATCTTAGGGTCAAGGTCATTCTTCAGGGAGACCAAGTAAGTTTAACTCACTACTCTTAAACTTTAGAATTTGATACTTACTTTTTTTAAATGGAAATTAGAGAAAGTTTATTTTCTATGCATTTTAGTGTTATATTTTCTCACAAAATACTTTTGTTGTCCTTTTTTGTCTTTGATCATTTGAAGGAAACTTTTGTTCTTTTTATATGTCATAATCAGATATTGTTTTTTTTCTACCTTATGAATTGTTCATGCTTTATATTACAGGTTGAGTTCCAGCCAACACTGAAACAATTGGCCAACATTGTAAGCAGTATCTATGGACATCTAACAAAATCAATTTCCAACATAAATAGACTCCCAAACTTATTGACAAAGAAAAAATCTACCAAAGATGTAAGTACTTATAGAATTAATCTTAAAATAAAATAACGATGAAAAAAAAATATTTTTGGTATACAAGTTTTCCAGCATCTAAAATGACAAAAATATGAATTTCCTTAGAACATTTTGGACAAGAGCTCTTCCTTTCATGATGGTTATTTTTTTAATGAAATAATGAAAGTCATTTGAATTTTTTTTTATAATAATGAAAGTCAAAATAATTTTTCAAATGCATTTTATGTCAACATTTTCATGCAACAGATCCTTTTAAAGTAGACAGGTTTGAGTTCAGCTTTAATGTTTGTTTGTTTTCAGCCAATCCATGAAGTAATAGCTAGAGATGAGGAGACAAAGAAGATTCACGGTGTTATAAATGGTGGAATGTCAGCAAACGCTACAAACCTGAAGAACTATCTTGCTACCTGGGATAATTACAGAGAAATCTGGGAAATCAATAAAGACATGTTTATTAGACGTTACCAGAAACTTAATCCACAAGTGTCATCATTTGATGCTGATATTGCTAGGTAAGAAGTTTTCACATGTCTTAAGATCTAATGTGGATATTGCTAGGTTAGACTTTTCCACTAGTCTGAAAAATCTGATGCTGATATTGTTAGGTAGGACTTTACACTAGTCTGGAAAATCAGATGCCGATATTGCTAGCTAAGACTTTACTAGAAAAGTAAGTTACAAGTGTCATTTGGTGCAGATATTGTTAGGTTTACATGATCAAAGTTTTCCATATAAAAAACTTTCTATCATTTAAAATGAAAAAAAAAATTTCACAGTATCAACTTTTTCATGGAATAGTTCAACAAATTTGGCAGAAAAAGCTATGTCAAAAAAAAAGGATGCTTTCTTTTATATACATGACAATTGAAACTTTATTGAAGATTTAATTTTCATCAAAATTTTTTTTGCACAACAACATTTCAATTGTCCTTGCCAGGATGAATATGACAAATTATAAATTCATTTATAAATTTGCAGTTACTTAGCAGGTTTCTGCACTATCAAATTAATTCATATATTCAGTTCCAATTTTAAAAAAAAATTATTTTCCAGATATGATGAAGTAGCAAACAACGTACAGACACAAGAGACCATACTGAACATACAGTTTGTACTATTGGATTGTTCTCCACTGAAATACTCTATCCTGAGTCATTGTCAGGAATGGCAGAATAAATTTACAACATTATTGAAACAAATAGCAACTGATGGTCTGAAGGAATTAAATACTTTCCTCAAGGAAAATGGTGAAAAGTAGGTTGTTTACAAATATTCTTTCAAATAAAAAGTGTTTTTGTGATGAAAAAGTATATTGGAAAAAAATAATCAGGAACTGTATCAAATAAAAAAATTTAAAAAAAGAAAACTAAAAAGACAAGCAAATATTTCATTAAGTACCAAGCACAGATGTTTGTGAGAGTGTAATTAAGAAAAATGTTATAATAAAAAAACGTTTTGTAAGCAAGAATTAAAAAGTTTTCTTTTATAATTGCACTAATTTTATGTACAGATGAATTGACTTCTTTTAGAAAATTTGCTTTACATAAGAAAATGAAAAGACAAATGTATAAACTGTAATGGAATGTTCTAATAAAAACTATGGAAACAGCTGGTTTGGGGGAAATTTCAAATGATCACTATTTAAACAAATGGTGAATATTGATTAAACTTTGCATGTGATGTATTTCATCATAAACATTTAACTTTGTAGTGTGAGTAAGATTCCACAGACACTGGATGAATTAGGTAACAGTCTAAATCTTTGGGAGAAGTTAAGCACTGGATTAAGTGAAACAGAAGCAAAGTTCCCACCTCTGCAGGATCAGTTTAACATCTTAGAGAAATATGAAGTCCCTGTGGAAGAGGAGGTAGGATTTACCATTGATAAGTATAAAAGTTCTTGTAATTTCTAGCTAAAATTCAACAGAAATAGTTTCTTGTCATCTGGTGAAAAATAATATTAATTTCCATTGAGATTTTTTTTTTTAAATTTAAGACGCATGAATTGCTAAGCATTTGACTTTAAATAGTTAAAGATAAAATTTCAAAGAGAGAAGAAATGTCATATTGCACAAAATGTAAAACCTGTTTCTCTTAAGGATACCGAAACAATGTGTAGGCACACTTTTCTGGTAAGGGCTGTTCTATAAAAAAAAATGGGACCCAGGGAAGTCACTTTGAAATCTTTATTTTGGATGTAACACATCTTCTGATTGGCTGAAAGTGTTTTGTCTATCAGCTCATAGACATGATTTTGTCATGTGACTGTGACGTCACCAACATTTTTTTCAAAATTTACTCCTTAAAAATGGAATTTTGAATTAAATAATAAGGAATGACTGTAATATTTTTTCTGTCTATTTGAAATAACCTAAAAAACGTGGTGCACACTTTTAGATAACCTGCTATGCGGGTTATTCAGTGTGCACCACATTTTTTATGTTATTTCTTCATAGACAGAAAAATATTACAGTCATTCCTTAATTTACTTTTTTTAGGTGCCTTCCCTGGGTACCATGTATGCTTAAATTGAACAAACCTAATCTGCAAATATTTTTTCTCTCTGTATAATGTACTCTGTCTTGGTGTCTTTTTTTTCATGCCATCACATTGAGAGAACAAACACCAATCTTGATTTGTTTTTTATGAACGAGTAACACCGGTTGACCCGAGGTCAATCAGTGTAAACAATGTCATCAAACAATCTGTTCTAACTGTGACGTAATAACATTAGCATTGTGACATAGGAAATTTACGGGAAAGTGCACGAATTCGACTATTGAGAACTGTAAAGTGTAAATTTCAACAATAAGAAATAAACATAATAATTAATACAATTGTATCAATAAATAAGAACAATATCAATTTGAAATGGTTTATGTCAGTGCCTGTGTATCAGAATCATGCTTTTATTTCATTTAAAATTTTTAAAAGCAGTCTCAGTAATAGTCATGCCATAATGCTTTATACAGTCAACACATTTTGACTGCTCATATAGAACCACTGGCGTACAAAAGTGCATATATATATATATAGTTATAACAGATAAAGGAGTAAAAGTGATATGTGATATCATTAACTTTTAACAACAAACAAACCTTTCACTGAAAGAATCTTTTACAAAAAACAATTGCAATTTATTGTTATGCATAGTGTAGGATAATAAAGACTTGTCTTAGTTTTTAATGTATTCATTTAACATTTGATGTTATTGTAGGTATTAGCCATGTTAAATGAGTTGAGTAATGAATGGCACATATTCCAACAGAAACTTATAGATGCAGAGACCATGCTGAAGAAGAACAAGGTCAGAACTATATCAATCAGGTTCTTCTTAACACTTTTGCTGATGACTTCTGGTTTAATTTGATTTACCTTTCTCCTTGCAAATAATAAAACCTGGTTTAAAGGAAATGACATGATGGATTTTATACATGTTAGATGCACCCTGGCCAAATATGTTACTAATATAGTTACCATATTAATGATATAGGAGTGTTTTTGAGCATAGGCTCATCTGGATCTGTATTAGAACTTTTGCTTTTGCTAGAACTTCTCAGAAACCCATTGTATTAGAAACTAAGCATTGTCTAAATTAATTTTGTGAATCTCCATGGGGACCACCTCCCTTTTATCATATATATTTGGACCGAGATAGGGATTAAGACATAATCAATAACATTATAAACGCCATGCCCTTGGACCTCATTAGAACAATTAATAAAAATATAGCAGCTGCACCTTGAGGAGAAGATGATTTTTTTAAAAGACAATATAAACAGAGTTTTGGATGAATTTTTCCTATATATACTTCACGCATTTGTTGGTATATTATCTCTCTTTATTGATGTTGACCTTGCCATTGCTAACTGTACATTTCAACTCTACGATCATATACAGTTCAGCAAACATTTGGGTCAATATGGCCTACATTTCATGCTTCAGGGACAATAGTAAAATTTTGCTGTGATTCAAATTTCTCTGAAAACTTGTATTTTATCAATGAAATTTTAGATTTACAGACTAGTTGTACAATACAACATTATTCAGATACATTATGAACACTGATTTATAATGTTATCATTGTTTCTATAAGTTGGAGTCTCAATAATTTCTGTAAAGATAATACATTAATTTTTCTGTTTTACAGGAAAGGTTTAAGACTGGATTATTGGCACAGTCAGAAGAGTTCAAGAAACAGGTTCATAATTTGGTGGACGAATTTACTACTAAAGGTCCATTCACCAGTAACATTAGTACTGATGAAGCTGTGGCTAACATTGAGGCTATCAGAGAACAATTAAATACACTGAAGAAACAAGAACAAGAAATCAGAAAAGGACTTAATATCTTCAAGATTGACCAACCTCCATCTAAAGAAGTCGCCAATTTGGAGAAGGTAAGATTATATATTCAAACAATTGTATTCCATATTTATCTTCATTTCCCTTATAGTCAGATGGAACATTTGTTTTCATAAATAAATGTCCAGCAAAATAGATTTGTAAAAGCAATTAAGAAACCTGGAGAATTCCAGAGTAACAGACATTAGACTGTATCAGCAATATGCTTCAGTTACTTTAGAATTATCAGCTTTCAGGTGTTACTTTTACAAGAAGTCCAAAAGGGATACCAGAGTCAAGATATTTTTTTTGTTAAAAGCCATCTGGTAACTAGAAAACTTTTGTTTAAAGTATTTAAAATTTGATATTTAACACATTAAAAAGAAAATCATTCATATTTTACTTTTTAACACAGAATCTGAAAAAAATGTATGAAACAAATGCATGTATTGCTGGCATTGATTTATAATATACAATATATTACAAAGGAAAGGATTAAAACTGATCACAATTTTTATATTTTTTTATTTGCATGTTTTTAGGACTTAGAGCACATTGAACAAATTTGGTCCCTTAACAAAGAATGGGAAGGCTTGTGGTCAGATTGGAAAGTCAGCAAATTTGAAGAAATCAAAACAGAAACAATGGAATCCACTGCTCAATCTATGTACAAGAAACTCAATAGATTTAGCAAAGAACTTAAGGTATAACATCATTTATTTCTGTTCAGTCTTCATCACCAGAATTTTTGTTTTAATATCAAAACAATTTATATAGAATAAAAGAAATATTTTTCATATGATGGTTTTAATGTGAAACACCTCTTTTAACTGCATTGATTGTTTTTTATGTTAAGCACTTAGAGTAATTTTAATTAGGTAATGCGCTATATAAATATTGTAAATAAAATATGAAAGAAAAGTAGTCTGATTAAATTGTTGCTGTACTTTTAGGATAAAAACTGGGAAGTTGTAGAATCGAGTAAGAACCGTGTAGACCAGTTCAAACGTACCATGCCATTAGTCGTAGATCTGAAGAACCCAGCCATGAGACCCAGACATTGGGAGAAGATACAGGTAACAACAGTTAATAGTAGAAAATAGACATAAATTTTATGGTCTTCTTCTTATATAAAACTATTTTGTTTTTAGTTGCATAGGTAACTGGTTCGAAAGTGGAACACTTTAGGTAGAAATAGGGTAATTGGGTTGTTGTCTCACTGATGTATATCCCATACCTCCTTTTAATTATAGTTATTTGAAAAAGTATAATAATTGTGTAGGGCAGTTAGACTGCTGAGTAGTCTTCAGTTTTCAACCTTTTTGTTTGTTTAGAGTATTAAAAAAAATCTGGGATGGTGATATCATTGAATAAATAAGTTGACTTTTTTCTTTAACCTTGTGAGCTTTTCAAAAATATTCATTTCTTTAAGTAGTCAGTCAAACCTTGATGTGTCTAAAACTTGAATAAGTTGGGTATTTTGTCAGCCTCTGTAAAGTTCCCATTTATTTGTTCAATTTATTTATAACTCTGATGAGTCAAACTCTGTTGATTCAAAATCTTTGTTAACTGGAGTTTGTTTCAAAGTCCCCTAGATATTCACCTTTAACTGTTAGTTTCTTTTGGCAACTACTACTGTAAATTTGATTAACTTATGATTGTAAACATTAAATCAGATGGTGATCATATGTGAAAATATAGGTCCAATTACTGTTGATTATGTCTCATGTTTATGAAAGTATTATTTTTAAGTACTATATGTAATATCAATGCAGATATGTTGGAATATAAAATAAGTGTTCTGCTTTCATATATACCAGGTTGACAATAAAAGGTGTTATTTTCAAATCGGAAAACACTTTGCTAATCACAACCACCTCAAGACCTCAGATAAGTTGAACAGTTATGTTAGGTCCAACTTCGACTTATGGACATTTGACTATAACTTGTATGTTTTTCAGACTGAGATGCAAAAAGAGTTTAACCACAAGGAAGCAGATTTCACACTGGAGAAGATTATTGAGTATGGATTTGATCAGTTTGCTGATACTATCAATGATGTATCTGGTGCCGCGACCAAGGAATTGGCTATTGAATTGGTATGTTATTGACCAGTAAATAAGCAGTTCAAGAATTCAGTAGTCTCTTTTCTAGACAAATCTTGTAAATTTTTTATGCTTCAAATATCAAAGTTTGATAACATTTTATCATTTGTGATATGGGGAACAATCAGTAGAAATGTATCTATTGATTTCTTTTAGAAGAAAAAAATTAAAGATTCAACTTATATAGTAATTTCAATGTAACATAAATTACAACAGGTATTAAATTGATGAAATCATTAATATATGTCAAGAAATTATAATCGTTAAAAAAAGAAAAGAAAGACGGAGAAAGTTAAATTAAGCAAAACTGTACACAGTAATTTAAAATGATGGAAGATATGATCATATTTCAGGGACTTAAAGCCATTGATGAGTTATGGAATATTACAGACCTTGAAATTGTACCTTACAAAGACAAAGGACATTTCAAACTTGTGTAAGTATGTCACCAAATCTTGGTTGTATCAAGAGATCCCATATACTTGAAGTCTGAACTAGTTTTGTTCAAGTTTCACTTTTTGATATTGTGTACTCGTACAACAGCTTCTATCAGTTTTTATAAATAAGTATTCCTGTCCAGTCTGATTGGGAATGTAAATTAATACATAGGTGGAATTATTGATACACAAGAACCCTAATTGCTAAAAGTGAGAGGCAGCCATTTGTTTGTACAGGGAACATTCATATACAGCTATGTTGACCCCAAGTTTTATAGTTAATTGAAATGACTGTCATTCAAGATTTGACTGAAAAATTCATTCAAATATTAGCCAGTAAATGTTTCATTTTTTCAAGAACTTACCTTTGAATTCTAGATAAATTTACTTTTGTTGCATGTTCCCTATTTTTCCCAATTTTCAATACAAAGTTAATAATAATTCCAAGTCAGAAATAAACTATAAAATGGGACTTTTCAGTTATGAAAATGTGACTTTTCAGTGGTAGAAACAATATCTAACCTTCAACTGATTGATTATGGGGTCCTTCCTTATGTATGTCCCTAATGTAGGTATTGGGCAGATTTTAATTTGTATGAACATTGCACTGCTGAAATGTTCCCAGTTCAAACTTGTTTGACCAATCATCTTTATTTATTTACAGGAGCATTGATAACATCTTTACAGCATTGGATGATAATCAAGTACAATTATCCACCATGAAAGCTTCTAGATTTGTCAAAGCTTTTGAACAGGATGTAGACAAATGGGAGAAAACTCTCTCACAGATCTTGGAAGTTGTAGAGACTTTGTTGCAAGTACAGAAACAATGGATGTATTTAGAGGTGTGTAATAATCTGTCATTCTTCATTGTTTTTAAAATTTATTTGTGTTTAACAACAGATAAAACAACAAAGCAAGATGTGTACAAATATCCTAACACCCCATTTAACTGCACTATCTTTATAAAATAAGGAGATGTGGTATGATTGCCAATGAGACAATGATCCAACAGAGACCAAGTGACGTAGATGTTAGCAACTATATGTGCAGTTTTTTGGTTTTTTATTTATCCACTTTTAATAAAAAATCATGTTGGCTGACAACAACCATATATGGTACTGTAATACACTATCTATTGACAGTATATGAACCATTTGCTGTCATTTCCTAACTTAATAATGTCTTAATATTGTAACTTCAGTAGAACCACTTTACTCAAATTTATATTGTGTCAAGGCACAAGAATGGTTATCAGTGAGAAAAAATTGATGTTGGGTGACAGTGATGGAAGTTTTGGTGTTGTTCTTGAATGCTTCGTTCCTATTTACATTTATATTTATGCATTCTATATATTCCTAATTCTCACTGAGTTTTATTATGTAACCAGTAAACCATTATGATTTTCAATGCAGCTAGTTTTTGTTTTATACGATTTAAATTTTTTAGAACATCTTTTTGGGAGAGGACATCCGTAAGCAGTTACCAAGAGAATCAGCTGATTTTGATGATGTGAATGCCAAATGGAAGGTTATAATGACCAGAATGCACAAAGAAAAGAATGCCTTACGTTGTACTCATCATGAAGGTAAGATCTATAGATTTAGGACTGGATTCAGTGCTCATTGTTGGTATAGGTTGAGGACAATCTGTTTGCTTGTTCACATTCAGTACCAGTCAATGATTTCTTACAAACAGCTATTACTGCATTCTTAGATTTGAATAGTAAAAATTACCTGTGTCTGACTTCATTAGTATTGCACATTGATCATTCCATGTGGTATCTGGCTGTTAGTGACAGAAGAAGAAAGAAGCCAAGTAGAGCTCTATTCCTTTCATTCTACAATAATGAAGTCAACAGTTGATGAGTTTCTAATTGAATGTTTTTCAGGAGTATTAGAAGCACTGAGTGAGATGAACTTGAAACTTGAAGATATTCAGAAGTCTCTAGACACGTACCTGGAGACAAAGAGAGGAATATTTCCCAGGTTTTACTTCTTGTCTAACGATGACTTATTGGAAATTCTGGGTAATTCTAAACAACCTATGTTGGTACAGCCTCATCTAAAGAAATGTTTTGATAACATCAAATCTTTGGATATGTCGAAAGTGGTAGGTTTTATTTTACAAACAAGTTGATGTGTCAGTAATTTATTTTTGTGTAAAAACAATGTTATAAAAACAAGCTGAAAATATTTTACGCAAATAAGATCACTTCATATCTCAACGTTTCTTATAAATGAAATCATACCTTAGTTTTGGAAAGGTTAATGTACATTTACAGCCGAGATTGAAATTAAGATTGACAGTTTGTCCAGCTTTCAGAAACTTACTGACTTAAGAATATTGACCTTTACACTACAAGTTCCTGATACCTATAATAAATATCATTATTTTTTTTTTTATTTTTTTTTTTTTATTTTTCTCTCTTATAAAGTTGAAAGAAAATATGAAAAATGTATAATTCCTTATTGCTTACTCAAACTTTCCTGTATCAGATAACAAACAGAAAGTCAAACTATGCAATTTTCAAATTTTATATCATAAATTTTAGATATATTAATTAAAATTGTTGACATTATTATTTTTACAGAGTATTTTTAACACTAGTGATAAGTACATGTGCACCAACTTTTGTATTTTTTCCTTTTAACATTTGTTGTGTATCATATAATATCATTTACTTATAAACGATAAGACAAAGTTAATGCTTGTATGTTTCTGAGATTTTTGTTTAAGTCTGTTGCAAGTTGTAATAGAACAAATTTATTTAGTATGTTTACAGATGCTCAAACCAGATTTCTATTTAGGAGCTTTGTTTCTTATTTTTACTTGTCAGATATTTTAAAAAACTACAATGTTTTATATATTTGGTGTATATATTTAATGCATTGTAACTTAAACAAAATTATTTCTTCTGTAAGGTCAGAAACATACAATCAACTTTGTATTGTCAAATATCCTTTTTACTTTTGTTGAGTGAATGAACTTAACTAACAGTTTATATGAGGATTCAATAAGAAAATTGATCTTGTTCATTGGTTTGACTTCACTAACAGTTATGAGAATTAAATAGGAAAATTTATCCTTGATCTATTTCTGTAAACTTGTACTAATTAATTGTGCCTCAATGAAATAACTGTTATCAACATATGTCCCTTATCCTCTCTTGTCTATCAATATGTCTTACATTTCTTAAGGAGTTGTGTAACTGAATATATTCCAGATAAAAAATACTGTAAACCTATCATGTACAATTTAATTATGTTAGTAAATTTCTGTCTTGAATTCAGTCAGAAAAGTTTAAAAAAAACAAAAACAGGATAGTTACATGACAGTTACTTGAATATACCTTTTATAGTTGTGTTTAATTCATTCCTTGTATGGTATATTTATAGTATAACTAATCGCCTATTTGAATATAAAAAATGATACAAAGTGTGACCAAACAAAGGATGGATTCTATAGAGTGTGCAGCACAAGTTTAATCCATAGCAGTATTCGATCAAAAGTTGTCTTATATTTTATATTCAAATACATCGATTAGTTGTACATTTTATTGTATAGAAACAGAATATTAAAACTCTTTTCTGTGTTACTGACTTTACTTTGATTCACTTTATGCATTGTCGATTTCACTGAACTTTTTTGGGGTATGAATAAATGTGTATTGGACACAGTTGTCAAAATGGCAGATCATCACTTCAAGAAGATTGATGTAGATAGTATCAAGGTGCTAATCATCAGTTGGATATTTGAAGTGCACATCTGGTAAATGCAGGGAAAGTTTCGTGATTGAAAATAAACGAGTTATTTTAGATGTTAGATTACGGAATTTATCACAATGGGAAATGCATAGAAACCCCCATCATCTATATAATAAACTTGAATATATATTATGAGTTATGATGATTAATATATATTGCTTGTATGTGACCATGTAATTTATAGAAATATATCCAATGTTGAGGAATTTATAACTGTATCCATGCATGCTTATTGCACATAGTGTTATATATATATATATATATATAGTGTCTTTAAAGAAAAGCTTCTATCATCATCAATTTAGTTACACTTTCTTATCCTGTCTTATATTGTAACAAGATTTCTGTTGCAAACTTTTCAAAAGCCATTGTCACACTAAAATCTTGATTATTATTTACATAACTGAAAATGATGTGTATTAAATTTTACATGATAAAATTTTCAGCATGGAATGCAATGGCAGGCAACAGCTATGAAATCTGGTGATGATGAGAAGATAGAATTCCTGACTGCAGTTCCTCTAGATGGACAAGTAGAGGTATGATTAACATTCTGTATAATAACTGGTCTCATTATCTTCATTGTAGCCAGTTAACATGCAGTGTCTCTGGATTGATAATTTAGCAATGGTTGACTTTAACATCAAAATGCAAATTAAAAACACTGGTCCAACTAGTTGTAATTCAGTTTGCCTATTGTTGGATGGGCAGGTTGCAGTATACATGAAATAGCTTGTCTGATTATATTTACTATTTGATGGACAGAACATGGTATGGTTGACCTAGCAAAGTCAATTGAGAAACCTTTATATTCTTGTAAAAAAGGAGACACAAAAAGATGGCAATTATTGGGTATATTGTATTGTTATTGTAATACAAAGGTTCATTTTTAGTTAGATTACAAATTTGGACTTTTTATTTTTTTCAGAACTGGCTAGGTGATGTTGAGAGAGCTATGGTGAATACATTGATAGAAAAACTGTCAGTGACTAAATCAGCTCTGAAAAAATCAAAGAGAGATAAATGGTTGAAAGACTTCCCTGGTCAGACTTGTATCACTTCTAGCCAGATTCAATGGACTGCTGATACTATCAAGGCTCTTAAACAGACCCGTGACAGGGGAGATAAGAAGGCTCTTAAGTCCATGAAGAAAAAACAGGTAATAGAACTCTAAAAATATATGTGTCCACTTAATGAGCTTTAGATGTGAAATAGACATTTTGCAGTTTGATAAGAAGAGATCCATATAAACTTCTAATTCAATTGATAGTTAACTTTGTATTCTGCCACAACACAGAGCAGGGCAGAGAACATAGAAATTCCAGGTTTTCTTTCAATCCAGTCTTGTAAGTGCTCTTATGGTGATAATTTACTTGTTAGATATTTTTTCTTTTAAAATTAAGATGTTATTTTGCTTCTTTGTTCTCTGGAATTAAGAATTATGTGTAGTATATTTACAAGGTTTGAAAGGATAAATAAATGATCGATCGTAATAACAGATTTCTGTAAAAACGATATTCATATTTTGTCCTAACTTGGGTTATTGTGCAATTTATAGATGAGTACCCTGAACAAGTATTGAAAGATGATTGATTATGATTTGAAGTGTATCATTTATAGGTTGGCATTCTAAACAAGTATTCACTGAAGATTGAGTTAACTTGAGATGCATTATTTATAGGTCGGATTCTGAACAAGTATTCACTGAAGATTGAGTTAATTTGAGATGTATTATTTATAGGTTGGCATCTTGAACAAGTATTCTGAGATGACTCGTTCTAACCTAAGTAAGATGCAGCGACTTAAGGTGACTGCCATAGTAACTATAGAAGTTCATCAGAGAGATATCACAGAGAAGTTGGTCAAACAAGGATGTTCTGACGAGAATGCTTTTGAATGGCTCAGTCAACTCAGATTCTACATGGAAAGGGTAAGATTTCCTATTTTCTTAAGGATTCAGATTTATTTTTTTAAGGGTTGAAGATTTTGATTGAATTATTTCTTTAAGGATAATGATTTTTTGTTCGAAAAATTCCTATTTTGATTTGATTATTTCTCATTTCCTTTGTATTTGTATAGGACCACCAAAAAGATATTTGTATGATCAGGCAAACTAATACAGAATTCCGTTATGGTTACGAGTACCTAGGTAACTCTGGACGTTTGGTTATAACACCATTGACTGACCGTTGCTACATCACACTGACCACTGCACTGCATCTCCACAGAGGAGGCAGTCCTAAAGGTCCGGCTGGTACAGGAAAAACTGAGACTGTCAAGGATCTGGGTAAAGGATTGGGAATGTATGTCATTGTTGTCAACTGTTCAGAAGGTCTAGATTTCAGGTCCATGGGAAGAATGTTCTCAGGTTTGGCCCAGGTATGTATAATTTCAATCATCTATTACCTCCCTGTATTCTGTCCACAAAGGCAAAAATTGTAATATGTACATCATTGATCTAAATAACAAATAATGTAAAAAAAGACAATCACCTAAAATATTATACATATAAATTTGATGGCAATGTGTAAGATATTTTTGCCATTTTACAGACTGGAGCCTGGGGATGTTTTGATGAGTTTAATCGTATCAATATTGAAGTGTTGTCGGTAGTTGCCCAGCAGATTCTGTCCATCCTTAGTGCTTTGGCTGCAGGGACAGATAGATTTGCTTTTGAGGGAAGAGAGATTGACCTGACTCACACTTGTGGAATCTTTATTACCATGAATCCAGGTAAATATTACCTATCATTTGTACTACACAGGTAATCTCAAGTCCATGTTTAGGCTATTGCTTTCTATTTGTACTTCACAGGTAATCTGAAGTCCATGTTTAGGCTATTGCTTTCTATTTGTACTACACAGGTTATCTAAAGTCCATGTTTAGGCTATTGCTTCCTGTTTGTACTACACAGGTAATCTCAAGTCTATGTTTAGGCTATTGCTTTCTGTTTGTACTACACAGGTAATCTTAAATCCATGTTTAGGCTATTGCTTTCTATTTGTACTACACAAGTAATCTGAACTCCATGTTTAGGCTGTTGCTTTCTATTTGTATTACACAGGTAATCTAAAGTCCATGTTTAGTCTATTGCTTTGTATTTGTACTACACAGGTAAACTGAAGTCCATTCAGACCTGAACTTGTTGCCTTTAATTTTCTGGATATACTTTGCATACACAGCTACCAGACATTGATTCTTAACTATATTCAGAGGTATAGCTATTGTTGTCTTTAATTTTCAGGTTATGCTGGACGTACAGAGTTACCAGATAATCTGAAGTCTATGTTCAGACCTATAGCTATGGTAACGCCAGACTCTATGTTGATTGCTGAGATCACACTGTTTGGAGAAGGTTTTGGTAACTGTAAAGCTCTGGCTAAGAAGACATACACCCTTTACTCTCTGGCTGAACAGCAATTGTCTAAACAAGATCATTATGACTTTGGTCTCAGAGCTTTAGTGTCTGTCTTACGTTATGCTGGGAGAAAGAAGAGAAACAGCCCTAACTTATCTGATGAAGAGGTAAACAAATTTAGTTAAACCTAAATTTTCTGTTGTTGGGCAAGTTACATCATAAATTTGGCAATCATCTAGGTTCTGATAACTTGTTGAATTATAATAACATACGGAAAATTACTGTATCACCAGTTTGATTATAATGAACAAGGATATAATAGATATAAGAAGATGTGGTATGAGTGCCAATGAGACAACTCTCCATCCAAGTCACAATTTGTAAAAGTAAACCATTATAGGTCAAAGTACGGCCTTCAACACGGAGCCTTGGTTCACACCGAACAGCAAGCTATAAAGGGCCCCAAAAATGAGTAGGAAAACCAACGGTCTAATCTATAAATAAACAAGAAACGAGAAACACTTATGAACCACATCAACAAACGACAACCACTGAACATCAGGTTCCTGACTTTAGGACAGGTGCAAACAAATGCAGCAGGTTTAAACGTTTTAATAGGCGCCAACCTTCATCCTACCTGAAACAATAGTGTAACATCACAACATAGAAAGACACACTATAAAATATCAATTGAAATGGCTTAACTCAATCAAAAGACATATTAACAAAAACAAGTGAACATACACTGAACAAATAAATTTGATCTATGACACAATGTAAATACAAAATTAATAAAACAAGGGCGTAAGATGTAAAACAATATCAGGAAGACAACCATAACCTTGGACAAAATGCCGCCAAATAAAATAACATACACAGGTAAATAAAAATAATTTTGTTGTAAGGTATTCATGGAGTATGGAAAAAATTATTACAAAATAAATAATTTTGTTGTTCCTAGTACGAGTTCCTAAAACTAAACGTATGTTAGAAAGAAAAAGGCAGACATAGGCAAACATAAACTTTAAAACTAAATTGAAGATGTGCAACATGTACAGAAAAAAATCTGTTTTTTTCTTTTACTATAGCACTTTATTTTTAACTCTAAATTAATAATTTGAAGTAGGTTATTTCCCTTGTCGGGAAGTAGAATTGCTTCGTGGCTATTGAAGAGTCAACAATTAGCAGTTTTTAATCCCTGTGGATTTAAAGATAATATTTGATTTATATAAAGATAAAAACTGTTAATGGCCTTTTGTCTTCCAACTTACCTGTAATCAAACTTGATTTTAAAACTAGAAATGTTTGTAAATTAAAATAACATATTGTATTCAACCTTAATTCTCATCATAACTGCAGCAAACCAGTATTTATACCAGTATAATTCCCAACAAGGGAAATAATTTGTATTCCATTGTAATTTAACAATCAGATTCAGGCTTTCAGAAGTGAGTTTCTAGAGAGTCCTATAAATAAGATAAAATTAGTTATTTATGTTTTATTACAGGTTTTACTGGCCTCCATGAAAGACATGAATCTTGCTAAGATGACTTCAGCAGATTTACCATTGATTAATGGTATCATGTCAGACTTGTTCCCAGGAATAGAAACTCCAGTGGCAGACTATGCTAAGGTAGGTCTCATTTGTTCCCAGGAATAGAAACTTCAGTGGCAGACTATGCTAAGGTAGGTCTCACTTGTTCCCAGGAATAGACACTCCAGTGGCAGACTATGCTGAGGTAGGTCTCACTTGTTCCCAGGAATAGACACTCCAGTGGCAGACTATGCTAAGGTAGGTCTCACTTGTTCCCAAGAATAGACACTCCAGAGGCAGACTATGCTAAGGTAGGTCTCACTTGTTCCCAGGAATAGACACTCCAGTGGCAGACTATGCTGAGTTAGGTCTCACTTGTTCCCAGGAATAGACACTCCAGTGGCAGACTATGCTAAGGTATGTCTCACTTGTTCCCAAAAATAGACACTCCAGAGGCAGACTATGCTAAGGTAGGTCTCACTTGTTCCAAGGAATAGACACTCCAGTGGCAGACTATGCTAAGGTAGGTCTCACTTGTTCCCAAGAATAGACACTCCAGAGGCAGACTATGCTAAGGTAGGTCTCACTTGTTCCAAGGAACAGACACTCGAGTTGGATACTGTACATTTAAATTCATATAGTCTTTATGGGTGTTATAAAATGTGTAATGTTCATTTTTGGTATTGTAAATGTAAAATCCAGAGACTAGAGAAAACTAAATTATAGAATTGAGTAAAATAAGAGAAGATAGCTCTTATAAATGCTTACAGAAAATTGGGGTCTCTGTACTCATTTTCTTGCTACATTACAAAAAAGATCAATTGAGTTATATTCTCTAATACAGAATTTTTTTTTAATCTATGAAAATAAAAATTCGTATTTGTAAAATAAAACTATTACCACAAGATTGAATCATATGAATATCTTCAGTTAAATGAAAAATCCACAAATAAATTGCATTTCTGCATCAGAATTTGCAAATTTTATTAAAAATCTGGACTGATCATTTGCAATCCAAGATAGTGAGTACTCCCATGCTATTTTAGGCAAATGAATACAGTACTGTGCATTCAAAGTATCTAATGTAAGATGTTATGTAATTCATGTTAAAAGGATTGGATTTACTTACATTTCTTGATAAATGTCTCTGATATTTCAAGAACACTTCTATTCTTATTAATAGTTGCATAAGTGAAATTTAAAGAGAAAACAAAATTCCTGTCATCCTTGTTTATTGTCCAAAAATTAGTTGATTTGATAAATTTAAAGACCTTTGTGACTGCTGTTACATATGTAATCAATTTAGATTTAAGAATAACAAATGAAAATCTAGCCTTGTCTTTGTTTCAGATGAAAGCAGCAATTTCAAAGGAGCTGGAAATTAAGGGGCTTCAGGTGAACCAACAGACCTTTAACAAGACAATACAGTTGTATGAGACCAAAACCTCTCGTCACTCAGTCATGATTGTAGGTGGTACTCAAGCTGGTAAATCTGTGGCTTGGCAGACACTTCAGGCAGCTATGACTAGACTTAACAAAGAGGGAGATCCCAACTTCCAAATAGTAAAGGTAAAATAAAATTGAGGGAGATCCCAACTTCCAAATAGTAAAGGTAAAATAAAATTGAGGGAGATCCCAACTTCCAAATAGTAACAATAAAAAATAAAAAGGGAGATTCCAACCTCAAAATAGTAATGGTAAAGGTAAAATAACAAAGAGAGAGATCCAAACTTCAATATTATAATGGTAAAAAAACAAAAAGGGAGAACCCAACTTCCAATTAGTAAAGGTAATTAAACAAAGAGGGAGATCTCAGATCTCAACTTCCAAATAGTAAAATTATTAAAACAAGAAGGGAGATCCCATCAACCAAATAGTAAAGTTAAAAAAACAAACTAATTAGTTTGATGTTCAGGGATATAAGTTTACAAGTATATAGAAGAAAAGTTTGGCTTTTTTCTAATTGTTAACTTAATGGGGTGTGTTCTTTAAACAAGATGAAAGTTGTAATTTTTTGTGATTACTAGTGAAATCTTACTATTTGTATTTTTACTATTTAAGGTATTTCCTCTGAATCCAAAATCCCTATCACTAGGAGAACTGTATGGAGAATTTGATCTGAACACAAATGAATGGACTGATGGTGTATTGTCCAGTGTTGTTCGAAATGCCTGTAATGGTAGGTCTACGTAAGGAAAAGTTTGAACTGGTCATAGACCAATGGCTTTGTTGTGGAAAATATAAAATATATACATGGACATGGAATGTTGGTTTTAGAATGTAAAAGGTTTTACAATATTGACATTAAGTTTTAAATAATTTGTCAAGCAATGGTTGATTTACTGCACGTATTGTTCATAAATTCATTCTTCTGAATCTTATCTTCCTTTTTTTTTTTAAATTTCACCCAATTTTTTTTTCATTTTCACACTAGAGATTTAAGGTGATTTGATAAGCAGAAAGGACAATTTAGAACTTAGACAACCTAACAGAAACATTATGTTTATTCCAAGATGTATCAATTAGTTGTCATTAACAAGTGCCCACATTCACAGAAAAAAATACTGTAAATTATGTCAAAAACCATTTCATCTATAAGTTTATTGAAAAAAATATTTACACTTTCACTTGAATAAATTTTAGATGATAAACTAGATGAGAGGTGGATTTTATTTGATGGCCCTGTGGATACCCTATGGATTGAGAGTATGAACTCTGTGATGGATGATAATAAGATTCTGACTCTGATTAATGGAGAGAGAATATCACTTCCTGAGCCAGTGTCCTTGCTGTTTGAAGTTGGAGATTTATCTGTTGCCTCCCCTGCCACTGTATCTAGATGTGGTATGGTGTATGCTGATTATTCTGATCTTAAATGGCAACCATTTGTGGAAAGTTGGCTTGCCAAAAAGAAGGAAAAGGTCAGTTATGAAGAGAGAAATTAATGGAAGTTAATTAAATAAAGACTTAACCAAATTTTAGGAAATGGATTAAAATCTACTTAATACATATCAAGTGAAAAAATTGCATTTTAGAATTGGAAATATATTCTAATTATTTAGTCCTTTTTTTTCTATCAATTTTCCCATGTTGAATTTGAGTTAATCTAAATTCCGAGTCTTTTCATGACGACTGTATTATGAATCTGTAAAAAAGATATATTGCATGAATAAAAATGACTCCACTTGAAAAGAAATACAAATAAAAAGTAAAAGATTTTTTTACAACAAGAGGGATAATTGATTATTATGGTAGGTACCTGTTAAAAGTACTGTCTATGTCACTATTTCTGTGCATTTCATTTACCACTAATAAACATACATAATATTTTGGGAACATTTATTTTACTTCACAACATAATAGGATTTGATGGCACAGATGTAAGAATTCTTTTTACATTATATCATTTCTATTCTTATGTTGGGATAGATTTCCATTATATCATTTCTATTCTTATGTCGGGATAGATTTCCATTATAAGTCACCATTACCACAAACCTATTTCTTAAGTGATTTCTTTAAATTTGTTAAAAGCTATTATTTCTAAATAAATTTTTTAAAATTTTCGGTATATCAAAAAGAATTAAAAAAAAAGATGATGCATATTGAGTTATATTTATATACATAATCTTAATTCTATTCACAGCAACTGGTAGAAGAATTAAGAAGATTGTTTGAGAAATTCCTTGTAAAGATTTTAGAGTTTAAGAGATTGCATTGTACAGAACTGGTACCGATAGCTCAGTTAAACGGTGTAAAATCTTTGTGTAACTTATTTGATGCCCTGGCGACACCAGATAATGGAGTCGATCCTATTGACCAAGAAAATTACGTACGAATGATTGAATGCTGGTTCCAGTTTTGTATGATTTGGTCAATCTGTTGTTCTGTTGACGAGGAGGGTCGTAAGAGAATTGACAATTATATCCGTGAGACAGAGGGAACTTTCCCCAATAAGGACACAATCTATGAATACTTTGTAGATCCTAAAAATAAGACATGGGTTCACTGGGAGGAGAAACTGAAAACTGGATGGAAATATGTGCCTGGGTAAGTTTTATAAGAATCTTAATTTTAAAAGTAAAAAATTCTAAATATATACCAAGATTAGGAAATGCCAACTCTTAATTAGCCAATGGAAAACATCTATTTAACAAAAACCTTGACACAGACATTTTCAAGAAGGGGGAGAGGAGTTCCTAAAACGTCATAGAAAAATTGTAAACATATTGAAGTTGTGCACCTGCTAATATGGAATTACTCAAGGAATTTTTCATATTCAAAAGGTTTGGTATGTCAACATCTGTTTTTATATTTCAGAACTCCGTTCTTCCGTTTGATTGTACCAACAGTAGACACAGTAAGGTACCAGTTTCTTGTGTCATCTTTGATTAAATCGTTCAATCCAGTATTATTGGTAGGACCAGTCGGAACAGGGAAGACTTCTATAGCAAACAACACCCTGTCTAAGGTGGATTCTAAATCATATGGTGTTCTCACTGTCAACATGTCTGCTCAGGTAATTTATTCACCTTTCAAAGTTTCTATGTATTACTAAATATCATTATCTCCCATAAGGCTTAGTTTAGATTTTTTAAATCAATCAGAACATATTTTGTATTTATAAAAACAGCTCTAGTAATATGATGACATCACATAAAATGAAAAATCATATAAATGAATCGCATTCCTGCCTCTAATTTTGCTATTTTATTAAAAATCTAGACTGATTGTTTTCTGCCATTTTACGACCAAAGAAAAAGAGAAGTCCCTGTAATATCAAAGAGTGTCATTTTAACTTAGATATATCTACCCCCCATTGCTTTGGAGAGAGAGGGTGGGATTATGTGTTATTAAACATATATATATATATATATATATATAAATAGGATAATTTCAAAACAAGTTCATTTTGACTGCATAATTCCCTTTCACAATTGTTATGAAAAATGTCTGAATGATTTTTTTAGACCACATCCAACCAAGTACAAGAAATTATAGAGAGTAGAGTTGAGAAGAGGACAAAAGGAGTGTATGTACCAATCGGTGGTAAGAAACTTCTTACATTCATGGATGATTTTAACATGCCAGCCAAGGATACGTTTGGATCACAGCCTCCTTTGGAGTTGATGAAGTTGTGGTTAGATTATGGATTCTGGTATGACAGAGAGAAACAAACACAGAAAGAAATCAGGGTAGGTTTTGATTATGGATTCTGGTATGAAATGAGAAAAAGTTCACAAAGAAATAAGGATAGTTTTTACAATGTCACCTATAAAAATAGACTGTTTATTAATGATTATGTACATCATTATTATTATGTTAGACATTGTTACCTTCTCAATGAAGTTGCGAATGTATTACATGTAAAAAAAAGAAGATGTGGTAAGATTGTGAATGAGACAATTCTCCACAAGAGACCAAATGACACAGAAATTAACAACTATAGGTCACCGTACGGCTTTCAACAATGAGTAAAACCCATACCGCATAGTCAGCTGTAAAAGGCCCCGAAATGACAAATGCAAAACAATTCAAACGAGAAAACTAACAGCCTGATTTATGTACAAAATGGTTTATATATATTGTGATTATATAAAATGAGTCTGCTACAGATTTCTGTCCTAGTCTTGTACATATGTAGTCATTAGCTTGGCATGATATTTACACAGTTTACTCGGGCTTCAAAATAGGAATATCAAAACTAAATATATGATAAATGCAAATAAAAACTGAAAATTCTCAGCGAAGATTACATTATTTGGAATAAAAAGAGATGTTGCACAGTTGGGTATACATCAATGAAACAGCAATGCAAGGACACACATAATCAGACATCTAGAGGTCAGCTTACAGCAATAAACAGAGGTTTATACATATATGTCAAGCTGTAAATTGTCCTGGGTATAAAAAATGAATTCAACACAAACTATCAAAAATCTGTCATCAATAACAAAATTGTCTAAAATAACAAAGAACATTAAGGTATGACATAAGACAACCACTGACAAGTTTCTCTGACTACAGGTTTCTTCTGTATAATTAATCACTGATTTCATAGATTTCACTTTCCTTGTTTCCACATTTTAACACAAACCTAGGTGTAATTTGTTAAACTTAAACAATAATAGATTAATCAAAATAGTATCAGTTTCTGTTGTGAATGTCTAATACAGGGAATTCAGTTTTAAAGTTTATTTCTACATTTTTGTTCACAGGATATGTTCCTGATAGCATCAATGGGGCCCCCTGGTGGTGGACGTATGGTCATCTCTCCACGTCTACAGAGCAGATTTAATTTGATCAACATGACATTCCCACATGTAAGTATATTCTAGTAGATGGAGTTTTGTAATGGTAGAGAGATAAACACAAACAATTATGACAGAGATTTTATATATGTTACTTTATTTGATTGTACAAGACAACGTGATTATTTGGAGTTTAGATGATTTCTGTAATTATTCTGTTATTTTACATCACTTAAGTGATATCATGGGTAACTATAGTATTAATTCCTTTTGTAAAACTTTTGATGGAATTCGAACAGGTTCCTTTACAGCATTTCTTTTGATAATCTTATATTTGATATTGCATAAACAGTGGACTAAAATATCAGTGTTGTTATTCTCAATTTAACAAAATGTTTAATTTTGATTAGTGAACAAGAAATGTTATCTATTTTAAACATTTTTCATACAGGAATCTCAGATAAAGAGAATTTTTGGTAGTATGATCAACCAGAAATTACAAGACTTTGAGGAAGAAGTGAAGCCAATAGGAGATGTTGTTACTGCTGCTACTATTGAGATGTATACTGCTGTAGTCAGCAAGTTCTTACCTACCCCTACCAAGATACATTATCTCTTTAACTTGAGAGATATCTCTAAGGTAAGATATTATCCAGACCAAGATACATTATCTCTCTAACTTGAGAGATATCTCTAAGGTAAGATACTATCCAGACTAAGATACAGTATCTCTTTAACTTGAGGGATATCTCTAAGGTTATATACTATCAAGACCAAGATACATTATCTCTTTTAACTTGAGAGTTATCTTAAGGTAATATACTATCAAGACCAAGATACAGTATCTCTTTAACTTGAGAGATATCTCTAAGGTAATATACTATCAAGACCAAGATACATAATCTCTCTAATGTCAGAGATATCTCTAAGGTAATATACTATCCTGAACAAAATACATTATCTTTTTAACTCTTTAAATATCTATGAAATTGACTTTTTCTCAGAAACAATATCTTCTATCTGAAATGTAAGGTAAATTATTTCTCTCACCAAGATACATTTTTTTCAGTCCAAGAGATATATCTGAGGTAATTTTAATTGTTAATCCTTAATCATGATTCATTAACTATAAAATGAGAATTATTTTAGGTTCTTTATTTTTTTCATCAAAGTACTGAAAGCTTGAAGGAAATTTCTTCCATCAACATAATTAATGTGAGATATATTATCTCATCAGCACGAGAGATAATTTAAATCTGCTTTAAGATTATTTTTACTTAGTAATTTTGTGCTTGAATATTTGTGTGAGAAAATGTTGACATCTGCATATAGCACTAATTAATAATATATCTTTATATACAGATATTCCAGGGATTGTTGATTTATGTGTATGTAGCACTAATTAATAATATATCTTTATATACAGATGTTCCAGGGTTTGTTGATTTATGTGTATGTAGCACTAATTAATAATATATCTTTATATACAGATATTCCAGGGTTTATTGAGAGCCCACAAAGATTTCCATGATACAAAACAAGCTATAACAAGACTCTGGATCCATGAATGTTTCAGGTACGATTTAAGTTACAATTATAATCCTAGAAATTAGGTATACACACTGCATTTGTAAGACAGCTACTTGTCAAGAAAAATGTAAACAATTAAAAAACAGCCGAGTATTTCCAGAAGCTATGTTCATACATCACTATGAAAATAAGGAGATGTGCCTTTGATTGGGAATGACAACTATCTACCAGAAATCAAAGGACAATGATTTAAACAACTATAGGGCGCTGAACGGGTTTCAACAACGAGAAAAATCCATACTGATTAGTAAGCTATACCTCTCTATCATTGTCTCTTAGAATTAGTAAATAATGACATTTGTGCTTTGATGTAAAGAGTATTTTTGCATGCTTTTTGCAGAGTTTTTTCTGATCGCTTGGTCGATGAAAAGGACACAGAGAATTTCATTGGAATAATGACAGATAAACTAGGTTCCTTGTTTGACCAGACATATCATAATATCTGTCCCAACAAGATCCCACCCATATTTGGTAAGTTTAATGACAGATAAACTAGGCTCCTTTTTGGACCATTTTGTTAGAATTCTAACAGATTCATTTTATTCCATGATTCCAGAGATAGGCCATTGTATAATCAGTTTGAATTAAGTGTAGTAAACTGTAGCATTGATATACAAAGGGTTAACATTCAACAGAAGTCAAACATCATGGAATGTCTAGAGGTTATTGCATGGTATTCAACAGTGAGTTAGACTCTTACACAGTAAAGCCTGCTAAACAAGATAAAGTGACATGTCTGATAACAAAATCAAAAGTTTGAATATGAAAACTTCACTTGTGAAACAATAAAAAAAAAATTTGAATCTCTGTATTTGAATTGATAATGAAATTTTGCCAGCACTTCACAATATGTTACATAATTTTTCAATTTAAGTGGAGATTAATACTATTCTTTTCTGATTTCCAAGGTGGAAAACTACATTGATGATTTTGTGATGGACTATTCTCAGTACAGGCTGTTGTGGGGTCATACCTAACACTTTAAAATTAGCTTGTTTTGTTTTTCTGCTAAGCATGCAATATTTAGAAAGAACAAAGACTTGTTGGCTGGAGTCAGTAAAAATGTGTCCAGGTAGGGTGCAGGCAAGGACCTATAATACTTCAGACTTAAGTGTGTCCTTCCAGTATTAAGTACATTCATGTGACATCTGTTATCATCCTGATTGTATGTTATATAATCTGTTTGACAATAAACTCCCACGAATCAATCAATCCATAGGGGAAAGTTCCATAGTTAGTATTCATCGTTTTCAAGTGCTATAAGGCTGTTTATTGTGTCACAAGGCTTGTGTATATTAGCTAATAGAAAATTCAGAAAGTGAGTAAAATGAATTATTTGTGTGATCAACAGGTGATTACATGAGTTTAGACCTTGTATATGAAGATATAACTGATGTCAACAAACTAAAGAAATACATGGTAGACTTGTTAGAGGAATACAATGGTTCACCTGGTGTAGTTCACATGGATCTGGTACTCTTCAAAGATGCCATAGAACATGGTAAGTAGGACTGTGTACCAGGACAAAACAGTTCTTTTAGTTGATCTGTGGCTACCTAGGATCATTTACTCTTCAAATATCTTACTCCTGTATAGTCTCAGGTTCCTTTTATTCATAAAAAAGGAGATATGGGTAAATGAGACAGCAACCAAACAATATTGACACTATCAGAATGAATATGTACAGGAAAGCATACACTACCTCTATCTGTATGAAACTGACAAAATAGTCCCCAAAATGATAACCCACCTGCTCATAAAGTAATGCCAAAGTCTTATGATTTGCTTAGGGAAATCCAAAAAATATTTTGGATCAAAATACAAAATATGAGGTGTAGAATGGCATTTTGTATGGTGTAGATTCTGAAATGGTGTCATTAATTCGTGATAAGTGGTTTTAAAGGGGTGGCAGAAACAATTTGTGTATTGTAGGCTCTGAATGTGACAAAGTCCATATCATAATAAAAGTTAACCACAAAAAGCATTCAAATGAAAAAATCAGACTAACAGACAAAAGGATGCTAAATTCAATACTATATACTCCCTGCTTCTAAAAGGGGGTATGTAATCAAATTAAAAAGCAAACAAACAAATGAAAAATTCATTGATGCTGTGATTTAAAAAACCTTCTTGTTTTTTTATCAAAAGAAATTCCATAGATATAGAAATAAGAAGAAATGTAATGATTGCCAATTAGACAACTATCCACCAAAGACCAAATGACACAGATGTCACTGTATGGCCTAAAACAGTGAACAAAACCTATACCCTATAGTAAGCAATAAAAGGCCCTGATTATATGACAAAATTTACAACAATTCAAACAAGAACATCAACAGCCTGATTATGTACAAAATAATAAATGAAAAACATACATGATAGACATTGTTCCATAGATTTAGATAAGACTGAAAAATGAAATTACCAAGGAACTAGCATGAAAATGATCAATTTTTAAAAGGGATCATGAATATTTTCCCAAAAAGATGTCATGTATCCAAGATGTTGTGTACCTTATAATTGAATGTGTTGTATTTTACAGTATCAAAGATTGTACGTGTAATCAGGCAGCCTCGTGGTAACATGTTATTGATTGGTATTGGTGGCAGTGGTAGACAGAGTTTGACCAGGTTATCATCGTACATGTGTGAGATGGCAACATTCCAGATTGAAGTTACTAAACATTATCGTAAAGCAGAATTCAGAGATGGCAAGTTTTAGGAAATATTTTGTTCAGTTCTTTGGGCTAAATTCAAAAAATGAAATGAAAATTTAAGCATACAAGTAAAATTCGATCATGCAAAATGTGATGTATTTTGTTAATTAAGAATCTTTGATTGAAAAAAAGGTATTGAACAGACTTTTTGTCTTATAAGTGGAATATTTTTAGAGGTGTCTAATCTGTGTTGAGTATTTCAGATCTTACACATCTTCCTGCAGGCTCTGGAAAACACGTCAGCTGTATTTCTTTTAACTAACACCTAATGAAGGGAGGTATGATATCTGTTAAGGGGAAATGAGTGGCATTTCTATGGTAGAGAGTTTTCTAACATATTTTCACTATTTCAGATCTGAAGAGGCTATACTGGCAGGCTGGAGTTGACAACAAAGCAACTGTATTTATCTTTAATGACACACAAGTGGTAGAAGAAGGATTTTTAGAGGATGTCAACAACATCCTTAGTAGTGGAGAGGTTCCTAACCTTTATAAGGCTGATGAGTTTGAGGAGGTATGTTGGTGACCTTTCTGGTCATGGTTTAGAAGTTTTGATTGTAGATACAGTTGTGTCTGGATAACTTTTGTTCTAGTTTGACCAGTCCTCACGAAATTTTAAACCCAGGATTCTTGGCATAAAATAATGGTTGATGTTGGTTTTAAACATTCTGTCTTCTACCATTTCCAAGGGAGGGCCAAACAGGGTTAAAGGGGCTTAAAAAGACTGATGTCAGAAAATTTTCAATTTTTTTCAATTGAATTCTGAAGAAAAAATTTCACCTAGGTTCTTTTTATCTTAACTGTCCATTGTAGATTTTACTGTTTTGGGGATATAATAAGCTGTTTCAGTTGCCTTTTCTGTGTGCAAACACATCACCATATTGCTTTTGACAAACAGTTGTCCAACTAAGCCTTGTTGGCATACCCTGGCGATATCATGCTGCAATTTTCCCTTGTTGGTATGCCAAGGCAGTATCATGCTGCTGTGTATTAATCCTTTTTTTTTTTGGAAAAGGAATGACAACACTCATAATCATAATTACTATACATTTTGGTTAAAGGTCAATGGAGTTCATGGATAATAAATAGAAAATTAAAACATGAGGCCATATAAAATTAATTAATTGATTCTTCTTCTAGTCTTTATTTGTTTTCTTAGCTCATCTTAAGTACTCCTTTAGAAACTATTAAATGTTTTTAAACAGCAACAGAAAATAAAAAGAAAACAATACTTATATCATATTTACGCTTTCTTCAAAAGGATGCAGAGAATCTTTTTTTTTTGTATGGCCTCATATTGTACACACATATTTGTATTTGGATGTACATTGTATTTTTGCGGAGACACTGTTTTGATTCTGTACAGATCATTTATTTGTGTTTATGCAGAAAAAATCAGGCTTCTATGTTATTTTTGACAATGTTTTTTTTGAAAAGGGAGATAATCTTTTTATCTTAATTATGCTCTGTACAGTTCCAACACAGTAAGCGATATTTCACGCAATATGTTTTGTTTCGTACAACTTGTGTTTTGTTTTGGTGTAAGTTGCTATGTTATCATGATTGTAATAAACAGACTTTATACATAAAGAACAAGGGTATTCCAAAGTATTTATAGATATTTCATTATAATTTTTATTGTCAATATTTAATATAAAGTTAAAAAAAAAAAGTATAAAAAATCTGAAATTCTAACTGAGAGTGTTGTTGAAGATTTCACTTTTTTGTTATATTATTTATATTATAGTAAAACTTTGATCTTTTGTGTAAATTAATCTCTATGAATTTTGGAAAACCTTTTGTTTAAATGTAAGATGCACATATATGTGGAGTTAGCACTTGGTTTGAGTGGGAAAATAAACAAATCTGAAAGTTTGTCCATATGTTGGTTTTGGGTTCTCTGCACTTATACTAACTTACCATAGATCTGAAATAAAATAAAAATGAACCATTTATTTATTGAAGATTTTTGGAAGGATATTTGAAATATTGTTTATATTGAGATTTTAAATCAATGATTTTATGTTTGTTTTGCATATATGTGTGTTAATTGCACTATGCTTGTATATGGACAGACTTTCAGAACTCAGTCAGTGAGACCTTTGGTACTCCAAAGAAATGCAGTCCTTGCTTGGAAACTTAAAAATTTTACACTAATTACTAATTACATTTGCTTTTTTTGTTGTGGTAGTTGCAGATTATGATTTTTTTTCACATTATTTGTACATTGCACATAAGTTCTAATTATTATGTAACTATAAGCTGATAAAAGATGTAAGGAAAAAAATATGCATGTTTGACTGAATAGATAGAATGTTTCATGAAATTAAAATTATTAATGAGAATTATAAAAATTTGCATGATTATCTAGTAATACCAAAAGTAATCTCGATTTAAAAGTTCTATGCATGACCTAGAAACATAACTTTCATTTATTGATATAAAAAATATACATTTTTTATAATTTTTGTAATGAATAGGGATGTTTGCCTCTAGTATTCAACAATTTTTCCATTGATAAATATAAAAATAAGATATGGTATGTTGGCCAGTGAGACAACTATCCAACAGAGACCAAAGAATAAGGCTGTACAACTACAGGTTTCTGGATGTCCTGTAATTTTTCTAAAGAGAATGAAAATAAGCATCAAAATTATTTAAAAATAAAGGTTTATTGAGCTTATTATTGAGATATAAGCATTGGTATACACTGCACTAGACTTTTTGGTCTGAAAAGAATATCTCTGGAAAAAACTAATGTTTTACTGTAGGAAAATGCAGTAAAAATGACAAGAATTTAGAAATATTTTGACAATGACAAATATCAAGGTTACAGGGCAAAATTTCTAATACTTTACCTAGGATAAAATCTAATGGGTTATAAAATATTAAAAAAAATTTGGAAGAAACAGATGCAAACATCCTTAAGGTAAAAATATTGCTTTTTATTTTGAATGTTTTGCATACTAACACCTGTGTCAGTTACACCTGCATAATTTCCAAGCAAGGACAAAGCATGTGATTGCATCAGACTCAAGTTGTACAGAGGATAGCTACCATGGCAAATACATGTATGCTATATTATTAATTTTGTGCATCTTGTGTTTGAAAACTAGGTGCGAAATGCTCTGATTGACTCGGCCAAGAAAGAAGGTATTGACGAAAGCCCTCAGAGCATATTTGCATACCTGATTGATCGAGTTCGAGCCAACCTCCATGTAGTGCTGTGTATGAGTCCAGTTGGAGAACCATTCAGGTAGGCAATATTTATGAGTCCAGTTGGAGAACCATTCAGGTAGGCAATATTTATGAGTCCAGTCGGAGAACCATTCAGGTAGGCAATATTTATGTGTCCAGTTGGAGAACCATTCAGGTAGGCAATATTTATGAGTCCAGTTTGAGATCCATTCAGGGAGGCAATATTTATATGTCAAGTTGTAGAATCATTCAGGTAGGCAATATTTATGACTCCAGTTGCAGAACCATTCAGGTAGGCAATATTTTTTAGTCCAGTTTGAGAACCATTCAGGTAGGCAATATTTATATGTCAAGTTGTAGAATCATTCAGGTATGTAATATTTATGAGTCCAGTTGGAGAACCATTCAGGTAGGCAATATTTATGTATATGATATGTTGGATTCTAGTTTGAAAACTTTTATAGGGGCAAGATATATCTATATAATGTGTACAATTCTAGTTGGAAAACCTTTGATTGTGGACAACATACATTGTAAATCAACTAATTTTCACTTTTGTTTTCATGTAAAAATAACATGAATATCTATCATCGGGAATATGTCAAACTATATTATTAAGTCAAAAAGGAGAAAAATCATGTCAAGATTAGGTAGAAAGGGCCTTGAATTCCTGACATAAATGCAGACCTGTTGGTGACCTTCTGCTGTTGTCTGTTCTATGGTCGGGTTGTTGTCTCTTTGACACATTCCCCATTTCCATTCTCAATTTTAATTTTAGATATCATTAACATAATACAGAAAAACCAATTTTGAGCTATGATTGCCTAGTACAATGTATTGGGATTGTTTTCTTTAATTCTACATATAGAAACTTTAGAAGCCTTTGCTTTATTATACAGAAACCGTATTCGTATGTATCCAGCCTTTGTGAATTGTACAACAATAGATTGGTTCAGTGAATGGCCAGCAGATGCTTTACTAGAAGTAGCAGATAAATACTTAATGGAAGTACAGGTTGGCAATGACGATGAGGTACGGGTAACAGTATGGTTAACCTATTGATTAAGGTCAAACCTTATTATACCATTTCCTTCAGCTTTTGTAGTTGTCAATTGGATAACATTTATCTAAAAAATAAATTATTAGACAGTGACTTGAAAATTTTGATGGTTACATTTAGGGTTGAGACCCCTCAACGAATTGTTTTGAAATGTTTTATTTACATCTCTTAATTTTTTTTGTATTTGCAAAAAGAAAATCAGAACCTTCATCTCTTTAGTTATTTGCATTTATTTATTAATGGTCTTTTGTATTTATTATTTATTGCTCATTTACATTTATTATTTAATGCTCTTTCACATGAAAGTATTTTTCTATTGTGCTAAAACAATGTTTACTAATACAAGATTATTGCATGGCAAATATTAAAGATGTATTAAATTTTTGCATAAGAATTACAAAAATATGCTTGTTTTCGTGTTCCATGTTAAGAGATGGTATAATAAGGTTATGCTATTAAGGATTTTGAGCTTTCATATGATGAAATGATATATTTTGTACAAGTACATTTGAAATTATTTGCACATGTTTGTAATTCCTTATTATTTTTCAAAATACAAAACCTTTTACTGCACAATAAATATCCCTATTGTAAATCAAAATTTTATTATTAATATTTTAACAAGCTGCACTTAAAACTTATAAAAAATGTATTTACACAACATGATAGTCTTGAAAATTCACACCAAATACTTTTGTCTTCCATGAATTAAAACTGTGCATATAATTGTACTGATGAATTGCACTGCAGAGTGACCTTCGCACAACATACCAGCTTGAACTTGCTATCTGAAAGAAAAAAAAAAACAATTCTGTTGAGTTGTTTCCCTTTCTAAAGATATAAGTGAGATTCTTATTAAACAGTTTTTACATCAATCGTTTTGCCTTTTTTTTTAACTCGTTTTTTAAATTCAAAGAAGAAACAAATGAAATCTGAAGAAATACGAAGATGGGTAAGAATGGAGTAGGAATTAGTTTCAAAATATTTTTTAAAACTTATTAGATTAAGAAGGAAATGGGACTATATTAGATTAAAGAAGGAATTGGGACTATATTAGTTTAAAGAAGGAATTGGGACTATATTAGATTAAATAGGAAATGGGACTATATTAGATTAAAGAAGGAATTGGGACTATATTAGATTAAATAGGAATTGGGACTATATTAGATTGAGGAAGGAATTGGGACTATATTAGATTAAAGAAGGAATTGGGAGTATATTAGATTAAAGAAGGACATGGGAATATATTAGATTAAAGAAAAAAATAGGAATATCTAATTCAGGACTTTTTGTTTTGCCTGAACAAAGACAAAGGCAAGACATAAGGGTGCTGTTTGTGGCAGCATATACGTAGCCATCAACAATTTGTTATAGTTTCTGATTAGGTCAGTACCAATGGAATTTGTTATAATAAGTTAGTGATATTTGTTATGTAGTTGTATAAGCTTTGGCATATCTCATTTTCACAGAGATTTTTGGCCATGAACATTCAGTCATGGTTCATTGACTGGATGTTTTATATAGTTTACATGTTCAAGTATTGCCATTTTAGTATCAATATTTGCAGTTTACTATCAAAATTACATTCAGTGGAGACATATATCTGTGTCAAAAGCTTGTTTTTTAAATGGGGAAAGTAAAATAGATTTATAATTTTCTTATTATCACTATGTAAATTTGTTTAAAAAGAATTTTTTAAGAACTGAAATCAGGTTCTTGTGCTGAATTGAAGCTTATACTTCATTTATTGAGCAGAAAAGAATTCTTTATTGTTGATTATAACATGAAAATGTGTTAAATACGTAACTGAAGTCAAAATACTTTCCACATCACTTTGATAAAAAAATAAGTCCTCGTTGGTCAGTACATAATATAATAAATATACTCTGTCAATATTCTAGTCCTATAGATATCAGGATTCATGAATACAATAACAATATTCTAGTCCTTTAGATATCAGGATTCATGAATAGAATAACGATATTCTAGTCCTACAGATATCAGGATTCATGAATAGAATAACGATATTCTAGACCTATAGATATCAGGATTCTTGAATAGAATAACGATATTCTAGTCCTATAGATATCAGGATTCTTGAATAGAATAACAATATTCTAGTCCTATAGATATCAGGATTTATGAATAGAATAACGATATTCTAGTCCTATAGATATCAGGATTCATGAAGAGAATAAATTTAAAAATAGAACACTGATCTATACATAAAATGCAGTTTTACATTAATGGTTCTTAAATAAAATGATTTTCCATTTTTAAAGAAGTACACTGATTCATGAATTAAATTCAAGTAAGTACACTGATTCAGAAATAAGATACAATAAGTAAGTTCACTGATTCAGGAATAAAATACAATAAGTACACTGGTCTGATCCAGAAATAAATACAATAAGTACACTGATTCAGGAATATGATACAATAAGTACACTCAATCATGAATAAAATACAATCAGAAAATACACTGATTCAGGAATAAGATACAATAAGTAAGTTCACTGATTCAGGAATAAAATACAATAAGTACACTGATTCAGGAATAAAATACAACAAGTACCCTGATTTAGGAATAAAATACAATATATTATCATAAAATACAAATTATTTTGGGTTTTATTGTCATTTCATTACCAGCCTAGTAAGGTGAGAATTTTGATATCTTTATAAACTTTTGATTTCTTAAACTGATGAACAGACAATTAACCATGCATGAGAAGATATTAAATTGTTCAACCAAAAATTAATCGATTGGAGTTTCAAAGCTTCATCTAATCAGTATACCATAGAATAAATATATTTCTAATTGTTTGAGATATATTTTTGAATTTTCAGAAAAAGAAGGTGAGGTTCACATAGCGTTAGTGAAAACAAAACAAAACAAAATGGCTTCAGGGTCTGTCCACCACAGCTTGACTATACTGTATCTCCTGCAAACTGTTACCAAGCTGTATTAAAACATCTTTATTCTGCTTTCTTGAAGGCAGTTACAACATGCTATCATTACATTGTTTTATTAGATCCAAATAACAGTTTTTGATGAAATATTTGTTGAAATTCCAAAAGATTTTATGAATAGATTGTATTTAATTTAGACACAGTGAATTAAGTTCATGTTCAAGAGTATAAAGCAGGATGAAGATGTGTTTATATGAAGCAGCAATCACAACTGTCATGGCTTGGGCCTTTCTATATATATAATAATGTTATAGCCTCCTGTCTCCCTTTTACATATTATGCAGGTTTCCTCCATTGATCTTTACATTTATTCCCTTTCAATGGTTAAAAGTTGGAAAATATGAAAATGAATATAACATATTTTTCTTATTTCCGGACTATTATGTAAAAACAATGAGGAAAAAAAGAAAGAAACAAAAACAATTGATAACTGTTTTACCTTAGGGACATAAAAGTTTTGTTTTAAGTGAAAATATGATTTTTTTAAAGATTGAAAATCAATGTATTTGCCAAAAAAGGGAGATAACCTGTGTAATTTGATAAAAGGAATTTCCACTACATAACTACATACACCAATGTAATGTTATTTTCAGTTTCAGGATTAAAGCTGTTGACACCTTCATTGTATAGCATTTATATGCTGTAATAAGTATTTTGTTTACAGATCTTTCCTGAGAAAATATTGTAAATTTGAACCTTTTAATAAGTTACTTGAAATATATGCAGTTTGTTTTATCATGTAGTGAGAGAAAATATATTTCATGCAATGTATTTGACTCCAATATAACCAGTGTTTATCAAGATTCCATGTTTACCAAGTACATATATTTTTATTTATTTTTTTTGCTTTTTCCCAATTAACAAATACATGTTTTAAATGTTAAAATTGTCAAAACAATATAAATTTGTAATGATATTCTGAAAATTACATGTGAAGAATATAATTAGCATGATAGTTTTGTAACTCAATTAACCAAAGTTTCAGAAGCACATACCATTCTGTCAGTAACAAATATTTTACTGAAGTAATTTTCAAACTCTACAGTAAAATCTGCTGTCATATTCTATGCTGTCAGTCTTAACTTAAAAATATCTTCCTCTGAATTAATAATGTTTTTAAAACTTCTGATTCTGAATAATAATTAAATTGTAATTTTGATTATAAGTTAGTATTAACATTGCATGACATTTAAATGCATGAATGATACAATGATTATGATTTTTACAGCTCAAAGTACAAATTTTGATTTTGAACTTTTACAAACATAATAGATTGGGTTGTTATTTAATTGGGGAGGGGGTTAGTTTTTTTAACTGAAAGTTAACATTGTACTTTTTTACCTGTATAGAACTGATTTGATCCAGTTTTATTTATAAATGAGCCTCTGATTAATTATTACAGTCCAGAAGGGTTTGGAGTCAGTGGGTAGGTCATTGCAAAATCCAAGTTATGTTTAAATCACACATAATTCATGTTCAAAACCTGTCCAGAATCAAGCTTAATAATTAAGACTAGAAAAGGTAAAAATGCAAGCATAACTTTTCTTTTGATGTTTTAAAAACAGACCTATGTTTTACACTTTCCTGTTTAATACCTGAGAGTATTTGCCTTATGTACTGTCTAAGTTACATATGGAGAATTTATGATTACTCGCAGTTACCTACTGATTTACCCATTGTTTTCTCTTCTTTTCCAAGTTACCCATTGGAGAATATTTGTCTCAATATACGGTCTCCGTTACCCATTGAACATAAAGCAACCAAAATCAATCAATCCAAGTCACCCATTGGAGAATATTATCAATTTACAGTCTTAGTTACCTATTGGAGAATATTTGTCTCAATTTACACTCTCAGTTACCCATTGGAGAATATTTGTCTTAGACATAGAAGTTAACAACTATAGGTAACCGTACAGCCTTCAACAATGAGCAAAACCCATACCGCATAGTCACCTATTAAAGGCCCCAAAATGACAAATGTAAAACAATTCAAACAAGAAAACTAAAGGTCTGATTTATGTACAAATTATTTGTCTGAATAGATTGTCTCCGTTACACACTGGCGAATATAAGTCTAATATACTGTCTCAGTAACCCATTGGAGACTATTTGTCTAATGTCATTTACCCTTTGGAAAATATTTGTCTTGTCTTAAGGTATTTTTTAGCTTCCAATTGTTAAGTATTTGTATTAATTTTATACCCCTATTTTAGGAGTGGAGTCTATATTGCAATCACCCTATCTGTATGTCTATGTCTGTTTGTCCTTTGTCCAACAATTGTTTTTGTCTCACTTTTCTTTGGTACTACTGAACAGAAGAACATCATATTTGGTCAACAGCTTGCCAGTGATGAGTTGTAACATTTTAAGACTTTTTAGATATGTCAGATATTCACTTCCTGTTTGCTAATACTTTCATTTTTTTTAATATGTTGAATGAACTTAATGTTTTTACCTTACATATCTCTAGTTCAACTGAACAGAATTCTTTATTTAAAACCTGCTACTTTAGGAATTGTCTTGTTTAGAAATATGGTAAAACTCTCAGAAAAAGGTCTTCACCACCTGAATTAAAAAATAATTATTCTGTCCAAACCTTAATCAGTAAAACAATAAACAGAACTAGTGTTCTTTCAAACTTTTCAGGACTGTACTGCTATGTTAGAATTTGGATAAGAATATGAAAAAATCCTCTAAAACATTAATTGTTCTTTAGATACTCCAATGTTTGGTTTAGGAATATATATGTGAAAGCTGATCCATGTTTTTTTTTTGTTTATTAGTCTACATGAATGTTACAGATTATGCACTCATTGATGTATGTTGCAATGGTATTGCATTTTAAAAATGTTGGAAAAATATGCCTATCTTTTTGTAGTTTTTTAAAAAGCATTATAGTTTATTGTTATCATTTAATTAGTTTAATTGAGATAATAATTATTTTTTATATGATGAAAATACATGAGATTAGTGCGTGATTTATAACATTATTACATCTATTTTAGGATAAGTTGAAACCTAGTTTGGCCCAGATGTTCTCTACTATGCACAAATCAGTGTCAGAATTCTCCAGAAAGATGTTGATAGAAATGAAACGGCACAACTATGTTACACCTACAAACTACCTTGAACTTGTCAGTGGATATAAAAAGTATGTTATAATACTGATCAACTCTGAAATTATGTAGTAAAATTAGGGTTCATATCATTGATGTAGCTGGCCTTAAACAGTTTGGCTGTATCTTGTTTTAACTTGTTTTTAATGATTGATTTGTTTGTGTCCTTATCAATTTATGTCATTGAGCAGACTTTATGAATCATGTTCAGAAACAACTTTTGTGGACATCAGGTACCAGGTATATATTTCAAGATTTCTGGAGTAGAATAACAGAGATAGGATTGTCCAATCCTTATGCTGTTTCTTTCTAGTAAAAATTTCCATATATAGCTATAATCTTGCTACAACATCCTAATGGAGGTTGACAGAATTATCCTCTCTTTTGTAAGGTCTTATTTTCATAAACTCGATACAGAAATGTGTTGTCTAAACTAAACATAAGTAGTAGAACTTTTAAAACTGATGTACGCTTAAGATTAGTTCAAGTCAGATTATAATGGAGAACAGGTTACACTTTGTCTGTATATTGAGAAAGAATGGCTGTACTATATAATTTTCTCTGTAGTCTTCTGAATGATAAGAAGAAGGAATTAGGAGATCAGGCAAACAAGCTACGTAATGGATTGAGTAAGATTGATGAAACAAGAGAGAAAGTAAAGAACATGACCGTAGAGTTAGAGGAAGCTAAGGTTAAAGTTGTACAGTTTCAGAAACAATGTGATGAATATTTAGTGGTCATTGTACAACAGAAACGGGATGCTGATGAACAACAGAAGGTAGACTAACTTATGCTATAGATAGGGAGGGGTGGGGGGAGTTAGACAAAGTAAGTCATTGTACAACAGAAATGGAATGCTGATGAACAACAGAAGGTAGACTAACTTATGCTATAGATAGGGAGGGGATGGGGGAGTTAGACAAAGTTAGTCATTGTACAACAGAAATGGGATGTTGATGAACAACAGAAGGTAGACTAATATATGTTATAGATAGGGAGGGGTTGGGGGGAGTTAGACAAAGTTAGTCATTGTACAACAGAAACTGGGTGCTGATGAACAACAGAAGGTAGACTAATATATGTTATAGATAGGGAGGGGTGGGGAGAGTTAGACAAAGTTAGTCATTGTACAACAGAAACGGGATGCTGATGAACAACAGAAGGTAGACTAATATATGTTATAGATAAGGAGGGGGTGGGGGGAGTTAGACAAAGTTATTCATTGTACAACAGAAACTGGGTGCTGATGAACAACAGAAGGTAGACTAATATATGTTATAGATGGGGAGGGGTTGGGGGGAGTTAGACAAAGTTAGTCATTGTACAACAGAAACGGGATGCTGATGAACAACAGAAGGTAGACTAACTTATGCTATAGATAGGGAGGGGTGGGGGGAGTTAGACAAAGTTAGTCATTGTACAACAGAAACGGGATGCTGATGAACAACAGAAGGTAGACTAATATATGTTATAGATAAGGAGGGGGTGGGGGAGTTAGACAAAGCCATGGTTAAAATAATGCAATAAAACTAAAGTGTGACAGCTATGATGGAATGTTGCTTAGTGGTTATCATACAACACTAAAGAACTACAATTAATAGGTATTAAGTTGTGAAAATATGTAATTTGTAGTTAAAGGGAGTAAAGATATTTGTTTTTAAAATTTTTGAAATAAGACTGTAAAAATGTCAGAATATTACATGCAAATCTATAAGATCTGGATTGCTTGATAAACATTGTGTCAGCACATATTGGCTATATCTTGGAGATAATTCTCTTTTGGTAGTATTGGAAAAGGTTTGTGAGCAAGATATTAAAGTTAAAAAGTAAATGAATATCTGATTCAGGGATTTGTAATATTAAAGCATAAATTATCATACATGTAATTTACATTTATTTACAGTCAGTAGCACAGAAGAGTGAGAGAATTGGTGAAGAAGAAGTTAAATGTCAACACATGGCTGATTTAGCTCAGAATGATTTGAATGAAGCTTTGCCAGCTCTGCAGGAAGCTATTTTGGTAAATTACCTGTTTTGTATGATACAAAAAGTTATTGGTTAACTGTATTGGGTTTATATATTTATTGTTGGGTACACATGTCGGTCTGACAGTGTTTATCTGACCTTGACTTTTTTTCATTGATCATTGATAATGATAATTTTCTGTTTTTACTGTAGTGAAACCTTGATGTTAAAGACTTTCAACATAAAATTCAATCATGATTAACCAAAAAGTGTGTTTACTCTTGTATAATGACCAGCATAGAATTCTTAGTATTTTGAATTAATAAAAAAAGTTCTTACCTGTGTAATTTTCATTGGACCCATAGAATATAATAAAATAACTTGTTAATACATAGAGATGTTCTATCCTATAAAAACAGGCTCTAGAATCACTGAATAAGAAAGACATGACAGAAATCAAGTCTTATGCTAAACCTCCAGGACTAGTAGAGAAAGTGTTGGAAGCTGTCATGATCCTCAGGGGCAATGAACCTACCTGGTTAGAGGCCAAGAAACAACTAGGTAAGACTTATATAAAATCAGCTTTTAACATACTTTATGCTTTGTATTCCCGCCTTAACTGTCAAGAAAAAAGTGGTAGGATAAATGAAAAAGAGGGAAACAGTTTACTATTTGTTTTACCTAAAAATGTAGATTTTGTAGGTATACGTTCCTGTACTTAACTAAAAAGTAATGAAAAGTTGTACTTTGCGGTTACAAAAAAAATTGCAGCATTTATGTAAATTTGTAAACATAAAACAAATTTTAGAACTTACATTTTATCTATATGAATTTTTCAGGTGACCAGAATTTCATTAAACAGTTGATGAACTTTGATAAGGACAATATTACTGATCGTATTCTGAAAAAGATAGGTACATATTGTACTCAGTCTGACTTCCAACCAGAAGTGGTTGGCCGTGTCTCAACTGCTGCTAAGTCCTTGTGTATGTGGGTGAGAGCTATGGAAGTGTACGGCAGAATCTATAGGGTAGTGGAGCCAAAGAAACAAAGACTGCATGCTGCTCAAAGTCAATTGAAAGAGAAACAGGATGCTCTCAGTGAGGCTAAAGCTAAACTAGCTGAAGTGGAAGCTAAAATGGCACAACTCAAGAAGGAATATGATGAGAAGTTAGCACAGAAGGAAGAATTAAAGCGTAAAGCTGAATATACAGAGATGATGTTAGATAGAGCTGGAAAACTTGTGGAAGGACTTGCTGGGGAAAGAATTAGATGGGAGGAAACTGTTAAGGTAAGATTAAAATGGGGAGATTGTCGGGGAAAACTTGTAGGGGGATTGGCTAGGGAAAATTAGACGAGAGGAAACTGAGATGAAGTTGCACTTGGAGGACAATCTGGGAGAGCTGTTAGAAGGATTTGCTGGGAATGGAATAAGACAAACAAATTTTTTTAAACAGTTACATATTGATTTTTAGTGTCTTCAAAATGATTTTGATTGCAAAGTATCTATTTCCATTTGATATAAAAAAAAAAACTTTCTAATTGTTGCATATAATTTTACTATAAGAAAATCTTTTTTATGTATTTTGCAGCAATTAGAAAAGAGAATGGGTTTCTTACCAGGAGATTGTCTTATTGCAGCAGCTTTTATGTCCTACATGGGACCATTCTTATCAGAGTATAGAGATCAGATGGTTCAGAAGATATGGCTGGCTGAGGTATTTACACATTAGGGAATTTAGTACCATTCACCTTAGAAAGATAACTGTCATGTTCTTAATGGGACCATTCTTAAAAAAGGGAACACATGGTTCAGATGATATGTTTAGCTGAGATATGCAGACATAGAGGGGAATGTAGTAAGGCTCCATCCAATAAAGATAAATATTGCTACTCTCTTAAATTTTCCTTTGATTCTTCTACTGTGGATTCATTTATTTTCGTGGGTTTCCATTTTCGTGGATTGAGGAAAAGCTGCATCTTAGTGGATAATTGATTTTGTGGTTTTGACAAAGTCTGCATACAAGCTTATAGAAAATTTGTAATTTGTTAAACATTGAAATTCGTGGTTCACCTGTATCCACGAATTAAGCGTAAATTGGTGTCCAAAGAATAACAATGAATCCACAGTATAAAATAATTTTCCATCTCAAGCTACTTGACTGAGATTGGTTTTCATTGTCGAGTAAACTGAAAATGTGATGAAGTCATAAGTCCAACATTATTGACATTGCTTAGACCATATGATAAACAGAATATCTATGGTCTTTCAAACTCTAGGAAGTTTCTCTGCTATACATTATCTCTGGGCTTGTTATAACCCCACAAAGAAAGGGGGAGGTATATAGGAATCAGCCTGTCAGTTTTTCTGTCTGTCTAGACCAACTTTGTTATCCTTTGTTTGAATCACTTCAAACTTTGTAGAATAATTGATCATAATATGCAATGATTGCCACATGTAGGAATATTTACTCTGTTTAGGTTATCCAGAATTATGCCCCTTTCATCTTAGAAATTTTGACCATTTTTAGAACCAACCTTGTCATCACAACTCCTTCTACATGGTTTATCGCATCTACAAGAAACTTTGTACATTGTTTGATCCTAATATACAGATGTGCTTGTGGATAGGATGTTCATGTCTATTGTAATATTATATGAACTATATTCCTTGCCCAGAAACACAGTTATTCAGACTTCAAATGATACTTAAAGGCAAAAACATATGTAATTCTGTGTTCTAAATACAATAATTAGATTTAGATTTAAAATTTGGTACAAGTTTTTATGAATATTTGTGTAGAAGTTATTATGCATGTTTAATTTTTCAGACTACTATTCTACACATTGAATTTGTGATTAAGATATTTGATATCCAAATTTGTTCTGTAACAATGCTAAAAGTTTTCAGTGAGATCAACAATTAAATTAAATGGAGACTCTTTTTTTCTTTTCATTATAGGAGGTAAGAGACTTGTTAATAAATATGCTTAGAAAAATGTCAATAAGCCACACACATCCAATATCCAGCTATTTTATTTTCACAAAAGCATGAAAATATGTCTAGAAGCCTGTGCCACATCTTTTATTTAGTTACTGTATTGTCAGAAAATGCTTAGAACATTGTCAAGAAACTGATTCCGAATTCAATATCTAGTTATGTTGTGTTGGCAGAAATTGCTTGAAAAAATCACTCCCATGTTCTAAATAGTAAGTAGGCAGACCACATATTCTATATGCAGCCCCATTGGATTGGCAGAAAGATAAAACCACTCTCATGTTTAAAATTAGTCGATAAGTCCTCCTCATATTCAATATCAAGTAACTGTAATTGAAAAAATGTTAGAAAACCACTCTCATGTTCCAAAATTAACAATAAGCCACCCTCACATTGAATATCTAGCAATGTATTGGCAAAAATTGCTTCAAAGTTGTAGGAAAACAGTGTAACATTCAGAAATTGAATAAAATGAGACTCATTTTCAAAAGGTGTCTAAAAAAACTGCCACACTCAATATTGATTTATTTTATTGTCAGGTAAAAAATTAAAAATCACATCCTCTTACACCATTCCTAAAATCACATTATCCTTATGTTTAATATTTACTTTTAATGTCCCTGGAAACACCCTTATTGTCAGTTGAATTTATTTGTTCATAGCTTTCATTTTCTAGTTATATATTTATATATATATAGATATATACATGATATATATAAGATATATCTAAAACTAGTAAAAATTTAGAAAAACTATTTATTGTACATAGTATTAGGAATAATGAAACAGTGATATATTAAAATGATTTTGATTACTTATGCATGTTTTAAAGTTTTCACAACTGGAATCATGGTGCATGATGTAGAGCACAAGTTAGAAATATGGAACATAAAACATGGCACTAAAAGATTTTTACTGAAGAATTTCCCACTGTGATATATGTTAGATAAAAGCTCAGTTATAAATTAAATGTTGATCCTGTTTTCAAATATTTTTATGCTCCCTTTTGCAAATTCAGTTGTAACATCTAGCATATGTACACCCGATGTTCTGTTGAAATAAGAACATGGCTTTGTTTACAAATTATAGGAAATGCATCATTATTAGAATTGTAACTATTTATGATTGAACACAGTATGACAATTTTCTTCATAAGTACTTCCTATTTGAAGTTAATGTTTTTTAATTGTGCATCCAGTAAGAATTTTGAATGTTTTTTAGATTGTTAAACTGGGCATCCCAACAGACCCATCCTTTGACTTCTGTGAGTTTATGGCCAAACCTACAAGTGTACGAGAATGGAACATTCAAGGATTACCCAATGACAGCTTTTCTACAGAAAATGGCGTAATTGTAACATCAGCAAGTAGGTGGCCCCTCATGGTTGATCCACAGGGACAGGCCATTAAGTGGATCAAGAGCATGGAGTCGTCCAGGGTAAGTTATGATACAGTTAGGTAATTGTTACATCAACTGATAGGGAGCCTGTCATGGGGATCTTTAGTTTAAGTTTAAAACTATTTATCCAATAAGAATTTGCTTCTCACAGATTATCAACTGTGAGTTTGAACCTTTGCACATTGATGGCCTGTTTTAGAATACCAACAGGACAAGGCCGTCTAGTGCATTACAAGGAATTTAAAATCTATTGGTTATATATGCTTGACAGCATTTAGTATCTATCTGGTTGAATATCCTTTGAAAATAGTACATTATTTCTCAACTAACAACTCTTGAAAATAAACACCATTTTAATGAGAATTTGGTAAAAGGAAATGTATTTTCTTTGATTGAATATTTTCGGGAAATCTTACATGAAGGTATAGGCATCTTTTTATGAGGTAATTGTAAACTATGTTTTTATCTTTGGTAAACTATGTTTTTTCTATTGTAAACTGTAAGCACTGTTAATTGTGTGCTTTGGCAATACCTACTTTTTATTATATTTTTATTTATTGTAAAATGTTATATTTTCCAGGGTTTGAAGGTAGTAGATTTACAACAGTCTGACTACATGAGGACTATGGAATCAGCAATTCAATTTGGTCTGCCTGTTTTGTTACAAAATGTTCAGGAAAAACTGGACCCTTCACTTGACCCAATCCTCAATAAATCGTTGATTAAAATAGGTAAGATATTGTGGTAAAAATAAGAGCTGTTTTACCATTGCATGTAGACCAAAAGTTTGGTTGACTTGGTTGCCAACTTTATTAGGATGTAGGCAGAGTTCACGTCTGTATACAATATATAACAGTTTGATTGGACAAAAAATATCATCTTGAAATAAATCATTCTTAATGTTACACAGGACAAGATGCATCATTTCAAGCTGTTCCATCATGATGGAGAATAAGAGAACCCTACCAAAATCTGCATGCATGTATATTGAGATTTAGTTTCAAAATTTGTTATGATTTTGTATTCATTCCCTTTCTTCATTTCTTGCTAATTTTATTTCCTACATTTCATGTTCATCGCCTTGATATAGATTTCTGTGCTGCAGGGGCGCAAACCTCCAGCATTCAACCAATCAGTTATTCTATAGGTAGATTCTAATCTCGTGGCATTTTTAGTAATTTTCAATTATTCTATAGATAGATTCTAATCTTGTGGCATTTTTAGTAATTTAAATACAATATGAAGTCTATAGCTCAGACGTTTAATGTTTTCTGTTTTATTCTAATATGTGTCATAAAATATTGTTGTTTGTCAATTTGCTTTAAATACAATTACTTTTATTATAGGTGGCGCCTACATGATTAGGTTGGGAGACAAGGAGATAGAGTATAATAGTGAATTTAAATTTTACATTACAACAAAACTCAGTAACCCACATTACACACCTGAAATCTCTACGAAAACAACCATTGTCAACTTTGCTGTCAAAGAACAGGGTAGGATTTTAAATTTTTTTAAATTAGCTTTAAGATGTTAATTTACTTATGTCATAAAAACAAACAAGAATAAGATGCTGATGTTTAATGTTCCATATCTGGTTTTTTTATTCATATTTTTTTCATGAAAATTAACTGCTTATGTAACACACTTAATGATATTCTATGAGCAGCTATAGCTGTTTATTGGTATTTAAATTAACTACTCCTTTATGCAACAAACGTAGTAATAATTTTTTGAATATGTAATATAAGAGCAGTTGAAGCTGTTACTAGTATCAATAGTAACTTGTCATTTATGGAACCATCTTACTGATAATTATCTTCATGAATAGTGTCAGATTTTTAAGGAGCACCATTTAGTTGTTGCTATGAGCCATCATGATTCAACATGTCAGCTCATTTTCTCAGTCTTAAAGAGACATTCTAGTAGCTGTCAACATACTCTCTCTATGCACGGTTATATGGGAATTATGTCTTTTTTTAAGCAACATTTTTTTAATCACAGCTAAGCTAATTTTAAGATTTAGATAATGAAACCATGAAATTTCCAAAAGAAACATTTTTATGAATAATGAGCTATCCTATACATTTTGCTGACACATTTGATAGATTGATGTTATTTAACAGGTCTTGAGGCCCAAATGTTGGGTATTGTTGTAAAGAAAGAAAGAGCTGAGTTAGAAGAACAGAAAGATCAGCTTGTGAAGAGTATTGCCAGTGGAAAGAAAAAATTAGAAGAATGTGAAGATGAAATTCTCAGGTTTGTTGTTTTAACAAAAGCTTTAGATTTCCCTCATGGAATTGTATTCATCTATCTGCCCTAACTGATCCAGCTGACTATTTTGATAAACTTTGATTTGATAGTACTATCATTCAAATCATGAAAACAGCTACCAGTAAGTAACAGTATCATTTATATGCACTATACAACTAGTGTAATTACAACAGACACAGTATTTTAACTGTTTTTGGTGTTGTTTTTATGCCATAAATTATAACAATATGAATTGATATATCTGTTTTTGTCCATGACTATAAACTTATTTATGCTTAAAGGACAGTTTTAGTGGCTTTTAATTTATTGTTATCACATAGTTTACTCAATTATAAGTAACATGTATTACAGCCTTTTTGTCATTTGACTGTTGTACTACAATGAATTATAAATTTTTTCAGACTTTTGAATGAGACAAAAGGATCTCTATTGGATGACGAACAACTGGTCAACACTCTTCAGCTGTCTAAAATAACATCACAGGAAGTGTCAGAAAAACTTCAGATTTCTGAACAAAATGAAGTGAAGATTGATGCAGCTAGAGAAGGCTACAGACCCTCTGCTGAGAGAGCCTCTATTTTATTCTTTGTGTTAAATGACATGGGACGTATTGACCCTATGTACCAGTTCTCACTGGATGCCTATATTGAACTGTTCTTATTATCCATAGACAAAAGTCAGAAGAGTTCTAAATTGGAGGAGAGAATCAACAATCTGAATGAATATCATACATATGCTGTGTACAAGTAAGTACCATTCATACAATACTCTCTTTAGGAAGGGCACTTGGTATGTAATGTGTGGTAGGGAGGAGAGAATCAACAATCTGAATGAATATCATACATATGCTGTGTACAAGTAAGTACCGTTCATATCATACATATGCTGTGTACAAGTAAGTACCATTCATATAATACATATGCTGTGTACAAGTAAGTACCATTCATATCATACATATGCTGTGTACAAGTAAGTACCATTCATATCATACATATGCTGTGTACAAGTAAGTACCATTCATATAATACTCTCTTTGGGAGGGGCACTTGGTATGTAATGTGTGGTAGGAATGAGCCACAGGAATAGGTGTTTTTCTACCCTCATGATATATGATAAGGTCAAGAAATAGAGATGAAATATATAATGCTGATTGAATCATAAGTATCTGAAACTAATCAGATGTCAATTTTTTCACAGATGCGATTAAAACTACAGTTGTTAATGCATCAGATATTTGGATGAAGTGACACAAGTTGTTATTTTTATTACAGATATGCATGTAGAGGTCTGTTTGAGAGACACAAGTTATTATTTTCCTTCCAAATGTGTGTGAAGATTTTAGAGAATGCCAATAAGATTAACACAGATGAATACAGCTTCTTCCTAAGAGGGGGTGTGGTAAGAACATTCAATAACATAACTATTTATTCTTACTTACTTAAGAAATGTAAAAAATTAATATCTTAGTCTAGAATCAACAAAAAATGAAAATGTTATTATGTTGATGATGTTAATGCACAACAGTCAATCGCAATCTTTTTTGTTTGTTGTTTTGAAAAGAATCTTTAGTTTTTAACCGGATTTTCGAAGGAAAAATCAGTTATTGATTTGGGGATGTATGACGGGCAGGCGGCTGCCAAACAGTGTCCGTTCATTAACCCAAAAACGCTTTGACGAAGTTTTTTCAAATTGAGATATGTTGTTTCCTTTGACTAAATGAAGGTCAAGTTCAATTTTCACGATTTTAGCTTTTCTTGTTTTTGAGTTTTAGCCCTTTCCAGTAGCCAAAAGTGGTACTTATTATGTGATTGAGTTATTTCCCTTTGAACAGAAATGATTAATTATATATATAAAGTTTGATTACACTTACAGATAAGTTTTATAGATTTTTAAAAGACATTGTATTAATGATAAATGACATTTTGGATTTTTTTTTTTTCTTTGGTAAATTGTTTGAAGAATTTTGTGGTAGGTTTGTTAATTATTCTGTATAAACTAATTTTCTGAATGCTATATATATATATATATTTTTGATGAAGTGAACTCCTTTAAAAACTAAGCTTATATTCTATTAATAAACATATATTTAGATTTCTGATTTTGGGCCCAGTTTTCAAGTTGGTCCAAATCGGGGTCCAAAATTAAACTGTGTTTGATTTCTATATAAATTGAATGTATATAGGGTTCTTTGAAATGCTGAATCTAAACCTGTATTTATTTTCATTATTAATTAGATAATACCACATTGAGGTCCAAAGGGTCCTAAATTAAAATTTTGTTTAATTTCATCAAAAATTGAATTCTTGGGGTTCTTTGATATGCTGATTCTAACAATGTTTTAGTGGTTAAATCATATCTAATTTTATTGATTATAATTTGAAAATAGATATAACATCATATCTAATTTTAGAGAACTATTTTTTAGTGGTTAAATCATATCTAATTTTAGAGAACTATTTGTATATCATTTATTCAGCTTGAGTTATTTCCCTTTGAACAGAAAATTAGTAAGTACATGGATAAAATTAAACTGTGATTTCAACATAAATTAAATATATATAGGGTTCTTTCAAATGCTGAATCTATACATGTATTTAGATATTGGATTTTTGGGCCCAGTTTTCAAGTTGGTCCAAATCAGGGTCCAAAATTAAACTTTGGTTGATTTCAACAAAAATTGAATTTATGGGTTCTTTGAAATGCTGAATCTAACCATGTATTCAGAGATTTTGGATTTTGGATTTTGGGCTCCTTTATCAAATTGGTCCACATTGAGGTCCAAAGGGTCCTAAATTAAACTTTTGTTTGATTTCATCAAAAATTGATTTCTTGGGGTTCTTTGATAAGCTGATTCTAACAATGTACTTAGATTTTGGATATTGGACCATAATAGGTAAATGTCCAATTTCAAATTGTTCAGTTCTTTGACCACATTCATTTTGTGTCACAAACCTATGCTGTGTCAAATATTCAATCACAATCCAAATTCAGAGCTGTTTTAAGCTTAAATGTAGTGTCCATACTTGCTCAACTGTTCAGGGTTCAACCTCTGCAGGAAATCCGGTTTGCTGTCACTCTGACAGCCTCTTGTTCCGTTTTAAACTTTTGAAGTGTTATGGAATTATTTACAAACATTTTCAACTCTAACTTGATGATGGAAAACCCTATGAAAATACAGCAAATGATCATACACACTTGGATATTACCAATTGTCTTGTTGTTGTGATTTTGGCTTTTTAACACCCGCATTTAATTTGGTAGTTGAAGAACTTTTACAAAAATCAATTCAACAGTAATTGTTTATTTGTCTTACAATAATGTTTGTGGTAAACAATGTGATCTGTAAAAATTTTGAAAAATAAAGAAAAAAGATTTGATAATATGTAAATATGTTTTAGGTAATGGATAGAGAGAACCAAATGGATAATCCCTGTGCTACCTGGTTATCAGACACAGCCTGGGATAACATTACAGAGTTAGACAAACTTACTAACTTCCATGGAATCATTACTTCATTTGAACAATATCCAAGAGACTGGAATATATGGTATACATCTTCTGAACCAGAAACATCTCCACTTCCAAGTAAGTCCTGTAATCATACCTGCCAAACATTTGGAGCTACGAAGTGGGAGATCTCCCTATTTTCAGCTCCATTAAGGGGGAGATTATGATTATGTTTAAAAAAAAACCCACAGTTATCTATCTTCAGACAGAGAAAATTACTTAGTAAATTACTTTACAATAGTTATGTATCATTTATAGTAATGTCCTGTCCCTATAGTATGATTAACCTATTTCTTTCAGGTGAATGGGAAAATGCATGTAATGAGTTACAGAGAATGTTAATTGTAAGATCACTCCGTCCTGATCGTGTGCTGTCCCTATAGTATAATTTTACCTATTTCTTTCAGGTGAATGGGACAATGCATGTAATGAGTTACAGAGAATGTTAATTGTAAGATCACTTCGTCCTGATCGTGTGTCTTTCTGTGCCACTTCATTCATTATAAACAATCTTGGGTCAAAGTTTACTGAACCACCTGTCCTAGATATGGCCCAGGTTGTAGAAGATTCTACCACCAAGACGCCACTGATATTTGTATTATCTCCTGGAGTGGTAAGTATAGTTTATACATCAGAATGGTAATGATTCATTATAAACCATGTGAGGTCAAAGTTTACTGAACCTCCAGTCCTAGATATGCCCCAGTTAAAATTTACCACCAAGACCCAAATTTACTGATTTATCAATAATGGTCTTGAGTCAAATTTTTTTAATGGCCATATAGCTCTATTTACAGAAAATTGTGACGGTACAATTAATTGCAAGATATTATGAAATTGGTCTCGTCCTAAGAGACAAAGTGGGTTTTTTTCTTTTACTTTTGAGTTGAAAAAAGCTGATGGTTATTAAGGATTTAATTGTTAAGCCATGTCTTACTTAGTTAGGTATGAAGTTAGAGGTGTTTTAAAGTTGTATCATACATAAAATTCATAAAAATAGAAATTGATTGTATTTTTTTTTTATACTTGAAACATAATGTATACACATAGAATTACGGTAATTTCAGGTTTTCAATGGAGATTTTTAGGAATTTGTTTTCTTATAAAATATTGTTATGTTTCATTTCGTTTATTTATTCCCACTCAATAACAACTGCAATGTAAGACATTTTTTATTTTATTCAGGATCCAACAAGCCAACTTCTCCAATTAGCAGAAGCTAAAGGCTTGGCTCAGAAATTCCATGCCTTATCCCTGGGTCAGGGTCAGGCACCTATTGCTACTAGGATGATTAAAGAAGGTATCAGAGAGGTAGGCATTTATTTATATATTTGAAAAAATAATTGCAAATTTAATTTTCTGTTTAGGATTGATAACTTCTTTGGTATACCAGACTCTATTCATATTTTATATCATAAAGAAAAGTTTTGCAAAATTGAATGCATCCATAAATTTATTGTTTAGTTTTTTTTTTATTTGGAAATTATCACCTTATTTTGATTATTTTTATAATTTTGTTTAAAAGGGTAATTGGGTGTTTTTGGCTAACTGTCACTTGTCATTGAGTTGGATGCCACAGTTAGACAAGTTAGTGGAACAGTTACAGATACAGAAGCCTGAGCCTCACCCAGAATTCAGGTTATGGCTAAGTAGTAGTCCTCATCCAGACTTCCCAATAGCTATTCTACAGACAGGCCTTAAAATGACAACTGAACCACCTAAGGTAAATGATAAAATTTAACAATATATTGATATTTGAGGTTGAAGAATATTAAACACCAGTTCCAAAATCATAGTTTGTTAAAGATTTTTATTGAATACTTGAATTATTATACCTGAAATGAGTGGAAATTCGTTTTTTTAAGAGGCCTTTGGAGAAAGATGGTGACATCAAGTGCAATACACATCCAATTGGAGTTAATACATTGTCAACAATAATGAAAACTGTGTGTTCTGAGGCAGGGATAATCTTAGATCCCTAGAATATGGAAGGAAATGTTCAGATGGAATATAATGTCTTTGTATAGTTGTTTACCTTCTTAAGTTGGATCATCAGTATATATTTCCTCAGATAGAATTTTCTTTTGCTTTGCCAAAATGTAGATTTACCATGATGTTTTTAAAAATATAATAAAAAGTATTGGTCACCATGCCCAGTTTTGCATAGATTATTCATGAAAAAAAACACTTTTTTGTGAATAAAAAGAAATCTATGAGATAGAATTTTAAAGTAAAATATGAGAAGATAGGTTTTATTATATGCTTTAAGAAAATAGAAAGACAAATGGTGTCACCAAACTTGTTTTCTTGCTACCAGTTAAAAAGTGAAAACTTTTCTTTATAAAAAATATTACTGTTAGAGTTATCCCCCTTAACTACCTATCATGAAAAATTGATTCAAACAAAAACAAATATTTGGTATTTGTTAAAACAGCCGAATAGTTTAATAAATTACTATTTTTTCTTTATTCAAATAAACAGTCTTACACATTAATTGCCAATCTGTCTCAAAATTTGCAGATTTAAGCAAAGAACTAGAATGATTGTGTACTGCTATTTTACAATCCAAGATGGCGGTATACAGTTAATCTACCTTAGTAACAATAAAGGAAGCACATTTGTAGGGATATTTTTATACTTATCATTATTGCATTAAGCAGGGGCTGAAAGCTAGTATGAAACGTTTATATAACTTATTATTGTTTTATTTGCAGGAACTGAAAGTTAATATGAAACGTTTATACATCTTATCATTATAGTATTTTGCAGGAACTGAAAGTTAATATGAAACGTTTATACATCTTATCATTATAGTATTTTGCAGGGACTGAAAGTTAATATAAAACCTTTATACAACTTGTCATTATAGTATTTTGCAGGGACTGAAAGTTAATGTGAAAAGTTTTATACAACTTATTATGATTGTATATTGCAGGGACTGAAAGCTAATATGAAACGTTTATACAACTTAGTGACAGAACAACAGTTTGTAAGATGTCCAAAACAAGACAAATACAAAAAACTACTGTTTTCTCTGTGTTTCTTCCATTCTGTATTGTTGGAGAGAAAGAAGTTTTTGATGTTAGGATGGAATATTGCCTATGAATTCAATGATGCAGATTTTGAGGTAGATCTTTATTTAAAATATTTTATTTTCTTGTTCAACACACAGGAAATTTTTTTTATAGAGTTAATGCTTGTAGAACAGATGAAAGCAGAGGCTTTAAATTTATTTTTCAAATGGCCATTAAAATTCTCTTATATTTTAATGTGATGTTCGTATGAATGTAAGGGACATTTTATGGTAAACATTAATCTGTCCGTATATCAACACTTCTTACAATAATCAATAACTCACCAGAGAAGGTATGACAAGAGCTGTTATTTGGCACCTGAAATTGCTAAACTTATTCAAACCTTTTTAAATTATGTTAATTTTATTGATAAATGATGTGGTTTATATTATTTGGACACTTTAGTGCAGAAAGGTAACTTGTGATACCTCTATAACATCATCAGCATGTTGAAATTTATGTATTTGACCTAAAATGATCATTTCACTGATATTTTTTGGTCAAAATATATATTAGCAACAGCTTTATCCAAAAAGATATTTTACATACATTAAAATCTAGTTAAATACAATTGGTAGCAAAATATCTTTATGACAAGATCTCAAAATCAGTTTTTTCCACTAAATGTAAGAAGTTTTAAGCCCTAATGCCAATATTTAAGAAAAAATTCAAAAATATAGTAACTGATTTATGACAAACTTATGTCTTATGTACATCTGAAGGATGCTATTTGGTAGATTTGTAATATGTTTTTTTTTTTCTAATTTAAGGGGCAAAAAAAGTTGCCTTATCATACCTAATCTGTCAGATTTAAGGCAATGTTTCACATATTTCTCACTTATTAGGGTATACTTGAATATAAAAAATATAAAAGAAACTCGAGTATGCTAGGATAGATTTACTTGAAAAATTACACTATAATGAATTTGAAAATTTCTGATTTTTTGTCGAGCCTGCAACTTTTGTCGCAGAAAGCTCGACATAGGGATAGTGTGGCAGCTACGGCGGCGGCGTTAGCTAACTTCTTAAAAGCTTTATATTTTAGAAGGTGGAAGGTCTGGATGCTTCATACTTTGTATATGGATGCCTCATGTTACGAAGTTTCCGTCAGTCACATGTCCAATGTCCTTGACCTCATTTTCATGGTTCAGTGACTACTTGAAAAAAAAGTTAAGATTTTTTGTAATGTTAGATTCTCTCTTATTATAAGTAATAGGATAACTATATTTGGTATGTGCGTACCTTGCAAGGTCCTCATGCCCGTCACACAGTTTTCACTTGACCTCGACCTCATTTCATGGATCAGTGAACAAGGTTAAGTTTTGGTGGTCAAGTCCATATCTCAGATACTATAAGCAATAGGTCTAGTATATTCGGTGTATGGAAGGACTGTAAGGTGTACATGTCCAACTGGCAGGTGTCATCTGACTTTGACCTCATTTTCATGGTTCAGTGGTTATAGTTAAGTTTTTGTGTTTTAGTCTGTTTTTCTTATACTGTATGCCATAGGTCTACTATATGTGGTGTATGGAATGATTGTAAGGTGTACATGTCTAGCGGGCAGGTGTCATCTGACCTTGACCTCATTTTCATGGTTCAGTGGTCAAAGTTAAGTTTTTGAGTTTTGGTCTTTTTTTCTAATACTATATGCAATAGTTCAACTATATTTGGTATGTGCGTACCTTGCAAGGTCCTCATGCCCGTCACACAGTTTTCACCTGACCTCGACCTCATTTCATGGATCAATGAACAAGGTTAAGTTTTGGTGGTCAAGTCCATATCTCAGATACTATAAGCAATAGGTCTAGTATATTCGGTGTATGGAAGGACTGTAAGGTGTACATGTCCAACTGGCAGGTGTCATCTGACCTTGACCTCATTTTCATGGTTCAGTGGTTATAGTTAAGTTTTTGTGTTTTGGTCTGTTTTTCTTATACTGTATGCCATAGGTCTACTATATTTGGTGTATGGAATGATTGTAAGGTGTACATGTCTAGCTGGCAGGTGTCTTCTGACCTTGACCTCATTTTCATGGTTCAGTGGTCAGAGTTAAGTTTTTGAGTTTTGGTCTTTTTTTCTAATACTTTATGCAATAGGTCATCTATATTTGGTGTATGGAAATATTTTATGATGTACCTGTCAGTCTTGCAGGTTTTATTTGACCTTGACCTCATTTTCAAGGTTCATTGCTCAGTGTTAAGTTTTTGTGTTTTGGTCTGTTTTTCTAATACTATAAGCAATAGGTCAACTATATTTGTTGTATGGAAGGATTGCAAGCTGAAGTACATGTCTGCCTGGCATTGTTCATCTGACCTTGACCTTATTTTCTTGGTTCATTGGTCAATGTTTAGTTTTCTTGGTTAAGTCTGTATCTTAAAAAATATAAACAATAGGTCAACTATATTTAGTGTATTGAATGATTGTAAGGTGTACATGTATTTCTTGTTTGGTTTATATGACCTTGACCTCATTTTCTAGGATCATGTTAAGTATGTGATAGTTGTAGTAAAGCTTTATATTTAGGACTATCAACATAATATCAATGATTAGTAAAGAAGGCGAGACATTTCAGCGTGTGCACTCTTGTATTCCAGAGTTATTGGACTTTAACTGTCAGAATTAAAGTGAATTTTCATGTGTCACAATGTTACACAATTTCAATATCCAAAAAGGGGGTATAATTTTCTCTTGGGGCAGCTGTTTTTTTATTATTTGAACCAAATATAAAAAGGGGTACACTGTGTCTATTTAGAAATAGACTAAAACATGGCTAACATTTAAGTGAGAGAAAAAAATTTAAATGTTACATACTAAATTGATGCTGTGCAAGGTATTTTAAGACCTATTGAGTAGATTTATGCAGTTTTAAATGTTTCCATCTGTTTTTGATAGGTATCTGAGAACCTGTTAAGTATTTATCTTGATGGCTATGATGAAACACCATGGGATGCTCTGAAATATCTTATTGCTGGAATAAACTATGGTGGTCATGTGACTGATGATTTTGATAGACGTTTGCTTCTTACCTATATTAATGAATATTTCCATGATGGTGTACTACAGAATGCTTTCTTCAAGTAAGTCATCTATAAGAAACAAACTCGCTTATAAATAATTGTGTATAAAAATTATTAATAATTGCTAATATTTGCTAATATTTTCCTTGGTTTTAAAAAAAATACTAATTGATGATTTAACTTCTTTTTTATTATTTTTTTTTTTTATAAATCTATAAAAATTTGTAAAATATTCAGGGATATGCATCAGGTATTTGCCACCTAATGTTAATCAACCAAAAATCAATCAATATTTAAAGAATATCTACTCATTCATTAATACTGGGAAAAAATAACTCCAAGGAGTTTTATACAAATAAGAATTTATGGTAACAACTGAATAATTTGTGCAAAACTAGAATGACTTTCATTACAGAGATTCTGGACAAATTTACCATAACTACAGGCAAGTTACAATGGCTACTGAGACGCGGTCACGTTTGTCCACTTATGTTCAAGTTTTTAGTGTTTATTGTTGAACATAGGTTCTAGTGGTTCAGAACATGAAAATGACACAATATCACTATTACACCATTAATGTTATAAAAATGCTTTGTACAAAGTTTTTAAAAGAAAACATTTTTGTTAGGTAGTTTACATGTATAGAACTACTATCACCAGTTAGTCACTCCATGTTGCAGTTCTTCACAGTGTTTACTGTTTGTTTGTTCAGGATTATATTTTAAATTTCATTTTAAGAATTGAATTATCAGCTAATTGTTGTCAATTATAGGTTAGAAAATAGTGGAGGCAAAAGCCCCCTTTCTTTCATATGAACTAATACTACATTACCGGTAATGTAGAATTGGTTATATTCCAATGAACTATAAAGCTGTATTACAGGACATTTTCTTGTTTAGGTAAAGAAACTTTGTATTCTTAATCATTGAAGTTATATTATTCTCCAAAGTTAAATTCATTACTTTCTATGTATTTTTTAATTTTTTAATAGCAGATACTAACATTAGTTACAAGACTTTTACTGACTGTTGTAGAATATTTTGATAATACTAATGTATTTATTTTATCTATTTGAATTTTATTTGATATTAATATAGTATGATGTCTTTCCAGATTATCATGTCTGCCAACTTATTACATACCTAAAGATGGTCCCTTGTCATCTTACAAGGAGTATGTGAGTATGTTACCTAATGTGGACCATCCTGAAGCCTTCGGACAACATCCTAATGCTGACATAACATCACAGATTCAAGAAACAAGATTGATGTTTGATACTTTACTAGGTTTACAGCCACAAGTATCTGCCACTTCTGGTGGTGAAAGTAGAGAAGATAAGGTATATATATATATATAAACCATATATATTCTAAACTGCCATGACAACACTGTTTAAGTGCACTATAAATTTTGTCTATGACAGAATCATGCTGCACTGCCTGGTATCATAAATTGTTAAATATATTGAAAACAGTTAAGGATCCCACCATTAACTATACATATATTCTTATTGTCAACTGCTGGCAGTGATGCTGTGGATATGGCAAGGGTCTCTGTGTGTCCATCCATCAGCTTCAAACACATCAATACTTGGAGACTGTTTGACAGAAAGCTTGCATACTTGGTAGTCATCATATTCTCTTGACCATACAATACCATTTTGATTTGAGATGTCATACTTCATAGGAGTGTTTGGCATCATGTGTAGTTGACCATTTTTACTGTCATTTTAATTTTACTATTTTGAACACAGCTCCTCAGACACTGTTTTGACTTGACTTTTTATATATACTATGCTACCACAATTACACCTTATGAACTCCTATGAGATCCTTTGACAGAAGCTCTAATACTCCTTAGGCAAGTTTGTAATCAGGTGTAATTGACCATACTTTACTGTCATTATGACTCCTCCATTTTATAGGAGAAATGGGACTATTTTTGGGGTTATCGTATCACAATGACCCCATGCCATGTTCTACCTATTGAATAACAGGAACAATTAAAAAAGCTCTTTATAATATAATATATGTTTCTGATCTACAATTCTATACTGTGAACACTTTTTTCCATCAGTGGTGGGGTAAATTTGGCTACAGCCTAGCAATCTTGTTTTTACAAAAGTGACTTCTTAATTTGAAGCGGACATAAGTTTTAGTCTACTAAAACAGTTCAGTCTAGTTAAGAATATCATAAAAAAAAAAAATGTCTGACAACAGTTCAGAGGAAAACCCTGTATAATCTTTATCATTGAACTTCCACTGAATTATATTTTTATATTAATTTTTATGTAAGGATCGTCCATCGGTAAGTTTATATTGTTGTCTATGTATTGAGAGGTCTTCACCAGTTCTCCTTTTGACACAGAAACAGCACAAGTATTCTTACAAGTGTTATAGAAACACTGCTATTCACCATTTTGTTTGCATGTTCAGATTATTTTTTGATAAGATAATGTGAAAATGCTTGGTGTTCATCAAGTACATTTACTTGTACACAGAAACAGCACAAGTATTCTTACAAGTGTTATAGAAACACTGCTATTCACCGTTTTGTTTGCATGTTCAGATTATTTTTTTATAAGATAATGTGAAAATGCTTGGTGTTCATCAAGTACATTTACTTGTACACATTTCTAGGGATGATTTTTTTTTTAGAAAATAAGTATGATGAGTTAAACCATGCTTCAGATCTTTGCTCAGTTGTGGGAAATACAATAAAGTAAACTAGTAAACTGAATGAAACTAATTACAAGATATACAAGACATTATATAGTGTTAACAGAATATTTGTACAGATGTATGAAAATGTTTTTATAGGTACTGGACCTAGCAGCAAACATCTATAAACAGATTCCAGAAAATATTGATTATGATGGAACAGCCAAAATCTTAGCACTGGATCCCTGCCCATTAAATGTTGTGCTATTACAGGAGGTAATGTCATTACAGTTTGTACAGTTATGTTACATGAAGGACAGATATATCACAAACAAATGATTGCTTTGAACAAGTTGTCTTTTTATAAATGAATAGTTAAATGGTCATTATTTTAACCTTACATTATATATAGATGTTAATCAAATTGTCAGCATGTTTTGTTTGTCAATTTTTTGTGTTATTTGGTCAAAAAATTAATACAGGATGAAAATTGTGTGCTGTTGCTGAAAGTATTTCCTGGGTCTTCTTTTCTCAATTGAGTACTATTAACAATTTTGATTTTAGTAATATAATTCCAATAGGAAATCGTTACAAATACAGATTTGTTATTTACACTATTCTAATATTTCATACATATTTACAGATTGATAGATACAATGCATTGATGAATGAGATTAGAGAAAGATTGGTTGATCTAGAGAAAGGTATACAAGGTTTGGTTGTCATGACAATGGAGTTAGAGAACATATTCCAGTGTATATTTGATGGTAGAGTTCCTCCAACTTGGTTGAAGGTAATAATTTAGTTGACATTTGAACTACCAGTAATGTAAAGGAGTACAAATACTTTATTAAATCCAATTAAAGGGCTCTTTCTGAGCATATACATAAATATATATATATATATCTATCGTATTAATTAGAAAATATGAAATAGAAATTGATCAGATATGTTTTGATCACCATAGTATCCAATATCACAAAAAGCTTATCTTACACTTTTGAGCAGCTGTTTATTTAATTCTGAAATGATGAAGCAAGCCACAGTTTCTTAAAAATTTCCTTACAATAAGTAACAAGGGCAATTAATATCAAATTGGTTCCCATGTAAGCTTTTTATGTCCTCTTATGAAATGTGTTTCAAAAATAAAGTTTTCAATTTCATTCTGAAATCACGAAATTTCTTCATTCTTAATGTTGATGTCCTACTCGTTATGTAAAAGATATCATAAGTATTTTGTTAGCAAATGAAAACCTTTTAGGATTTTTTTTAATATTGATTAATACTATTAATAAACATTTCTGTAATTTATATTTTTATTGTTCTTGACAGGCCTACCCATCTATGAAGCCTTTAGCCTCCTGGACTAGAGATTTAGTAGCCAGAGTAGAACAGCTTGCCAAGTGGGCAGTCACAGCCCATCCTCCAACCATTTTCTGGATGTCTGGCTTTACCTTCCCCACTGGCTTCCTGACTGCTGTCTTACAGACATCTGCTAGACAAAATAATGTAAGTTTATCATTGCTCACTTGTCATCAATAGAACAGGTTATCAAATTTGAAATAACAGACCTTTAAAAATAATGTTTGTACCAAAGTTATTGCTTCCTCACGTAAAAAGTATGATGCAAAACAATGTAACAAATGTGTCACTTTCTCACCTAGACTGAGGTCCAGAGTTTTTTGAGAATAATTACAAAGCATTCACAGAATATCAAGAAATAATTTTTGATTGGCTGTATTTAATCTGTCTTGCAAATAAATATTTGAAAGTACAAATAATGTAAACAAAAATATTTCATAATGTTGGAGTTTTAAATTTTATGTTTTTAACTATAAATCATCTCCTATCATTTACTCAATCCATTTATATCATGTTAAACATCTACATATCATCTACATTTACATTAAATTTTTAAATAAAACTACTGTTGGGTATATAAAATTTCACAAAAATGGTGAAATTTTGATGTAATGATTTATTTTCTTTTTTGTCTTCAGGTATCTATTGATACTCTGTCCTGGGAGTTCAGTGTCATGACTGTAGGAGATGAGAATATAGTTGGTCCACCAAAGGTTTGTATCATTCTACAAAACTTATTAATATAAATGATTCTGTCATGCTGAGACTACTTGAAATTTAACTGAAAAGAAGTATCTTACAAAATGCTGCTCAAAATAATAATGCTTTGTAGTTAGATTGTTTTATTATGATTATAAAATAAATGTAAATAATATTTTATTTAAGTTTTTTTTTAGTACTTATTATGGCTATGGTAGGCAAGTTTGAAAAAAATACCTATTATCAGCAGGTTTTCTGTATATAATCAATTGATTGTCACATCATGCAGTTTCTTGAGTGCAGCAAGGAAGCTTATAGGCTTATTCTTGTCACAGCAAATAGAAAATATTATACTTGCTTTGTCATGCTGTTCTTCAGCTGAATTTGTATTTTTTCTATTTTGAGACATTTTTTTCTGAATATTTTGTCAGGATGGTGTGTATATCAAAGGTTTATTCCTACAAGGAGCAGGCTGGGATATTAAGAATTCTTGTTTGGTAGAAGCTAAGCCTATGGAGTTAGTCTGCCAGATGCCAACAATACATTTCAAACCAGTTGAAAATAAGAAAAAAGCTGCTAAAGGTATGTTTTGTCAAAGTTTTTGTCAGTCACTGCTTGTAGTTTTATTAACTTTATATACAAATCTTTTAATTATTAGTTTTGGCTAAAACTGTGTTTTCCATTGAAGGCAGATAAATACTATGGGTCAATATAATCTAAATATTGTTTTTTTTTCATTTGGGAATGTAAGCAGATAAAGGTTTTCATTTTTTGTTTTAAAAATAAGGGCTTCTTAAAATGGCATCTTCCCTGAAAACCCTGTAAGAAGGTCTCTAGATAATCTATGTTAAGGGTTGTAGAAAGCAAACTTCAAGCATGCTCAGAATATCCCCACTATGAAAACTCTAATTTTAACATTATGAACAGTTTTGAGAGCTTTCTTAAAAATGTATACTTATCTCAAGATTTATTATTCTAAAGTGAACATTTCTACCCAATACAATCACTTGTTCCACTGACTTTTTTAGAGTCCAACTTTTCTTCAAATCCGATAAAATAATATGTTATTAACTGAATATGCCTGAAATATTTGCCTCTATTTATGATTCAAACAACAAGCAATCAGTCACTAAACATTAATATTATTTATATTGCTGTAGGAAAAAGTAAGTATTTATTTTCATTTTGATGTTGAATTACTGACTTTCTTGTTAGGTATTTGTCATGCTGTTGTTTCTTTTGATAAAAAAATATACTTTGTAAAATACAGGCTAATTTTGATAGGGGAGAACAATGTAATACCTCAAGAATTTCTATTTAATTGTGATAGTCTGTGTCAAATTTGGCATAGAATTAAAAGCTTTTAAGGATATGAACTAGTTTAGCTTTAACTTATTATTTGTTTCAAGTAATTTCAGTTTATGTACATGTATCATCAGCAAAGATATGAAAAATTGTAGGTCTTATCTCAGAGATACTTTGAAACAAAACTATATCAAGATACCTTATAAGTATTTTATGCATTTGTGTTATTTAGTGTTCTACATTCAATGTTCAACAGTACATCTTGATTGCTTTTTTTGGAAGGGGGTGGGGAAGAGGTTCTGTTCTGAATTTAATCCCAGGCTAGATCACACCAAAGACTAAAATTAGCATTTGCTGCTTTTCTGCTAAGCATGCATTCAGTATTGAGGGATATGAAATAAAGACTGGTTGGCTCATAATAATGCCTCTAGGTAGGCTAACATGTTTTCCCTACTGACTGGTACAGTGTGAGTTACTAATTTAAAGGTCTGACTTTGTATACCAGTCTAGGGCAAAGCAGAATATATATTCATATGAAGCAAGCAGCAATCAATATATCCATTATTTTTAGCATGGGGGTCAGTTCTTTGAAATTATTTTTCTGTTGATCTGCATTACAAAATGAAAAACAGTTATTTACAAAATATTTTATTTTTACTTGACCATCCAATTGACCATAGCTATCAAGTTACAGACTAATTCTGTTATTTTCACTATAATTATACTGATGTGTTCTGTGTCATTGATAAACATAGCAAGAGCAATGAAAAGAGCCAATGTGGTATTTAGTGAGTACAAATAGTGCACAGTCTCAGTTGTAAAGCACACATTATATTTTACACATACAAAGATATACCGGTACATTAATGCCAAGGATTTTAAGTTTTACCCAACATTTTATCCTTTTATTCACACTCCCATCATTCAGCTAAAAATTATTTTAGTTTTATCCAAAAAGATATGAATTCTCACACAATGAATTCTTCTCCCTCTTTTTTACACAACCATTATCTATGTATCTCATTTGCCATTTCAATGAATTGTACATACTTGTGGTAAATAATGTACATTGAAAAACAATAAGCAGGAAAGGTTTGTCTGTCACAAAGATAAAAAACAATAAGTGAATAAGTGTATAATTCTTATGAATATTGTAGTGCCTACTTTTCATTGATTGTACTTTAAGCTTTTCATTTTTTTTAAAATTTATTTTTAACATCTAAACCTGAGGAAAAAAGGTGTCATGTCAATGTTGTATATATCAACTTATCTGTTTTCAAAAGACTGTTATTAAATGAATATTTATAATGTATCTATGATGTGTGAACTAGACAATATATGCACGTCTTAAAAATATCATAAAAAATCAGTTATTCCTTTTTATTCTTCACAAACTCTTCCTACAGTGAAAAGTTACTAGTAACACCAGGTCCTAACTAGATACAAGAAATATACTCTATGTCTCTCACACACGAAGACTTTACTTCTAAATTTGTCAGTAAAACTACATGAGTAATATTCAAAGACAACACCCCATTTCACATTTCATTGTGTACCTGGATGTCATTTATCTTTTATAGTTATGGGGTTATGATATTTATGACCTGCAGTTTTACATTCAAAGGTTGACATGTCTGTGTTAAGTAATATTTTTAAATTCATTAATTATGACATTTTAGATTCAATTGGAAACATTAGTCTTGAAATGATATATATTATGGCCAATCATTGCAATTCCACACTCCATAGTTTCTCTCTCAGATTGAAAACTAAACTGCTATCCCATTATTTCCCACCGAAATCAATAAAATGTTTTAGAAAAATGCAAATGATAATCTGTACATTTGTGAGAAAAAAAAAAATCTGTCGGCAATCACCCTCACCCCTAAATAGAAATTCTTTATCTGACCCTTGTGAGTTATTTTTACTATTTGTATAATTTTAGGTATGTATAATGCCCCCTGTTACTACTACCCTAACAGAGCTGGAGCGGCTGGCAGAGCATCGTTTATTGTAGCCGTGGAACTAAAGAGTGGAGAGAAGAATGCTGACCACTGGGTTAAAAGAGGAACAGCTCTGTTGATGAGTTTGGACTATTAATTCCTTGATAAAGACAGAAGGAACAAAGAAAATGTACTGACTTGCTAATAATGTCGTAGTTTTTATGATTTGACAAAAAGAAATTGCATATAACTTTGTGATTTGATTTTGTTTTTTCCACTTATAAGAATTAATTTTAGTTGGAAAGTATATATTAGAATTGATGTTATTGTGGTATCTCCTTCTTTATTTGTCATTAACTAGTAGATTGTTATAACACAACGAACATCTTTTGCTCGGTTAATTTAATGAAACAATTTAATAAGAAAAATTAAAATTTACACACATTGTATATCTTTTACTTTTTGAATTTATGTAAATATCCAACTTTTTTGAGGTTTAAAAGGTGACACCTATGTATGGCAAAAGAAATAAGAATCGTTGAATTTATTTATCTAAGAATTAAACAAATGAAAAGTTGTTATCCTTCCTGTTGCTAGTAACCTATTAAATGATATTGTTAAATGAAACAAGTTGTTCGCTGTGATATTTTTTTCCAATTACAAGCAAATCATTCCGTCCAATTAAAGATATATTTATAATTTATTTTCTATTAAATTTATTTGCATTACTAGATTATTTACATGAATATTAAAATCACCTACTACCATATATTATTTTTTTATTAAGAAAAAAAATGTTGTTATTAATTTATATTGTTGGGTTTATTTAACAAATTTAAGAACAGATATAAAATTAAAGTTATTTTGTTTTTTCTTGGTGTTTATTATTTCAACATACAAGCTGTGTAGAAAGTATTGTGACATGCAAAGTATTAACAGTTAACTCAAAAGTGTGCAGTTAAAACCAGTTAACCAGAAAGGGTGCTATTAAAACTAGTTAACCTGAAAGGTAACAATTAAAGCCAGTTACCAGAAAGGGTACAGTTAAAACCATTTAACCACAAAGGGTGCAATTAAAATCAGTTATCTAGAAAGGGTACAGTTAATCCAGATAACCAGAAAGGGTGCAATTAAAACCAGTTAACCAAAAAGGGAACAATGAATACCATTTAACCTGAAAGGCTGCAATTAATTAAAACTGCTGTTATATCACAAAGAGTGCAATTAAAACCAGTTAACCAGAAAGGATGCAGTTAAAAACAGTTACAAGGAAAGAGTGCAATTATAACCAGTTAACCAGAAAGGGTGCAATTAAAACCAGTTAACCAAAAAGGGAATAATTAATACAAGTTAACATGAAAGGGTGCAATTAAAACCAGTTATCAAGAAAGGGTACAGTTAAAACCAGTTAGCCACAAAGATTGCAATTTAAACCAGTTAACCAGAAAGGGTGCAATTAGAACCAGTTACCTAGAAAGGGTGCAGTAAAAACAAGTGACTAGGTTAGGGGGATGGTTCAGCGCTCAAAAACATGTTAAACCCCGCCACATTATGTGCCTGTCCCAAGTCAGGAGCCTGTAGTTCAGTGGTTGTTGTCGGTTCATGTCTGTCATATTTTTATTTTGTAAATTGTTTTGTTATAAGTTAGGCCATTAGTTTTCTGAATTGAATTGTTTCATGTTTTTTATGTCGGGGCTTTTATAGCCGTTGATACAGTATGGGTTTTTCTCATTGTTGAAGGCTGTACGGTTGCCTATAATTGCTTACATCCACTTAGTTTGAACTTTGGTTGATAGTTATCTCATTGGCAATCATACCACATCTCTTTATTTTTGTATTAACCACAAAAGATGCAATTAAAATCAGTTAACCAGAAAGGGTACAAATAATCCAGTTAACCACAAAGAGTGGAATTAAAGCCAGTTAACCACAAATGGATCAATTAATACTAGTTAACATGAAAGGGTGCAGTTTAAACCAGTTAACCTGAAAGGGTGCAATTAAAACCAGTTACCCAGAAAGGGTGCAGTTAAAACCAGTTAACCAGAAATAGTACTATTTAAACAAGTTATCCAGAAAAGCTGCAATAAAACCAGTAAACTAAAAAAGCAATTTAAACGAGTTACTCAGAAATAGTGCAATTAAATCAAATTACAAGAAAGGGAACAATTACATCCAGCTAACCAAAATGGATGCACTTAACCAGAAATATTGCAATTAACACACTTTTAAACCAGAAAGGGGACAATTAAAACCAGTTAACTAAAAAGAAGTGCAATTAAAATCACTTAACCAGAAATATTGCAATTAAAACCACTTAACCAAAAATTTTGAAATTAAACCTCTTTTAAACCAGAAAGGTGACAATTAAAGAGTTAACCAAAAAGAAGTGCAATTAAAACCACTTAACAAAAAATATAACAATTAAAAACCAATTGTTCAGAGAACAGTTGAAGGTCTTTCCACAGCAATTTTTAAATCTTGAAAAGAAGCTAGTTCGTGTTTACTCAAAGTTAGAATTGGCATCTTATCATCAGTTTCTTCATACTGATGCGATAAATAAGTGGTTTCTATATACTTTTGAGTGAAATAAGGGAGATAATTAGCTACTTCCGGTGATGTAAATGTCACTTCCGGTCTCATATAATAGTTTCTTTCACACTGATTCCAAAAATATATAGTGTCTATACTTTTGCTTGTAAACCAGGAGATAATTGGCCACTTCCGGTTTATCGAAAGTCATTTCTAGTCTTCAGTGATAAGTTAATGTATTAAAATTACAAAATATATGGATTCCGAGTACTTTTCCATGAAGACAGTGCAAAAATGGCTACTTCCGGTTTTCTCAAGGTCACTTCCGGTTGTCATTTTTCAAGGTCATATATCATCCAACGTTTTGTAAAAGTGATATGGCTTTTTAATGAACCAATCTGAAGTAATAATCAATTAACCCTTATAATTGGACATTTCAGGGGCACTAACTCCTATAAGATGCCATTAGATTGTTTCAGACCAAAAGTAACAATTCTTCATTACAATAAAGCAAACATTTTGCACTTGTTGTTTCATATATATCTTTAAAAGTGTTTGAGAAAATGCAAAAACAAGGAAAAGTCAAAATTGAGAACTTGACCTTGACCTTTGACCTTGACCTCATTTTCTCAGTTAGGACCTGGGGACCTCAAATAAAAAGATTCCAGGGTTATACGATTAACGGTCTACGAGTTCAAAAAACATACCGACAAATTTATTTGGTAAAGGTAGATAACTCCTTTAAAATTTCATCGAATCGCTTCAATCCAAATTTGCCAAAAAATTCCCGAGGATGTAACTAACAATTTAGAAAAAGAGTTTTGCCGATATCTTTTTTTGTTATGAAGGAGATGCACACACTTGATAAACAGTGAATAGGGAGATAACTCTTACAAAGAAAATCGTTCGGCTTAGAATGGGTGAAAATAAAAAGCGCATTAACTGTATGATACTATATAAGAAATATCTTGGCAACATATTGGCAAACAAAAATTTTACGTGATAACAAAATTTGGTGGAAGAAACAAATAATAATCAGAACAAATACAATAGGTCTTTCCACAGAAAAGTGGAAAGACCTAATTAAAACCACTTCACCAGAAACAGTTCAATTAAAACCAATTAACCAGAAAGGTGACAATTAAAACCAGTTAACCAGAAATATTACAATTAAAACCACTTAACCATGTTAACCAGAACAGTTGCAATTAAAACTAATTAACCAGAAAGGTGACAATTAAAACCAGCTAAGAGTGTATATAAAATCAACAAAAAGGGGTACGAGTAAAACCACCTGTTAACTAGAAAAGGGACTTTTAAAACCAGGTGATCAGAAAATGAACAATTAAAATCAAACAAGAAAGGGTGCAATTAAAACAGGTAGAGCAATACAGTAGAGAATGCCAATGTAGTTCAACAAAAAGCTGCAATTAAAACTAGTCAACCATAAATTGTGCATTTAAAACCAAAAGTAGTACAATTAAAAACCAACTGTTCACCATCAAGGGTTCAATCAAAACCAATTGTTCACTAGCAAGGATTCAATTTTCAATAAAACCAACTGTTCACCATCAAGGGTACATTTTAAAACCAACTGTTTATCAGCAAGGGCATATTTAAAACCAACTGTTCACAGGCAAGGGGTGATTTAAAACAAAATGTTCACCGGCAAGGGTACAATTTAAAACCAACTGTACACCAGCAATGGTACGATTTTATTAAACCAACTATTCACCAGCATTGGTAAGATTTAAAACCAACTGTTCAACAGCATTGGTAGGATTTAAAATCAACTGTTAACCAGCATTGGTAAGATTTAAAACAAACTGTTTACCAGCATTGATAAGATTTAAAACCAACTGTTAACCAGCATTGGTAAGATTAAAAACAAACTGTTCACCAGCATTGGTACAATTTCAAACCAACTGTTAACCAGCAAGGGTACAATTTAAAACAGACTGTTCACTAGAAAGGATATAATTTAATAGCAACTGTCAGCCAGGAAGGGAACAATATAAAACCAACTGTTGATCGGCAAGGTGTAATTCAAAACCAAATGTTCACCGACAAGGGAACAATTTAAAACCAACTGTTGATCGGCAAGGTGTAATTCAAAACCAAATGTTCACCGACAAGGGAACAATTTAAAACCAACTGTCGATCGGCAAGGTGTAATTCAAAACCAAATGTTCACCGACAAGGGTACAATTTAAAACCAACTGTTAACCAGCAAGGGTGCAATTTAAAACAGACTGTTCACTAGGAAGGATATAATTTAATAGCAACTGTCAGCCAGGAAGGGAACAATATAAAACCAACTGTTGATCGGCAAGGTGTAATTCAAAACCAAATGTTCACCGACAAGGGAACAATTTAAAACCAACTGTTGATCGGCAAGGTGTAATTCAAAACCAAATGTTCACCGACAAGGGAACAATTTAAAACCAACTGTCGATCGGCAAGGTGTAATTCAAAACCAAATGTTCACCGACAAGGGTACAATTTCAACCAACTGTTCACAAGCATTGGTAAAATTTAAAACAAAGTCTGTTCTCTAGGAAGGGTATTATTTAAAAGCACTTGTTCACCATCATGGATACAAGTTAATATCAACAGTATGTTCACCAGCAAGGGTACAATTTAAAACCAATTGTTCACCAGCAAGGGTACTATTCAAAACCCAACTGCTCACAGGAAAGGGTACAATTCTAAATTAACTGTTCAACAGTATTGGTAAAATCTTAAACCAACTGTTAACCAACAAGGGAACAATTTAAAACCAACTGTTAACCCAACAAGGATTCAATTTAAAACCAACTGTTAACCAACAAGGGTACAATTTAAAACCAACAGTCTGTTTGCAGGAAGGGTATAATCTATAACCAACTGTTCACCATCATGGATACAAGTTAATACCAACAGTCTGTTCACCAGTAAGTGTACAATTTAAAACAACTCCACCAGCAAGGGTACAATTTAAAACCAACTGTTAACCAACAAGAGTACAATTTAAAACCAACTGTTAACCAACAAGGGTACAATTTAAAACCAACTGTTAACCCAACAAGGATTCAATTTAAAACCAACGGTTAACCAACAAGGGTACAATTTAAAACCAACAGTCTGTTAGCAGGAAGGGTATAATCTAAAACCAACTGTTCACCATCATGGATACACGTTAATACCAACAGTGTGTTCACCAGTAAGTGTACAACTGTTTCCCAGAAATAGCATAACTGTATTACGCAAATTTTTATTTTAGTTTGATAACCATAGGAGCCGGATTCAAATTCCGATGCACTTTATTAGTTAGATAAATAGCCTGCTTGATCTCTCCGTTAAAAATCCGATCTTGATGAACAAGTACTCTTAATTTCCCTTTGTCGAAACCAAGCAGTTTTGGCATCCTGCTACGATTAATTTCTGTCCTGTTTTTGTTTTCATTGACCATATATATATACTGAAATTTTCAATTGCATTCAATTGATAATTTTTGTTTTGTTTCCGGCGAGAGCCTGCATGTCGACGAGGCTTAACTCAAGGTGTACTACTACCCGGCTGTGTGGAATGGTCAGTCCACCTCAGATTTATCCGGGGTTTTTTTTGCCAGGTTGCACGCACCTTTAAACCGCCTTATAGTATATATGTTGATGTCGTGCAGATGGGCGTGGAAAAAGTAGATACCATTATGGAGTTCTTTCAAGACGACCCCCCCCCCCCCCAAAAAAAAAAAAAAATCAATGTTTACATCTTATGTTTCCAAATCTTTAAACGTTCTTTATAAATCATTGTGGTTTAAGAACACCTATTCCATACTAAGCCTTATTCCGATTGCAGCTTTTCGTCTACGAAATATCTTGCTTCAGTGTGTCAATATGTTTGTCGCATGGTTGTTTGCTGGCTGTAAGAGCTGTCGAGATCATACTTTTTTGGATATCTTTTTAAGCTTATTCTTTAGGGAACTATTACTTATATTAAATATGGGATTTCAATACATAGTTTTCGAAATTTTCGTGACTTCCGCTTTTCCAGTGTATGAACTATGAACTAATGAAGCAGAAACAATAGAACAGAAATCAAAGAAAATCTTCTTATAAAGGCAACAAAACAAATAGTTTATATTCATCAGTTATTTCGAAACAATCTTTCATTTTTGAGATAGTATCTGTTAAACTATGTTATTGAAATAACACATTCAAGTGCATATTGTCGTTTTCATAATTTATTTAAAAAGTTAAAATATTGAAGGTTCAAAAGTGAAAACAGGGGCGGATCCATGTCCGGGAAAAGAGGGGAGTGTAATTGTGCAAAACGATTAAAATGCAACCGACCATATGATTTGTAGCAACAACAAAAATTTCTGAAAAGAAGAGGGTTTATGTTTTCTAAAGATGTCTTTTTGTGAACATTACAACTAAAAAGTTATAAATGATAAATCCATATGCCGGAATAGGTCAAAGTTGGTAAACTTAGTTTAAAATATAAGATTTGAGGTGTTTAAGTTTGGACTAACTGACGGACGTACGAACAACAATATTCAAAATAGTATCCGTATTTGACGGATAGATAGCAGCAAATCATAATTTTTCTCAAAAACTCGGGACCAATTTTACAGTAAGCCACCTCTCTATCAACAAAGCTTGAGGAGTACTCCGATAGTGCAACTAATGGATGGTGTTTATAAATCTCCTAGGTAACGGGAAGCGCCGGTACAGTCCCCTGTCTTGTGAGTCTAAATAACAAATAGACTATGTTCAACACCAAAACCTAGCTAAACTTTCTGCAACTTTATTCAACCTCCCGCAGCCTGTGAGGTTTTCAATTAAAGCATTTATTGTACTTCTTTAGTCCAGTTGATATGACTGACTTATTGTGCAAGCGTTCCCGAGTTGGACCCTCGGTAGGTACAGTTGTAATTTAGGGAGGAAATCATGTTCTATTCAAGTTGTAGTTATAGAAATGGCTGCAATAACATTACACGTTTGGTGTATAAAGTCGATACAACTCGACTGTAAAAGATCGTCTCATATTCCTTCTACACCGTCGTATCTTTGTTTTTTATCTGGTATGTGGTGCATTGCTTTTGGACCAAAATAATCTTTCATTTGCGCCACAACCCATATTCCAATTGCGCCAATATTACCAGTAAGTAGTATATACAATAGATATATATTGAAAAGAGACTCTAAATAATAATGTTAAAACATAGTGTTGATAGCATAATATAACATATTCATCATAAATCGCATTCATCAAAAATCCAAAATGAATGCATAGAACACTGATGAGTTTTTTTTTTAATGCTTAAATTTTACTTATTGATGGTTAAATCATAATTGACTGTATCATTCAATATCGTTATAATGGTTTTGCTGTCCACATCCATTGTGATTCTGGCTTTGCAACTCTTTTGCGTAGATCTATACGTTTTGTCTCCGTTTTTCAATACATTAGATATCCTAAATGTGAGGTCTTAAAAAAATTACAGACGTATTTCCTCCTCTGTTTGTCTCCGAATGAATTATGTTCATTTTGTCACCTCGAACTTGTGAACACTATACAATTTTATACCTTTTTAAAAGTAACTCCTAGTTTTGTATGAGAAATGAGTATGAACGCACTTACTTACATAATGGGGGAAACTCTACAACATTTCTTATACGAGCCTCGTTTTCACGATACAACTTATATTAAATTTAACTTATATTATACCTATTAATTGGCGCAAATAAAATACAATCCTGTGGCGCAAATGAAATGCTGTGTTTTTTAAAAATTGTTGCAAAAGCAATGCGCCCATTGTATGACCAGATGCGGATCCATGAGTTTGAAAAGGGGGTCACCAAGGCAACATCAGGAGTGGGACTTGTAAAAAAGTCTATGCATTACCCCAGCGGCGGATCCTGGGTCCGAGGAAAGGAACAGGGTATAATCCTGGAAAATGTTAAAAAGATTGCCGAGCGTAGGAATGCGATTTTTTTTAACATTTTTTGCCAAAAAAAGCGAAATTTTTCGAGTCACAGGTCATACGAACTCCAACCCCCCCCTTTGAATCCGCCACCGTATTAAATGTGTAGGGAGGACGGGATCCCCGTAAATCCCCTAAATCAGCCTCTAAATTGGCTGCCCAATAAGACAACTATCCACTAAGGATCATAGGACAAGGATATAGACAAACAACTAGTGGCGACTGTCAAATGAAGAAGGAACGTAATGTTGTTAAATGTAAGTCAGAAAGACAAAAAAAAGGAGAAAAAACATACAAAGAGCAACACAGAAAATAAATGCCTTTTCATATATTTATTAATAATATTTTCGTTTTGACTGCATTATAGAATCTTTTACTGATTTTCCTCCAGGTCAAATTCGAGGTCAGAAAACAGGTCACGTTTGTTGCACTTCTTTTTACACTTTCTTTCCGCGTCATCACAGTTGTTGAAACATTTTTTCTTCTTATCATGGTTATTAGGATGGTTTTTTCTGCATTCTTTCGTACACTTATCGTCCTTGTTTTCACATTTCTTCCTGCAGCTTTGTGCTTCAGCGGTTATTAGCAATACCGCTACAATTAGAACCACTACAAATACTTTAGTCTACAAATAGAAAACAAGTAGGCACATAGAATAATTAGTGAATTCAATACAAGTTACTTTCTATTTAAAAAAAAAAAAGAAAAGCAAAATGTGAACACATGAACGCTTCACGCGAGTTGAATATTTAATTTGCTCTACATTTCTGAAACTAAAACTGACACAAGTACACAATAATACTTATTATCTCAGTTGGTGAATATTTGCCCATATTTATAGAGCCCAGAGAAATAATGTGAAATTACCAAAATAAGAGAGCAGTTTACCATAAATATGATTATTGTTTGCTCCAAAATTATATTTTAATACATGTAAAGGATAATTTATTATATTATCATTGTGAATGTATACCAAAAAATAGTTGTAAAAAAGATTTTTTTTAAACCATAAAGAGACAAAAAACCAAGGGTTTTTAATTTTGTTGTCTATTCTACGACGAAACTCTCTCTATATCTCTCTCGATATATAGATAAAAGCAATATTTTAAGTTCAAATAAAAAGGTCAACATAACTACAATTTGAAAATTTCCGGATAATATGTACAAACGCAATCTCACGAAGAAAATTATTTTTGAGAATCTCGCACACCAAAAACAATAACAATAAAAAGTACGTTTGAAATGCTATCAGCTATAGTCACCATAAATATATACAGCATTAATTATATGTATACACATCAACAAATTTTGAAATTTAAGATGTTTCCACTTAAGTCTTTAAGGAATACTCATTATGAATTTAGAAACTGTAACGGGACTAAAGAGTTAATGATCTGAGACAATATGTCTCATAAACGAAATGTTATTATATCTTTATATGTGAAAAGTAATACATAGCCTTATTTCCACCAGAAATCATCTTTTAAAAGACTTTTTTAAAAATACTCGATAATATATGCTAAAACCCATCAATATTAAAGTTTTCAGTCATATTTAAAAGTTATGAAATAGAGAATGGAAACGAGGAATGTGTCAAAGAGACAACAACCCGACCAAAGAGCAGAAAACAGCCAAAGGCCACCAATGGGTCTGCAAGGTAGCGAGAAAATTCCGCACATGTAGGCGTTCTTCATCTGGCCCCTAAACAATAATGTATACTAGTTCAGCGAAATGGTCGCCACACTAAACTCCGGAACATACAAATGAACCAAAATTTAAAAAGAAACGCATCATGACTAACAAAGGCTAGAGGTTTCTGACTTGGGATAGGCGCAAACATGCTTATTATCTGACAACAGAATAAAAAAAAACACTTGGGAAAATAATTTTGGACAGGGCACATCTATTGCTTTTAACATCTAAAAGTCCCTTTTTATTTTGATTCGTGGAACACAAGATCAAAATAAAACAAAAAATCAAATAAAACGTAACCACTTATCTTAAAATAAATTACAGAACATAAAATACACACAAAACAACAGGATTATATAATACCGTATCAAAACTGCTCTCAATTCCTTAAAACAAGTCTATAGCAACACGTATTCAATAGTAAGAGTAAGTGTTAACAAAACCGATCAAGAACACAAAACAACAGGACCATATAATACCGTACAAAAACTGCTCTCAATTCCTGATAACAAGTCTAACGTCACAGTACCCAAATTGCACCGAGTACCCAAATTGCACCTATTTAGCAAAAAAAAAAAAAAAGCAGCGGAAATCTTACAAGATTAAACAAGACTAAACAATTTGTATTTTTATGATTTGACATTATGCACGTCATCCAACATAGCTAGATTTATGTAAATATGCACAAAACTTTAATTGTATATATCATCAGATGAAGTATTCACTTGAAAAAGTAAAATCTACGGAAACGTCGCCATGCGACGTCCACAAAAAGTCATCTTTTAAAAATTAGCTAATAAAACATGTTACAAGCATCCATTTTTTAAAAATGAATAGTAAACATGGGCTAATGTCGAATTGTTCTAAATATTTGACGAAATGAAACAAAACATCTGTTATTCGATTTTTAAGAATATGAATTTAAGCATGAATGCAATTTGGGTACTCCTCATTACAGAATCATGGATCGTTTGGAGGTCGGTTCAAACCATTTTTCTATGATTCAATATGGATTCAAAATTAAATTGGCGGAACTATATAGTATCAAAATAAGGATACATCTACAAAATAAACTCAGAATGGAAACTTTTGTCTTGATCAAAAATAAGCGTAGGTGAAAAAGCTGTCAAGATAGGTGCATTTTGGGTACCCTCACATTATAGCAACAGTATTCAACAGTAAGGGTAAGTGTTGACAAAACGATTAATAACACAAAACAAATTTTAATTTAAACAACGAACAGATAAGAAATATTTCAGACGCAAAGCAAATATTTTCAAACTTTAGTGTTCGTAATTCATATATATGAAATTCATTTAAGACACAAAACTTAAAAGAAATGATTTTATGTTGATCATATTAATATAATTAAAATAAAAATTACCTGCATATCTGCCTGTTTGTAGAATTTGTCCCTCAATCAAATCTGAAGCCTGTTTTATAGATCATTAGTTATCGCCTAAAGATCATTAAAATTTTTAACTACTGAATTTTCAATAAAGGAATAATTATGTTTGATGTTATCATACAATCGAATATTAAATATTTCACTTCTTATGATTGCTCGCTTCACATATGTTTGTAAAAGAGGGACGAAAGATAAATGATAGACTTATTGTCGTCAACTGATTCTCGCCAACAGTTTAATATCATTGTGAATTATGATTGGTCAGCACACAAATGTATGTCTAGGTGTGCCATAGTATAGCAAACCGTTATTATATTTATTCCATTTTCAAGATATATTATAAAGTTGATAATATATCTTAAAAACTAAATAAGATATTTGATAAATCAATCATATAAGATATCTTGTGTAGCTTATAAGATATCTTATAACGTTAATAAGATATCTTATAATGTTAATAAGATATCTCATAAAGTAAATAAAATATTTTGTAAACTTTTAAATATATCTTAAAAACTTTACAAGATATCTTGTTTAAAGCTATATAAGATATCTTATTTAGTTTAAAAGATATCTTATAGGCCCTCTCGCTAGGGTATATGATGGTCCTAAGAGCCTTCTTTTAAAGAATATAGGATTGCAAAAGGTTATTTTCCAGTTCAAACGGAGATATATACTACGCGTTGGGTATTTTCTTTTCAAGGATTATACCGTCAATCAGCAGGTTTTCGGTACTTTTGTTTAGCACATAATTCCTATTTAAAATCACTATAACAATTTCTTGCCTTTATGGTATTTATGTTTCCTACTACACTATTACACTATTACCAGTGTTCAAATTCAATTTTAAGTATTGATACCCTGTCCTGTCAGTTATATGCTCACTTTCCTTTAAAATATTATGAAAATTCCTTTCTAAATCATCTTCTACACACAGGCAGAGATAGCCTCAACTAGATTTGGCACTAGTTTTTTTCTCATTTTTGTTCTTAATGCTCTTCGTTATTTATTTGGCCTTCTTACTGTCTCAAGCGTCAGTGATGAGTCTAAGGTAGACGAAACTAGCATTTGGTGTAATATATAATGCATGACAAACGTAGTCGTCTCCCACCCTATCCACCATATCCACCCAATGCTGTCAGCTTTGTGGAGATCAAGGGTATATGTGATAAAGAGCATAGTTGAAGCAATTTCTACCTCTACCTTAGTAACTTTGGTCAAGGTGGGGAATCTCTATGTATGGAGACTAAGAAACGGATAGCAAAACGATAATAAGCTAAAATATATCCGTCTTTGACGGACAAAAATCAGTAGAACATGATTTAATCATACAAAATTTCCAATGTACTAACATGTACTCGCTCCAACAATAAGCTAAATGATTACTCCAATTGCACAACTAAAGTGTCATGTTTATATAAATCTTAATAATTTGGTCTCTTGTAGATAGAACAGAGGATGGAAACGGGACGTGTGTCAAAGAGACAACAACCCGACCAAAGAGCAGAAAACAGCTGAATGCCACCAATAGGTCTCCAGCTCAGCGAGAAAATTCCCAACCTATGAGGCGGACTTTAGCTGCCCTCTAAACAATAATATATACTAGTTCAGTGAAATGGACACCACGCTGCTGTCTCCTTGTTAATCATACCATATCTCCTTTGGCGGTAAATACAGTCAAGGGAAATTATTCCTACATATTAAAAGTGTAAACCGTTTTGAACATAAGTGGAATTTTAATATGCATCATGTAAAAAAACGTCCAAGTAACACTTTTTAGGAGAGTCAACATGAAAAAAAGACAACTAGATATGTCTCTTTAGGAGTGTCAACACTGTAAAAATTAAATCCAAATATCACATTTTATAAGTGTCAACACAGTAAAAAAGACCTCCAAATATCACTTTTTAGGAGTGTTAACATTGTAAAAAAGACACCAACATATCTCTTATAAGGAGAATCAACATTGTAAAAAGAAAAAAAAAATCCAAAACAAGACATTCCAATACTTCTTTTGCGGATGTGTCTATATATCTATACTTTAATTAGAAGCGGAATTGTACAGACAACACACCAACCATGAATCTGGTAAACTGCTGTTGCTTTTGTATGATGCAAATTATAGAAAGGTTTAATTTTGGCATTTTGGGGGGTTTATCAGCTCTTCAACGAATATATTAGGTATTTGATTTCCAAATATTTTGGCCTCGAACAGAGGAGCAATTAATTGTGGAAATGCCTATCTGGTGCAGTAAAATTGTTACTGTTAATGATATTACATTCATCTTTCATATTAGTGTGGGGATGGGTAACACCAATTCTAAATATTAAGATGTATTTTATTATTTAACTAATACATAAAATGACGATTATATAAAGCTCTATAAGTAAAAATCGTATTGGTATTGCTTCTAAAATAAAATGAACACAATTAATAGTAAAAAGTTCACATTCACTTTTCATAATTCTCAGAAGAACTCCCAGCTTATACTATGATTTTCTGTTATATTTAGGTTCAAACCAACTAATTCTATAATCTGCAAAAAAAATTAAAATATCCAATAAAAATCTAAGCTTTACGATTTTAATTTTCCTATGGTCAATGAAAATAACACTTTAAAAATTTTGTGCGTCCGAATCACATTTCTTGATTGACCTTCACCAAGAACGTTCAAAAATTTGAAAGCTAAGATTGTAAAGCTTCCTGAATACGTGATGAGCTATATTACTACTTACAACGATTTCACAATGAGAGATGTGATCTTGTGTTAAAACTACTGCAACTATGTTATAAGTGTAATAATTACAGATATTTTTAATGTTTTTGACCGTACCATTTACCGCTGAATCGGGTGATACACGCGTAGAAGAAAATGTCCCGGCCTCACTTCGTTATAAAAGTAAGACTGATATTATAACTTTTTTTTGGGTCTTTATTCGACATAATTTATTGTGTATTTTATTTGAATTATAAGTAATAAAGATTGTTTACAAACTCTGCAAACTCGACGGCTCATTTGCAAGCTTAATTTCGGGTTTAAATCAGTTTGTAAGTCGGCCGAGCATACACGTCATTAAACTCCTTAAAAATTAACTTCATGGCTATAATAAGAGTCTTGTAGTGACATACAGTTTTGACAAACCATGATTTTTTAAGTTTTTATTACGTTTTTTGAATGTATATTTCACTTTTGCAATGAATTATTCATTATTAATTAAAAGTTTGAATACTTTTTAGCATTCTGGTAATGCTTCCAGACCTTAAATTAATAACTTACTTTTTCTTTACTCCGTACACTAGATGTAGGGATTTGTACTGAATCCACTATTACACGCTCTGGAAATCCAAAAAGTCCATATAACTCTATCGTATCAATGACTAATGATGCTGCTGCTGTATAACCACTTTTAACAACCTTATACTCAAGGTATTTCCCCTGTAAATATACAAAATAAAAGATACTGATACATGTAGCATAAAGTATTCAACAAAAGAAAGAAAGCATATAGAATGTAGTTTTCCAACAAGTATTTAAGAACGTGGGTTATAAGAAATAGGCAGAATATACCATGGGGACATTAAAAAATATCGAAAACAAACAGACAATACCATATTCTAAAAGAAAATAGATAAAAAGACAAGAAAACAGTCTGCAAACACTATATAGAAAACTAACATTTTAAGACTAAGCAATGTGGAAAATGTAATGCGAAAATAATGGAAAATCGGAAAGAACTACAAACAGACAAAATATTCCAAACCAACAATGCAATTTTTCTTGAAATCTCTAGAAGGCATTTAAATACGTACTATATGAACAGATTAATGCTAAAACTGTCATGCAATTTTTCTATAAAGCTCAAAACTCGTATTTGAATGTGAAAAATACAGACATCAAATGCAAATTAAATGGAATACTCGCATTGTGTAAAAATGCTAAACTGAATTATATGTGAACATTGCTGTTTCATAACAAATTAAGGGCATCACGAAATAAGTTCATTGAATAAGTTTTAAAGCTTGATTTTAACAAAAGATGTCCCAAGGTTACTGAGATCAACTAAAAAATTAAGAATGAACTGAATCATTTAAACATTGTGTATGTTAACAAATATCCGTTAAGAGTATAGAAATCAATTAGAATATCTACATTATTCTACAGGAACTAAAAGCTGATATTTACTTGTGGAAATTAATATATTCTATAACGCTTATTACTAAAATCTTAAGTAGAATCTCAGACCGTATATAGGCTAATTACCTTTGTTGCTGACATTTCCGCTTTTAAATATTCTCCTCGGGTAAAAGAATCTTCAACAGAAAAAAAAACATATCCAACAATTATTTGTTTGCTTTGAAATGTTCCTGCTTGGGCTTGTTATTCATTTAATGATACTTCTTCAAAAACATACAATATAACAAGGACCAATGATAAATCTATATTTGAGAAAGTAACTGCATCAATCCATTACCAAACACTGCTTATCAGCTTTACCGGTATTTATCCATATAAAGTGAATATAAAAAAAAACATCTAACATACCATTAATTCAAAAGGAACCGAACTTTAAATTTATACAAGAATGAACGCATCGTGCTATGCATACAACCACTCGTAATTAAGAGTGTCAGAAAACAGGAAATATGTGTCCCACAGATCCTAGATATATATTTACCAATGAAATATCCATCACACCCTAACCATACTTCTCTAGCTTTTTTATGATTTTTTTGTTTACCTTTTGAATCTCCATCATCCCAGGACAATCATCCAGTTATATTATATATACTTACTTATATATTATCAACCATCCCACAACAATTCTCCTCTAGCAGTTGTATGATTTACTTGAAGATTCTCAACCATCCCACAACAATTCTCCTCTAGCAGTTGTATGATCTTAGTTGTAGATTCTCAACCATCCCAGAGCAATTCTCCTCTATCAGTTGTATGATTTACTTGAAGATTCTCAACCATCCCACAACAATTCTCCGCTAGCAGTTGTATGATCTTGCTTATATAATCTCAACCATCCCAGAACAATTCTCGCCTAGCAGTTGTATGATTTACTTGTAGATTCTCAACCATCCCACAAAAATTCTCCTTTAGCAGTTGTATGATCTTAGTTGCAGATTCTCAACCATCCCACAACAATTCTCCTCTAGCAGTTGTATGATTTACTTGTAGATTTTGAAATACCCCACAACAATGTTGGCATGACACGGGTTATGTTCTTCTCATATATTTTATGACGGTATAATACTAAACCCCTAACAGGAGGGATTGTACCTGATATTCATATGATGAAGACATAATCTTTCAATCAGTTTAATTGAGGTCTGGAGCTGGCATGTCAGTAACTGCTAGTAGTCTGTTGTTATTTATGTATTATTGTCATTTTGTTTATTTTCTTTTGTTTCCTATTCTGACATCGGACTCGGACTTCTCTTAAACTGAGTTTTACTGTGCGTACTGTTGTACGTTTGTATTTTCTACATTGGCTAGAGGTATAGGGGGAGGGTTCAGATCTCAAAAAACATGTTTAACCCCGCCGCATTTTTGCGCCTGTCCCAACTGAGGAGCCTCTGGCCTTTGTTAGTCTTGTATCATTTTTAATTTAAGTTTCTTGTGTATAATTTGGAGTTTAGTATGACGTCCATTATCACTGAACTAGTATACATATTTGTTTAGGGGCCAGCTGAAGGACGCCTCCGGGTGCGGGAGTTTCTCGCTGCATTGAAGACCCATTGGTGGCCTTCGGCTGTTGTCTGCTCTATGGTCGGGTTGTTGTCTCTTTGACACATTCCCCATTTCCATTCTCAATTTTATCCTTTAGCAGTTGTATGATCTTACTTGTAGATTCTCAACCATCCCACAACAATTCTCCTCTAGCAGTTGTATGATTTTAGTTGTAGATTCTCAACCATCCCAAAACAATTCTCCTCTAGCTGTTGTATGATTTTAGTTGTAGATTCTCAACCATACCACAACAATTCTCCTCTAGCAGTTGTATGATTTACTTGTAGATTTTGATTGAAATACCCCACAACAATTCTCCTTTAACAGTTGTATGATCTTACTTGTAGATTCTCAACCATCCCACAACAATTCTCCTCTAGCAATTGTATGATTTTAGTTGTAGATTCTCAACCATCCCACAACAATTCTCCTCTAGCAGTTGTATGATTTTAGTTGTAGATTCTCAACCATACCACAACAATTCTCCTCTAGCAGTTGTATGATTTACTTGTTGATTTTGAAATACCCCACAACAATTCTCCTCTAGCAGTTGTATGATCTTACTTGTAGATTCTCAACCATCCGCAACAATTCTCCTCTAGCAGTTGTATGATCTTAGTTCTAGATTCTCAACCATCCCAGAACAATTCTTCTTCATCAGTTGTATGATTTACTTGTAGATTCTCAAATACCCCAGAACAATTCTCCTGTAGCAGTTGTATGATCTTAGTTGTAGATTCTCAACCATCCCACAACAATTCCCCTCTAGAAGTTGTATGGTCTTAGTTGTAGATTCTCAACCATCCCAGAACAAATCTTCTTCATCAGTTGTATGATTTACTTGTAGATTCTCAAATACCCCAGAACAATTCTCCTCTAGCAGTTGTATGATCTTAGTTGTAGATTTTCAACCATCCCACAACAATTGTCAAACAGCAGCTGTATAATCTTGACTTATATGTTGATTCTCAATCATCCCAAAACGATTGTCCGCTATCAACTGTAGTCTTTTAATTACTTATGGACTCTCAATAACCTCAGAACAATTGTCCACTATCAGTTGTATGATCTTAATTACTTATAGACTCTCAATTACCGCAGACCAATTCTTCACTAGCAGTTGTATACTCTTTGATTACCCATAAACTCTCAAATAGGCCAGACAAATTGTCCACTAGCAGGTGTATGCTATATAATCACCCATAGACTCTCAATTAGCCCAGACCAATTGTCAACTAGTAGTATGATCTATATAATTACCTAAAGACTCTCAATTACCCCAGAACAATTGTCCACTAAAGTCGTGTGATCTTTTCTTACCTATAGATTCTCCATCATCCCAGAATAACTCTCCTCTAGCTGATGTATCTTCATCAATTGCTACAATCAATCCCATTGGTCGCTGACGACTTTAAAGTAAGAAGTATATTAAATAGTTACTATAAGAAAAATGTAGTCATTTAGCGTTCACATATAAATTTCCTCACATTGGGATAGATTAGGCATACTATTTTGTCTTTGCCTTGAATGATAAGCTAATTTGTACAACTTCCATTTATATCGTTCGATCTGTTTGTTTCTTGAATTCGGTATGCAACGAATCCAAATTAATTGAACTGTTCATACATTGTTTCCTGTCAAATATCTTTAAAACAAAGCAGACCTTTTTGTCGCTCTTGTATCTTTAATTTCTAGTCAGAAGGGATATACAAGGTGTAAGAGCTCAATGAAAGAAATACTATTGAGTAAAAGGACATGATGAATATAGTTGAATGTGAATCTGTTTTGTTCGAGATCTTATCATCTGTAGTGAGGTGGTTTTGTATATATTTAGCACCATATGTGTACTGTTAGTAGAGGCGCTCAATAGTCTCTTCTATCATTTATATGAATTCAAATTTGTTGAGTTTCGTTTTCTAGTGATTTCTACCTTTCTTAGTTTTATATTATAGGAAGTTAAATATCAATACTCAAATGTTGTTGTATTAATTAGCTGTCTGTTGACTTGGCAGGAAATATAGCTTCCACGTAAATGTATATTGGGTGTGCATAATTAGAAATTGGGCATTGTTCATCGATTATAGTTCAACAATGTTTTTTGTGATTCTTTTTACATATCGGCATGGATTGGTTGAAAATGGGGCTTGGTATATCGATATACATGTTAGTATATGATTATATAATGATAAAGACATTATGTTTATAATTGCTGATATTTGGTATCCATACCTGTATACTGTTGTATTAGCTGGCTGTTGAGTGGGTAGGATATACCCTCCACGCAAATGTAAGGGTATGATAGACAATGGAGCATCAACAGTGATACGCTGTCCTGATACTGCAAATTCAGTACCCTTAAAGACAAATTCTCTCAATAAAATTAAAACCTATAACACAATAGCCTTGAATAACAAATCAGTTCCATAAATGAATGAACAACACCAAGAAAAGAAAGATCGTATTGGAAGAACAACTCCGGAACTCAAAACGCAATGATCACTGAAATTATTGGTATAAATCATCGATGAAGTTTGTGATTTTATGTTAGGCACATGTATTAAACGCCGTTCTCGTAAAAAAAAGACGAAGCATTAAATAAGTTTTGAACCTGCACAATGCATTACTTATCTATCTTTAAATGTATTATTACAAATCTACAGCAAAATTATTAAAATTGAAACTGTATACACAGGTTTTAATTAACAACGCCTGTTTTAATTACGAAATACAACATACGTTTAAGTTCTGTTGCTTTCCACGGACGAAAAAAAGGGTGGGATTATGGCTACAACAAATAGAACATATCAGTGATTATCTCTGTATCAAATTTTCCCTAATTGTCAACAAAATCATGATGGCGTCCATAAAACTTCCGAAGAGATGACTCCAACTATACCCTTGGTTCTTGTATGAGATTGTTTCAATATACGTGTGTATTTTGTAAAGTTCAATTATTTCGATTGGTAATTTAAAACAAACCATTAATTTTTGGTCAATGAAAAAAACAGGATAATACGTACATCATAATAATTATACCATCGTTGTTTTGGAAAATATCCTTCAACAGAAGACTTGCCCTGTAAAAATAACATGTTTAATTCTAAAAATATAAAACATATTTTAAATTTGTTCCGAAACAATAGCGAAAATTGAAAACTAATTTGTAGCTGTTCTTGCTCTTTCAGGAGCAGGCAAATGCTCCCTGAAGCAAGACTTTTTTAAAAGACAAGGTATAAATCAATGAAATTCCTACAGTTTTGATTTTTTTAAATGCATCTGTATCATCACTACATGGGTATGCATATGACCTGATTTCAAGTTTATCATGTTGAGATAGAGGATTCTTTTGTCATTTTCTTTGGTTAGAATTTTTTTATTAAGTTAAAATTGCACTATGAGAAAGTTATGATTCTATTGATATCTAGTTTTATACAGGCATCTTTATAAACAACAGCACCACTAAGGGTCACTTATGCATGTTCCCCAAAAATATGACGTCATACAGAAAAAAAAACTGTTGATTATATCCAAACATATAAAAGAAGAGGAGTTTGTGGTATGCCCTAATACCCTCCCTCTTGTAATGAAGGGAATCTAGGTCACCCTAGTTGTTAAAACCATACATAATAAGGACAGGCGACAAGTCTAGATGTGATAAAGAACCATGTGGTAGATATTCATTTTTTTTTAAATTTCTATTCTTTTGTTAATTGTTGTCACAGTTTATATCAAACCATATCACTTTATCTTAAGATATGTCAAATTAAAAAAAAAAACAATTTATTTGATAAAATGCAAGATTTTTTTCCGTTCCGACAATTTATTTGGAATTTTGCATTCATATAATCCCTATAAAGACTAGCTTTTATTATACCTGTTCAAGAACAGGGGTTACGAGGAATGCTGGACCTAGCAGGAACTGTCTATCCACATCTCTCGTCTGTTTATCTTCTGGAAACCTAGAGAAATATTCATAATTTAATGATATTTTCTCACTAAATAATTCAAAATTTGGTGACTATGTTGAACGCATCTATCCCATCGAACTTGAGATAAAGGATACAACAAATACAGTTAAGTCTGTCTTGTATCTCTACTTACATCTAGAAATTGACAATGAGGGTCGGTTGAAAACAAAACTTTATGACAAAAGAGATGTTTGATTTCAACTTCCCAATTGTAAACTTTCCATTTATATGTAGCAACATTCCAGCAGCGCCTGCATACAGAGTATATATCTCCCAGTTTATACGATATTCCAGGGCTTGTATTTCCTATAATGATTTCCTTCATAGAGGCTTGCTGCTCACAAGGAAGCTATTAAACCCAAGAGTTCCAAGTGGAGAAGTTGAAATCATTCCTTCGTAAATTTTACGGACGCCATCACGAGTTGGTTGACCGTTATGGAATATCCGTTTCACAGATGATAGTGGATATATTCCTATTGTCGTAACTACAATCAAGTCCCCGAATAAGACTTATTACCGGTTTTGTACTAATATGAGCAACACGACGGGTGCCACATGTTGAGCAAGATCTGCTTGCCCTTCCGGAGCACCTGAGATCACCATAAGTTTTTGGTGGGGTTCGTGTTGCTCAGTCTTTAGTTTTCTATGTTGCGTTTTGTTTACTGTTGTTTGTCTGTCTGTCTGTTTGTCTTTTTCTCTTTTAGCCATGGCGTTCTGTTTATTTTCGATTTATGTTTGGTATCTTTAGCCTCTCTTTCATAATTTAAAACCATCACGAAAACCGTTGGTGAAAGTCAGAGACAACGACTAAAACAACCCCAAAAACAGTAACAACAAAATAGATAAATAAATACAAGACAAAACAATAATATTGCATTATATATAATACATGATTTTAAATTTTCCAGTTATTTTTTTAAAGTACTAGTTCTTTTACCTGAAAAATTGGTATTTGGGAAAAAAAATATTGTGCAATTTTGTAAAAGATTTTCACAAACAATTGTTATTTTTATATGTGGTTTATTTTCCCAAGGTAAAAATGGCATATCATTGATCGAGGTCTTTGTTTCGAATTATTGTTCCTTTCAAAATTTCAATGCTTGGAAATATTTATAAGAAGTTTAAATATCAGTGGACAAGCTACCACACATAATATAGCATGAGACAATTGATACTGTGTGTAAATGTTCGGTGATTTTATCAACTTCCAAAAATAAAGGTGGACAAGCTACCACAGACGATTGTATATGAACAAAATGGAACTGTGTATCCATATTCCGTAATATTTATAGCTTGCTCAAATGAAGTAGACAATGTACCATGTGCTGACAAGTATAAAAAATATTGTATATCTGGTTCAAAAGTGAATGGAAGAGCTGTTCCGTAATATTTATAACTTACTCAAACATGAGATGACGATCTCCCATATACTTCATTGTATGCGCTTAATGAAACTATTTATAAATGTTCGATTACTTACTCAAACAGGAGTGGATGAGCTACCATAGAAGATGTAGTATGAGCTAGCAGGAACTGTATGTACATGTTCCGTAATATTTATAACTGGAAGACGTTGTATGAGCTAACAGGAACTGTTTGTACATGTTCCGTAATACTTATAACTTACTCAAACACGAGTTGACGAGATACCAGAGAAGACGTAGTATGTGCTAGAAGGAACTGTTTATATAAAAATAAGTAGATGTGGTATGATTGCCAATAAGACAACTCTCCAAAAGAGACCAAATGACATAGAAATTAACAACTATAGGTCACCGTACAGCCTTCAAAACAATGAGCAAAACCCACACCGCATAGTCGGCTATGAAAGGCCCCGAAATGACATATGTAAAACAATTCAAACGAGAAAACTAACGGCATGATTTATGTACAAAATAATGAATTAAAAACAAATATGATATACAGCAACAAACGACATGTATGTACATGTTCCGTAACATTTATAACTTACTCAAACACGAGTGGACGAGCTACCATAGAAGACTCAGTATGAGCTAGCAGGAAACTGTATATACATGTTCCGTAATAGTTATAACTTACTCAAACACGAGTGGACGAGCTACCATAGAAGACGTAGTATGAGCTAGCAGGAACTGTATGTACATTTATTACTTACTCAAACACGTGTGGACGAGCTGCCATAGAAGACGCAGTATGAGCTAGCAGGAACTGTATGTACATGTTCCGTAATATTTATAACTTACTCAAACACGAGTGGACGAGCTACCATAGAAGACGTAGTATGAGCTAAATGGAACTGTGTGTAGAGGTATGGTAATATTTTATATCTGATATGTAGGGCACGTCTGGCTATACTGGTAAAACCTTCACCCCACTTAGCTGGATCTTGGTGCTGTAAATGGTAATGTGAACAAAATAAATAGAATCTTCTGTTATCTTTTGATCTCCCCGAATTTCACCAAATTCAATGTAATAAAAATCGATTCAAACAATGTTTCATTTTCCCCCGCTTATATAATATATTTGTGTAATGGGTAATAAGATTTTTTTTCACTGGATTTCCTTATCATCTGACAACAATGTGGTAAGCCATCAATATTTTGTTATTGTAATGTATTATATGTTTGTAATACATTGTAGGTTATGTACAATAATGGATACAAATATAGATAAGTTTTCTTCATATCCTGACTTGCATCTGAAAATTGACAATAAGGGACGACTGAGAACAAAACTTTACGACAAAACAGATGCGTCCAGCTTCCGAATTGTGAACTTTCCATTTCTATGTAGCAACATTCCAGCCTGCATATGGAGTTTTCTCCAAGTTGGTACAATATTCCAGAGCTTGCGTTTCCTATCATGATTTCTTTGATAGAGAGTTGCTGCTTACAAGGAAGCTAATTAACAAAAGCATCCAAGTGGTAAAGTTAAAGTCATCTCATCAAAAAATGTTTTGGATGCCATCAGGTATTGTTTGACCGTTTCGGAATATCTGTTGCACAGATGACGATGGATATATTCCAGTAATCGTGACCACGATCCCGTCCTATCTTCCTCGAATTGATATCACTGAATTTTGTACTTACATGAGCAAAACGATGGGTGCCACATGTAAAGCAGGATTTTCTTACTCTTCCGGAGCACCGGAGATCAACCCCGGTTTTTGGATGGGTTAGTGTTGCTCGGGCCTTCGTTTTTTATGTTATGTTTTGTATACCGTTATTTGTCTTTTCAACGTTTTTTTTTTGTTTTTTGCCACGGCGTTGTCCGTTTGTCTTCAACTTTTATGTTTGAATATCCTTTTGGTATTTTCCGCTTCTCTGTTATGGGATATGGACTATGTGGTATGTATGCATAGAAAAAGAAGGTCAGTTTATCGTTTATCTGAGGACATATTAATACTGTCATGTGTGAACAGTGATCTAGTGTCAATTTGACTGGTTAAATTCTGCCGTCCGTCGTTGTATTATACTATGTCTTGATTGGTTTCTAAATTAATTAATATAAATACTGGTACATGTTAGTAACAGAGAGAAATATCTCGACTTTTTTACCCAATATGAAACATTAATAATAGTTGACGCCGCCAACACCGGAATCATCACTATTAAGCTAGCTTCCACTTCTTTCTTCACATGCGAGACACAAGCTTATTGACAATTTAACATTTTCTTTTCTGTTAACATTCATATATATGTAGATACCGGCTGAATTTTGGTACTATACAGCATCCTATTTAATATCTTTATACTTTGCACTATTTCATTCTGCAAATCTTTGTTTATTTTCAGTTGAAAATAAGCCACATTTAGAAATTCATCTTAATCCAAACAGCATTTATAAAGTGATTCCAATCTACGCTTATCTACGAGTACAAAAAATGCGAAGGATCCGTTAATTTGATTTGATTTGATTTGATTTGATTTGATATTTTGAAGCTTAAACAATTTGCTTAAGATTGTGCTTGTTGAGAAATATGCTCACTATTGGTGATATTATAATACGAAAATCCTTTAGGAAAAAATATAATAACTGACCATTCAGCGGATGATACTTTTCGGAGGGTAGAAACATTATCATGATGCATGATTATACTCCTGCTTTTTTATATGTATGATTAAAACTGGTGAAATATCTTTTTTCTTTAAATTCAATATTACAAAAGTATATTAAATATATGATTGAGAAAGGGGAAATATGGTGTTTATTTCTAGGTTAAATGCCAGAAAAATCCTGTCTTTATGTACATTTAACAGTAATTGTTTGAGTGCTTTACATGTAGTAAATTGTTTACTTATCGGACAGTCTTTTGCATTATTATTTCCGGATTATGGATACAATGTAAAATTTTCGGCCAGCCTTTTTCTATAATGCATGATTTCTGGTAAACGGCAAAATGTTACTTACCGGCCAGCCTTTGGCGTTATGATTTCTAGCAAATGGATAGAATGCACCGAGCTGAGACCATCTCAAGCACATCTCATATTGTGCAGCATACCAAAAACCACAAATATCGGCACCTATCTAATAACAATATGTAGGGCTATTATGTAAATTGTCGAAAATCAAATATAAAGCGATAGAGGACAAACATCAGCAAATAATAAGGGCAAAACACGATGATGATGAGGAGGAGGAGGATGTCGACGACCACGATAACGACGACTCAATATAAATATCATTATCTACATTAACTGATTAAAAAGTTTTTTTTCTAATATAAAAATTATCACAATATATAGTAAAATGTAGCTTACTTAAAAGATACACCGGTTATCGCATTTTTGTTCTTGTTTATGACTAGCAGAGCACTCACCATAGGAAAACCAAACATGCTGAATTCTAGTATTCCTACAAAGAAACAAAGTGAAATGCATACGAATGTCATGGCAATGCATTTTAGCTCACATGACCCAAATAGCCATTTGATATAAAAAGGGAGTGAAGGGTAATTTACTCTCAATACTTAAGATACAGATTTATGACCATTTTCGCTGTGTACATGTTTCACTCAAAGAGTCAAAATAAGAACGTTGAATTAGTGGAGTCTAAATGTTAAGTCTTAAGGTTTTTCAACATCTTAAAGAAAGGGTTTTTACCTCTATTCTTTCCTGTTGAAAGTGAAAGTCCAAAATGAATTAGTATACCCCATGTTTGATTCATATCAATATATGCTCGGCATTATCGGAATTGTAGTTTTGAATCATCTTTATCCGGTTATATGTTAAACATAACGACCTAATATATTCTACTGAATGAGATTAAGAGCAGGAGGGTTGAGATCTCAATAAACAAGTTTAACTCCACCACGAGTTAATACTACCGTCTTAAGTCACGAATCTCGTCAATGGTTTTGTTTAGTTATATCTTAAGAGTTTTTGTTCTTTTTGCCGTTGATGGTTGTTAAATGTATTCTCAACTTTCTAGACGAGTACTGGTGATTATAAAGTTAAGGAAGATATTGAACCAATGCATGCATATAAATTAAACTAATATAAGTCCTCTGTGCACGTTTTTTTATTACGAATCCAGAATGCGTAATCGATAAAAAGATCTTTCATTCGTTGATTGTTGATCAAAAACTTCGGTTCTTAATTTACTTTGTTACCTTGATAAACAATCAACAACGAATAATTGAATGTTAAAGTGAGGGGATATATATGGTAATGGTAATGGTCTCCGTCCGGACGTCCGAACCACGACTGACACCGTTTTACAGAAAAATCTCCTACTTTTTGGATTGTTTGTTATCATGTGTAGTTGACCATATATACTGTTAATTTGATTCGATCATTTTTTACGGGAGTTATTCGATTTTGAGCCACGGTATTATTTGAGTATTTTAAGTGATGCCTTGTGAACACTCCTCTGAGTCCATTTGACAAAAAGCTCTAATAGTTTTTAGGATTGTTGGCCATCATGTGTTGTTGACCATAATTTTTTATCATACCGTCTTTTTGATTTCATCATTTTTCTACGGAAGTTATGGGACTAAGACCACTTTTTAAACTATCTTACCGCAATGAAACTTTGTGAACGAGAATCTTCTGAGACCGTTGAAAGGAAAGCTTTCTTACTTGACAAAATTGTTTGCCATCGTGTAATGTTGGCCGTATCATACCCTTAAATTGATTTGATAATTTTAACAGATTCATGGGACTTTGACTTTTTTAGCTCACCGTTCCAAAGGAACGGTGAGCTTTAGCCATCACTTGTCGTCCGTCGTCGTCCGTCGTCGTCGTCGTCCGTCTGGTGTAAACTATTTCAAACATCTTCTCCTCTGAAACTACTGAACCAATTCCAACCAAACTTAAGCTGAATGATCCTTATGGTATCTAGAATAAAGTTTGTGTTTTATTTTCTGTTTCGTCAAAAAACATGGCCACCATGGCTAAAAATAGAACATAGGGGTAAAATGCAGATTTTGGCTTATATCTCAAAAACCAAAGGAGTTAGAGCAAATCTGACATTTGGTAAAGGTATTCACAAGGTAAAGTTCTATCAGCCCTAAAATTTTCAGATGAATCTAATAACCCATTGTTGGGTTGCTGCCACTAAATTATAATTTTAAGGAAATTTTGCAGTTTTTGGTTTTTATCTTGAAAAGTAATAATGATAAAGATAAACTGTAAACAGCAAATATGTTCAGCAAAGTAAGATCTACAAATAAGTTTTATATGACCAAAATTGTCAATTGACCCCTTAAAGAGTTATTGCCCTTTAAGGACAATTTTACACAATTTGTTTATCATGTTTTCTAACTTTAAAAAATCTTCTCCTCTGAAACCAATAAACCAATTCCAACCAAACTTAAACTGAATGATCATTAGGGTATCTAGAATAAAGTTTGTGTTTTATTTTCTGTTTCGTCAAAAAACATGGCCACCATGGCTAAAAATAGAACATAGGCGTAAAATGCAGTTTTTGGCTTATATCTAAAAAACCAAAGGAGTTAGAACAAATCTGACATGGGTAAAAGTGTTCATTAAGTAAAGTTCTATCAGCCCTGAAATTTTCAGATGAATCAAATAACCCATTGTTGGGTTGCTGCCCCTAAATTGGTAATTTTAAGGAAATTTTGCAGTTTTTGGTTATTATCTTGAATAGTATTAATGATAAAGATAAACTGTAAACAACAAATATGTTCAGCAAAGTAAGATCTACAAATAAGTTTATATGACCAAAATTGTCAATTGACCCCTTAAGGAGTATTGCCCTTTGAGGACAATTTTACACAATTTTTTTATCATGTTTTTAACTTTAAAAAATCTTCTCCTCTGAAACTACTAAACCAATTCCAACAAAACTTAAGCTGAATGATCCTTAGGGTATTTCGAATAAAGATTGTGTTTTATTTTCTATTTCGTCAAAAAACATGGCCGCCATGACTAAAATTAGAACATAGTGGTAAAATGCAGTTTTTGGCTAATATATCTCAAACACTTAAGCAATTAGAGCAAATCTGATGCGAGCTTAAAATGTTCATTAGGCCAAGTTCTATCAGCCATGAAATTTTCAGACGAATCTAAGTCCATTGTTGGGTTGCTGCCACTAAATTGGTAATTTTAAGGAATTATGCAGTTTTTGGTTATTATCTTGAATATTATTTATGATAAAGATAAACTGTGAACAGCAAAAATGTTCAGCAAAGTAAGATCTACAAATAAGTTAATATGACCAAACATGTCAAATGTGTCCTTAAGGAGTATTGCCCTTTAAAGACAATTTTTCACAATTTGTTCATCTAGTTTGCTTACTTTAAAAAATCTTCTCCTTTGAAACTGCTGAATCAATTTCAGCCAAACTTGGGCTGAATGAGTTTCAGAGTATCTAGTATAAATTTTGTATTTTATTTTCTTGTACGTCAAGAAACATAGCCACTATGGCTAAAATGGAACATAGGGTAAAATGTATTTCTTTACTTTTGAAGAAAATATGACAGATTCAAAGAACATCTCAATGGAATTTTTAAGCCACTCATTAATATATATTAAAAAGCAAAAATAATCATTGATGAAAGATTTAAGCAAAAAATTACAGGTGAGCGATTCAGGCTCTTGAGAGCCTCTTGTTTAAAATGGTACCACAATGACAATTTAGAACTTTAAATCCTCTGACTCCGTTAGACAGAAAGCTCTTTTACTTGGTTGGTTTGTTTGCCATCATATGTTATTTATCATATCATACCGTCACTTTGATTTGTCCCTTTTTATGAGAGTTGTTGGAATTTTACCACATTTGAATGTCGTACCACAACGACAAAGCGTACCACACACAATTTACTTCCTCACGTTTGAAACCGGCGGGGACATTTCACTACAGCATAGCAATCTTTTTTCCCTTGCGTTCCCTTTGTTAATTTTATTTTATCATAATAGATATTAAATGATTTTGTGTACTAAAATTGTTTTTTTTTTCAGAATCATTTTAACATACTTTCTTCCTTCCACGTTTTTTGACTTTTTCTTCCATCGGGGTTTTTCTCTTCTCACTTGCGAATTTCTAACAAGAGTAACTCGAATAATTCAAGCCCTTGAAGTCTTCGATTCTCTCCGTATGGAGGGATCTTAGTGGAAAACAACGACTAAATTACTAGGGTTACATGGTAAGGTCACAGCATTCGTCAAAGTAAAGCTGTCGGTAAATTAGTAGAGTACGGGAAGACACTAATTTAATGGCAATTTACATTCCCTGAAGATTTGGCTTTTTTGCCGTTTGCTTCATGTATTTAATTATTTCATTGACATAAATTCCATGTTTTGGTCATAGCGAAATCTGAAGAAATCTATCAAATAAATATTCTAGGTCATATACGGTTCAATATTTGTATTTATCAGGTATTTTAAGCATGTGGAAAATGAAATGCTATTCTAGAGGGTATGTCATAAAATGTAAGAGATAAAGAAAACTGAGATTGATTAAATGATAAATTTCAACAAACAGCTGCCTCATAATCATAATATACGATGTGTCCAGCATTGCAGTTATGAAATTCATTGTCTCTTTGAAGTATTGCTTATGATACCTTTTGATTATTTTCAGTTGATAAATTTCATAAATATAACAAAAAATATGTTTAAAACTCCATGAGGCGAAAATAACCTTAAAGGGGACATGACACGATTTTCAATTTTTGTTTTAAAATGTTTATTTATACATAACTTTCCCCCAAAAAACATGTTCTAATCAAGACTCTGGTTATGTGCCCCTTGTGTGTTACATCTTAAGCTATACCATATGTCAATAAATAAAAAGAACATGGGATAGTGTATACGGAATTAAATCAGAAGTCAGTAAAAACGACCTACAGAAAATCTTACATGAGGATTTCTTAAAATAAACAGCATTAAATATTACCGCAAATATTGTTTAATTTCCAATTTCATGTTTAATTGATCAGTGACCTTCGTATGTATTGTATATGAACTAAACGGTTTATAAAAGACCTATTTAATCCTTAATCTTACTGATATAAAAATAAGAAGATGTGGTTTGATAGCCAATGCACGGGTGTCATTCGGTATATCGAGAACAATTATCGTGAAAGAATAACTAACGGTGGCCAAGCATTGCGATCGGATCGTGAAAGATCTGGTATCGGATCGTGAATGCAATTAAGTGTAATTCTACTTCAAGGTCTGTGAAAAATCTGCTGTATTTTCAAAAGTTGATACAAATCAGAAAAAAATATATGTCTGTCAAAATGATTCAACTTCCTTAATAATACTGTGCACTAAGTTAAAGAAAAAGTGCAGTACTTTTTAAGAAAACACAAAAGGCGACACACAATCCTATGGGAATCATTAAAAAAATCACGTTTTGTATCTATAATGGTCACATTCCAATATATCATAATATATTTGAAAGTTAATCTTTATTGTTGATTTGTAATCAAAATTGATCGTGAGAAGATCAGGCAACGCATTATTTTGATCGTGAACGACAAGGCGTGACCAGACTTCATGATCAGGAACAACATTTTTTTTCTTTTACCAATTGATAAACTTCTAATTGGTTGAAGCGTGTAATTACTTACTAAGAACGTAAATTAATGATTTCATGTTTTTTTTTGGTATATATATATCAATCCAACTAGGCATCCAAGATATAAAAAAGACATCCAGGAGCGTAAATTATCGAAAAGTAAATACCTTTGTATATATAATTCTAAATACATCCACGAATGAGTGAAGCGATAAGGGGTCCGGTGGTCTTCCTCTGGAAATATGTCTATGTGTACGCTTTTGTTTTCGTAAGGGTTAGATCAAGAAGCTATATCATTAAATTTTACATACAGGTGTATTAAAGATGTTCTTTTCATTAACAATACAAGCTTTTCTGATTGGGTCCAATTAATAGTCATGAACTAGAGTTTACAGACACCACATATACAGCTTCCTCGGCCTCATTTTTTATTAAAACATATACCCCGAATTTGACTACAGCTGTCATCTCAATACCAGAGTAAATGACAAACGAGATGAATCCAGTTTTGAAATTATAAATTTTCCTCAACTCAGCAGCGATTTACCAACTCCATCCGTGTATAGAGTATACATTTCTTAACTCATACGATTTTCAGGAGCTTGCTACTCAGATTTTGTAAAACGGTATCAGTGCCTGAGCAAAAAATTGATGAGACAGAGTTTTGTGAAAGAACGTCTCGTCCTTTTTCTTTAAAAGTTCATTGGAAAGTACCAAGACCTAATAGATACATATTCAGTGTCTACTTAACAAATGATACATGATGGTCTTGTGTTATAGATTCTAGGTGCTGACGCTGTGTAGCATTTTTTTCAACTTTACAGTTTATCTTTGTACTATAATGTTCCATTTGACTCTTGACATGGTTCTGTATATGTGCATCTAGCTTTCAGGTTTTGGCTTTTGGCGTTCCTTATGCGGATGGGTCCAGAGATGCAATTCGGAGGTTTTTATAGTGTTGTTTTCATTTTGTAAACACTTGTATTTGTATTTAACTTATTTTGTATTTTATCGGGAAAGTGTATGTCATTATGTGGACTTATGTCAGTAGCCCCTTATGGAGCCCCACAAGTGCCATGTTAAAATAAGTATTTTCGTTTGCCGAAGATTTAATCTGGTGCGAACTATTTTTAATAATCGAGCGCATGACTTTTAAACGCGTCCCCGTGACTTTTAAACTCGTTGCACACGACATTTAAAAACTGGTGCGCACGACTTTTAAACTGGTGCGCACCATTTTCATAAGTCGTGCGCACCATTTTTTAAAGTCGTGCGCACCAGTTTTAAAGTCATGCGCACAAGTTTGAAAGTAGAACTGAAAAGTCATGTGAATAAATTTCAAGTCGTGCGAACGAGTTTCAAAGTCGTGTGCACGATCTTTCAAACTGGTGTGCACCAGATTAAATCTCCGTCAAACGAAACTAGTATATTTACATGACACTTAAGGGGCTCCGTAATTATGCTTTACTATACTGACTGTATTATCAACTAAACACACTTTTTTGTTGGCGTCTTTGTTTTATTCAATTGCAAGTTTGTTTGAACGTTAAATTCAGTTATGTTTGATATCTGTGATGTATGTTTACACAGTTTTGGCTGCTGGATCCCAGATATGGCCACGTTAATCATTATGTATTTTTGGATTGCTCACCCAATGTGGTAATATCACGGAACATTAAACAGCTGTCATACAAGTGGGCGTATTAACTTGCTAGAAAACCAGATTTAACCCACCATTTTCTTAGGAAAACGCCTGTGCAAAGTCAGGAATATGACAGTTGTTTTCTTGCGTTTTTTTAACAATGTTTTGTTTCCAATTCTTACAACAAGGATATTCGTTTTATAGATATGACTTATGCAGGACAGACAGACGAACTTAAATTTGTATATTATTATAAGAAAACTAGTCGGTGTGGTATTATCAAATAATCAGATCCAATAGAATTGAACCATCATAGTCTTACTTACAAACAAAAGTGAAGCGGAATAAGTCATGCTAATCCAATCTTTTGTTATACCAATTGCAAATATAATTTAACATTTGTTTAAAGAAAGATTTGATCTTTTTCGTGGATTTTTGCAATAACAAATAAACAACAGATCTATCACGATCCCTTTCACGATCATCAAAATGCAGTATCCGATCTTTCACGATCCGAAATATCAATTTTTTACAAATATTTTATATTTTTGCAAAGTTTCTGAATAAACTAAATCAAAATAACTTTAAGAACTATTTCAAACAGTAACATTGAACGATATTTTTAAGAGAAAAGTAGTTAATGCATTAAAAATTTGAAAAAAATCATGTTTGTTTACATTTTTATTTCTCTGAAATTTCGATTTAAGTAACCTGCCTTTTTAGTTTTGTAAAAACGGTGAACTTTTAAACCGTAAGTTTTCTCGGATGCTGATCATAATGTTGAACCATTTTGACAGACAGTTTCATTTTTTCCAATATTTGTCATTATATTTGATTAAATTAGATTATTTTCTGACGTTGCATATGTTTTCTCGATAAGATTTCCTTCACGATCCTATACCAAATCTTTCATGATCCAATCGCAATTCTTGACCACCGTTACTTATTCTTTCACGATCATTTTTCTCGATATACCGAGTGACAGCCGTGCAATAAGACAACTTGTTTGATTTAATTGTATCTTCAACAAATCAATCTTTTTAACATGCAAAGGTACTGGTCTCTCAATAATTTACCTATAATAGACCAGGGTATTTGTCTCCATTGGCTCTGATTATCACCTAACCATTTAAATGAATATTTGCCAGTACCAGCAAAAGATGACCTGGTCATGATGAATGGCCGAGTCTTGTTCCACAACGTTGTCATGGCCCTGCAAGATGAAACAGCATCTCGTTAAATGTATCGTCTAATAATTACTACAGAAAAGTTTTCCAGAACCCAAAAGTAGCAATTTTGATTATAAAATTGAGAATGGAAATGGGGAATGTGTCAAAGAGACAACAACCCGACCATAGAGCAGAAAACAGCTCATTTATCTAATGAAACATAATATTAAAAAGGAAAGATAGCGAAACTTAGAGTGAATCAAATCAATCAAAAATGTATCGAATTACTATCAATATAAAGTGGGAAAAATCATCCTAAACACAAAAATGAATATCCCTAAATGTGCGCTTCTAGCTGAATTTGGCTGGTTTACTTGTATTCTCCAGACTTAGGTAATAGTTTAGATAAAATCGTGAAAAAATACCTTGTAGACGTTATGAATGAACGTTCTTTTCTACTTGATAATATTTCTAATGTATAATATCTTGAACTTTGTGCGAACGTTTTTAGTTTCAAGATTGAAATTTTTAATCTTTTATGGACGAAAGACTCCCAATTATATATGCATATGAAATTGTTACTGTAATGTACTTTTACGAAATAACCAATGTATTATGATATTTTAGCGTAAATGTATTTATTAGACTTTTAAATATTTGCAAGCATCTTGTACCATTTTTATTACAATCATATAATGTTGTTTGTAAATACTACGATGTTTTTTTTTATGACGCAGGTGTCAGTAACCCGCTGGCGCTTGCCCCCGTTGTAAAGGGGTAGTTTCACAATAAAAAATATATATATACAGTAAGGAAACGATTAAAAAAATATTGGTCTAAAAGAAACGTACTTATATGTTACTATGCTCTCAGCGTGACCATATAAACT